>NC_071291.1:45505000-46147500 GCF_943737925.1 Anopheles nili | reverse complement strand
CGCCACGTTTACAACCGAGCGCCATTTTATAGACCTTGTTGCGTAGAGTCGACCGCGGGATGCCGTACTGAACCGCGGCACGTCGAGTTCCTAACCGCTTACTCAAGATGTCCTGCAGCGCATGTTGAAGCCCATCTTCGGTGTAGGTCTTGCGTCCTCCAACAGGAGATAGTCGCGGTTTTGCCCTATGGAAGAGAATGGAAGAATCGAAACGTGTGAGTTGACACCCTGCAGTCGTTTTCAATCACTCTGACTTCACTGATCGATTTACTGAGCGATTCATCGACCGATTCGTCGACCAATTCATCGACCAATTCGTCGACCGATTCGCCGACCGATTCATCGACCGATTCATCGACCGATTCATCAACCGATTCGTCGACCGATTCATCGACCGATTCGTCGACCGATTCATCGACCGATTCATCGACCAATTCATCGACCAATTCGGCGCATCAATCGGATGCTTTGACGTTTGTGACAGCCGAAAAAAGCCCAAGCATTCAAGATGGTCTCGTGCTATACGTTGGAAGACGTGATTTTTCATTAGTTTGCTGACGTGGGATGAGGACCTCTCTTGGGTACTTGTGTTTGAGGCCCCGGACCGGTCCACATATCGCCAACGCCAGCATCTCCTTCGGCACTCGGTTCTCAAGCCGCAAGTGGCGCCCTCTCGTGGCTTGGTGAAAAATTTTCGCCTGCCAGAATCCAAGTGGCCACTCATCGGCATGTGTGCCGGGTTGTCCAAGGACGAGGCTTTGGAGCCTCAGAGCTTCAGCATCTCGGAGTCTGACACAAAAGCGCGGACACGGCGAAACGGTCGCGTGATGAAAATGGTGAAAATGAAGCACGTCGCGAGGACACCACTTTCGACGACCACTTGCCCTAATTCGGTCACGGCGCAATGGCGTCCCAGCTCACGAGCATGTAAGGTTCTGTGTTGTTGCTCCGTACAACGCCTTCAACGGAGGGAGTGAGCTTATGCACGCCTTACGTCGATGTGGTGTTGGAGCCGTTTTTCTTTGCGGAATCGACTCCTGTTTATCGTAACACGACACCTTCGCATTTCCGGTGCCATAACACGCCGGTCGACCGGCCGAGGCTACGAGCGAAACATGAGCCGCCTAACATAGCGCTATTTCGGAGATGTGGAACGCCTATCTGCGGATCTGTACGATGGATGAATGGTGGAACCTTCAATCAACCGAAACGTACCAAAACCGATTTCAACTGATGGAAGCTAAATCAATCTCACCGATCTCAGGACGTACAACAGAAAGAGAGAGAGATAGAGAGAGAGAGAGAGAGAGAGAGAGAGGCAGCAAAGTGGCGATAATTGCGTTATAACACGCGTCCCTGGAGGCCTTTTGGATAGAAGCTGGTCTTGCGTTAGGTTACTGACCACCGCAATTCAACCATTCCAACTTGCCAATGGGTTTGCCTAAAAATCGAAGGATCTGTTTGCTCGCGTTTGCCTTGCACTTTCACAAGTGGCTGTAGAGGATGTCGTCGCTTTTGGAGGTTACATTCACGGTGTTCTCTCACCACACAGACACGTCATCCTCGGTTTGTCGGCATGCAGAGTGCAGCAGAAAAAAAGGGGTTACTTCGCATCGCAGTCGCGGACGTCGAACAGGCCGCCCAGATAAGGGCCCATCCAGAAGGGCATCCCAGAAGGGCGGTCCCGATGGAAAGGAAGAGCCCGTGTGTCTAGACGTGTCGATTTTTGCGAGGCCTCTTGTTCGGCTGTTGGCCCAAATTCCTGAGGCCAGAAGCCGGAGAGTTGCCGAGGGTGCGCAAAGGGTGCGAAATCGGGTTCAAGTGGTCGCGTCATTCCGGGAAAACTCTCGCAGGCAGTTTTCGGTGGGGCTGTGTTGGGTGGGAACCGAACCCGGGAAGGGTGTGAACAGAAACCACCCCAGTGGAAGCAAAAGGGAAAAGAAAAACGGTTGACGCGGCGAGAGACTCCTTGTGGTGGCTTAGGTGGCGTAAACATTTCCTCGAAATCTGGCTTGCCAATAATAATCGACGCCCATCACTTTCGGCACCTTTCTTCCGGGAAGCGAAGTCTGACTCCACAAAAAAAAAATGAACACTCCTCGAACAAGGGCTGTACGCGAAAAGAAAGTGCATTCTAAGCAATCGCCTCACTGCAAGGGGTTGAGAATTTTGCGCGTCTTGTCAATTTGGTAGCTGATTGAATCAAAACCCGGTCGCCAGGCAACCGACCTCGTGAATGGTGAAGCGATAATTTCTCACCGAGCTCAGGTTACTGAGATGCAGTGTAGGTGACGTTCCAAAACTTCAAATCAATGTATACGGGTGGGGGACTGGAAAGATCTGTCATCTAATTTCCTCGACTACCCGTGATAGTCCGACTTACGTCGAAAAGTGGCTACAAGAAGGAGACACGAGACTTCTCTTGCCTGAAAGATAGAGATACTTTGAACTAGCGCGTGTTCGATCAAGCATAGCCGTTTGAGTGCGATCAACCATGATGGTCGCCGTTGGCTCTGGGACGGAACAGGTTTTGTTCGAGTGTGTTTTGGTGTTCGATGTTTGGTGCGATGTTTTTTGGTGACGCTTCGTCTGATGGCGGCGTGTTTAGATGGGCTCGCGAAGCATGATGCGAAGCAAACCGACCGATAATGATTAGGAACGCCTTCCAAATATTTGGCCACATACGGGCCAGTGGAGGCCATGTTGCATATGACCTTAGAAAAGAGCTGAAGCGATTGCTTCGGTTGGTTTCAGAGCCATTAAAGCAGGCTGTGAACACTGATGCAAGCGCTGACGCAACGCGAAGGTCTTGTTGGGGTTTGTTTGGTCAAAAGCAAAGCAAAATTGTATGGCACTGTGATTCGAAGATTGAACTGAGTTCATTAGCGTGTTGAACTTTAGTTGAATATAATATTAAGGTGGAACTAACCGGCAAGAAATGAAACCAGTTACCAGGAATATTCGTTTCGAAATAAAGAAGCTATCTTTTGCATACTTAAGGTTTTCAATGTTAATAATTTTGGAAGGTATTGTTAAGTTTATTCGTTGAGTTTATGAATAACTTTTTAAATTGTTCCATTTAAGGTTCGTATAGCTCTTCAATAACTCAAATTGCCATAAGACCTTTATTGTCTTGTGTACTTTTTCTTTTGTTTTTGGGTATGATTCAACTTTTTGCTTGAAAAACGATACTGATAGGACAGTTACGAGGCTGGGATACAACGTTACGTGATTTTACAAGCAATTTTACACGAAATATTCATTGGAATGACACTTACAACTGCAGTAACATTCATCTTTCGATGTAAAAGGACGTTTTTTCGATGTGGATCGCATGTTATCGTAGCATATATTCGCAGCCAGACAGAGCCCTTGAGTTTCCAGATGGAGTTACGTAGGCAACCACCACCACCACATGCACGACGTGATGCAACCGTACTGCACGGAGATGCAACTGCACGTGCAAAACCTGTCAAAAACAGCCGCCACGCCGGGAACCTCACTGTGGTTGAAATAATTTGGATGCAAACGCTAATTTGTGTAAGCAGCCCTTCACAGGGAACCGACGCGTTTGGGCGTTCAGGTTGTGTGGAGCAAGGACTTTGAAGGCAACATTGTCAAGCACCTTCGAAGGGTGCATTCGTGTGTTGCACAAAAATTGCCAGCGATCTGTGAAATCTAACAGTTTACCACTCGCCTGCGTCTGCTCTTCTTTTTTTGTTTTTGTTAACAAACGAAGGAAAAAGCATTTCAGTGTCAGCTCAGAAAACAGCGCGCACAACGCGCTAACAAATTTGCATTTTTTTGTGACACACGTGAGCCAGAACCGCACCGTAGCCGTGGCAGACAATTTCCGGCGTTCGATTACTGACGAGACATTCGAAGGTGAACGCGTATGGCGCTCCTTGGCAGGGATATATTGTTTCGAGCAATGCATTCATCGTCACATTGCACACGATGCACATATCGACTGGCTCACCAACACAGGCTCACAGGGGACGAGGATGGCCTGCAGTAAGGGCATGTGGCTTGTCCTTCGAAGACAGTGCCGCCTGCTGCCCTCTTTGCCGCCGTGCAGGCGCCTCTTCCGATCAGGGTTCTTTTATTTTGACAATCTTCACCCCATCGCGCTGTCTCCCGGAAAAGGGCTTCCACGCGTTGGTGTGAGTGAAAAGGAAATTGCCAAACCCGGCCAAACCCGAGACAGCACGAAAGTGCATCTTTCCGAGGGGTTTCACCCCGCGTGACGCTGAATGCAGCGCGCTTTTCTTTGCCATTCCGACTTCCCGGACCAACTTTTCGGAACGCGATGCATTTGCGCGACCACGCGTGTGTGTGTGTATGTGTGTGGAACGCGAAGTGCAGCAGAGCCCATGCACATTGAGAATGCAGTTTTTGTGCATTTCGGAGGTGAAAACGGCACAGAAGGGATGTGAAGTCCCTGCAGTGGTGCAACATGGTTCTTCGTCGTTGTCCTTCCCTTCTTGTCGGTACAAGAGCAATGCAAACAAGCGTCGTTCGTACTGACCAGGACTCCCGGCTGCAGTCCGCGTGTCCTGTCGGCCAAGGGGGTCGGGTGGAATATTTCGGCGAGCCTCCTGCGGCCGTCTGCAACCCACCGAAACGTGCATAACATGCATTCGAACCCAAAAGGTCCTCCTTTAGCGCACACCATGCCCTTTTGCGTCGAGCGCACTTACACACCCGAATCGAGCGCAGCCCGTTCGAGCGCAGCGTGTGTGTAGAGGTGTTTTTTTGCAGTGTTTTTTTGCGATGCATAATTTGGTGCATATGCAACCGGCTGCCCTTTTGCGTCTCCGCCGGCCGATCCTAGACTCGGGAAGGGTTTCTTACTGCGAATGCTTCTTCTTGTTCGTTGGGGTGCAGCTACTCCGGTTATGCTTGGTCCCAGAAGAAGTGTGCGCCACTTCAGAGAACGATGGGATGGGATTGTTTTTTATGTGCGTGCGTGTGTGTGTGTGCATCATCCGAGGAAGATGTGCTTCCCTAGCGATTTCGCGCACCCAGGACGAGCGGAGAATCCTTGCACCATTGGCAATAATTGTTCGCGGGAAATGGTGCACCCAACGTGGAGGGCTGTAGCCGCGAGAGAAGAGTGCGAATAATTTCTTCAACTTTCCATCAGCCACGCCAGCCAACCCGCCTCGAGAGCCTGCCACCTGAAGTGATGGAGGTAAGCGTGGCAAAAAAAAAAATCAGCACCCAACAAAAGGAAAGAACCAACTAAAAACGGCACGGAACACGAACGGAGTGTGAGTGTCACAGGCGCAATCGTGCCGCTTCATCACGGGTAAATGGTGAGGCCAAAAATGGAAAAGGCGCCAAACGGGGCCGAGTGGGTGGGCTGACTGGCAGGCAGGCAGGCAGGCAGGCAGGCAGGCAGGCAGACAGGGAAAGGAAACCGAAACCACCTTCGAAAATAAGAAACGTGTAAAAAAGCACTCAGTCACACATACACACACACATGCGCGAGCGCGTGTTAACAAAAAAAACGCATACACCAAATCGGGCCTTCAGTTTGTGGTTTATTCGTTTGAAGGGTGAAGGACGGTAATGAGCATGTTGGTGCATTTTCGGAGCCGGTGCATTTGTGTCGAGGAAAGGAGCATTGGGTGGGAGCATGAGAGGAGCTCCGGTTTCGTGCCACCGAAAAATGCATTCTAACATGCATGTGCGCGCAAACATATATTCGTTCGTGTGTGCCGTTTTTGGGATTGTGTTTTCCGAGATAGGGTTTTTTCCGGTGCTGTGGTGGAGTTTTTCCGTGCGTGTGTGTGTGTGTGTGTGTGTGCGAGAGAGAGGGTGGAAAGTGGCACAAGGAAACGCGGGGCACACTCACGTGTGGGTGGGGGGTGGTGTAATTTATGCAACCATCGAAAAAAGGCGTTCTTTAAAAAACTTCACCAACACTTACGCATGCCTTTGGAGCGACAAAAACAACAAAACACAGGAGTGGGACACAAATGCAAGAAAAAAAAAACACGCAAAAAAAACACATACACACGGGAAAAGGAACGAAATCCCTCGGCGTGGTGCATTCGAGGACGGCATGTAAAACGAGACGGAGCAACGGCGAGCGGGAGCGAGAAAGAGAAAAGGTTTACACGGTCGGAAATAAAGGTAGTTTTTGTGGGTTACATGCGGCGGGTTGGCTGGCACGCCGGAAAGACGACAATTCGTCCTTTCTTGGGGATTTTTTGCTCACCCCCATTCACCTCTATCGTCCCCGTATCGGCCTCGTATGCACCGGCGAAATGCACTTTTCTGCATCGGGGGCGACTGCATTGGGACTTGGCCGGTTTGAAAAAGCGACCGTCAACCTGGCTAATGAACGGGTGGAGACTTAAGGGGAAGGGGCGGGGAGGTGGGTTATGGAGGGCTTGGGGCAGTTGGGAAACCCTTCCACCCAACCCGTGCTGCCCCGCCCGTCCGGGTGCATAGATTACGGGGATATGACGCTTAGGAGGAGTGCGCCCTCGTTTGGGCTGGCTGGGCGTTTGGTGTAAGTTTAAAATTTTGATGAGAACTCGCTTTATTTCTTTTTCTTTCTTCTTCTTTTTCTTCTCCCGTTCTCCGACCCTTGCGCGACAAAATGCATCCGCCCCGAACGTTGCGGTCGGTCGCCCTATGCGCTGGGGTGTGCTGCATGTGTGCATTGGGGATGAGTGTGAGTGGTTTTTTTTTTTGTCTCTGGTTTTATTTTTTTTTCTGCACGTCGCTTTTACTCGGGCGATTTTCCGCGCGCTCACATACATGTACGATTTCGAGAGTTGCACCATGTGTGTGTGTGTGTGTGTTGGTGACAGAAATGCAAATCCAGTGTGAAATGTGTTCCCGACGAAGAACGCGCCCTGGCCGTGGGGACCGCGGGTGAAGGTGAATCAGGAATCCCCGATCGCAAAAAGGACCGCTTTAGTCTAGGAGCACGAGAGACAGAGAGACAGAGAGAGAGAGAGAGAGAAAGAGAGAGCGAGAAGGTGTTGTGAAGGAAGTAGTGGAGTGGTGCAGGGCGAAAACGAGACAGCGCAGCCAGAGTGCATCGTGTATGCATTTTTTGAGCTAATAAAAGGAAGGACCGTCCCAAAAGGAAGTTCCTTCCGCAGTTTTCAATCACAGCGAGCGGTCCACGGGCGATGTCGTGAAAGGATTGCGTTGACGTCGCAGGGAAGGAGCCTTAGAAGGAGCGAGAGAGAGAGAGAATGAGAGGGAAACGCGGTGCATCGAGCGAAATGCATTTAAGGACGGCGAGCCCTCGCGTCATACGTGGCAACGTGACACACGTGTGTACGGAGTACCTTTGAAGATTCGGCTCCTTTTTCTTTTCGAGCTACTGCAGCAGCAGCAGCAGCAGCAGCAGCAATTGCAGCAGTAGAAGTGACAGAGGCACGAATGCAGTAAGCTGAACGGAAGTTCGGCAAGTTCATTAACCTTCCCGGCTTTGAGGCGGCCGTGCATTAGAGGAGGTGTGCGTACGTGTGTGTGGGAGAGTTTTTTTTTATGAAAATTTGATGACACGCTTACGTGTCGCCCGTTGGTTGGCGGTTTTGCATTTCGCAGCAAGGAAGCGTCTATTTTTGATAATGTATCGATTTTTCAAAACCATGCGCGGATGAAATTTGCTTTGTGGGGTGGCGTGTTTTCTTGGGAAACTGATTCAACATAGAGGGTGAGAAAATAAAGCTCCTTGATTGCATTTGGTCAAGCTGAATCATTTTAGTGCAGGTCGTCCGATGATGCCAACTGTCGTCGAGTGCTCCACGAGCTCCCTAAGGTCGAGGTTTGGATCCTTAGAGGAGTTTTCATTTCCCAATGGACACGAGACTCCAAGGAGACGATCTGGTCGGATCCCCCCAAGGAATCCAAAGAGATGCAAGCTGTGTTGCGCGAATTACGAGATGTGACGACGTGGCTGCTTAATTATTAATCTGATTGCGATATTTTGGACATTGTGGATCTCCAATAGCGACAGGATGGTTCCAAAATTTTCCCACAAACGCGACGAATCGAAGCCATTGCGCTCGATTTCCGGTGTCAAAGCAAGCGTGCTGATCAATTATTTCGCCACAATCTAGCATCCGCCTGGAGATCCTTGGCGGCGGCTTCATATGCTTCTTTTTCGTCCTTCTTCTTCATCTCTCTCTTTCGCTCATCCGCTCTTTGTCCCTCCTCGGAGGTCAGCCGAGGAAGCCGTGAGATGAAATGGCATAATGCGAAGCTATTTCTGTCGTTTGCGCCATGTTTTCCCCTTTTCGCGGCTCGAAGGGAACGCTTTATCGCCGCCTTTGCCCTTCTCGCTGCCGACCCACCACATAGTGGTGCCGAATGCGAATCGATGTGATTAAATATTTTAAGGTCAGATTTATTATTTATGAAACTCGCGTACTCCTTCGAACGGATCGCGAGCCGCGTGGGGCTTGCATCGCCGAGTGCTGGCGGTAATTTTCGATTAAAATTGCAGTAATGCAACGCACCCGCATGGGCGATGCGGCAGGAGCAGGGGAAGGCAGCAGCAGGGGCCAGCAACAAGCTGCCCTTCATCAGCCCTTCACCACCCTTTTGAGCCCTTTTGCCCCGAGCCTAGTACGGGTTTTCTTTGTCCGAAGATCGCGGACAACGTCGCGGACAAACATGCGTGCCATCGAAGCCCGTTTCAAGGAGGGGCTCGAATATTACAGCACACAGGGGAAGAAAAAAGCATTTGCTCACGGGTGAGTGAGTGAAACGAAACGAACCAACGTAAAAAGGTCACGATGGCGTTGGGGTGAGTTGCGAGGTCGCGCGTCGTAAACCCCACCGTCATAGGGCGGCTCGAAGGCGCGAAACGCCACCGTACGCAAGTGGCATTTCGTAACGTCGCTGACATTTGATGGTCTGATCGGTGGCTGATCCACATCCGGCTGGTTCGATGGTGTGGTGGATTTGCTGCGTTAACAAACGCGATGGTGTGATCCCGAAAGGGCTCCAACGGGATCGCCGCGAGTGGAACGGTGAGATTGTTTAGAAAACGTCCGGTGCACTTCATTTTCGAGGTTATCTTTGGTGTGGACGAAACCGGACGACGGAATCTTCTCCAAATGCACACCCAAGCACCCTTGAGGGCGCGTTCACGCAAGCCACACACGTGCGCCGAGCATCTCGCGTTTCCTTCTGCGTATTCGAGCACGAGAAGATGATTTTATTTGGACCGTGGTTTCGTGGAAGCGGGTGTGACAATCTGGCGATGCTTCATCGACGTCGAAATAGGATATTTTGCTGACGGAAGTGTTTGGGCCGGATTTCTTCTTCAAAAGTGCTCAATTTTAGAGCACTGCTCTGGCCTCGAATCCGACGTTCCTCGAATCAGATCGTCAACGCAAGATCGCTGTTGTGGTCGTTCCACGAGGTGTGGCATTAAAATAGTTTTATCGAGCTTGGATTTCGATCGCAACGATTCATTTCAGTCGTTGAGGAGCAGATTGCGAAAGAAGCCGCTTGTGTGACCCGTTCGAAATTGATCCTTTGAACGAGGTGGACAAATGTACAGGCAAGCAACAAAAGCTGCAAACAAAATGGGACCTCTTCCTGCTTCTAATTGGAATATCCCCGTGCATAAATATTGTTGTTTTTTTTTTTTACCGATGTCCGTGCGACTGTTTGCATTATGATTGCGCATTTCCAACCCAAGGCCCATTGCAGCCCATCCGGTGCGAATTGCTTCCGCCAAAGTGCCACTGAAAATAGGCGCGAATAGTTCCGAGGGGATGCGAAAAAGGCGATTACGCGAAAAGAGTGCAAAAAATACAACGCTCGACGGTCGAAAAAAGAGAGGCAAAAATAAAATAAAATAAAATAAACGGAAATGATTATTTTGAGAGCGATTTGAAACTCTCGGTGCTGGCGACTGCGGGAATAGGCAGGAATAAACAACAAAAATATGGTCGCAAATCCATAGAATTCTTTTCCATCAATTTTCGTTTTTGTTCGGCGCCCGAGCCCACCCAGTGCATATTGTGGAGGCGCATAAAAACGTCCATTTCCAAATGAAAGAAGGGAGGGGCGAGGCGAATGGTAAAAGCAGGAAAGGAAATAAAATGCGAAAAGAGAAATTCCGACAGGTGCATCATTCAATTAACGGCTAGAAACAATAGATCGCGGGAATTCATCCGCTTTTTTGTGTTTATTTGAAATAGAAAAATTCTTTTGATGGTACAACATTATTGGCCCGATGGTGTTTAAGCATGGGGCAATGATTTAAAAAAATATACGAGAGAGAAAAAGGCAGATGGCTGTGTTTGCGTGCTGATAGCGTGCTGGTGTGTGCCGTGAATGGTGTCACAGCCTGAATGACGCTGCATACAAAACTCTTTTATGCGTTCGATCAGAGCATTGTGCAACAAAGCTCTTGCCCGAGTCACACGTTTAGCTCGCTCCTGGGTCAATTCTGCAGTGCTTGGGACAGAGGTAAAGGATCCTTGAAATAATAATAAATCAAAAAACTCTTTCTGACCAGCAAATATAGCCATCAGAAAAAAATATTAGCACTTCTAGTGCTTATTGTTATACCAAAATGGCGCTAATGTTGAATTGATAAACTTCAACAGCCAGTTGGTTGTGGTGGAAAAAAATAACGGCTGTTCTTAATTGTATTTATTAATGGGGAGAAGCTCCGATGCAGAAAACCGTATTGCACGTTTTTCCTTCGTATAATCACGAGCTGCCCCTTTAAATTACATAATTTGTCACATTTTTGACACCTTTCTTGTGCCGCAAACCCGGGTCCGTACTAATTTGTCATACGGGAAAGCGAAGTTTAAATGCGTTAAGGGTTCAGTTGCAGATGAAGTTGAAAATTCAAGACATGCCCGATGCATTTGCCTGCTCACGACACTCGTCCGTATCACAGAAGGCAAAACCGGGGGTTGATGGACGAGAAAAAACACTTTCTTCCTGCCGCGATGGCGAGAAAATAAATGAGAAACAGATTATCCTGCCTGTTCACGCATCTGTTCGCTGGAATGAGCGCTGGAACATCCGTGTGGCTCCATTTCCCCTTTTCATGGCGTGCTGCGATTGTTTCGCGATTCTGACAGCTAGCTGATGGCGTCAATTTTGACTTGTGTTGTTTTTGTTTGGCTGTCAAAAGTGGGTTAATCATTGTATAGAAGCGTTTTTTAATCAAACGATTGCTTCCAGTCCCACCGAAATCCCAGTTTGAGACGCATTGTTTCTCGCTTCCTTCATTTCGGATGCACTTCGAAATGCACTCCGCTTGAAAAATGCACCACCACAACAAGGCGTGGTGCATTTCCAGCAACGGCAAATTTGGACCATATGGGGTCTCTCTCCCCAGTCCCTACGCCGTATCATCTTGCCAACGGTTTGTGGACGGGGAAAACGCATCAATCCAACGGGAGCGGGGATTAAACCCCGGTGCATTCAAAACCGACAAATTCGAGAACCGCACTCCTGCATGCAGCGTAAATGTTGCATTTGTTTTTCCTTTTCGGGAGGTTGTTTTTTTTCTGCGCTTCTTGCTGTCACCAATCAGCTTACCCCAGCGGACCCTGGTTTGTGGCAAAGCGAACGAAAAGGAAAGTTAAGAGGAAATGCCCGAGAGCAATGACCCCACGAGCACATTGTCGCCACATTCGATGCACCCCGGGGTGAAGGGTTTCATTTTCGTTCTCATTCTCGTTCTTCCAGCATACAACAACAACCACTCGAAAGGGTTCGCATGGAAATTGCTGCAGGGCACGTCGTACAACCGAACGGTGTATGCCGGTTTTGGGAGTCAGTGCCGTTTTCGGGAGCACGGGCCATTTATTAGGGGCTCGCGTAAATCAGGAAAGGGCAACACGCGAGAAACGGCGGAGAAAGTGGAAACACAAACCCAAGCAAGAACACACGGTGTCGAGCTGCACTTTTTGACACATTTGCCACATCACTCGCCCACCCGGTGCACGCTGCATCTGGATGCATCTGGGTGCATTCTGGCCACCGCCACGCAGCCTTCGGTCTTTGTTTTGGGCGCTTCACTTTGCAGTCCGTTTCGCAACATGATTATTGCTGCTGTTATTGCCCCGTTTTTATGATGATTATTTTGGCGGCAAATTAACCTCACGCGTGCATCTGCCGCCCTGGAGTCCCTGCCTGCCCTGTTCTCTGGGGAGTGAACGAACTTTGCGGTATTTTGGATCGGTAAAGCCCATATGGGCCGAAGAGGCATGATAGTGTGGTGCTGACGCAGTACGTCAGATGTAAGATTGCACGATGCATGTTTCTTTTTTTTGTTGCTGTCTCCCTGTGGCAGCTCCTTCGGATGTGTTATTTGCATGTGCCTTCGGACGACTCATCAACCGGTCACTCGAAGTGCATTGCCTTGCCGGCAGAAAATGCAGTGAAAGCAACGTGGGGATGCGTGCTGACAAATGGTGAGTTGGTTTTCAAAATCTGGCAAACAGACGCCAAGACCCAAGCTGGAAAATCTCGGCACACCAGATCCATTTTTCACGGCCCTTAAACGGTGGCATGCCACAGGAGGATGAGTGTTTGATCGCTGTTGTCGGTGGCGTTAGGGCGAAGTTACGACCGGGATTAATGACGCGTGAATTAATTGCAATAAAATGCGCAATAAAATGGTACATCATATTACATTGGCACTTTCTTGAGGAAACTCGTACATCTTGGTTGTTGGTGCAAAGTAGTTAAAGCCCACCGGTGAACCGGCTTGGCTTGGAAAGTGTGGAACGAAAAGAATATCGCATATGAATGGCAGATGAGAAGAATACACAATTTATCTGGACCACGGAGTACCGTGATCATTAAAATAGATAGAAATCGATTTCCGTTGGGAGGCACACGAAGCTTTAAAAAATGTATCTCTCTCTGGTCTTTTGCTAGCCAGGCGGCGGAAACCTTAAGGACACTCCACTCCTCCAGTGAGTGTTCGACTTGCCGTACGCATCAAAAGTGGTATTGAAAACCAACACTTCGAGCGATCCGAGCAGCACTCGAGGTCCTTCCACTCGGTGAGCGTCCTTTCGTCCTGTGAGCCGCATCCGCGTAACGAAGGTGCCGGCAGCCAAGGATCCAAGCAGGGGCGTTCGAATTACTAATTAAAAATTTATCCATCGTTAACAACGATCACGCTTGCGATTCTCCGCTACCGGGAGCGATCGAGTGAGCGAGAGCGAGATTGGAATCGCGATTCTTTTTTAATGACTTTTCGCGCGCTGCTGGAAAGTGGAAGTTCCCGTTTTCAATCTGCGCCTCGAAGGAGGATAGAAGCGAAGGTGTTAATGAGAACGTGCCGTTAATTGCGGGGGTTCGTCGAAGGAATCTCGGATCCGGAAAGCCGTCGGACGCGGAAGCACCGTCAGTGGGTGAATCAAAACCAATCAATCGAATCGCCACCGTTCCTTTGCCGTGGATGTGTGGGGTCGGATCGTACAGTTTGGGATGGGAAAACAATCGGACGGACTCGGCACATTGTCCTAGCGATATCTTGGTGCCCGCATATCCCTGTAATGGGTCACCGTCGGTGAGATGGTATCGAATTTCAGCTCCATCAGCAAAAAGGAGGGGGCAAAAATTCAATTAAAAAAATGGCACCGATGACGACAACTGGTCGTGGATTGGATTTCTCCCCCACTATGAGTTGGAACAATGGAACCGACTCGGACACGTGTCTGGGTGGTTTGACTTACGGCTACACTTACTTGTACATGTGCTTCGGGTCCATCATGCTGCTTAGCAGCGAGCTCATTCCGGAAGTGCCTGGTTTCGCGCTGAGATCGAGCGGTTGCTCGCCGGTTCCACTAACACCAGCACCCAGTTCGGCCGCCATTTTGGCCGCCGTTGTAGGGCTTAGGGCTGCCCCGGACGAGGCCGACCCAGTCGCGGTGTCCACCGTCGTTGGAGACATCTGCTGTTGCAGCTGCGAGTACCAGAGTGCTGCTGTCGAAGGAAACCCAGCAGAAGTTAGCAGATAGATCCGTGGTCGAGATCGAGGTGTACTTACGATTGTACAGCTGGGCCAGGTTTGGCTGCAGTCCCTGCAAGGAGGCCGCCGTCGAGTACTGTGCAACGAAGGACTGCAACGATGGCAGGTTCTGAGATGCTCCAGCTTCACGCAACATCGCCGCCAGCGACTTGGCCGACAAGCCACTTGCAGTTCCAGCGCTCAGCAGATTCGCCAACAGTTCCGGTTCACTACTCTCGCTCGTGTCGGAGTCTGACTCTGCAGCCAGTGCGGCCACGGCAGTCTGGAAAACCAACCAAACCGAGTTGTTTTGCTTCTTGAAGGTCCCCAGGTCTTGTTCGTTAGCTGACACTTACCCGTCGATTGAGAAGGCGTTCGCTTTCGATAGGAGCTGGACCTGATTCCGGAACAAGCTCACCGGCCTCGTTCATCGTTAGCAGCTTGCCATCGACGCAGAAGTAACACTTATCCTGCGGCTTCCAGTCGACGGGTGTGGCCGTCTCCGCAGGTGTATCTCCAGCAACGCAGGACTCATCCTGCACTGCCAGACCGTTGCTGCGATGCGGGATCGTGTTGTTGTTGCTGCTGAGGGTGTTGTTGTTATTCGGCAGGATGTTCACCTTATCGGCGGAGGTTTCACTCGTGTCCTGGCGCTCTAGGTTCTCGGATTTAACGCGCGACGGATGTTCCAGGTCAGCTGCGAGTTCTATAGAGTGAGATGTCATCAGTCACAACCGATCAAACGGACATCTGCGGGGCTTAAGAATGATTTCGACTCACCTGGAGGTTCTTGCTTCACGATGGGTTCGGTTAACCGCGCGAGATCGGGGCTTGTCGCAGGAATGGCGGCCTGATTGGTATGACCTTCAGAGGTCACGCGGTCACCCGCGGGTGAAACTGGCCCAGAACTGGCCCCATCTAGGGCTAAACCAGTCGCAGGTGTGGCGATGCCATTGTCCGAGGTGTGGCAGTGACGAGATACCGGTGAAGTGACCTCGGCTTCGTCCTTGGCATGCCGCGATGGCGATCGAGCACTAGAAGGAGCAAGTTTGTCGGCCGCCAGACAATTGGCGGCTCGCGGACTGCCTGGACTGGCGGAGGCTGCTGTTTTTGGGTCGATTTCGGCGTCCCCAGGTGGACAGTGGCCATTTCGGACTGTGGGATGGTCAAAACCGTTCGGTTAGCGAATGAAGGACGAAGACTCTGGCCCTAAACGACTCACCTATGGCCGTTGCGGCGGCTGAATTTGCGGCCGCTTGGGCAGCAGCTGGCGTTGTGAGAGCCGCCACGGCTGCAGCATTGGCGGCGGCTACAATGGCGGCTGGATTGGTTTTCTGATCGATCATACCGCCGCCGACTAGCGAAAGGGCAGCGGCAGCGGTTGTGGCGTTCGCGGAGTTCATTAGCGGCCCTTGCTGTAGTTGGGCGGCTGTGGCGGCTCCGGGTGTGCCACCGAGTAGGTCGTCCTCGGTTGAGCTCGTCGTGCTGGGATCCAGCAGGTTCAACTGTTGCCGCGTAAGGACGTCCTGGTAGTGTTTCCATTTCCTGCGTCCCATCAATTCTTCAGCGACACGTTCTAGTCCTGCAACGACGGGGGATCGGGCTTGGTTTAGTCTTTTGGTTCGGTTCTTGGGCAATCAAGGCGAAAGGTGTTAGTGGAAGATACACGCACAGAGAGACAGACAGAGAGACAGAGGGACAGCAGAGTGATTCCCATCGGAAGCGATCGGAACATTCTTTCGAAGGTTTATTTGAGTGAAGAAATGAAGATGAAAAGTCGCTTCTATTGCGTTTGTGTGGTTCGAAGAAGTCATGTGGATAAGGCGTGCTGAAATTAATCAACATTTATCATGCACTACAGAGACTGAAGCTCTTTTGATCAAGCCAATTCACCAAGAAGCCATTCTTCTATCTCCGCTTCCCGATTGCGGCTAGTAAGAAGCATTTCTTCCGAGGTACTCGCAAGCATGTTTTCGATGCGGAAACATTCCTCGGGGCGTAGAGGTCTCGAAATCGATGTTGCAACTAATTACAAATCAGTTCCAGCCGATGTTACCATGCTCAAAAGGTGGCTGATGACGGCAGGACGACGGTTCGGAGCCAACGTAGGAACTTTGCTAATCAATAATCATTTACTATGACTCCCTTCCATGACCCATGCCTAGGGGGTCCTCGGTTTTTTGTTGTTGTTACTTCATTCACTCAATTGTTTACAATTCCCCAGCCCTCTTGGCAGCACAAAAAAGCCCTTCCCAAATGAGCGTGGCATGAGTGGGGTTTTTTTTTGCCTCTTCGACGGTCTTTAACGTTGTTAGTTTTATGCTTTTCTCCACTCACACACACACACGGGGAGATTTTTTTATCCACCAAGCACATCCAGCTCTAGTTTTCCCCTAGCTCTATCCTAGACTCCTAGCGCAAAGCAGCGTGTAACGAAAAAAGGAAGAGAGAGCGAAACAAAAAAAAACACGGTAAGAAAATTACAAACCCTGCTACGAAGCACGGGGCGCCATATCGAAACGGCTCGATTCGAACCTATTTTCAAATTTTAATTACTTTCCGTTTCCGTAACCTCCTCTCCCTCGAGGGCCACCATCCCACCCCCTCACCGAGCCACCGAGAGTTTCCTTCACCTGCCGGGAGCGTAAAGGACTCGCGTTCTGTTTGGAAGGGCTGGCGAATTCGAACCGCACGCAATTTTGACCCATTTAACCTCTATTCGGTTAAAACTGCAGAGTCCCGCAGGGCGTTCGAGTTGCACTGCGTACGCGTCCTGCCACCCTGTGCAAGGGAGCGGGTAAAGGATAATAATTAAGGAAACCCGCCCAGGACTCCCAGTTCACCTGCGCCACGATGCATCACTTATGGAGTCGATTTTTCACCCATCACCACCGCCACCACCTTCTTCTCTCTCTCTTTCTTTCGCTGTGCCACGCGAAGTGGCCAACATACACGTCATCGATCGGTGGTGGTGGTGGTGGAGGAAACGCATATTAAAACAAAATCACCCTCCTCGTCTGCCGTCCGGTTTTAGGCGCGTTTCTGCGATATTGTTCGAGAGCAAGTACCAGCCACCCATGGGTATGGGTGTGTGTGTGTGTGCGTGTGTGTGTGTGTGTGCAGCTAGTAAGGGGGGAAGGGTTCTGGCTAACAAAATGTAGCATTTCCATCCAAGTGCTTTACCGAGGGCACCGAAAACGGGAAGCAACAAAAACAAAAAAAGAAGGTGCGGATAATAGCCCTGAGACGGGGGTAGGTGGTTGGGTGAGGAACACTAGATGCAGGGCTACGATTGCACACGCACTGCACATGCACATGCACATGCACATGCACATGCACATGCAGTGAACAGGGTGCAAAACAAAAACAACGACCATCGGCGGCAAAATAAGGGCCAATGGACGAGGAGGGGCCCACCTTCCCGTCCTGCGTGGGTGCGTGTGTGCGTGTGTGCATGTGTGCATGTCATTTACGCGCACCCACACGCGAACCACACGCGCCCCCTGCCTCGTAATCGAAACCCAGCAGCGAATCTTAAGGATCGAAATTCCCTGGCAACTCCCAGCGAAACCCCCGTCGGTGGCCCTTTTGCACCCCCCCGTTCGGGGTGAGATTGTGGGGTGAGTGGGTGGGTGGGAAGGTGGGTGGCTTCATTTATGCGTAACAAGCACAAAGTGCGTTCGGAAGGGTTCGGAGGCAACACGCCTTCATTGCAGTGCGGTTCTGCTTTTGCCAAACTTTCTTGCTTGCTTCTGGCCGCGTGTCCGTCGAGCTCGCGGCGGTGCAACTGCAGCGCGATGCAACGCGGTGCATCATCTGCACCCAACACCCTATACACATTCCGTTTGCGCGTGCTACGGCCCTTCTTCCCGGCCTCGGCGTGCGTAACGCACGTACATAAGTAATAAATAGAAAATCGATAATGCATTTCATTATTTCAATATTAGTTTGCATTAAGTATTATTATTTCTGTCCGGCCCGCACCAAGACGCATGACGGTAGGAGGACGAGAGGTGGGAGGTGGGAGGGGGGGCAAATGGACATTTCATTCCTCGCACGCGTTCTCGCTTTCGCGCACAGCCCGTCGGGTTTCTCATTTTCCCAAACCTGACGGTGTCCTTATCACGCCGGTCCGGGTTCCAGGAGATCTATGTACCGCTCAGCTCATGTCCCTGTTCCTTGAGTTGTAAGCCCGACTGCAGCGACTTCCGTCATCACCAAAAACCACCACCCACTCGGTTGTCTTCGCCTTCGACGCCGGTTACGCACACCAACGCAACCGACGGATTTCCCAACCTGAACGGTTCGGCGAGAGGATGAGCGGGCGTTTCAATCGGGTTGGTTGTACCGAAAATCATGAGAAAATGACCACGTATTTCTTCATCTTGCCGGTGCTCGTCTGCGCCCCATTTACCACCCACACCCACCGGCACCCGACACCCGACACCCGACACCAACACCGACAACAAGGGTTGAACAGGAGTTCGATTCTCGAAAATTGCATTTTCTGGCCACACGCCTTTGTGTTTGCTCGACACGACGTGGCTCGGACGTGGGCATATAAACACGCACGTACACACGCACGTACACACGCACGCACGCACGCACGCACGCATGCACATAGTGAGCGGTGCTGCAATAAGGAGGGCTTCAAATCTTCGATCTGATCCAAAATTCACCATTCCCCCCACCGGTCGGGTTGGCTCGAGAATAAGAAGCCGGGTTCTTGTTCATTTCCGAGTGGGTGGAAAAACCACAGCCTCCAACCTGTCGGGCGGGTGGGTCGGTCCTTTTCAGCCTTTCCAAGACGACCATTAGAGCCGGTCCGAGGCCTTCTCCTCCAAGGGAAAGAAGTCCGAACCGGACGTATGGGTGTATGGGTGTGTGTGTGTGTGTCGTGATCCTCAAAGCAGGCGTCCTGCTGCGCCTGGTAGCCGCCCGAGGCCCACCGAGGCGCTTTACAATCTAATTTCGACTGCCTGCTGCATTATTGATGCATCCGAAATGCATCCGAAAATGTGCCCACCCACGAGCACCATCACCCCACCGGTCGTACATATGTGCACGCACGTACGCAAGGCGCACACGAGTCCTTGCCGAAGTCCTTTTGCACCGTCGATGTCTTGTGTCGCCTGGCAGGAGATGAAAGCGCCGCATCGTTCCGGACCGATCTCGACCGATGGCCGCAGAAGAAAGTGCACATTCGTTGGAAGGAGGTTGGAACCGGAAATGCTTGGTGAGGGGGAGGGGGACTTGGGGTGGTTTGGGTGCTGGCGCCTCCCTTGTGCGTGTGTCACTCTCTAATGCACCTTGCAAGAAAATTTCAACCCAATAATCCTGGCTCTCATCCTTCTCGTTTTCTCCGGTCGGCTTATGTGCCTGGGCGGGGAGTCTTGCCTTCAAGCGTTGGTGGGTGGATGGGTGGGTGGGTGGGTGGGTGGGATCCTTACCCTCACCCCCTCTCCCTCCCCCCCCCCACACACTCTAAAGGCAGACTGGTACAATCGAAGAAACTACCCTTGGAAGCAGCAAGCCGAAGACGAAAAGGGGTTTCGTCGTCTTGGTCGTCTGTCTGATAGGGGACAAAGGCCGATGAAGCGACGGGAGCACGTCTTGCACTCACCTGCACGTCCCTTTTACTGCTGACTGTAAATAGGATCCAGTTTCCGAAATCCTTTCGCACCACCACACACACACACGCACGCAAGGAGAATGCACAATTCGACCTGAACCACCGCCCCTTATCTCGGCTCGACCAGCACCAGCAGTTGGGAAATTTTCGGAAGCCATTTCCACCCCACACCCCACTGCACCTGGTGCACCTCCCCCCCCCTCATCCCCTCATTGTCCTTGGCATCGACGGTGGAGCTCCGAAAATCCTTATCATAAACATAATAACATGTTTACGTAGGTTTTACACACACGAATAGCGCCATAAATTATTCGGCAGGATCGAATGTTTCTCCGCCTGACTCTGACCTCCTTCTCCTTTCTTCTCCCGCGAAAAAGGTGCGTTTGGGTTGGTGAAATTGTGGGTGGTGCGGTTGGGTGGGGTGGGACTTCTCCTGGCGACGAAGGACTTCTCTCGATGAGAGTGCACTTTGACCAGTCGGCCGGGTTTGCGGTTTTGGGTTGTTCGCTTGCAGGCTGAGATGAAGGCGCAAGGATTCGTTGCATAGGCCTTCCACCCACCCACTCACCCCTTACTCTTCTTCACATTCACCACCCACGTGTGGCCGTGTCTTCGATCGACGTGTTGGGCGCTCCGAAAATGTGATTAGCAACCGGAAGGAGCCGCATCCTGCGTAAGGATGTAAGGAGAGCGGATGGCGGGAGTCCTTTTCGATTGGGTGGAATCACCACCCCACTCCTCCTGGGGTTTCTTGCTTCTTCGGGTCATTTCTGGCCACCGGAGGGAGACCCGAGTTTCTTGTGCTTGATAAAATGTTGCAATTTTTGGCACCACTCGAGGATCTGAGCTTGAGTGATGCGAGTGATGCGGGTCCTTGGGAGGGAACCCGAAAGAGGGTGTTGTAATTGGAATTGGATTGGATATTTCACCGAGGACACTCTCGTTTCGGCAGCTGCCGAAAGGTCAAACGAAAGAACGGAGGTGAGGGATTAGTGAAAATGAAGTTTTACAACTCCGTCACCGGCCATCTTGCGCCGAGTTGGTTGGTGGTTGGTTTTTGAAATATTCTCGAACATTGTAATTGTTATTGAAAAGCACACACGCGCGTAGGAGTGCCGACGAAAGGATGTCAGTTGTTGGGATGTGTATTTCTCAATCAGGTTGAATAATGTAAATGTGCTTTTTGTACAGAGCGTATAAAGAGACTTTCGGTTGGGGTGGACATCGCATCGTAATCAAACGCCCAACAAGCGAAGGAATCGATCCCTTGAAACCGTATCGTCTTGAGGAACCCATTCCGACGTCTTCGAATGGTCTCATCGCACTTCGGTCTTTGTGAGGACAGCCGGAACGGATGCAACATATTGTATCGGATTCCCTGCTCACGTCCCAGCACCGAGAGACGTCGTCTGGACCTTTCGAAGCAGGATGCTTCGTCCTCGTACGTTCCCTTTGGAAAAGCAGCACTTCGGGGCTCGAGAGGTGGCACAAATTTAGGTTTTAAACCACATTTGCATCTTGGTTTGGCATCTCGAACGCATTTTAATAGAGTTTCTACATACTCGGCAGGCGTCCGTCGTCCCTCTGTCGCTCGCCCCGAGCGCCGTATGACCCAAAATTCCGGTCAAAGAGATCGGAATCCGGACGGCTGAGCGGTGGTGATCCGAACTATTTCAAGGATCAAGGATGCAGCCCAGGACGACGGTTGCTTTTTCTCGCATGCGAATGTGCAAATGGAACGCAAGCGAAGGGAGAATTCTCTGATTCGGGAGAAGTGCACTGTTCGTTGCCATTTTGTGGCCTGCAGGTCTGCTCCTTCTGTGTCGTGTGCTTCTTTTGCCAAAGTCCTGGCGCCAAGGAGCTGGCGTGTCCTTGGGCTATAGGGGGAGAGGAGGAACGGGTCGGTGCACCGGACGTGGGGATATTATTTAAGACAAGACGGCAGGTGGACGACCTCCCGAAGTTATCGAAAGGATATCGGAAGGCATGCATAGTTTACAAGGAGCAATTAGATTTGCCACAGCACACTCGGACTCTTCGGCTCCGGCACAAGACGTTCGCAGTGGGCCGGAAAACCTACCCATTCGAAGAAATAACCACCGAGAGCGAGAGAGTGTGTGAGTCGGTTCGGTTGGATGTCTTTTTAAAATCAAAATTAATGAAATTTCCAACCCATGCTTCGGTTGGGTGGACGACTTCGAGATGCAAGGCAGCTGTCTGGCATCTTACGGTTCCTCCTCTTGAAGCAGGTGCTAGCTGAAGTGAGTAGCTTGAGGATATTTCTCGAAACTTTTGGATCCTTTCCGGGCCGGATTAGTCCTTCACCGGCAGTCTTGGCCGGGGCGTTCAAGACGTCCAGGCTCCTTGGATCTTGTGCTGTGTCCGTCACCGGAGCATAACAGAGGCGTATTGTGGCCGTGTGTCGGTGCTGTGTAATAAATACCGATCATAACTCGATCATCAATCAATTCCTTGGCCCGTTCGGGTTTCTTATTGATTGTGAGTTTTCTGAGCCTCCGGCTACCGGCGTCTCGGTTCGCCTGCCAACAACCATCACCTCATCACCGGTGCACGAGTCTACTTCTTCGGTTTTCGTGCATCTCAAGCTCATGCATCTCAATAAATTCACATTGTTTCGCCGGCATTCCGGTGCCCAAAAGGGGCTACCAACCCACCTATCCCATCCCATCCCATCTGGTCGAACGAGGCTTCCTTTAATTTATATTTACCACCAGCACACCCTACACCGTACACACACACACACACACGCACATACAGCCATAGGCTGCCCATTATGCGAGGGAAATCTGTGAAGGCGGCAGGAAATGCAAGTTCGCCCGCCGGTTCGGGTTTGGGTTGGGTGGAAAAGCACGAGGACGTTTCTTCAAAATATTATGCCTATCGACCAAGGATGCCGTTCCAATTAGGGGATGAGAGTGAGTGAGAGAGTGAGAGGCTGCCTTTTGTGTGTCTTGCGTTGCGGAAATCATCGGCGATAAGAAAATCTTCCCATCCTTAGAAATCACTTGCCCACGCCAGAGAGCCATCAGAGGGTTGCATCAGCAGAAAGGGGTTTCGATTTGCACGAACCAGCCAATATTCCGGCTTCAGTTCCCAGCTCGGTACCAATACCATCAAAAAACCACCCCCAGATGCGTGCGATGCGGTGCGTAAGACGGTGGCAGCCACACAACCCACAGACAGATCCTTTCCCTGCGAACACCACGCATTGGCCATGGCCTTAAGATTAATTCGAGAAGATTCTAAAATTTCGCCCGGAAATCTTACGAAAGCAAACGGCTCGCATCCGACGGTAGGCATACGTACACACACACACACACGCACACAGACGGTACTCGGCAGGAGTAGGAGTCCAATTTTATGTACCCCACACCAAAGGACCTTGTCGTGGTACCGGCAGGAGAGCCAGAACCGGGCCTCATCAAGGATTCCCTTCGAGTGGGCCGATTCCTTGCACGGTCTCAGATGGATCGATTCCTGGTGTGGTGAGGATCGGATCGAATCCTTAATAATTTTCTTAAACCACCCGACCCAACTACTACCACTACTGGGAAAACCTCCCGTTTTTCTTGGCTTTCCGGCCGGGGGGGGTGCATTTTCTTCCCTGCCAGGATGTTGTTTCTTGCTTGTGATAAGATTATGATCCCGGCCGGAGCCCGGCCGGTGCAATAATCTTTTATCCGTGCACCGAAAGGTGCACTCGATGCACCGGTTGGATGCATCTTATCTACCTGCGCTCGGGATACATGGTTCCTGCGTACGCAATCAATGAACGAATCGACAAACGCACCCGGACTCGAGAAGGTTTATGTTTTTGGAAGCGACATCACACAGACCGGCTTTTCTCCGGGCCTTATTTCGCCCGTAGGACGCCCCAAGACGCCCAAAGTTCGCCGAGCACATAAAGGAGGCCGGCGATAAGGAGCCGACCATATTCAATCAAACCTGGTATGCACCTGCTTTGGTGCAACGAGGACTTTGGTGAGCCTGAAACTGCAGCCTTTTCAAAAGCACTTGCGCTGTAACGGGTTTAAAAAAAAAAGGGAACGTGTGTGTGTGAGAGAGTGGGTTTTTTTGTTGTTGTTTTGCTTCTGTTCGTTACACTTTACCTGCAAAAACTTTCGCAATGTCAAACGCATTCGCAACAGTGCAATTGCAGTACGGAACCGGTGCAGCGTTGCACGGCAAATTAAGGCGCGCAATTTTCACCCCAAAAGAAGCTCGAAACTGTGCGCTTTCTCGGGCGCCAGGTCGAAAGAAAAACCGTGACATCGTTATCGATTTTTCCGCACCCACATTGCTGCGTGCAAATGGCACCGCAATGGCGAGGCGAGACGCGCTTTGGTGGTGGGATTTAAAAAAAGGACGAAAGAAGGAAAAAAAAATACGAACCCCCCTTTCCCTCACCACCACTTCGTTTGGGTTTGTCCGCGGTCGTAAAATTTCTCCTAGTTTTTTTTTTTTCCTTTTTCTTGTCGTCCTTTCACCACCCACTCCTGCTCGGTTGCTTGGCTAATCCTGGCCGGGTCGAAACCGGGTGTGCAGGGTTGGTTTTTAGTTTTCTACTTTCTTTCACGCTCTCTCTCTCTCTCGCTCTCTCTCTCTCTCTCTCTCTCTCGCTCGTTCGCACTAGTGTAGTGTCGTAGGTCGGTTTCGCGAGGATCGCCCACACCCAGGCGGCAAAGGATAAGGAAACGCGGTGACGATGACGCCTCGGATCGATAGTGTGTGAAAGAAGTGCGAATGAATCGTGGCAGGAGCGCATCGTGGTGACGCGTTCGTATGTGTGTGTTCGTCGTCCTGTGTGGTCGTCTTGTGTGTGCAGTGGTTCTTCGTTTCGTTCTCCTCCTCGATCCGGACGGTTCGTCCAATTTCCGGACGACAAATTCCCCACACTATTGCCGCGCGTTCGAGGAGTGGCCCTTAGAGTTACATGTCAGAAACCGTGAACGGATGGTCGAACGGTCTAGCCTCCAAATCGGGTGATGGTGTCTGCGTTTTCATACGCTTAGCCACAGGGCGAGCCATACGGTCGAAGGGACACTCACCCAAATGGCCAGCACCAGTGGTCGATTGGGAAATAAAAAAAAAAATACCCGGGGACCCGGATTTAACGCGAAAGTAGCGCTCGGTATACACAATCGTGAAAAAAAGAAGCGAGCGAGAAAAAAAAAAGCCTCCAGCGAGCCCGGGATTCTGCATCGATGAGGCATAAATATTTCACTTTGTCATTTATATCAATTTTGCATGAATGTTTTTACAAATAATGATAGGATAATAATAGCGCTCTGCTGATGGATTCGTGTGGATCCGGTGGGGGGGGGCAGAAATGGCAAATAACAAAAAAAAAAAACACAAACGAGAATATATAATACATAATCGGGTTGTTCAGGCGTAAATACACGTAAATCGTCGTCCCCGAGTGCATCCTGGCGATGTGTGGGGGAGAGCCGGTGGACTACCCTGAGGGTGGGTTAGACGACCCCAGCACCCCGAACGCCGCTCCCCTTCGGAAGGGAGCCTTCTTCGGCCTTCATGCCCACTTTCATGTCATTTTGTGGTATCTTGTCGCCCTTTGGCGGGTTGGGCCTGAACCAGCAGGGCCGAGCGGGTTCACGGCGGGTTGAGGTGGAATGCAAACGCTCGCTCACCCTTCAGTTCACCTAAAAAAAAAAAAAAACAGGGAAAAAGCCAACCCCTCACACACCCACACAGATACACGGGCACGGGCACAGGCGCGCCATGCCAGGGTTCAGGCGTGCTACTGGGCGTCTCCATCGCCAGGCAAGCGAAGAATAGCAAGTGGATGGATTGAAGGGGACTCGGGGAGGAGGAGGAGGAGGAGTGTGAAGGTGAGGCGCTTAAAACCGTGTGCCGTGCGCTTTTATCTGCGCGTGTTCATTTTTAATTTACGAAAAGCTGAAATTCATTTTCGGGTTCAGAAATTCAATTTGCCACGGAAAGGGCAGACGACGAGCGGCCTGATTATCCCCGAAAAGGGATGACGACGGGGTGACGACGGGGTGGCCACGGTGGCCATAATTATGCTGCACATTCCGTGTGTGTGTGTGTGTCCCCTCCAACACCTCCCCCCCCCCTCATGGTCACGTCCCAGGGCGCACATGTGCAAATATGTGCGTATTGGTAATTTCGTTGCCAAACGAAAAAAGGGGGATGAAAAAAAGTCACCACAATCGTGTGTGCGTGCGTGCGTGTGTGTGTGTGTGTACTGGGTGGGGGTTGGAAAAAAAAAGTGCATCGATCGGCGGCACCGTCGGTACCCTTTCGTCTGTCAGCCCAACCAACCATCGGAAATGGCGGCAGTAATGGCAGTCGAATTATGTGAGCGAGCGTGAAGGGGTGGGAGTAGGGGGGTAGGGAGTGGGTGGTGAAAAAAAAAACCAGAGTCCAAATGTGCGACAGGCTGAGGCTGAGGCAGAAGCTGAGCCAAAGGTGGAAGGGGTGCGGACGGAAAAAAGTACATTTCGAGCGTACATAGAAAAAAAAACTCGTATATTAAAACGTAAACCCATCCGCATCCCTGTCACATGCCCGGTTCCGTTCCGTTCCGTGTCCTTCGCGCGCCGTGCTCGCTCGCGTTCTCCACCTCGCACCACTCTCTCACCCATCACCCACTCTGGCACCGCACACGTTGCAAAAGGGACGGAAGGCTCCGGTGGCCGGTTTAGGCGTCTCGAATGAAACATACGCTTCATAAACATGAGCACCGGGCGCACAATCATCAATCGGACGACCAGATGGGGGGGTTTAGAGGTGGTGGTGGTGGTGTCGAGGAGGAGAAAGGAGGTGTGGTGCCAGCGAAAGGGACGCAGTCCAGCACCGGGCAGAAGCATTATTTGGGAAGATATTTTTTTTATCGATTTTTCGCCCACCCCCACCAACATCAGCGGGTTGCGCTATTTATCGGCGAAATGGAGCGTGGGAGGGAGGGAGGGAGGTTGGGTGGTGAAGGCCCCCAGGACTCTCCGGTACCCCTAATCCCACCCTCGCCTCGAGCCCACGTTTGCCGCCGTATCGGCTGCGTGCATTTACATGCGCTTATGCATGGGAGCGATTTTTGCGAAACCATTTCATGAAGTGCGCTCCACACGCGGTTACTTTTCACGCCACCCCTTTTGGGTGGTGGAGCTCTTTTTCTTCTTCTTCTTCTTGTTCTTCTTCTCCTTGCTCTCTTTCTCTCTCTCTCTCTCTCCTCAAATTCGCGTCCATTTCTAGTTCCAGGTTTCGGTTTCTCGCCACACGCAGAAGGAACACACACGCCCAATCGTCATAGTTTGTGTGTGTGGGTGGGTGGTAAGTGGTTTATTTGATTAGTAGCACGAAACCACAACCTGCCCCAACGAATCGGTCGGAACCGCTTTGCGGAAAGCCCTTTGCCTATTTTTGGCGTCCTAAAACGAACTCCCCAACCCAAGCGTCTAACCGGAACCAGGAGGAAGGCAACCACCCAATGGAGACGCATGGTTGTCTGTAGGGGTGGGTTGAAATGGGGCTCGGTTTTCCCGCGTGGTGGGTTATCACAGAACCTATTATTAATAACTTTCTGCAGCCCACCATATTTTTTTTCTTCTTTTCTTGTTGCTGTTGTTTTTGGCATTGTTTCATTGTAAATCCTTGGCTGTTGGGTGTTTCGACTAATGCCACCCTTTCGACTCCTTTCCGTGGGCAGTTGGTATGCTGGCATGGGAAACCGGAAACGCCATTACCAAAGCGTTATAAGCTATCACGGTTACATACGGTTCGCGTCCGTAACGTTACACGCCAAGGAGTTGCCTTTTTTGTGCTCGTTTCCTTCATTTCTCGCTCTCTCTCTTTCGCTCTCCTGCTCGTTTTCTGCTATGCAAAGCCAAAATGCAGCACCGGACCTGCCTAGCTTACGCATACTTGCTGTGCTGAAAAACTCGGCACATAAATATCTCTCGCACCGGTGGAAACCTTCAGCACAGGATCGGTGGTGGCCCTTTGGACCGAAGGGCCGTTCGCACGTTCTGCTATCGTCGAGCCGGAAACGAAACGGCTCAAATCTTATCCTTCAACCCGCACCCCCAGGCAGTGGTGGCAGAAACGGGCACAGAGAGAAGCCATTTCTAACTGGAGCTTATTTTTGTACGCTTTAAAATGCCATTTTCTGCATTAGTGACACAGTTTACCGTCCGTTTGGTTGCTGTTTGCTGCCTTTCTGTGGCAATCCGGCTGCCGTAATGCCATTAGACGAGCTGCAGCGGGTGCACGTGCACGTGTGTGAGTGTTTATTTTTGGGAAGCGAAAAAAAAAACACTGCCCACCACACAAGGACGAGATGCGGAAGATTGCGGCCTAAGCAGACAATGGAACGCAATGTGCGCTAATGATTTGCCACCGATCGTTCATTTCACGCGCATCCTCAGGTGGTATTTAAGAATGAATGGACAAAGCTGCATCTAAGCACCGTTTGGCCCTGCATTATTCATTCGCTCTCGTGCGATCCATCGAAACGGAACAAAACGCAAGGCCACGAGGAGACGGCCAAACAACGATCATTGTGTGTTTTCCACAGCCCAAGCACGGCTCAAACACGACCCACAACAAAGAGCTTCTGGGTGGAATAAAAGCAATTCAGCTGACGGCAACAACAAAAACAAAAAATGCAATAAAATAGTAATAATAATATCGAAACAAGAGCAAACCGCCACGGGGAAAGATGATGATTCACACGACGTACGGACGTGTCACGGTGATACGTTCTCGAACCGAATCTGAAGCGATCGGTGTTGGGGTTGGGACATGACAACGTCGATGACGACGACGTCCACCACCACTAACTGGCCATTTCGTACGGTGAAGGGCGACTTTGTGCGATCGTGCGATGTACAACAAATAATGCCTTTGTTCATTGGCGCGCGGTGGCAGTGACTTTGACGGTTAGAACCGAAGGGTTAGCACAATTTTGACACCTTCCCTGTATTTCCCCGTCGGATGGATGGATGGATGGATGGCTGGATGGCTGGAGAATGGAGGGAGCTCGAGAGGAATAAGCCACATTATGTACAATTATCATCCGGGGGTGTTTTGCTAGCCATGTGATGTTTTCACCGTGTAAATGGTTTCGTTTTTGTGAGGTGGAGTTTTATTTTTTCTTTCGTTCGCACATTTTTGCATTTTTGTTCCCCGCGTGTTTTGTTGTTGTTGTTGTTGTTGTTGCATCCCTTTTGCATCGAAAAAATCAATACTCAACCCTGCGTTTTGGTCAGTGCCACCGTTTGGGCGGACGCTTTCCCAGTGTGGTTATTTTCCGTGGGTTTTTACGTTTTTTTTTGCCGGCGGTGTTTTGTTCGTTTTATGTACCCCTCATCAGCACACACACACACACACACATGCACACCTGCATACGTGCACACGCAGGTCCTCACTCGTTGGTCCTTTCGCTTCTCGGTGCGTGGAGTATGTTTAAAAAATCAACATAATTTATTCATTTCCCATCAGTTTATAATGTACTTTTTGCTGGTTTTATATCGCCCCGTAGCATTTCGGTAGCCTGAGGAGAAGCGAATCGGTTTGAGCCGATCATGGCGCCACAACTCCAACACTTCCATTGGGAAGCTCTTTTTTTTGTGTGTGTGTGCAAAGGGCAAAGGGACATTGGAGGGACTTTGTAAATGCGCGATGCTGCACAAATTCGAATCCATTTAGAGTTGTAGCTGACAAACCGGGCGTACCTTCTTGTTGCCTTCTAGCATTGATTCGAGGCAAAAAGCATGGGACAAATAATGCCGTCGTTTTGGACGATATGTAGGTACCATTGCCAAATATGGGAGCTTTGATAGAAAAATCCCCAAATGCAGTCCGCAATTTTGGTTAACTGAACTAATTGAGTGCTCAGAAAATCGAGTCAGTCCAACTATTCAAACAAATGCCAAAAGAAGCCGGTAAATGAAACAAATCAGGTCGTAAATTAAAAGAGCGACACAAAATTGAAGGGCCCGTTACAGCGAAGAACCGAATTGAAGGGCCACATTACGAGCGGGAAATGTGCATGATGCATGAGTCTTTACGCGAAACCAGTCGGCAGCGTGCTGCATCGAAAGCGTTAAGGGCCACCGAGCCGATGCACCGATGCAGCAGTGCAGTTTTCGTTGCATGACGAATGCACTTCCGCCATGGTGACACGTGGCGAGGAGCGAAAAATCTCCCAAAATAAAGCGAATAAAAACCTCCATCCAAAACCAGACCGTCGTCCTTCGCAAAAAAAGGACAAGCGTCACCGAATAGAGCCCGAAATTTTTGTCTAGTTTATTTTTCGGCGAGCCAGAAGTTCAACGATTTGCCTGCGTGGCCCAGTGCGGTTTTGTTTGATTTTTTGCCGCTCTCGCAAGGTCGAGGACGCCATTTGGATTTTCGTTTTTTAGTTACTGGCGCCGGAATGTTTTTCCCGTCCGGCCGTTTGGTGGAGTGGGTGGCGGTCGGTGAGTGAGAGTGGGTGGGAAGGAATTAAATAATGGGAGAGAAAATGATGGCGAAATAAATAAAAAAAAACGAAATCGAAAAATAAATGCCACATCCCAAAACCACCCCGACTGAGCCCGGGTTGCGAATTGGTCGGTGTGTGTGCACAAACACGGGGACAGCACGTTTCAATGTGTTGGTCATTATGGCTGCCCGATGGGGGAAAAAAGGACGATTCGAATGTATTTATATAGAAAAAAAAACCACCCTACGGCCAGCCAGCACGGAAGGATTCCGTTCAAAAATCGACATAATGTTAAATACTTCAATATACGCCAAAGCACGTCACACACGTGGCGCCCCTTTGCGTGGATAGCCACACATGCGAGTTAGTTTATTTGTGAGGGTTTCTTTTTTTTTTGTCTATGCTGCGCATCCGTCTAGAGGTTGGCAAACATGGGAGGCAGTGGGGGGGGGGGGGGGAGGAATGAAAAAAAAATAAACCCGAATCTTGATGGAAAAAGGATCCCGGCTCGAAGGATGCGGCGAATGGCTCGCTGCACCAATAAAACCATTACAATAAACAGGGCGCACACACACGTACGCTCGTTCTCTCATTATACCATCATCATTGTCGGCATCATCATCATCGTCGTCGTCATCGATGGTTGCGATGGGGAAACGAGTGAAGCGGAATGCGCCTGCAGTGAAGTGCACCGGGGTGCATCGCGTTTTTAATACAAAAAAAGGGTGCTCCGGACGGATCGAAAAAATAAACCTTCATCCCGTAGCGTTAAAAATGAATTTTTAATCGGTGGTGATGGCCACCCCACCAGTGCGGCGTATGTGGTGAAGGGCATGACATAGCGCGAGAACGAGAAACAAAAAGTACACTGAAATCTATATGCAGCGGGAGCTACCGGCGAATGAGTGAAAAAGAAAGAGGCATGAAGAGAGAGAGAGCGAGAGAGAGATGGAGAGAGAACGCGCGAGTGATTTTTAGGGATCCGGAAAAACCGGCCCGAGAGGTGTGTGCAGAATTCGACGCCAGACGGGAAAGGGCGTTGGGAGGATGAAGATATTTTATTTTCCAACCCTGCCACGAAAAAAGGCCCCGGCATACGCGTGCGTGTGTGTGTGTGAGTGTTTTTTTTTCTTTTAATCCGAACGGCCTCGCAAATGTACATACATGCGCGATTGCAACATGTGCAATTTTCGTGTACATAAATCCACACACACACACACACACACACACACACACACACACACACACACACACACACACACACCCATACACACAGTTGTGTGTGCACCCACGCGATGCACATGCAGCAGATGCAACTGCACCCATCCCTCGTTCGGTCGGTGTGTGGAAGGGCGATTTTTAACGATTAATTTGCAGGAGGAAAATTTTTGAACCAGAGTTTTGGCACCACAAAAGGCAGCTTCCTTCCTGACGATTGTATTTTTTCAATAACCCAATCTTGAGCACCGTCCGTCGAAAGCCGTTTCGGAAGTCTCCGTACAATCCAATGATTTCTGCTTCCGCACGTAACACCGGAAACGGATGAAGCCCGTGCCGGGGCGTCTGTCTCGAGTCGAAAGACGACGACTCGACGCATCGTCGTCTTATTTGCGCGTTTTCGCACACACAAAGGGTAGACGCGCGAGGCGATGCGTCACTACCAACGCGCCCAACAACGACCATGACCTACCCGAACACACGTAAGCGCGTCAACAGCGATTACACCTCCCCCGTAGGACCAGAGACAGAGGAGCGAAAATAATTCGGGCTACGCAGCGCCAGATAGCGCGCGCGTGTAAGAAACACGCAAAAGCCGCCTCACGCGTAAGTAGGCCAGGTCAGTAGGGGGGAGGCGAGAGTGTTTGGGTGGGTGGGAAAGCCACCCCAAAAACAACAACCACCGTCACCTCTTTCACGGTCGCGGTTGCACTCTTCTCTCCCCGAGAAACGCAACGCAACCAAGGCAGAAAACCACACACGCGGTATTCGGTCGTAGGCTCGACTTCGGCAAAATTCGGCCGGCATTTCGATTGCCCCCAACACAATCGGTGCCGAATTTCGCGACGGTCGACGTGCGTGTGTGTGAGCGAGAAGGCGCGATAGGCACGATAAGCGAGCGAGAGTGCCGAGTACGGATGAGTGCGGCTTTGTTTATCTCGCGTGTGTCGCGGATGTCGCGCGTTCGCTTGGGCCTTCGACGTGTCTGGTTTCCTCGGTTGATGAAGGATGCATATTTGGGGAGACTTCTTTCTCTCTCACGCTCACATGCACGCGTTCTCGTTCCCGTTTTGTGCTGACGTGCTGATTTTCGACAAGATGCAACGCGAAATGGGGCCAACGCGAGCGCGCGTCTTTTGCCTTCCTTGGTTTTTTTTGTTTGTTTGCGACGCGCCAAAGTGATTCACGCGAAAGCGAAAGTGATGATCTTATGCGCAACGCGCGCGCTCTCATGTGTGTTGGTGGTCGTGTGTCTTTGTTGCTGCTGCGTTTCCTGCTCATGGAGTCGCATTGCGCCGCGGCATTCTGCGGAAGTCCAACGATGACCAACGCGATAAAAGGTCCATTACGGAGGATCGCAAAGCCGCTAAAGATGGCCGCCTTTTGCTTTTGGTGAAATTTTCGATCGAAGCATGCGGTGGTGTCAATTTTTGCCGTTGCCATGGTACCATGGTGTACGGGTGTGTTTGTGTGTGAGGCTCATTTTGCATTCCATTCACTTCCGGGATGCGTGTAAATCTCCAATCTCGCTCGAGCATCTAATTAGGCGTGTGAATAAAAAGCTCTCTCTCTCTCTCTCTCTGTCGCTCGTGCGCGAAGGACGAGTATCCTTGAACGAGCCACTTGGCTGGGTGGCGCCAAAAATGGGCCGTTTGCTGCACTTCTCTCCCACACTCCCATTCCATCACACTTGCGCGCGTGCTGCACAATGAAGGAGCTTTGCTGGCGGCGTGATGAGTCGCACTTGAAAAAATGCACCCAAACTCACGTTCAATCCGGCTCGTGGCCCTACAGGGCGCGTCCCAAGCTGACTGATAGACGAAGCGGCTCGCGTAAACACAAAACACAAATTAACAAACACGAGCGGTGGAAACAAACAAATGAAGCACAACAAAAAATAGCCAACGAGCTTCTTATCCCAACCGTAGGGCACCGGCTTTGGAGCTCGTGTAGCGATCACAAAGAACCGCGATTAAAAAGGGCGCAAGTTCTTAGCATGAACCAGAGCCCAGGGAGGGTGGTAGAGTAGTTGATGGTCCGAAAATGATCACACAAATAGCACACACACACACACACGTGCGAGCCCAGAATCGACAGCTGCACGTGCACAAGACGTGACGCCCCGCGAGCCTTTTTCTGATTCTCAGCAATCGGCTTTGGTGTCACAGGTGCGGGTGTCTTCTTTGAGGCATGTGTGGTGGATAAGGCCATAAGGGAGGATCGGTTCCGGAAGGCGCTTATCGCACGTCCCACACAGCCGCCGTGGCTCGATAAGGGGGTGAGTATTTTCCAGCTCAAGGTCTCAGATTCGTTGAATTCTAACGTTTTGCGTTCTGACGAAAATAATAAAAAATCCCCCTACGATCAAGGAAGTGCATTGAGTGCAACCGGTCGAGAAGCAGCTGTGGTGGCTCTATCGATCGTTAACGATCTTGTGCATTCTCCGTTGTGAGTGAGGTGGGGTTGGAAAACGAGGTGCCTAGTGACCGCTCGTTAGGCACTAATTACGCACGTTCGCCCGTTTCCCCCAAGCTCGCCATATTGCGCTCCGTACGATCGATGATCGAGGAACTGAAACGATGAAGGACACACCGCTAGCTCGAGGAGAGAGAGAGGGGGTGAGAAGAAGAAGAAGAAGAAGAAGAAGAAGAGAAAGAAAAAAACTTGAACCCCAGAGTACGGTCGGAGGTGGGAGGGTTAAAACCACGCCGAGGTCTCTCGCGTCGATGGCGATGGTGGAATTTCAAGTTTAGATTTATTTAAATTTATCGAATTAAGCTCTCGCCGTACCGGGCAGGAGGTTAGGAGGGTGGTGGTAATGGTCGTGACGCCAGGGTAGGAATGAAGGGCAGCACGATCGAGGTAAGACGCGAACGTTAAAAATGGCCGTTTCGAGGGTTTGGCCTTTGGAGGGGCGCACGATTCGAAACGCCATCAGGAAACCCGTTTCGAGAACTATTCTAAACGACTAGCCTAGACTAAACACACATGCACGACGGGTGGCATTGAACACACACACACACACACACACACACACACACATGTCATAACCTAATTTGTTTCTGTTGCGGTTCATTTTTTTTCTCCTCCTCCTTCTTTCAACCATCTATTATTGTTCTAAAATGGTCGCAGCACAATGTCTCGCGTGAATTGCGCAGCAATGGCATACTGGCGTGAGGTGAAGGGAGCGAAGAAAGGAACAAGAGATGGGGGGTCAGCACAAAGAAACACATTCCACCGTGAAAAGCCATTCGCTTTGGCCCACGAAGGCAACGCCAATCGAATGGTTCGAGATCGACAAACGCTCGAGGATCGTGAATTTCTCCACGAATCACGTTGGTGCGTTCAATCAAAATCTCATTAAAATCGTCCGCTCGGTGGCTCATTAGGGTCAAGATTGTATCAGAACCAATGCTAGAGCCACTGTTGGTCCGTTTTAGCGTCATTTCGGTCAAGTTCGGTTCGGTGCCGTATTCGATGACGTTGAGGTGCGCCAACGTTAACGAGATTTAACCCGCGCATTTGATTCGTTCGAGTTCTGATCGACCAAAAACCGGCTGGCCAAAAACGTCCCCAAGTTTGAATGCATTTCGAACTGCACGTTCGTTGCTTGCTCCTTGAAACACGCCATTCAATCACCCAAACTGGTCCAACCGACCGGTGGCCAATAAGGACGGCCCCGAATCCGGTTTTTTTTCTTTTCTATGCACCTATCTAAGCACGCTTTTTTGCAAACACCTCCACCCTCGAGCTCGGTCGTTACGATGCATCGATGCAGCTCGCAAATGCACCATCGCTTCGTCCTTCTCTAGCGCATCAACATGTCGAGCCGACGCGTACGGTGGTGGGTTTTTCTAAATCTATTCCCATCCAACCTGCTGCACGTGTGGATGTGTGTGTGTATGCATTTGTGACTTTTCTAAACGTTCTGTCGCTCTCTCTCTCTCTCTCTCTGTTTGTCTCACTCCTACGTAAGCCTTTTGCTCCGTTTTCTCTATCTGTTGCATCGATTTCGCACACACAAGGGGTGGGCTTTTATTGTTTTTGTGTGTGGTTATGCGTGTGTGTGCGTGTGTGTGTTTCTTTTTTTTTCGGCAACCGTGACGGATGCACTCAACACTCCTGGGATAGATGCACCGATGCGTCGAGGCAAGCAGACAGTCACTCGCACGATTAGATTGCGGTGCATTAGAACACACACCCACACATGCACGCACGCACGTACAAAGAGTTCCCATTTGAATTTTGTCAATTTTTAGATGCACCTCTGAGAGAGAAGGGGAGAGAGAGAGAGAGGGATCGCCCGAAACCGATGCGACCGTGCACGTGCAATTCCGGGTGCATTCGGTCGGTTGCATCGGAAGTGCATCACGTTATACGATCGAAGCCGGCACAGGGTGGTTCGAATGCATACGCGTGCACTCTCGCGACCGGGTGGCTTCACTGAAAAAGGGTAAACCCAACCCAACGAGGTGGTCGAGGTGGTCAGCGAGATGCACCAGTTGCATCCACCCACACCCTCACAGCGTGCCAATCGATACGATCGGGACCGGCGAAGGAGGCAACATTCAAGAAAACCCCCACCACCCACAGACACTCGTAGCTTCAAGCCCGACCGATGACGGCTGGAAAACTCGTCGTGAGATTGTTGCTCCAATTCCCTGTGGTGCACACACACACACAGAGTCCGTGACGTATTTATAAAGGTACACCGACACACCGGAGCATCGTGTCCTCGAAGGCCAGCCACCGCCGACGACGACCTTCACGGAAAACCATTACCATTGGGTCGCGTGAAAGCCGGTTTGTGTGTTGTTGCGCCGTGATTATGCAACTGCAACTGCAACTCCACATCGTCATCGTCGTCGTCGTCGTCGTCGGCGGCTGCATCGGAGATTTTCCCTAGTTTAGCTCGAGTTGGAGAGAGGTCGGTGTGGTCTGGCGTGGTTGTTCGATTGGCGATTTGTGACGCTTTCCCTCCATTTCCCACCAATTTCCACGGCATCGCACGAGCGCTCGCTTACGATTCATTCACAAAACGGACGCTCGCCCAACGAACGAACGAACGAAGGCTCCGGCGGGTGGAGGCCATTTTGTGAGGCCCAGCGGTGGTGTCACTGAACGCGAGATTGCGAAACCGGATGAAGCGTCGGGAGCCCCTTTTTCGAGCCGCAAACCAAGCACCTTACAAGAGGCCAACCGATGCATGATGCAAGACGCTCGCATTGCAAAAGGATGACCCAATCGACGGCCCAATTGGCGAAGGGCCAGCCTTTCGGAATCCCTTCGGGAACGTTTTAGCACATGGCAATTTTTGTTGGTTTTGCTATTTCCCGCGGGTTGGCTGGTTTTGGCCCGCTTCTGGGTTTGCGTCGCGATGCAGCTTTTTGTGCGACGCGAATTCGCGGTTTCGTCACACTCGACCGACCGACCGACCGACCGCGCCCGTGTAAGGGGTCCGTTTTCTTGTTCTTTTCTCCTCGGTGTGCTTGTGTTTTTTTTTTCATTGCCCACGACCCATCGTCGTCGCTCGATCAAACCCCGATGGTTTGCTATTTGTGTGGTTTTTCATTTCCTTTTTTTTCTCTTCCGCCTGGGCTGGCAGGAAACCGGCGAGAAAGAAGGAGGAGCTTCCAAAAGGTGGCCTTTTTCGAGCAGTGTGTGGTGTGCTTGTGTCCGAAGCCAACACGGAGTGGAAATGTCCATGGGAAAGAAGATAATGTCCTCCGAAGGGTGTGATATTTTAAGTTCTTCGGTCGCCCGATGCTGAAGAAATTTTGAGACAACGCGTCTTGTAAGAAGCTAACCGGAAGTTTGCACAAAACACTTCGATCTGGTTGGTAGATTGTGGCTTATCACTCGCTATCAGCGTTATCCCCGTGCATAAAGGTGTTGAAAGGTGTCAACTATCAGCTGCCACTTCATCGAGCAACACGCCATTTCGATTGAATAGCGCCATTTCCCCTTTGAGAAGCTTTGTTGTTTAAGTTGCGATTTTTCCCGAGCACAACACTTTGAGACCGCAACAACGGAAGCCAATCGGGACACATGGCGCATAAGAAGAAGAAGAAAAAATTACCCATCCAAAAGCAGGGGATGAAGCGAAACAAAACAAATGCACCAAACCCACCGAAGGGTTCATTCGCAATGCAAACACATGTTCGTCTGCTCTTCCCAATGCGGGATTACTCCGTATCAAATGCAAACCTAGTCTGTATGCGTGATTATGCGATTTTTTGAGCTGCGATTTCATTAAAAGCATCGGCCAGCTGCTTTAAATCGCCAGCGGAAAACGGCTGGGAAAACCCCGAAAAGGACCTCACGAGCTTTGTCATGGGAAATTTCGCTCCATTTTGGATGATATATACAACGGAGCAGCAACGGAAGCTGGTTAGTGTTGAAGAAGGTGACACAGAATAAAAAAAAAAGCAAGACGCCAGCGGATGATGGTTAATCACAGGACAGCCACGTGCAGTTGTGGGACCAACACACAAAAAAGATGAAGGACCACGGGCACGTGGAGAGTAGAAAAGAGAAAGGTGTACTAAAAACTCACGCACTCATGTCTTTTGCCGGCAGGAAGGAGGATGCCTCGGAGAACATCACGACATCGAATTGGGTGGGGGCGAATAATGCACGAAACGTTAAAACGCCGCCTCAGATGGGTTCACGCCTCGGGTGGGTGGGAAAAACGGTGGGTGAGAAAAACACTCCACCCTTCGCGAGGAAAGCAAGCCGAAGTGGGAATATGAAAAACGCTGAAAACTCTGAGGACGACGCCACGTCGGGATGCCGGGATTACTCCGCAGGCAGAGCCGGGCCGGGCTCTATGTGGGAGTGAACACGCGGAAATTATTTCACGATCCGCGTGCGTCAGGATACGAGCGCTTCAGGATGCGATCGTGGTTTTTCCTTTTTCTTCGCAAATTGTTTAAGCTCAACATCGGTGATCGCGCCGATGGCGACACTTACCACTTTTCATTTAAAGCACACACACACACACGCGCGCCGTCGTACACACACACACACGCGCGCGCGCACGTACATACACACATACACACGCGGGCGCACACACACACATATATATATATATATATATGCGCACACTTCTGCCACACGTCTGCTGCGTACTGCGTCTTCACTGCTCTCTTTATTGGTGCGATTTAGCGTGGGACAAAACAACGCGCACCCCGCTCGATTCATATATATATGTACATAAAATAACAACTACGCGCACGCACTAACGCACACTGCTGCTGGAGCACACAAATGGGGATGACAAAAAAAAAAGTTGAAGGCAAAAACTAGCCGATCAGTCTCGGGCCCAGAGAGTTTTTCCGCGCGCGCGATCGCAATCGATCCGCGCAAGTGGCCGCGCTTCTCAGAGTGTGTTTGAGTGAGTGCGTGTGTGTGTGTGCGAATTCGTGTGCATTGCCGCCAAAGCACAACTGCACATGGAAATCACACGGTTCCGGTTGGATCGAGACGATCACTAGTTTGAGATTTGAGCTTGTTTGAGCAGCGCTTAGAAGCGTCAGAACTCGAGCCTTATTTTTTCGGAGGCGTTTTTCGCGACGTTCGCCGCTGTTTCCGGTTCTATGGAACCACTTGTGCGGCTAGGCGTGGGCCGTGAACTGATCGCAAAACACACACACGCGCGCGCACACACACACAAGCGCGGGCACACGAGACAGAGCAGCTTGAGTATGAACACAAAATTAAGCCAACCGCAAACGAGATCGAACGACTGGGAGCTTTCGATCATTCGCACTCGGATCGGGACAAGTTGCAAATGAGTGAACATAATGAAAGCATAAGGCAACGAAGACTGCACCACTAGATGTGGGCTAACACTTAGAACCGTCACCAAGGGCTGTTTTGGAACCTTCAATCACTGAGCAGGCACACGCGCGATTTGCATTGAGGAGGACGAATAGACGAATGAAAAAAATTAAACCAAACGACTTGCAAGTGCCCGGGAATGGCAAAAAAAAAAATAATACCATGTAAGATCACACGAAAACAAACACCAACAAAAAAAACGGCAAACAACCGAAAACACGAATCGAAACCAATCGTACACGAAACGCGCCCAAATGGGGAAAGTAAGGAGAAAAAAAATACCAACGAAGGAGCCCGCAGGAATTGAACGAAAAACAAAAAATCTGCCGACTGGCGGCTTTTTGGAGACGAAAATAATTGTTTAGCGCACTTTTAACACGAAACCGGGTGGGGTAATTCTTTTCTGCTTTTTATTTTTCGTTACGTTCACCACACACCACTCGCACGTTTCGGGTAGTAACGGGATAAGTTTTGTCGTTTTGCGGATGTGTTTTGTTGGTGTAATTTTTTTTTTGGTGCGATTTTTTTTACACCTCCTTCGGGCCTGATTGCTACCTAGCCACGGCTCGTGCCAACATATTTCACGCTGATCGTCAAATTACAGCCGTCCAGTGTGATCGAAAAGCCACACCACAGCGGATGGGTCGATTCCACCGTCAAGTTCACACACTTTGTTCACAGATGTTGAGCCGTCTCATGAGCGAGCCCTACGGACTCCTTCACAACATCCACACACACACACGGTTTGGAAGCACAAACACACACACACCCACCCATCCACCCACACACGGTCCCACACGCCCTTAAGACAGGCCCCATCCCAAAACACGGCACACAAAAACTAAAAACCACCCCACGGCAAGGAAGTTAAGCCGCCGGAAGCGCACTCTAAGAACGACACGCGAAACCGACTTCCAGACGCGCGTGACACTTTGCTGCTACAAAAACACCGAACTTCCGCTTCCGTGCGTGCGTGTGTAACACCCGGATTAGTGGCCACTTGGTCAACCGGGGCCGGGTTAATTCTGCGCCACCGGCTGGAAAACGGGTTTGGGCCTAAAAGGGCTTACTCGGGTCGACTCGGGCCGCGTCCGAAATTGCGTTCCGGTGCATATCGGAGCAGTGCGTTGATGCGACTGAAAAAATAATGGGGAAAACGCCGCGCCACGCGAACTGAGTGCCGTCTCGTGCCGTTTCGCTCGAGTCAGCTGGTTGTCTCGCTCACACCGCTGCTCGTTGCAGTTGGCGGGGAATACTGCGTTTTGGTGGGTTGCTCACACGGAGTGGGTAACTCACTCGGGGGGTGGGTAACTCACCAACACAACGATGCACGATGAAAATCATGACCAGCTTCAACAACGGCCGTGAGCATGTGCGCATGCGAAACGGGCCCCAAAAGCGAGTCGGCAACCCCCTGTGGGAAGTGCATCCGTTGCACTCGGTTTATGGTGGCTCGTGCACTCTCGCTCTCTCTCTTTCTCTCTCTCTCTCGCTCTCTCTCTCTCTCTCTCTCTCTCTCTCTCTCTCTCTTTCACACAGAGGGTGGATGTGGGAGCGAGATGGTGCATGTGTTTTCCCCTCACATGTCGGGAGGGTAGGGATGTGGAATTGCGGAGGGCACCCGTTGCACATGCACCCGAGAGCGAGATGGCAATAGATGCACTTTTGGGATGCACGAACGAGGACGGAAACCGGGCGGAAACGCCGTACGAACACCAGCACCCGCGCGTGTCTGTGTGTGTGTGTGTGGGTCAGAGAGCGGGGGGGAGGGGGAGGGGGTGCACTTCCGCCCTCCACCCACTCCCCAACTCCCCCAAAAAGCACACGCCAATTGCGAATGGGGATGAATTTAGTGGCCTAAAACACGATGTCACCACGCTCGCAGCTCACGAATAGACAAAAGAACAAACGCACAAGCTGGGTGGGTTTTTGTTCTTAAATTTTCTTATAATTACTTCCCCACCCCCTGTGCTTCCTCCCCGTCTTTGCTTTCCACCCATCCATCGTGCGCTCTCGCCGAGTGGTGGCCATGCGACTGGAACGTGCTTAGAAAATTGGCACTTCTTGCGTACTTGGAATTATAATGCGCTCTGTGGCGGTCGAAGCAACCGATGACGATAATGTGACGATGAAAGACGGGAGAGTGAGCGAAAGAGCAAGAGTGTGCGTGAGAATATGTGTGAGTGTGAGAGAGACAGAGAGAGAGAGATGCATCGAAGGACACGAAGACGATGGATTGAAGTGAGAGGGCTGTTCGTGAGGTAGAGCGAGAAAGAAAAACTTGTTGCATCTTGCAGCAATGCCGCTGCTGCAGTTCGCTTGCCGAGAGATCGCTTCTCGTTCCGCTCCGGTTCCCCACCTCCTTCCCTCCCTTCGTGCGTGTGTGTGTGCCCGTGTGTGTGTGTGTGTGCCCCGATTCAGCTGCCGGAGGAAACATAAGAAGCCTGCCTGGTTGCCGTCTTGCAGTGGGGATGCACTTTCTGGGGACAATACGTCGCGACGTTTCGGTGCCGCTTTGCAAAGTGGGTGGGTGGGTGGGTGTTGAAGAGCGTCTCTCCCTCGCTCCCCCATCCCCCGCTCCCCCCCCCACCCCTCTACCTAAAGCCTACACCACACAACCCCCACCAGCCGCACTGATTGGCGTATTTCGGGCGGCTCAACGGCTTCAAGGCGCTCCAAAGACGGACACCAAAGGACGTTCGACCGTCGATTGGTTCGTTGGTTTCGTGGAAAACCTTGAGCTCACGCGCCGTGGCTCTTTTTCCGCCTTCCGTGGTGCATGTTAGCACACACGCAGGCCAGCGATTAGCGGCTGGAGCGTTGATAAGGATGGCTCCCTTCGGTTGGTGAATGCGTGGCGAAGACTGCGTGCGGTGGTTCGCAAAATTGCCAACTGATAAGCGCTCTGTGGATGGCCTGAAAGGGCGCATTAGTGGCTGAAACTCGATGTGCGATGCAATCGAACGTTGGAATGGGGGTTTGAAAAATAAAACACCACACGCGCTGCGATCGAACGGAAATAGGACGAGCAGATGGTCGAATGATGGCAAGCAAAAATCGAGTTAAATGCATACAATCATTCCAAGAGTTTACGAAAGATTCATCAAACACTCACAAAACGTTCAGTTGCATCAAGAAATAAGCCTCGGTTGCTTTCTTATAGCAAAACAGCTGGTTCACACACAATTCAACGAAACGCTCTGATATTCTCGTGCAATGCTTGTTGTATCACGAGTGGTGTGGTGAAAGGAGGAGGAGGAGGAGGAGGAGGAGGAGGAGGGAGGGGAGAGGTTAAAACTTGGAAAAAAATTGATAACTAAAATTGGGTGTGGTCACTACTCGACTTCAAGAGCACTGTTTGCTCGGGAGGATGGAAGTTTGTTACAATATAATTCTCTTTGAATTAACGGTTCAATATGACGATATTATTCTATTTCCAATATATTTATTGCCACTCCTTGTTTAGCGACACTCTCGTTTCAGGTGTGTCTTTAATTTAACCCGTCATTTAACCACCAGGAAAACAACGCCTATTGTACAAGAGACAAATCTCAACATTTGCTCCATCGCACTTTTTTCGAAGTTCGCTCAAACACTTTGCTGTAATTCTTCGATGAACTTCGTGTGGTTCAAACTTCAACAGCCTCCGTAGTTCTCAGCTGTTGCGAAGTTTCGTTCCAACATTTCCACAAGCACTCGGAACAACTCCTTCCTGCATGCGAGCAAAATCAACAGGTTGCCGTCGAGGCAGCGATCCAATCCAATGCCCCAAAGTCACCACCAGACGCTTGCAGGCAGTTTTCGAACTCAAATCGTTCCATGGACGCACGTGTGTGTTTCACGGAACGTTCGTGAATGGTTTTGGGAAAGCGTTTTCCATCCAAAATGACCAACCGACCGTTGACCAGTGCGACTGATTAATCCACCCAAGCGATGATGAATCGCGCGTGCATTATAAGGGCAGCTAGCCCGTCTAGATAGATTTGTGCCGATCCGATCTTCCGAGATTCGGCGGGGATTGTTTCGACTCACCGACTTCGTCCACGGCACCATCCATGAAGCTTGCTGTCGGGAAATGCTGAGACAATTGTGAAGAATGATGCACCGAAAGATGGCGATGGGGATGATGCAATCGATGGGGTTGCAATTTGGGCTGTTGCTCGACAAATCCACCACCAGTTGCAGTACCAGCAACACCTCCACCAGTAGCACCAGCACCGGCGGCAGCAGTTGCCTCACAACCCAGATAAATCATGCTGCTAACTTGTCTTCGAGGTGCTTGTCGAGCTAGCCTACGTAACGTTTATAGGCGCTCAAGTGGGCGTTTTGGGACACTTAAATCACCGGAATTTTCTCGTGATCACATACACACACACACACGCACACACACGTACACACAGTGGTCGCTGACACAAAGCACCCAAAAATGGGCTTCGAATGAAACACCATGCGTCTCCACCGAGAAAGGCGACTAGAAAACGGTCTCAGCTGATGTGTATTTCGCTAAACCAACGAGCCGCCCACCCAACAGGTGGTTAGCTGCAAATGTTCCGCTTGCTATCGCGCGTGGATCAAAACGCCGTGTGACCTCGGGAAAAGGACATCCCCCGAAAGTACGCGGGGGTTCGTTGGCTTCACTTTGCAACAGTCTTCACAAGAGGGTCGCAAGAAAATCGCTAGCTGGCCAGGGCAGGCTCGCACTCGCAGGCTCGGGATCACTTCGAGCAGCGCACGGCATTGTTGTTCGAGAACTACTACAACATCCGAATCGGCCCGGTCTGGGCGAGAGTCACTTGTTGCACTCGCTGGTAGCGACGAAAAACTTGTCCAAATAAAAGCGACGACATCGCCGAGAATGCGGAAGTGCAGGGATGCGCCGGGATGTGGGGGGACGGGAGCGAGGTGAACGGGGGTGGTTCGGTGGTTCCGAAAAATCACCCCCGTTTTCCGCCCCCCCCCTACCCCACCTCAGGGGGTTGGAAAAACAGGGACGAGCGCACTAGGGTTTAGGTGCTGCTAGTGTCTGGAGCCACACTATTCGACGTCTTTCCTGCATCCTGCAGCCATGCATACCACCCTCTGCCGGCGCTTCTTGGGAGGGAGCGAGTGAGAGAGAGAGACAGAGAGAGAGAGAGAGGGAGAGGGTGGAAAAAAAGGAAGTAAAACGAGGACGAAGCACGAGCACACCCAGTTCCGTTGGCTGGCTTGGTTGGTGAGACGACCCGAAAAGTGCCGAACTCTGAGCGAACCCCAAACGAATTCACATTTCGACCGGACGCATACAGTGAAAGCACCCGTGGGGAGGGGGTTGGGAGTCGAACCACCACCCCCTTCCCCACCGGGGGGGGGGTGCTAGTTTTTCCTCACCACCAAGTAGTGGTGCAGTCATGGTGTTGGTGCCAATGCAACGCCAAACGATCCAAGCATGCCAGCCAGTGGGTTAGAGGGAGCAAGCAAGTGTGTGTGAGTGAGCGAGCACGAGAGCTACGAGAGAGTGAAAAAGCAGTAGTAGGCGATGCCGAAATGCATCGCGATTGCACGATCGCAGGAGCTCATGGGCAACAGGACGTCGTCAGGTTTTGATAGCAACAAAAAATGCACAAAACAAAGAGTTAAAAAAAAAGCGACACACACACACACGCGCGCACGCGGTTGTGGCTGTGTGTGCGAACGAGACCATCACCGGGAATGGGGCATCGCGTCGCTCGTTCTGCAATAGAGGAGACTAGAAAATGGAAAATACGAACCAAACGCTCACCATCCTTCGGGATTTGGTGCTCCAAAATGAGTGCGGGAAGTGAGAAAAAGAAGGAGAAAAAAAAAGGCAAAAAATAGCGCGCCCCACACCGTGGAAAGGAGCGTGGAAAACGTGGAAACGAGACAGCGAGTGCGGGATCGAAGCGGTGGCGAGAGCGAGCACGCGAATGCACGCGCGTCGAATCCAACGAACGAAAAGTGACGAACGAAAACTGATAAAACGAAAGTAATAATAAAAAGCGTGATTTTTTTTCACCATTTCTTCCTCCTTCTGCTGATGCCCATCACATCGGAGTGTATGTGTGTGGCAATGAGCAAAAATAAGAACGAAAACGAGGACATAAAGTAAAGCTTCCTCCTCCACCCCAACGCCAAGAAACTGCACGAAGCGACTTAGGGGGTGGATGGGTGGGTGAGTGGGTGGAAAAAATATAATAAAATGAGGAAACGAAAACTAGCTATCTACGTAGAGAGGAGCCGGTCGCGATAGGTACTGGAGATGGACTCGAATGGCCGCAAATAGGGAAAAGTGTGGCAGAAAAAAAAAGAAACACACAGACACACCATTTTTACGATAAAGGAAATGTGCAGTGGACAAAACGGGAGAACCGGGAGTCCTCCGGCCAGCCAAGCGAACCGTGTGACGGTGTGTGTACGAAAACTATGGAAAGAAAACTACATAATGCATCTAAATGTTATTATATACACACACTTTGCGCGTGCCGTCCTGCTCGCGCGCCGCCTTTTCGGGGGCCATTTTTCCGTCCCTTTTACGCGCGTGGGTGGTTTGGTGTTTTGCAAAACCAAGTGCAACAACAACGACAACGAAAGACGAAACTCTACAATTGGTGTGCCCTTTTTTATTCTTTGTTTTCGAGCGAAAGCGAAAGAAATGCAACCCCATTTTGCTTGTTCGCGGATTGCAGGCGGTTGAATATTTGAAATTTTTGTGCAGCAACGTTTTGCTCGCTCGCGAATACTTGCTCACTACAAACGCGTGCCCCAGGTTGACGCGTTTGAACGATGAATAACTGACTTAATAACCTTCCGAGCGGTGGTGGGAAAATTGATGTTAATATATTAGACCGTACCGGAACGGGCCATCGCTTCCATTAGCGCGATCGTTATTCCTGCATTAATGTCGAGCCATCGAAGAAATATGGTGCCGATGTTGCCTGCGCAAGCCACGGAAAATGCGAAATTGGTGTGGGGGGTTTTTCTTTTTTTTTCACTATTTTTCTCCACCACATGAGACGCATCGAGTCTGAAACAGGCGTCTGCAACCGGCTAGGAGGGCCTTTTTTTCTCTCCATCTTGCATCAGCTCACAGCTTATGCTTATGCTTGAGCACCAGGCGGCTCCATCGCTGGCTGCCCGAGAGACACACGCTGACTCGGAACCACCTGTTGGTGGTTTGTTGATGCATATTGGCTGGCCGGATGCCAACATTCCGGCGACAGACTGTTGCTTTCGTCTTCGTCGAGGATGGTGGATGGTTTCGAGCCTCACTAACACTCGTGTGGCGATGCTTTAATCACGTAATTGATGATGATGGCTTAACGGCGATGGGCGAATTGCTGCCAAAGGCTTTCCACGATCAATGCTTGCAAATCGAACGGCAGGAAAGTGAAAAAAAACACAAGCAACAACCAACGAGTGCCTCGCATAATTTAGGGTTTAGGGCTACCGAGCGTGCGGAAAAATGAAACGGAAACCAAGCTGAAATCACCCAAAGAGTCCACGATCCGGTGCTCCGGTTTCCCGGGCATTCGGGATTGTATATAAAATGTCTGGCCCTTAGCGTGAGAAACCTAGCGAGCAGACGGAACGTGGCATTCGTGGTGCTGGTCAGTGGCCAGGACGCCAATTCCGGGATGGTTGGTTCGTCGAATTGCTCAGCCCTCGCTCGGTTGCGCTTCGTAACGGTATTTGTGAGACGGCGTGTGCCCGAGTGGCGTCTGGCGATCCTTTGCGCATCGTTCGCGTGAAGCAAGGATGGCAAACGAAGGCATACACACAGCCACACGCGCGCACGCAAGCACACTCAAAAAAGCAAGTGGAGCCAAACAAAAAAAAAAGTGCGGCACACGCGAGCAGCACACACACAAAAAAATGGCAGGACCCAACTCAACCCAACTTCATCTAAAATCGCGCTGGTTTTTCTTGCGCTTTGTCGGTGGTGCAGTCCTCGCTGAGATACTGGAGAGCGAGAAGAAGAGAAGGAAGAAGCAACAGGCAAAAGAAACAAAAAAAGAGCTGCTCGCCCCCCACCCACGAAGGCGAGAAGAAGTCGAGGCGATCTGAGAACTGGGCGAAAGAAGCGCGAATCTCGAACCGGGCAAAAGAGCGCCCGATCGAAGGGAAGAGAATCGAAATGGCGCTCGTGCAGGGGTGGGTGGGTGTGGGAGGGGGTGTGGGGGGATATCGGAGGAGGGAGAAAAAAAATCTCCCACCCATCGTCCGGAAACGAACGGCAAACCCTCCACTGCCTGATGCAATTTTTATACACTATTCGTGCGCAATTTTTTTTCTTCTTCTGTTTGGTTTTTCGTTCCTGCGCGCTTCTTCCATCCAACGCGTGTACGAGGGTGTGCGTGGGTGGGTGTGTGTGTATGAGTCAATTTTGCCATTGCCGTCTCAACCCGCTCGGGTTTGCGATAGTTTGCGTCTTTTCCACCATCCTCGAGCTAAAACATGGCGGGAAGGACGAAACGCGACGATATCATCAATATTTTTTGTGTTTGCTCACCACGGAGAAGGAGGAGAAGGAGCAAAAAGAAAGAGAGAAAAAAAACAGAGGACTCCAAAACCCCTCTGCACTCGAGCTGGACATCTCCAGTCCAAGATGCACTTGCTGCGAGCTCGACGGAGGTTTGAGCAAACGAATCGAACGGAGGATGAGCCTGATTTCTACCGGACCCACCAGCCCACTTTTTCCCGCATCGGAGCTTTCTTTCCACTCGGCAAGGAATCGAAATTGTGGAAGAGTAGCAGCTCGGGCTTTGATATTTGGTTTTTTTTTTTTTATTTTGCTGCATTGACCCTTCGAGTGCGCTCAACTACACCGACAGGTTTGGTTCCCTTTTGCACGCTCACACACCCACACACCCACACGCAGGGGTGCGGAGAAAGGACTCGATATCGCGCACCCTGCCCTCGGTTGGTGGTGGCTGCAAAGTGTGGAATGAAAATGAATAATAAATAAGCACATAAGGAAGCGCATCGCTGGCATTGCTGTTGCAATGTCCGGGGCTCGTCCTGGAACCGACTGGCCAGGGATCTTGGCATGGGTAAGGTTGGTAGTGAGACGAAGCAAGCGGAATCGCGTTGGGAGGGAAAATTAGATCCTGCCCGAAACCGACCCGATCGCTCACACCGGGGTTGGTTGGTGGTGGAAAGCTTGTGTCCGGTGGTGGGTGGTGAAAAAAAATCATTAATTTTTGCCCACCTTCCCCGCTTCCCGTTGGGTGGTTCCCGTTTTTTTTTGCTTTTTAAAGCCGGACGTATGGACGTCGGCGTACACACACACATACACACACACCCGTTTTTTTAATCTGCGCTCTCCTTTTCTCGCCTTGCGAGTCCTTTCCCCGTCGATGGTCAAGGAGTGTCGTGGTGAGGGTTCTTTTTTTTCTGCTTTCTTTTGTTGTACCACTCCCGTTGACCAGCCTTCATGCGGGAGTGGGAGCTACGAGTGGGGCTTGAGGCCAAAGCGGGCTTGAGGTTCGGAAAATTGGTGTGTGGGGAGCGATTTTTTTATTTCATTCGCGTTTATTGGCCATTCGGTGAGCGAGATGGAGTGTATTAGCTCTGATGGAATGGCAGCTCCAGCAACTCCAAAGGATCATACCAACGCTCAAACCAAAAAGGATTCGAGCCATTCGCGACGAGTCCGAAGTTTGATAGTCTTTCGTCCTTTTTTTTTTTGAGAGAGGGAGTATATGATGGCGACGAAAACTGCCGGAAATGAATTACGATTTCGCACACTCACACACACATACAGCAACAAAAAAATCGGTGCGATCTCGAAATCCATTCTCGTGCACGCCCAATGCAGAAGAAGTTCGATTGATTTCGGTTGTCTTAATTAAACGAGCGCTGTGAGTGCAAATGGAAAATCGCTTCTGATGCCGCACGGGACGACAAAACGACTCCTTTACGAAACACGACCTGGTTCACTAGCCATATCAGAAGATCCTGATGATCCTTTCCCCACCCACACGCGCAATTGGCGTAAGTCTGCGTTTCCAACGTTTGCCGCGAACGCGAGCAAATACCGACGAACGGCGGCATTTTCATCCGCAACTGAATCACCGAACGACTACGGCCACCTGTTGCTGGCTCGGAATGCATCGAGACCTAACCCATTTACAGCGTTTCGAACGCAAGGAACCATGGAAGCATTTGATGGCCAACCAGTGGTTAAAACCCGCCCCCAGCAGAAGCTCTCACTCGGCGCAGTTAGCGAAACCGTTTTGAACCACAAAAGGCAGGTCCGAGGTCCTGCCGAACGGACGGATGAAGTTTACTTCCCAGCAATCGTGCTGGTGAAATTCGACATCCAATTCTAACCGTACACGGCCCCATAGTGCACGGCCCGTCTCCAGCTTGTCTCACCATTTGCACCATTGCTGAAAACCGGAAGTGTGCAACAACAGCAACAACAACGACGAGAGCGACGAGAGCGACGTAAACTTTTGCCAACATTCCATTCATCCGGGCAATACGACACTATCTCCCGTTTGCCTCTCGCTCGCACACTTTCAAAAAGGGTCGTTTTGAGTAGGCCTTCCGCTTGCCACTCGACCCCAGGCCTAAAGATACGTCGCACCCACACGAACTGCCATCAACAAGTGTTTTTCCGGCTAGCGGTTGGCAGGCAGCCAACGAAACTGCGGCATCACGCGCGAGGCCGCCCATTGTACGATGGCGCGTCCAAAAACGCGGTCCAAACCACCACCGAAGAGCACCCGCCGGATGGACCACTGATGGGCATCGCGCTTAAGTGCACCACCCCACGCGGTGGGTGGGTGGAAAATTATCTTCGTATCGCATTTCCCAACCGAGCCTTTTGGTGGGTTGGTGGGTGGCGTTCGTTCGACGTTGACGGGCGAACAAACAATATCCGCTGTACGCGCGGGTTCGGTACGAAAACTCGCTCACTGTGGCGGTCCTGGTTCGCGGGAAAATGCCTTCATCCGGGAAGTCGGCTGTCTGCCCTGGGTTTAATGTTTGGCGTTTCGCGTTCGAAGGAAATTCGCGTCACTTGGCGCTCGGAGTGGGCCGTTTTTTCCCATGGCCAGCGGTGACAGCGAATAAAAATAGCACCATGGAGGCGCCTGGTAGTTGGTGTGGAGCAAAACAAAAAAAAAAAAAGGAGCCATACCCCACCATCGGGTGTCCGCTTTTCGTTTGATTTACGTTATCAGGTGTCCCCGAAGCAGGGTGCAGTTCAGCGTGCTGCCCACATCTAAGGAGCCATGCAAACGGTTGAAAATGCCCACCACTGAAATCATCATCGCAGCAACCAAAGGCAGGCAGCTTCCAACCGACGACCGTTTCCATTGGCAACTCATCGAGCGTGAGCCGGCTCTGTGGCACATTCAGACAATCAGTGGCATCACAGGAATCACAGGAAACGAATCCGACAGCCCTAACTGGCCGCCACATGCAACAGTCTGCCAGCTGGCTTCCGCCCAGATTTTGTGGGTTTTGCCACCCACCGGCCAAAAGTTGAATCTACATCCGGCCGACAGGGTGATGGGAAAATTGGCTTCCGTTTTGGCCCGACTGCACCACGAAATGGAATCGTTTTTCCTCCTTCTCGACCTGCTCGAGAATGCTCGAAGCGGAATGGACCGTTGCATCTGAGGCCGCTTTTCGTAGCTCGTGCCCGTTCTTCTTTTTTTCTCCTCTCTCTCTCTCTCTCTCTCTCACACACTCTCAAGCCCACTTCACGTGCCTAGGCCACTTGCCCGAAAATGGTCGATTCTGTTGGTTTATGGTTGGGCGGGTTTCACCACGACTAGGGGTGGTTTTGTTGGCTTTTCCGGATCCTTCCACCGGTCGGTGCTTGTCCGATTTAACCCTTTCCACGGGCCAGCCTTGTAGCTGGCTCGATGGATACAAAAAGTGCCCACTTTTCCGAAAATATAACACACCCTCGAAGCCGTAGTGCCCTCTTGGAAACCGAACCGTTTCATTTCGTAGCCACCGTACGGTGGTCCGTAAATTTAGCACCGTCACCGTCACAGTGTGGCCGTGTTATCTCGCTGCATCAATTGCATGAAGTGGATCCCCTGGCAAAAAGTTGATCGTTTCAGATTTCGGTGCCATTTAGCTCTCGGTGGCCCCTTTTTTTCTCCACGGCACATGCACGGGACGGCGAGCAAGCACATGGTCGGTTTGGGCCGCAAATGTTTTTGGCCGCTCGGTTAAGGGGATTAAGTCGTCAGGTGATTTTGGTGCGTACGGATGCAACCGTCCCTCGTCACTAGCTGCCGGAGCTTCCGGACACACTGTGTGCTAATTAATGGTGTTAGCAGGAATTAGGAGATGCCTGTGGGCGCCAGGAAAAACAACCCACCCACCAGTGGTCTCGGGACAGAGACTTCTTTCTTGTTTTCTCGTCACCGTTGCAGCACTATTTGCATTAAACTTCATTAAACGTCGTCCTCGCGCGGAAAACCACCCCCCCCCCCATCAGATCGAAGGACGATCGTCCTGCGAAATATCGATTTCAACGGCTAAATGGCGGACGTTATCCGATTGAGTGCCGCACAATTTCGGCCCCAGACGCCATCCATCAATCGGTGCAATATTGGAAAACTCATCCCTTCCAACCTGCTCATTGATTTATTCCGTGCACAAAAGAGCACACACACACAGGCTTCCGGGGAGGTTTTTCCACCCCACCCACACCCCTCCAACAATGCACCAGCGATTTTGTGCGAAAGAAAACTTTTCCTTCGTCGTCGGTGGCGGCGATGGCGTCGTTTGTCGTTGTTTTCGTCGGTCTTGCGAACGGAAACCTGTTGCCTGTGGCGAGCTGCACCCCGGAGTGTGTGTGTGTGTGTGTGGGTGTGGGAGTGCCACCACCACCACCACCACCACCACCAATCGTTTCCGTGCTGTCACGTGTTTTGTCCCATTTCTGCGGTGCTGCGCTCAACTTCATCGACGGAAGGCGATAAGGACGCTGACGGACGGACGGACGGGCGGAGAGAGACGCTAAACGGGAAGGGTGGGAACGAAAATTGGACCACGAACGTCGGTGGAGCGGATAACGTCGGTTCGGTTTTAGGGAGGGGGGGGGGGAGCGCAAGGAAAAAGGAAGTGACATTTCCGCTCCCTTCCGGTTGCACAGGGGGGGGTGGTTTTTTTTTTTTTATTTTCGGGGTGAGCCATGAGGGGTTTTGAAGTTTTCCCGTTCGATCCGAAGTCCCCGAGTTAGCCAAGTGGGCGGGCGAGAGAGGGTGGAGTGGGGATGGAGCGGCAAAGAAAAGGGCAGCATTTCCCCCCCCCCCCCCCACAACATGCGCGCGTGAAAATATCATCTCAAGGAGGTGGTCTTTTTTTTTTCTTTCGATTTCCCCACAGGAGTGTGTGTGTGTGTGTGTGAGCAGGAACGCCACAGTAACAGTGAGGGAGGAGGCGGGGGGGGGGTGGGCAAGACGCCCTTTATCACCCACCCCCCGTCTCAAGGACCCACGCGCAGGTCGATGCAGGCCGCGTTATACAACAAAAATTGATCGTTTTTCCGTATGCAACTGTAGCTGCACCGTGCCGGATAGGGGGGGGTTGGCACGAATTAGGAAAGTAGGAACGAAGGGTGAGGAGGAAAACAGGAGGGGGAGAGCCTGCCCCGGAGAGCTGGTATTTTCGTGTTTGCTCAGGAAGCCCAAGGAAGGCCACGCGGCCGAAAGGAAACGGCTGACACACAAGCGCAAAACCTGATTATATTTCCTGTTGCCAAAGAGGCGCTGGCAGATGGGAGCTGGCACTTTTCCACCCACCCACCCACACCTCTCTGTGTCATGGCAACCGATGCCACCCGCCTGCCGGCATTTTCCCCGGATCCGCGAGCCAGACGGACCAGACGAAGAGATTCGGGTTATATACAACGGGGTGCTTTCTTTCTGTGTGTTGTTTGCCCGCTGCAGTTCGGGTTCGCGTTGTTCTCTCTCTCTCTCTCTCACTCTCCGTGTTCGGTCTCTCTCACTCACTCTCTCTCTGTCGCTCTCTCTCTCTCTCTCTGTTCGACGTCGACACGCAAGTCGGGCCCCAGAGGGTGCGCGCCTGCAAGACATACCCGGCAATACCTACGGCAAAAGAGGAAAAACGAACCGAGCGAAGAAAAGCCACGCCAGGACGTGCCACTAACAACAAGTGCAACCAGTAAGGACCTTCAGGCGTTGGTGGTGGTGGCAATGGGGAAAGAAATCGACCGACGGCGTCGGAAAGCAGCTCAGAGGGAGCAAACGCAAAGCAACAACAAAAAAAGTGGGAAAATTTCACTTGTTGCACATCCCGCCCGGAAAAGCGAGCGCGCGCGCACCCACACTACTATCACTAAAGAAGGCGGGGGGGGGGGGGGAGGACGGGGGAACAATAAAGGAAAATGGAAAAGGAAAAGTCCTCCCCCCCTCATCCCCCGCCATCTCCGAGAAGGGTTCGAGAGACCGAACGCGGACCTCCTCGCGAGCAGGTGCAAACGACGAAATTTGTGCATCGGGATCGATTATTTTTGCCTCCTGGCGCAAAAAAAAAGGACACGCGCCCACGTGTGTGTGTGTGGGATAGGGGGTGGATAGCGATAACGATGGGAACACTCACTTACCGACTATGTACACCATGTTTTTCGTCCACTTGGTCAGCTCGCGTCTTATGTAGCGCCGTTCCTGGACGCATCGGGCGTACGAGCAGTCCGCCATCGTGGAGTGTCGCTTTTTGGAGGTGGTGAAGTTTGGCGGGCCAACATTTACCGTCCCGACGTGGCCACAGGTGTGATGGGCTTTCGTTTGCACCGGTGCATCACCCCAGCCTTACGATCGTGTGATCGTGCGAGTCCTCGAGTCGACGTTCACCAAACACAAGACACAAAGCACAACACAAGCGAACAATCCACTAACCGGGAAACCACGTAATCGGTACACCTGTTGCTGCGTTTCGCACCGCACTTTTTGCTTGTTTTCGTTGAAATCGGTTCGTCCTTTGGATCGTCCGGTGGATCGTCAAACAAACGTCGTTAAAGGTGACACGCGCACCGGAGAAGCACAATACGCGCCTCTATTCGGTCTGGTTCACTCGTGGTCCTGGGAAACTCACACAAACACGCGAAAAATGCACGCACGCACGGCCACGGTGACAGCAGCTGGTGCAGCACAGAATACTGCAGGCTTCTGTCGGTGTGCTGAAAGAGAGAGAGAGAGAGAGAACGAGCGAACGAGTGAGTGAGTAAGAGTGACGCGAGACAAATCGCTGGACGGGAAAATAGCATAATGGGAAATTATTTTAGAAGAATATATCACCAACAACAAGTGGTTCGGGGGGTTTTTCGAGAGTTCGGAAGGTTTTTCCCAGAGAGAGAGAGAGAGAGAGAGAGAGAGAGAGAGAGAGAATTAAACCAAAAAAAAAGTGAGCCCCGAACCGGAACAGACACGCGAACGGTGTCTTCCCGGGCGGTGGGTGGGAAAATTATATACCTCAACCGAAAAAAAAAAAAAGCTACTACCACCCGATGAAAAGGAGTAGCGAGCGAGACAGGACACGGACCGCGAAACAGAGACGGATGCATAAAGTGAACCGGAAGGTGGAAAATAAACGAAATACACAACATTAACTTGCAGCAGCGGGAGACTGGGCGTGAGGTGGGTGGGTGGGTGGGTGGATGAGAGACGGCACAAAATGGAGAGCAACAACAACAACAAAAAAAACGCACACACGACCAAAGGAAGAAAGAAATCGTTCGGCAAACGCAACGCAACGGCGGCGATGCAGCAACGACGGAGGAACAAAAAAAAAGGCCGGACGGTGAAAGAACGAGAGCCACTTCCGCCCATGTACACACACACGCGCACACGCGCGCGGACACGAAAAGTGCAGTAGTTGGAAGAAAGGAAGCGAAAAAAAGAAAAAGAAAAGGTCGGTATACACTCCGGTCGGAGGACGAAAGTCCTTGGTCGGTCGTCTCGCGCACCATCCACTAAGCTGCACTGTTCGACTGGCTGCAGTTACTTAGCCGGGTGGATCCTGTCTGGCCACCCACACACACACACACGCGTGCACGAGCACACGGACACTATTACACCACATTTCACAGGGGGATGGTGGTGCATTTTTCTGGGCGACAGCAAGACGCCTTCGCGTTCTGGCGTTAGTTACCAGCGCGCGTTTTACTTCGGACGCGAGCAAAAGGACGGACTACTTTTTGCTTCTTTCGCTTATGTTTCGAGGGAAAACATTCCGCGCTGGATTCGATTTTTCTCCACTTCAGGTGTTGGGCCGTGGAAAAGCAACAAGGCATTCGGTTCACACGCAAATTAAAAACCTCCCTTGTTTTGGGTTTTTTTTTTTTACATGGCCGTGGGTGAATTTGACGGACTTCCGAGAGGGCTACAAAGTTCGTTGGGGCGATTGCGAATAGAAAAACAAAAAACAACCCACGAGCCGTGAATGAAACACGAGCCGTTCGAGGTTGAAGCTCATCGAGCACAAACCGATTGCTCTATCAAAAACCGACTAAGCTAAAGTGATCATCCTCATCCACACACAAGAGCCCAACGGAATAAAATCAACACTTTCTCAACACCGAAACGGGGAAACAGATGCACCCAAATGCACCCAAATGCACCCGATGGTGCAGCATGCAACAGGTTTGCGTTTCAGATCGGGTGGATTCAAACGGACGAAAAACCCGCTACCGAAGGCGGAAACAAGCTTCCGGTCGTGTGGGTGGAGATGCAACAGTTTCCGTCGGAAGCGTCGGACGAGAAAAACACCCCACCGGGGAGGGACACGCGTCGGGAAAACTCACGGTGAGGCGCACAAAGCCAACAGATCGGACAAAGCGCGTGCCGGGAAAAGGAGCTTGCGAAACAAACAAAAAAAAACGGAGAGCTGTCGGGAAATTCGGTGTCGAAAAATGACGCTCCGAACGGAGGCCCATTTTCTGCATTCTCACCAACAACCAAAACCGACCCCAAAAAGGTGTGTGGCATTCGTCGTCGTCATCGTCGACGTTCAGCTACTCGTTACGCACGTTGATAGATCTCGAGGGAACCGAAATCAGTCCTTCAAATGCTTCCGGCACCACAATTTGCAACCCGCACCTGTGGGCTCTTGGCATCTCATTAATAGCGCCGGTGCAAATCTGCAGCCAAATCTGTCGGTCCATCCGCAGAAACGTTCCAGCTATTCAAACGCCATCCCACGACAGACCAAACTCACGTGTTTCCCAACACGACGCGTGTGTCTGGCGTGTGAGTGAGTGAGATAGCCAGTGAGAGAGAGAGAGCAGGATGATGCCGTTCACGTGGAAAATGCCGAAAATGCTCGCCCACCCATCGTAATTCGGGTTTGTTTGGAAGACAAGTTAAACGATTTGGGACCGGTTTTATGGAGTGTTGGTTTGCCCATGCCCTTACTCCCCGTTACCCTTTTTGCCGTCCACAAAATCCTGTCGTCCTTTGGCACTACGTTCAACCCGGAAAGCCGAAATGGGGCGAATGGGGCGAATGGGGCGAATGGGTGGGCGAAAAGATTTGCCTCCATCCGAACGTTGGAACCGACACGTTTGGGATGGCTTTTAAATTCGTATTAATTTTCAGTTTACATGCCGTCCAGGGGAAGGTTGCACCGGAATGTACCACCTCGATTCCATCCACCCACTCTCGGGTTCGTCCTTTTCGTTTTTTTTTTGTTTTTGCACATCACTGTAGCCGTCCCGAGACTCGCTCGTTCGCTCGTTCGTTCGTTCGTTCGTTCGTTCGCTCGTCGTCTGCTGTTGCTGGCAAAGTGCATACGAGTGCTTCTGCATGCACTGCAACTGCAGCCGTTGCATCGAGTCCGGGATCTCGGGAAGGAAAACACGAAAACCGAAACAGGGGATTTCCAACGAACGCACGCCGAAAAGGGGGAGCCTTCCGAAAATGAATGAATTGATGTGAGAGGTTAGGCACCGTGCCACACTCCGGTGCAATAGTCGTCCGTTTGCAACCCGATGGGTGCACCGAGCAACAGATTGCATAATTAGCAATTTAGCGCGGGTGGAGCTGCCGGTACCGCGGATCGCATAACTTCACATCCTTGGCGAGTGGTTCGAATGGTGGTTCGATCGGTACGGTACGCCAAACCCATTCCGGGACAGCTTCACGTGGCTGTCTTTAATTGGTCGCCCCGGCTAACAGGATCCGAAATCCGGCTTCAGAGCCACATCCGTGGTGCACTGCAGCCGACTGCAATCGACTGCAACCGACTGCAACCGGTTTGCAAAAGGGGTACGACAACGGTCGATTACTTTTGGGGGAGACCGACCGTTCTAATCCAATCACGGATCGACGTTTTCCAATTGAGTCTACCGTCAGCTGGGGTCAGCTGACGATGGTACGCGGATTTGGGACGGACTCAATGCTCCGCAGGGGTTAATAGTTAAGTGATCAATCAAAAATTATTGATAACTCGTCGGTCATCGTCCAGCTGGTCCAGCGACTGCAACAAGGGCTCACATTAAGTGATTTACATTAGCGCTTAGGCTTCAATGAGATGTGAATAAAACCATCATAATTAGAATGCGGCAGCTTGGGGACCAATCGGTCGGTTAGCGTTTGTGCGGTGAAATCAGGTGAGAGCTGTGGTCTGACGGAGAAGCTGACACCAGATGGGTGGGGGATGTTGGTTTGTTGGGTCGGAGTAATTTGAGCATGAATTGGCAACGTCAACGATTGCCAGGTGGAATTCTGTGAACCCCAGAGACGCCAGGAACTTGAGCGTATTAGCTGTGGCAGGGGCTTTAGGTGCCTTTTTGTTTTTGTTCTGTGAAGATCGTTAAAGTCGTTCTGTCAAACCAACATGTGGATGTTAGAAAATACTCCCTTTGTTAATTTGATAAGCTTTTTTTAGAATTCCAATACATTTCACTTTGTTACAACGCTTTGGTTTGTTTCGAAGTATGTAAATCTAATGTTTTCACAAATAATTCATCTAAAACCCATAATATTGTTCTAAAGCGAACGAGCCAAAATAAAAGACGACAGCCCTTTTAAAGGCATTTAATTATTGAACAGCCTAATCGAGATTAAGAAGATACTCAGAAAGAACGTTTGGCACCGTATGTAAGAAAGAACTGTACAATAACCTTATAGTTGAGTAGAGAATTTGAGTTGTCAGGCTGATCATGTCATTAGAATGGCACTAGATGACACAACCCGTTAAGTTCTTATATGCTGTTCAGATCAGAGGAGGCATGGTAGATCCAAACTGATGTAAAGTTATAAGGTTCAGGCGTTTTGATAACAACGTCAAGGTTAGTGATTGACAGACAAAGACGCCTGACTGCTAATGGTCCTGGTTTCTTCTGTAGCAGGCCATGACCACTAGGCGATTGAAGCACCAAATAAGTTCGTAAGTAGTATTCGAGAATATATTTGACGAGGAATTCCATCCATTTATGCTCGTACAAGTGAATGAGATCATCTCGAACTGAGTTTATGGATTACATTAAAGTGGATACATTCAAGTGATGCATTCAAGTGCGATTAAAAAAAACTCCGAGTGAATGAATGGTGGAAGATCTAATGTTATCAACATTAGAAAAAGTAAACTAACAAAACAAAATGAGATTATAGAACATTCTATTACAGGAAGTCGTATAGTTTTAGTAATATATGTCTATGATTCGTTTTTGAGTGTTTTTTCGTCAACAACTGATTGAAAAAACTCACGTCTCTCTAACGGTGAAATTCGTTTCCCGAACGAATCCAGCTACTTCCAGCCTTCGCTAGCGAATCCTTTTTCAAGCCGCTCAACGGCTAACGGGCGTCATTAAATCATTGTCCCATTTGGGGGGTTTTATCGCCACAGAACGACGGCTTGCACGTGTGCTGCCGTCCCGGGAATTTTTTTTTTCTCTTTGCTATGTCTCCGACTGCACCATGATAGCTTCGATGCTTCCTACAAAAGTGCCCCAACAGCAAACACCACACGTGCACCCCGGGAAGGTGGAAAAAGGCCACACATGACGCTGAGTTTGTGCTCGCTCGCCTAAAAATCGTCTATCGCGAGCCAACACCAATGGCCAGTGTGCGATTACTTCACACGAGCTGCCCAGATCTGCCACCCGGGCAACAGGTGTTTGCAATGCCAAAGGCACCAAGGAGCTTATCTCGGCCACATACCAATCCAGTTGGATGTTTCGTGTGTGCCGCAAACCCATCGACACAACCGACAGGGTGGCTCGCGTGGAACTGCAGGCATTTTGCGTCGGCGGACTTGCGGCAACCTTGCAGGGTTTAGCCGTGTTTACGGTTTTAGTCACGGAACACGTCTCTCGTCCGGCTGTCCGGGCTATCCGGCAGCGGGTGGCTTGGTTGGGTTTGGTTTTGTGAGAAAACAGGTGTTTTTTGCACCTTCCTCCCATCGCTCGTTTGCCGTTTGCAACAACTGGGCCGCAACAATCAAAGCCTAAACGGCTGGTAACATGGTGCCAGACACGTCAGAAGGAAATGAAGAAGTGCTCCGTGATTCTGGCACGTGTTGGTTTGCCGTTTTTGTTTCGTCTTCTTCTATTTCTTTTTGTTTTGCGCTGTGGTCAAAGTGCACAAGCAATCTGCTTCTAGTCTGGCAATGCATGTATCGACCGAAAGAAGGAGCTTTGGAGCCATTTTGATGACAAAAAAAAACCATAAACAGCAACACAAATGACTGGGAGTTGTGTTTTTGTTTGCAATTCTGGTCGAGTCGCACAAAACTTCCAACAAAGCTCGATAAAGCCTATCAGCTATGCTTATTTGATAGGAAATGCACAACAACACCTGAAAGTGTGCAATTTCCGTTGTCAAATAGAGCTCTTTTTCCTTTCCCCGTAGCTGGCTTCTTTGTTTGGGTGTACTTCCGTTAAAATTATTTCATGGCGATTTCACCCAACCAGATAATTGAGTTACGCGAGCGAACAACTCCAGAGGTCGATCATGAATGTCCATTGGAAAGGGATCCTCGGCACATAAGGAAAAAAAACACCTCTAATCATAGATACCGACCACGATCGACACCCAGCGAACGAAAGAGGGAGGAAAATAACCCGCGATCATCCCCACCCCCAACGGAAGGGATGAATGAATAAAACAGAGACGCCCTAAGGTCGCTGATGGTGGTGGAACACGCGAGAACAAAACAGGAAAATGAAGAAACAACAAGAACAACAAAAAAAACACCAAACGGCAGAGCCTGCGGTGCGTGTGGAGATGGAGTTGGAAAATGGGAACGAAATTAAGTGGCAACTACTGGTGCGTCCGTTTCATCCCGCAAGCTAGTGCCGAATCCAAAAAGGTTCAACGTATTGCAGGAAAAAGCCCTCATCCAACCCGACCACGATGAATGGATCGTAACGAGATGGATCCATCCCAACAGGACAGCGACGCACGGGCATGGGGCGTCCACTTTTAAGATTTCTAACCGTAATTCTTAACGATGTTCATTAACGGGAGCCGTTCCTGTGGTCGAGAAGGTCGAGAGACGCGTGTGTCCAGCTTGGGAAGAGCCATGGCCGGCATCATCGCATCATGCAAAAAAAAGGGCGGCATTCGGTTGCGATGATGGACGAGATCTGGCTCCCGTCCGTTCGTCGGACCTAACCGAGGTTCTTTCTACGCTATCGAGCCCTTGTTTTTTTGCCCACCATTCTGCAGAACGAGCCACCGACGGTGTGCCTATGATTATCGATTCCAGCAGCGGTATTATTGATTTCATTTACATGAGCTAACAACATCCTGTCGTTAATGCAGGTGAAGTTGATTGTGCCTAATAATAAGACCACGTCCTCCCGGCTACGTTGAGCGAGAAGGAAAAATGCACTCGGAAATGCAACCGGGCTCTGGAAAATCTGGACCGTTAGCATATGCTTGTGTGGGTGTGGGTCGATGTGTGTAAAGAAGCTAAGCCAGTGGAACGCTCCTTTCGATTTCAATCGCATGCTTTATCGCTCAAATATCACCGTTTGTGCGTTGCATTATTGCCATTGCACTGAACACACGCTTTACTACATTCAAAAATCCCTTCAAATGCCTTTCAAACTACCTCGTGAGCGATTTCTACTCATTCATCCCCACCTCAAACATGTCACCGATCGCGCATTTTCCCACGATCGAAAATTTCGCCAAGGTCACGCGGTTCACCCTCACAAACTCTTTGCGACTCCCGATCCTCGCACCAACCCCAACCACACACACACACACATAATTCGTGCACAATCGCAAGACGCGATCTGGCAGCAAGAGAGGCCCACCGCGATCGCGCCTAACAGTTGCTACAAGTGTATGCTAATTTATTGGTCACCTTATGGATCGCGATGCCGTTCGTAGTTCGAAGCCTGCGCCTGAAGGGTCTGTTGCACGGGCTCTACCTGTTCGAAGGAGGTTGTCAGGAACCCAATCCTCACCCTCATCGCACATGCTTTGCATCCAGCAGGGGCAGGCGAGGGTTTCAAGGGCGTCAGCCTGTTTTGTTTCTGCCTTTGGCTCTCTCTCTTTCTCTCTCGCCACACGACCGAACTAGCGACTGGCGTGTGCAAAGAAAAATTGCGAAAAACCGGTGGAAAAAAGGGCTGTCTCTGTCGTTGTCGTTGTCGTCGTCGTCGTCGTCGTTGTTGGAGCAGCCAGAATGGGAACGACACTCGCGGGCTTCGCGACCAAAGCCGCACAAATGCGAAACGAGGCCCCGATGGCAGATAAAGGAGTGCAATTTAATAATAGATATATTGTATATCGATCAAATTATGTACAATCGCTGCGGGCTTTTCCCTGCGAAGGGTGGTGTGTTTGGGTTGGATGGAAAGCTCTTTTCGCGTGTTGCTTTTCAACTGACTCGTTGTGGAACTCGTGGCTCAGTACCTCGAGTAAATGCATGTCGTTTTGTGAACAAAGTTGTCTTAAATTTGTCAACGTTGTCTTCAATGTCAAAAGTTTGTGTCTGTCTACATGCTGCACGAAACAAGTGTTCAATAAGCTCATCGTGTCTAATTCTGCCCAAGCACCAAATGCGTCTGTAAACATCGCTCCAAGCGGCTTCTAGACTCCAGTAGCTTCTACACAACGGAAGCCACGATCAACGATATCAACCACCGAGAGGCCAACCACCGACGTGGATTCGATCGCGATTCGGTTGGGACCTGTTTTTCCTTCGATCAGAGCCACCACGATCACAAGACAACCGGCACGATTAACCGCGACCTGAACGGTGGCCATGATCACGGTAGCTGAAGCTAGAGAGCCACCGAGAAGTCACGGCAAGGACGCAAAGAAGCCGCGAAGAGAGCCCTCAGTGCCCTTGCTCGGTCTCCATCAAGGCGGTCAACAATCGGTTCGGTAGCAAGCGCGATTTGCCAGAGTTTGCCTTCAAGTTTCGGACCTCCAGCGTCTCGGGGATCAAACGCTCACGAGCGAGATGGCGGCATGGCTCCATTAATGATGAAAGATGGTATCAACTGCGCCATCATCGGCCATGTTGCTTCGTGCATCGTGCCATGGTGATGCTCAAAGGGACGCACCCGTTATCTCGCGCTCCCAAAGGGCGGCCTCGAATCGATTCCAGCGACAGAAGCGACAGAAGCAGGCGACGGAAATTAGTCCCGATAGGTGTCGTACGCGATCGATGACTTTTGCCGCCCATCTTGTCTGCATTTTTCCTGTTCGTGGCCAGTGCCGGAGCACGTGAACTCGCGGAACTTCCATTTTCCTGCCTTCTTTTGTGCGCTTTTCCTGCTCCGGTGGATATCTTAATCGTGACCGAGCGGCCCAGGATGGTCGGTGTAGCCTTGACAAGCACCAGGGATCGAGATCCAGCATGAAATGACACATTGAGGCATTGTTTCGGGGTCGGCTTGAAACGGGGCTTTGGTCGATTGCTTCGCTTTAGCTGCTTAATTGAGCTATCGGTTTGCTAGACTAAGCGCAATGAAAACAAGTGCTGTAGGGCTTTTAGATTATTCAAACTCTTTTCAATTTTACACTGCTCAAGAGGGTTTTTTTTATGATTTTTCTAACAGAACCAACGCGGTGCTAGAATCAAGAATACTGATATTACTTTTATATTCTATAGTTAATTACCTTACCTCATGTTTGAAACAACTGAGTCTAATTGTGGGTAGTGGCAGTCAAATTCCCGTGATTGACATTCATTCATCTTACTCCATGATACTAGTGAAACATTCCGAAGCCTTTTCCATGGCAGGGTATTCTTTCAAATAATTTCGAACCGATAAGAAATATGAAATATTCCCCTTCAGATGGAAGGGAAAAATATCACATAGAATTGTCCAACAACTAACTTCACTAGGCAACTTTTACCACCACGGGCATTAGTTTTTAAAAATAAATTGAAGCCGCCACGAGTGGGATTGGGTTATCAAGCGTTATAAATTCTATCACGGCTGCTAGATAAAGTTTCCCTCTCGATGAAGAACATAGCTGCAGAAGAGAAGAAGCGCACCGAGTGAAAAAAAAAACAAAGCACAAACAAACCGGAAGTGAACGAGATACCATAAAACGGCTTGATGAAAGAGCGCAAAAGAAGGTGTACCTTCCGAAACCGGACCGTTTGGTGGCCCTTCGCCATCTGCCACCCACGAACATTTACGTCATTTGCAACTGAAAGTGCAGAGGAAAGAGAGAGAGAGAGAGAGACCTCAAGGAGTGTAAGTACACAAACACATAAGCACCATCCTCCTGGCAGAAGCACATACTATCAGTGAACGTGATCAGTGGCCATCGTCGTTGGATGATGGCACGAAATAGCATCATGGAGAGGCATACATACACGCACACACACACAGACACAGACACAAAGGAGGAGCAAAAAAAAACAATAGAAACACTCCAACGCCCCAGAATGCACGGCGAAGGGCGAAGAACAAAACACCACACCATGACCGGTCCACTTTGGTCATTCTATCTTGAGGGCTTTCGGTTTGCTACTGCTGCTGTTGCTTCCTTGGTGGGGTTGCTGTCCGAAAACTGTCCAGCAAAAACGCAGGATAAGTTTCTGTTTGTGTGTGTGTGTGTGTGTGTGTGTCCAGTGACAGGGTGCATGGGAAGACAGAGAGCATAAAAAAAGGGCCACCCCGACGTACTTTTACATACTACGGTGGCGCTTCTCTGGAGTCGGAGTACGAAATATGTACTACGGTGGACGGTGTAGCGCTGGTGGTGTTACTAAAATAAATAATTCGCCCCGTTTTAATTGGAAAAAAGTCACTTCTTTATTTCTGCCAGGATATATTCCTTTTTTTTTTGCTCCTGCTTTCGCGTTCGCCTTCACGTCGCACTCTGGCATTCCTGCGAGAGAAGCGCTTGTACGTGAATCTCTGATGAACGAGCTGTCATGAGCCATTTGCATTAGCACTACCACTTGTGTGTGTGTGGGTGGGAAGATAGAAAATTGAAAATGTGGAAATTAACTCGATTCCGCGCTGTATAAGGCTTCAATTTACGATTCAAGGGCTCCATCCTGGTCGGCCACTCATCCAGTTATTGTGTTGCAGTCCTGCACGCCTTCGCCTCGCTCAACCAAAGATGTTGCGTTTTTATTTAATAATTCGCACATTTCGCCTGCCTGCAAAAGAGCCGTTGTGTTACGAGTTGCAACAGCGATAGATAAGCGATCGTACAGCAGTCCATAAAGCCACCGACCCACGCTATTCGTCGGCCGAACGAATCGAACGAACTTCAAAACTATCAAAATAGGCCGCAGACGAGCACGGGAGAGCGAAACTCTTCACTCCAAATGATTCGAATGCATGATTGACCTAAATGTCGTATCGCGACGTCAAAGCCCCGGTGCAATTGGCGTTGAAATTTCGTACCATAAAAGCCCCCTAGTAAGCTCCCCTTGTTGACTGATAGATGATACGAGCGAAAAATTGTGCACTATTTGCGAACGTACGCTTCTCCGGCCCTGACTCGTGGCTGCATTCACAACCCATGTGTGTGTGTGTGTGTGTGTGTGGGGCCGAGGAACCAAAACTAAGCACTAACAATAATACTGATAATTGCAAACATTGACGCAATCTGCCCGCAAAACCGTGGACCAGAGCCACTTTCTTCCGCCACGGGCGCTTGGCGCGAGGGCTAAACAGATAAGATTATAGTTTGCTAGCCCCTCGAGCCACCGGGGTTTGTGGCTGAAAGTATGTAATCAAATTAAATGTCTGACCACCGACTGACGACCGGCTTGGTTGGTCGTTCGGAGCTACGAGTCTAAATTTTGTGCGCTTTAAATGCCCACCCCACTAGGCGAGTGCCATTCACACAAGAAACAAACCGAAACGGCTGCCGAGTTGATTGCCGGCAATTGCTGAAGGGTTTCGAGTTCGCACGTGCCTCGACGGACGTCCCCAAAAAGGGACGCTCTCGGAAGCACGGGGAGTGGGTGTGGTTGAAACAAAAAACAAAACGTCCACGTGGACAAGCGCCAAGTCCGTCGCGGCGCGAAAAGAAAAACAAACACCCCATTTGTCGGCTGATCGTAATCAAACCCGATCAAGCCTCACAGTGATGGGGAAAAATACCAAAAATGAAAATGACAAACAAAAAAAACCCCATCCCACGGATCGGGACGGAATCTAAGTCACGTTGCATTGCCAACCTTTCCCGAAACGAACCGAAACTGGCATCACGCACACTTTGCACACCCGCAAATAGTGCACCTGCACTTGGCTCTGCGTGCACTATGTGTGAGTGTTCGTGTGCGTGTGTGTGTGTGTCTGTTTTTGTCAGCCCCTAATAAGGGCAAGTGGGTGGGGTTGATAAGTGTACGAAAAAAAAAACAACAACCAAATCGAGAGCGCCAAGTCTGTGGCAAGTTCGAGGGGCCACTGTTGCTTGGGGCTTTTCGAGGTGGGGTTTGCACTTTGTTTGCACGATGCACTTCGCGCCCGCGCGTGTGTGTGCGTGTGTGTGTGGAGTGATTTAGAAAAGTGGCACAAAATTTGACGGAGCTCGCGGTGTCGAGTGTTGCGAAAGTGAAGTTTGAATTTAATCAACAAAACCGGCCGTTTGTCGATCGAAATGAGTCAGGGAAAAAAAAACCACCACCACTCGAAGAGTCGTCAATCGCCGAATGGATGCAATTGCAACTGCGTGCAGCAAACGGGTGCAGCATAGAAATGCATTCCGAGGATGTGGAGCTCTTTCGCACACCACCAACCACCGATTCCCGGGTTTTTGCCACATTCGAATGGCGACGGACTCGCGATCGTCGCCGTCGTCGTCGTCGTCGTCGTCGTCGTCGTTGTCGTTTTCGCAGTTAAAACTGATTAGAAAACCAAATAAATTCGTACCCCGCGTCACGTCGTGGCCTCGACGCGTTTCCGTATCTGGCTCGAATGCCGCAGCCGAGATGCATTTTGTCGAGTGCATCAGTGTTCGCGACATCACCCCAAGATAAGCGAGCGGTTGCATGATCGTGTCATGCTGACCTCGACCAATATTAATTACAGACCTTCAAAATGCACCAACCACCGAACGAGAGATTCCGTTGAACGTTAGATTTGAAGGCATTTTGTGGGATGCATTTTTGCTTGCGTTGCATTCAAAGATACGCGTTTCTAACGGCTAAAGAGCCCCGTTGATAAAAGCTCGTTACCAAAACCTGCCAGATTGGATGTTGTATTCTCGAACGAATCTAAGCAAACATGCTGCTAGGCAGCTAAAGAAAAAAACATGCCAGATTTCAAACTCACCGAGTTACACACGATCATCCCCACTGCAACTGCTACTGCAGTGGTCCGAGCAAATGTCAGGAAAGATCATTAACATTCAAGGTATGAATCTCACGTGTGCATAGCAAGTTTTGCAATTGATTGCCCACCGAAAACAAAACAAAAAAATAACCCGACACGCTCGAAACAAACCAAATAGCAGCTCAACCACCACCACCGCAACACACACACACGCATACCCACATGCGCGTGAAACACACAATAAAACTACCCCCCCCCCCCCACTTCGCGCCCGCTCCCATGCATTGCATCTGAATGCATCTGCAGCTGCACCAAACGGCAAACCTTCACGCCAGCTCGAACCGTCGAAGCAAATTAAATCTCTTACCGCCAGCTTCCCCAACCGGCTGCTGGTGCATTTCACCGCTGCCTTCCCCGAGAAGCAGCGCCTGTTGATGATGTTGCATTTGTTCAAGCCTAATTCGTGCCCCTAGGCGCGGCCGTGATGCACTTTTGGACGATGCGTATGCGGTCTGATTATTTTCTATTCTATCGGCACTCGCTGCTCGGGATTAGTGGGTTCTAGTTTTCCTTTTTTGCTTTTCGTTTCTCTTTTTTTTTTGTTTCACAATCCCCCCACCTCTCGATGCACCTGCAGGCAGCATGTAGTGCACTTGCAGCTAGCTCCGTGGAGGGCTTTGAGCTGAAGCTGGGGCGCCTTTTGTCTATTGCATGCAGCCCTAATTTTTGCACTTTCCTTTGCATTCTATTCTACTGTGCCGCGCTTTTAGCGGTGCCACCGTGCTGGGGCTTTCACCGTTGCTCGTGGTGCATTCTGATTGCATTGCATGCATCGGGCATGCGGAAAGCAAAACAAATAAAATCGAAACCACCATCGGACGGGGGAGGTAACAACAATGCTAATCAACACGTGGGTCGGGTTTCGGGTTGATGCTGTTTATTTCTTATCTTTGTTTCGAAGCGCGTAATCGCAACCCACGCTAGAGCAGATTTCATTTGGCATGCGTAGTGCGTGTCGAGCTCAATTTGCTGGCACTGGTTTTGTTTTTACACCTCTCACTAAAATACGCCCAGAATAAGGCAATTCCCGGTCCGGGCTCCTGGCGGTGATGAATGTTGCTTTTGCACAAAATATTGCACAATTATGGGAAATATGGCAATAAGCCGTTTCCCTCACTGTGTTCCTTCTCGTGAATCGTTCTTTCGCTGCTTTGTGACAATGATGTGGCGTATCAAACATCTAAAATCAATTTCAGCTACCTCCCGGAAACAGAAAGCATATCCTTTCAAATTTGATTATAGTTTCAAAGTTACAGATACTTTCCACTGCTCACTGCACTTCACGCTACGAATACTACTGTCATCTTCATAAAACACTTAAAGGACAATAAATGATGCATGTGGCAAAGGCAGCAATGCTGTTTAAATTTTAATCACCACATCCTCTTGTAGCGAGATTTATAATAAGCAAATTTTGTGGCAAAAATCGAGTTGTTTTGCTTCAGTTTTATGAGCCACTTTGATAACAGAACATTCGATTTTCCGATGAACCACTTTTTGACGATGATAAAGTTACACATAGTCCACTAAACGCAAGTTGACGACCACTGGCCTTAGCTCAATTATTCCCAAGATCTGGCATTGACAGCCACACACGCACACACTCTACACGAGCATCAATCATCGAGAAGCATTTAACACCTTGCTTTTGTACGTTAGCTCCACCAAACTATAAGTAAACCTGTGGCGGTGACTGCTAAAATTCTCGATCAAACTCGCGTGCACAAAGGGCGGCACGGAGCGGCTCGTTTTGCGTGCGGGAACGATCTCCCTTATGCCCTTCAGCCTTTCAGTACTACGCACCGCTCGAAAATGACTGCTGATAATTAAATCTGTTTACCAGCTGAAATGCAACGGAACGTTTCAATAACTCATACCTGGTTTTTTTTTTCGAGACGCTATACTGTCGACCTTCAGGCGCTGGGAAATCCCAGAAAGCTCGTGGACAGCCGATTATTAACGATCGCGATTCGTAGAACACCGTGATCGCGGTTCTGTGCGCGGGTTGTGCATCAATTAGATTTGTGGCGTTCGAACGGAGAATTTCTTTAGAATAAAAAGCCGTGACTGTTTGGAAATTTTGGAACCGCAACAGGTTTGTGCAAGATTGACGATAGTTGATAGTTGATCGTCTGATTCTATATTCTTTATTCAAATGCCACCAATGTATCCATTCCAATGTACGACCATTCCAATGTAAATCCATTCCCATGTACGGCTTCCATCTGTCCCAACAATCATCACCATCATAAATGTGATAGAAATATCTCTTGTTTACTCGTAGAACATCTTTTATGGATTACACAAGCATAGATTTGATGTTTTAGCATAGCGTTGGGTAAAATAGGATACACATATGTAGGTTCAAATATTATTAACATTAGTTTAGATTTGAAAACCATAACTTATCATCTGAACTATGCACCATTTTGACTATTATATGGCATCCATGTAAATCTATGTTTTTATAACGTATATTGCACGTTCATTCATGTTCTGGATGGATGATGAATGAAGAATGAATACAAAATCGGTTGTGTAAATTCTGTTGATAAAGCCATTGCTCAAGACGGATATTTAAAGATGAATAATTACATATTCTCAACATCAATGTTTGTTGCACCCAATATGTTTCTTTAACCCAATACATTGATATTTATGCATAAGTACAACGAAAACTCAATGCAATATCATCCAAAAACCAACAGTACACACTTCCTCGTTGCATCCCAAGTGTACCTCAGTTAGATAAATGTCAAAGATCCAAACAATGTGGAGCCATTTACTCGTACGCGATCAATACATCCGCTTGTACTACCACAAGCGTGATCCCGGCGAAAACACACGTCGATGCAAACACACGCCGTGGCAGCTGCAGTGGTAATTTTGTGCAAATTGATCGCCGATAATTTTTTCCAACTATCGCCACTACTGACCAAATACCTTTTGCCCTATCTCTTTCTCCACGTCCACGGAAGGGGCAATCTTCTTGTGCCTATCTTCCGCACAATGTTTGCGACCCGGCGGCATGCACGTGCGTATGTGTACCTTGGGGCTATTAGCAAAAAAAAAAAAAGCTCCCTCCGCCTGCCATAAACGCGAGCGTCATAGAAAAGTCGACTTTCGACGAGACTCGACGATCTTTCGGTGCCTTTGGAACTAACGGGACTCACGAAAGTACTCGCCGTCTTGCCTTCAAGATCACCAATGGCGCCAATGATAATACCGTCGATGATGATGTTGATGCCGTCGATGCTGATGATGGGGGAGATGATGATGATGATGATGATGATGTTGATGGAGGAGCAAAAAGAAAATAGCTGTCGAGCTGGTTTGACGCCCGGCGCAAAGTATGTTTCGAGCAATTTCAAATCACAGCAAGAAGCCTTTTGTTGGAATCTCCTCGAGGTTCGCTCGAGGAAGCCGGTTTTTTGTCGGCCATCGATTCTGCCTACGATAGGATAGGAATTGCTTGCACGCTCGCGCATGATAACCGTTCGAGCTGCGTCAGTAACGTCGTGAAACGTGTATGACATGAAAAATGTCTTTGTTGTTTTTTTTTTTCGTTTTCTTAGCAATTTTCTACGGGCAGCGTACGTCCAAAAAGAGTCGTCTTATTGACGACTGCGCGAAAAATGAAACCCGTTTCGATAGGCGAGGAATCTTTGTGATCAGGGTCGTCTTTGTATAGGGGGTTTCTAAGGTTCGTCGTAATTAGAGTTGCTTATTCTTCAGCTTAGTAGTGAAGAGTTTCATATGCCTTGAGCTTATTGATATTTATCACAATTTTACTTATGCTGTACACTTTAGACAAAGTTGATGCTTAATTAACTCAACCATACTAAATACAACTTCACTAAAGTACATTCAAAGCTAACACATTGATGCAATGAAACGAAAAAGCTCATAATTCAATATGATAACTCAGGAGTATTCTACTGCGTGTGATATAATAAATCTCAATCTCAATTTATTTTTTTGCATGAGAAATATTCAAATACAATTACTGCTCAACAAAGCAACTTTTATATTAAATACATTGATTTTAACAATTCGCGCTACCTCGTAATTTATAAAACACAATGCCCTGTTTATTTGCACACTCGTGCGCATAATCCCAAATCCCTCGTGCCAAGTAAAAGTGTCCAGACCAAAAGTTGTCCCCCCAATCGAGCTGCTTAAGCCGTGGATGTCGAAAAAATTCCCCCTTCAAATGGGTCGATGAAAAAAAAAAACCATGCACCAGCGCCCCGGGAAGTGAGTGAGTGGTGAATCCAGAAAAAACTTTTCCCACTCCTTCAGGATGCAAATGCAAACGGTATGCGGTGAAGACAAAAATCGTCACGAAGTTCCCGTATTCCTCAGACAGGGAAAGTCCGGGAAATGGATGGGAGAATTTTTTTTCTCTCTCTCTCTCTCTCTCTCGCTCTCTTTTTTCATTCTAAACTCGCCCCTATACATCAGCGAACACCGCCTCCGCCTTCACCGGACAGATGAAGGTGCAAATGGGAATTTATCCAATCGATGGGCGAACCGAAGGACGAAGGTCCTTGGGATTCAGCAGGACGTGGCGGACACCGAGTGCACGAAAACAAATTGAAAATTAAAATGCGCCACCAGCGGAACGGAACCAGCGGCACGGCAACGGAGACACCGTGCACCAGGGAAATGAGAGAAATGGAAAATTTCACTAACGAAAGAACCCACCCCATCCCAACCCACATCTGCCACACCCCGGCAGGCCAAGGGAGTGGAAGGCAAAAATGAGAAATAGTGAGAAATGAAAAGAAGGTGGACTGGGGGTGGAAAAATCCTGCAGGACGCCGAAAAAATCCCTCTGAAAGTGCGCTGAAAATATCATGCAGCGTGCAGGAAGTATTCCGACGAAAAAACAAGATTACTTTCAGCACGGCACCTGCCGGCCCCCTTCTCCGGGTGCTTCCACCCCCCACAAATCGAGAGTCCTTTTTTTCCATCTTCCAGCACTCCATGCCAAACGCATCCGTTTGGTTGCGCCCGGTGGATGGGATGGAAAATACAACCGAAAAAAAAAACAGCCCCCCGAAACGTTTCCCATGAATGGGGTGGGAAAATTCGGGTCTGCTCGAGGCAAAATCGCCCAAGACAACGAGCGAACGAGGAAGTCTTTGTTCTAATGGGTCTCGTTTTGGCAGTGGTGTGGATTTTTTTTGTTCCTTTTCGATTTTTTTTTTCTCCCGTTTTCCTTTCCACGAGCCACGAGCATGTCCGTCCCGAACGCTGCACAAAAGCGAACGGGGCGAAATTAACCGAACTTTGTAAAAATCGATCGATACCGCTGTCTGGAGGAGTAATGAAAAATATCGATCATAGATATCATACATTTCTGGTACGGCTTGCGGTAGACGAGCGCGCCAGTATGATTGACGTATGCGAGACCTGTGAGCCGTCGTTGGCACGTCGAATGAAGTGGATGAATAAGGGAATAAGCATCACTAACGTGGTGCCGATAATTACAGATTTCTTCGTTCTTCGCCAGAGCTGCGTAAGCTGTATGCAAGTGCACGATGATTGAAATTAAAAACGGGGAAAAAATTAGATGTAAAGTGAACTGAATAGAGTGTTCAACAGGTGCTGGAGGTCATCAAATATGACGAAACATTATCAATCTATCGGAGGTTCCGTGTGCCGAAAAGGCTGTTTATTCTGCAACGGATCGCTTCTTAGAAGAATGTCTCCCCTGGTACCTTTTACCGGAGGCCAAGGTGCTCGCTAACATGGCCGCTGTTCCCATTTAATTCCATAATTTTTAAGTATTCTTAAATTCCTATCGGGATCGAATCTCGTCCGAGCTTCCCCCGTACGCAGGACTGACACTCCAGCTACGTGAAAATTTCTAGTCATGAAAGGCTTCGCTTAGCTTAACAAGGTAGGCCTTGACCGTACACCGGTTGTTGAGCCAATAAGGCAGAAGAAGAAGATACTTAAATTCTTATACCTCTTGCCTAGCGTTAATATTTATGAACCTCGACAGTGTTGACGGAATAGCTAGTTCCTCAAAACCTATGTGCTTAAACCAATGTTTTGCAATCAATCATTGTATTAACCTAATAGGTCCGTACGCAGGACTGACTATCCAACACCGAGTAATTAAAAAAAGTCATGAAAGCCTTGGCTTAAGCCATAGCAAAGTAGGCCATGTCATTACGACATGCTCAATTGTGAGCGAGCCAGTAAAGAAGAACCTAATAGGTTTTGCAAAATGTTCTACAGCACCTTAAAAATTGCTTGATTCAATAAGGAACAGTATCATATGGGGTGTTTATAAGACATTTACCCCGCTGACCTTGTATGTGATAATACAAAAATGGACAACCTAAAACGAACGAACGAAAACAGCTTAAATGCCGCCTTGCATAATACTGCCACCGATTTTTGTTTGGCAAAACTTTTGCTCACATTCCTACGCGACCCACCAAAGTTGCACGCTTATTATGTGCATCCTTCCATCCGTTCGTCCGACTTCTGTATTGTCAGCTCAACGCTGGAACGCAGGCATCGCAATTTTATCGCAAATCGAATTTTAAATTCTCTTCTTCTCGCCGCTTTGTGGCGCGAGATTTTTGGTACGTCGCGTCGCGGTCCTGCATTATCGTCGTGCATCGATATCGGCATCCGCATGTAACTGGGACAAACAGATGCAAGCTGCATGTTGGCGAAAAATCGGCGACGAACGATGCAAACGAGCCAAGCCCCTGCAAAGATTCGTCCCACCATCAGCAGAGCCGCTGGTCGTCCAAATTCCACCCAACGTGCGTCTAAATTTACCCGCCCGATCAAATGTGCTCCCAAAGAGTCACACCGATCGCTTCCTGATCGCGTCGGTTGGGTGGAGAAAAGGGGCGAAAGAGAGAAAAAAAATGCACCACTCACACGACACCGCAACTCCAGACGCCAAGGAACGCGTCCCAAAAGCGGTGTACCAAACTCGCGTGAATTATTCATCACTTTTCGGCGCAACTCAGCCGCCCGTCGATGGCCGCATTAGCTTCGGTTGCCTGCCGAACGAGAAACCACTCAGTTGCATATGTGCATTCAATTGGTGCCGGGAGGTGAGTGCAAATACATGCAACGCTATCGATTTTTTTTTCCGCTCACTCCATTGGCATTGCATGAAACACGCGCACAGAACAAAAACCGGCGCTTCTTTTGTCGTCCACCCTGAGGAGCTGCTGAGGGTTCGCCAAGCCAAAAAGGCGTTCGGTTTGTTTTCACGCTGGGGGTTGTTTTTTTATTTGCTTCTCAGGAATGGTCTAGCGATGGGTTTTAGGTTCAAAATTTGGTTCGAGTCATAACTTCGAAACTAACGAAGCACTTTGTTGAAGATGGAGCTTTTGGTGTTGCTTTTCGCTCATGATATGTCAATCAACACACCGTACTTTGGGCTCGAACAATGCACACTCAGCGTTCGCTACGCACCTAAATACGGATCTGGAATGCGTGGATCACAGCATTGTGACAAAAAAAACAACCATCCCATGAGCCATTTTCTATTACATGATTCGAATTTTTGCACACGGATGCACAGACCTATTAGTTAATCTTATGCGTTGACTGCGCTCCAAGTCGTTAGTTAGCGAAAGTAAATGGGTCGCTAGGGGAAGGAGCAAGAAATGAACAAAAAAAGCCAACGGGAGAGAGAGAGAAACGCATCCATCTTTCGCTGAAGACGACCAAAGTCCATCCTAGCTTTTATGTTTCGTACTAAACCCTGTCCTGTTTGTCTCTCTGTTCTTCGTGCTTTCTCTTTCTCTCTCTCTCTCGCTCATTTTGATGAGCTTTCCTTCGCCCTTCCTTACAATACACCTCCTTCGTCACATCCACTCTTGTGTCCTTCCCCCAAGGGACTTCCAATGTCCAACGTGGCACACCCCGTTGCAGGAAGTCATTTGAATCCCGAACCGGTGCAAGAGGGAGTACGCTTTTTTTTTGCGTTTTTAAACCCACCCCCGTTAAACCCACCTCCTACTGCTTTCAGCGGCTGGCAAAGGTTCGTTAAAAAAAAGAAAAAGAAAAAAAACCGACAGCATAACATCATCAACAGCACCTCCGCGTTGCACCCGGCGTTTTCCAACTGCAGCCCGTGTCCTTTTTCGGGAGATAGAGCAGAGGACAAGAAAAGAAATTGGAATGGGTGGTGAAGAAGGGGTGATTGCATCGACAAAAAATTCACCCTCCAATACGAACACACACACACAGACAGATAGCCCGGGAAAGTGCCCGGGTGCAGTGCTACGAGACGCGCAAATATGATAGCGCGCCGCGGAAAGACACCCACGGGATGCACCACGAGAGGAAATTAATTCTTTCTTTCCGAGGTGTTGTTTTTGCCTTACTTTGGACTTCCTTTTTCTGCTTTTTTAATGTTTTTTTTTTTTTTTTCATTTGTTTCACCGTCCACCGCGAGCAAGCGCCCATTTTGACAGCCGCGGCCCGGGGATTTAGACTTTTCTTTCTCTCTCTCTCTCGCTCTCACTTTTTTTGTATGTCCTCCATTTTCGCGAGCGCATTTTTCTTTTTGTGAACCAACGAAAGAGCAAAAAAAAAGGCGAAGGCTCAAGCTCTTCAAATTCCACCCGGACCCTGGGGTGTGTCGTTCCCACCCGAAGATCCTTAATAGCGAAAATGGAAAACAGCATTAAGGCGGGTGAAAATAATAAAAAAAAAGCATGCACCAAAGAAACGACGAGCCACTACGTTGCATCTTTCTGCACCACGTTCCTGGCTCCGCTGCATCCTGGCTGGCCTGGCATTGCTGCGTGACATCCGTGGCTGGCGGGGATTCGGATCGAGCTGGCGGGGGCGGGGTTAGACGATGGAAAATGAAAAGTGCGCTCGGAGGCGAATGGAATGGAAGGCGCAAAAAAAAAGAAAACTAACACCAGGAGAACCACTCGCAAGATGAGACGAGAATTTTTAATATAATTTAAGTTCATTTTTTCTCACCCGCACAACCTTTGCGCGCCTCCGCGCCGTTTGCCGCTGGGCTGGGCGCTTTCCCAGCTGGTGCGATTTTCCTGCCTTTTTCGTGTCAGTTTTTCACCCGCCCCCGTTAGAAAACCCGTTGCTGCATTGCTGCATCCTTATTTTGCAGCTGCCAAGATCGTCCAGCAGCCTCCCGTTGCCTTCACGTTGGCTCGTTTTTTCGCATGCATTTTTGGGTTGAATTATTTCTCCCCTCCCCCCCCCCCCCCCCCCGTTTACTGGGAGGTTTTTTTTTTCATTTTTACGCCTTCATTTTTTTGTTGTTGTGTGCCTGCAATCTTTCACTCCCTTTGGCTGCCAACGGGATCCTCCTCATTTTCACCTATTCGCTTCGCTTTCGATCAAACACTACAGCGGACGCTATTGTTGTTAGATCCTTCCCGCTCTATCGTTGGTCTGCTTAATTTCATTTTTCCCGCAGTTTTTTTTTTGCTTTGCTTTACTTTATTCCTCGGCATTCTTCCCCGAACATGATTTTTATATTTGGACGTTGTTTGCATCATTTTTCATAATTTTTAATTCTTGCTGGCTCTTCTTAGCCGCTGCAAAATAGCCTTTCCGCGCGCGTTGCGAGAAGTTTTTTTTTTCTCCCGGTGCAAATTCTTTTACATTTACTTTCGCTCCGAGACCATCCATCCCGGAATCCGTTGCCGGTGCATCCGTGAGCGGGTGTGAGTTTGCAGGGCAAGAAATGGAAACCATTAGCATTCGCTGGCAGTCCAGTGTCGTTTCGCTCGAATGTCATTATGTATCTGCTGGCGTCCGATTTGCTTGGATACGTTTTGTAATTTATAGCGTAAAGTATTGTAACAAAAAATCCACAGCAAACCTGCACCATAAAACCCCGAAATCAGTCCAGGTTTAAGGGTCTTTCCCAAAGCGGTTATTCGGTACGCAAGCCACAGTTGAACGTAATTCAATAATTGAAGCTGAATGCGGAGAGGGAAGTGATCGTTTATTCACACATACATTCATCCGACAATTCAATCCGAATATATTCAAAGAGTATAATTTCATTTGCAAACACTCGAATGAGAAACGACCAAAAACTAGTTGCTTTGTTTGCTTTTGAACGTAAATACTTCGTCAAATACTGAAACATCGATTCAAAAAACACTGAACCAAAAAATCATTTATAATCGACGCTTCCGCCAGATAGTTTTTTTTATTTTTGTAGTACGATTTGTAGCACTCATTTCCATGTCCAAACACTGGTTCGTTAAGCTGATGGCTCAACTGCATTCCCTTCGGTGTTAAAATGAACAAAAAAAATACACCCACGTGCCTCCAAATTCATCCGCTCGATCAAAGCAACCGGTGACATGATGCTCGTTTTCCATCCCTCAGCGAATGGCGGATGCAACGCCGATAATAATAACATTTACACCACTCAACCTAATTGCTATATCATGCACCCATTCGATGCCCAGCATTCATCGTTTTGCCTTTTTTTTATTATCTCGTCTCTGTTTTTGGAACAAACATAAGCGATTCCGGTGCGAAACGGCTGCAAACGAATTCGAGCCCAACCGTAACCTTCCAACCATGCGGTGTAAACTTCCACCAAGCCAACCCACACGAGGTAGCGAAACGATTAACTCCGATTTGGCTTACGCTACGGGGCCATTGATTTTTGGTAATAAAATTAAGCTTTCCTCCATCAGAGCGCTGGTTTGCTGATGACCGCCCGTTCCCAGGGATCGATATCGCACAAAAAACAGGGCACCATGGCTAAGAGTCGGGAAGCTGACGGGGAAATGGCGGGCAAATTCAATTACACCAATTGGACTCGAGCGACCCATGGCCACGATTAAGCAGTTTGCCACGGATCATTAGGTTTTGATAGCGACAGTTCGGAAGAAAACGCACACAATTTCAACAAAAGCGGCTATTATGCATTCGCTGATGCATCCGTTGGTGCATTGTTTCTGGAGAAGTGATTTTAAAACGGCGAGGGAAAGTTGGTGCTAAAACTCAGCAACGTCTATCTTTCCTTGAACGAAGCTGTTGGCACTTATTGAAAGAATGATTATGCATCTAAATATGTTTCATGAACAGTAGGAAATGTTTTCTTATTATTTTGTGTATGGTAGGAAATGTGTTCTTATATTACAGAAGGAAAAATTAAACTTATTTTGCGCAATTTACATATTTCTTACTGTATTTATGTTAACCCGATTTATGCACTCACACATGTGTGCGTGATTATACATTCGAGTGCACGAGGATAAGCGCTTCACTTTGAAGCTGCCCCAGCCTGAGTCCAATTGCAGCAGCTCCCAGTGATTAGGATTACAATAATATGCTTATGTTTTCTTGCAGCTTCAAGCTAATGATACACCGGTCGCAAATTACTCATACGCGAAACGTTAACTGCACCGCAGATGATTTGCTAAGCACCAGTACGAGCCTACCTCACCCAAGAAGCAGGAAGGAAAACTTGAATGGAAAACCCACACTCACTCACTCCACCGGTCCACAGAAGGTCCACCTCCACCCTTCCACAACCGGATCCGGTCCCATGCAAGGCACGAACAAGCGCCAAACGGTGCACCAAAAAACCGGTTCGATGCATTTTTTCGAGATCAAGTGCACAACAACCGTCACAACGGCCGTCATTTTGTTCAATTCAACGAAGCCTTCAATTCAGCGAACCCGGCAAACCCCTTTCGCTCTTTCCGCGGCGTCAATCGTGCACCCTCTCGAAAATTCCCATCGTGCGTCACAAACCGCCCGCCACCCCTTTCCCTCCCTTTCCAATCCACCCCATACGACCCCGCGACCAACACGACCAAATAACGAGCGATCGACTAATTGCCATCAACTCGAAAAACTAGTCTCTAGCCCGCCTGGTCCCCGCTTCGGTCGCCCTCGAGCTAATTTACCGTCTTGCTACCCCACTCACCCACATCCACCCCTTCCCCCCTCCCACACGCTCCAGGTTCCCCACCCGAGCGTGTTTGTGGCTCTGGAAAGTTCCTAAAAATCCCCACCCCATCCCCGATGGATGGTGGGCCCTTTCGGAGCTTTCGACCACGGGCCAATGATAATCCTCACCCGCGCCATCCTCGTGTCCTGCCTCACTTCCTCGACCCCCTCTCCCCCCCCCCCCCCACCACCTCATACAACCCCATGACCCCACTGTGGATGCCCTGGATCTAGGCCTTTGGCGTTCGTAAGCCCATGCCACACCGTCTCGATCACTTCACAAAACTGCAGCTGCATGTGTGCATATGGATGTGTGTGTGTGTGTGCACGAGCATGTGCACACGGATGTGTTTTATATGATAGGGCGTGTGGAAAGAAAAATAACAACTCTAATGTTTGATTTTTGATAACAAACGAACCGACCGGCTGGCCGTTCGTTCATTTCACCAGCAGAGTCTCGCTACTCAGTCCCGCGTTGTCCACGATGTAAAAGGTTTGGAAAATTATTTTTCTCTCACCCACCCACCCACCCACCGACCCCGGCGACGTGACTACGTTGTCCCAAATAGGATAACGGTCGTGGATTGGCCGCGAGGGGCCACCGGGGCCCACCGGGTGGGGATCTAAAAAATCAACAAAGAAAACGGAACAACAACATGACGCCCTATCAAAATGATACTGGAATAGAACGACTACAGCGAGCAGGGGGGGAGGAGGGGGAAGGGGGAGGATAGCTTGACAAAAAAAAAAGTAAAAAGAGTCACCCCGTGTATGTGTGTGTGTGTGTCGCATGTGTGAGTCTGGTGCGAAGGGGATGCGATGCGATGTTCTCGAAAACTATTTTTACAAAGGCACACAAACTGTCACTTGGGGGGTTGGGGAGGACAAAAGGGGTGGGGAGGTGGAGCAGGAGGTTCGAATTTTCATCAAACACCCTCGACGGAACGTCGCCATATTTGTGTGTGACAATCGATGTCCATTTTAGCTACGTACTCCTGTTTCTCTCTCTCTCTCTCTCGCGTTCTCTCTCTCTCTCTCTCTCTCTCTCTCACTCGGTTTTTGTTAGTTCCAGTTCAAACAAATCCACCCGGCCACCGTAGTTCGCGTGACACTCCGCTTCAACCCCGGCCAGGGCACGCCATTTGGTGCAACATGCATGAAATAGGGCCACAGTAACGACCGTCCGCTGGGTCGGCAGGACGCAAAAGAAGGAATTTGATTGTGTAAGAGGATAAGGAAGGTGCTACACACTACTACCAACCACCCCAAGCCTCCCTGGACTCGCGCACTCACACACCACGCTCAACCGGTTTGAGATTCTTTTTTGTTTCGCTTTTTTTTTTGTTGCTGTTGTAGCTGTTGCTTTCGTTTTTGTTTCACCCGTGCATATATCCGTCCCCACTCGCATGGGCTCGACACCGGTCCAAGGTCTAGCTGTAGGGCTCAAGGCCCTGCACGCGGGACTGGCAAAGCTCCACGTGGCCGTTGCGGTGCGAATGAGTCGTGACTAAAGGCCGACCGACCATCGATACATTAAATCGATAATTTTGGAAGAGCTTCGTTTTGGTTTGTTCAACCATCGATCAAGCTCGAGATGCGTTCAATGCCTACTCTAATGTGCACCATCGCGCTAGAGGAAATGTCAGTTGGCTGTCACTTTTCGCCAACCGGGACACGACAATTGAACCGGTTCGAGCGAGCGAAACAGCCCGCCGGACGGCCATTTTTAGCGCGATGATAAGCAAAGTTTGTGCGGCCCCAAACCAAAAAACAAACCCAACTGCGCATTAGACCTTTTTTGGAACAAAACACGTCACGATCACTACGACGAATGTAAAGCTCAAAAATGGACGCCGTCTAATCGTCGCGACGACACGATCATCACGGCTTTTGGGCGGCCATGTTTTTTGAGTTACTTTTTTTTTGACGGCCCAGAACGAGACGGCACGCGGTATTAGATAATTCGTTTCGTTCGACACGTTCTACTGCCCCCCCATAAATTCGGCCACGTAATTGCGTGCGTGTGCGTTTCGCGTGTGGAGCTGAGCCATCGCAGCCTTTCAGCTACGACGTCATCGGACACGCCGTGCGTTGGTTGGGTGAATTTTAGCTCTCTTTTTTTTTTGTTTGTTCGTTTGTTACTTTCGTTTGTGCGTTCTCGAGCGTATTTGGCAGCTAGCCGCGTAAGCCACGCCCCACGAAAACCCAACCAACCCAACGTTGGACCTCTAATGGGCGATGTTTAGATGGTCCCTCTTTCGGGGCTACGATCGACCTCGCGAAAAGCCGACCCCAACCGTAGCCTGACTTACCTCGTTCGGTGTTGTGCGGCGAAATGTCGAAGGTCATGGATGGTGAGACCTCTCTTTACAGCATGTGCCACCGAGCTCCTGTTAAAAATGGGGGAAACGCTTCGACATCAACGGCCACCTGCCAGACCGATCGCCGGTGATGTTTTGTCTATTTTCTTCCACACCGTGGGTCCACTGGCGCGGGCTTTTTCAACGGCTCGCGTGTGCGTCTTATGCAACGCGTACGCGTGCAACTCACACCACGACACCCGAGTGGGGTAGGTAAGGTTGGGGTGGGGCACCAGTCACACCAACACACACACACACACACGCGCGCGCACACACACAGTTGTGTTCAGCACGCCTTCAGTAGCTCCTTCGTAAGAAAAGGGGTGACGTTTGGCATGAACGGCTATCGGCGCCACATTGGGCCGAGGTCAAGGGAGAGCACCACACACACACACACACACACTTGTGTCACACACACGCGCACGCACACCGGGATCACGGACAAAGGCACCACGGACAGGACGTGTTTCGAGGTCGTCTTTCGACTGTTTTCGACGCGCAACGATCGTACACTCGCATTTGAGGTTTCACAAGCGAAAACGTTTCGTGGACGTGCTGAAATGAATTCAAAACTAGTCATTTAGTGGAAGCGGCGTTGGAGCGGCAGTGACCAATGGCCCCAATGGTCCCAAGGCGCCTAAACGTGTGATCTTTAGGGGTTTGTCCACCCACACACTGACGGTGCCGTTGATCGGTTCATTTGACAGGAATCGGGGAACAAACGGGTGATTCTGGTTTTCTTCCTCCATCGGGTCGATTCACTCACTCTCGTCAAGGAGAAACCCCCCCCCAACCCCACCCAGCCCCACCCAAAAGGAGTGTGGATCTCCACTCACTGTTGCACCCCGGTTGTACGGTAGTGTTCGTGAGAGACCACGATAGAGGCGAGCCAGGCTAGCAAGTGCAAGCCAGAAAACAAGGACCACAGGCTCACGGACAGGCGGAAACGGATGCTCAAACAATCTGATCCACCAGAGCTCCCCCTCCCCACCCACTCACACACACACACGCACGCGACACCACACGAACACACTAGCGCCGTTCGCGTGCGCCACAAACAACAGGTTGGCAAAACAGACGCTGACAATCGACTGTCAACCGGTACGGTCAAGCGAATGCAGTACACTAAACGAGCCCTTATTACGGCCCCCGGTCCCGGTCTGGTGCTGCAGTCTGGTTGGGGGGTTTTTTTTTCCTCCCCTTTTTGGTCCCTGTTTTGTCGTCCCCGTGACAGATTTCGTGTGACCTTCTGCTGAGCAGTGCCAGTATACAACACGCCGGTACGCGTGTGTCGAACGAGCCTACCCAGAGAAGCCCTTGCCTGTAGATGCCTCGCTGAAAGCCCTCCAGCACGCGTTATTTTTTTTTGTGGAGGTTAGAATTTTGCTTCTTTTTTTTTGTGCGTGTTTGCTTTAATTTCCTTACGCACGTAGCTTCCTAGGCCAACGTGAGTGTGTGTGAGTGTGTGTGAGAGAGAAGGAGAGAAAGATCGAGTGTGTGTGTGCGTGAGAGAGAGAGAGAGAGGGAGGAAGAAAGTGATTTGAGGCGGAATAGTAGCCCTTCCGTTGATCTCGAGCTGGAGGCTAGAATAGGAAGTGCACCAGGCAAACCAAGAAAAAAAAACAAAAGGGAAGAACACACACACGAGACACAAGCAAAACAACAAGAACAACAACGAAACGAAACACGCACACGTAACGAAACGAAATGGCAACAAATTGGCGGCGTCGGCGACTCACTCACTGCACTGCACTTCTCGGCGTTTCGGAAACTTCGCCACAACTGTTTTAGTGCAGGCCGCCGCAGCTTCGTACAACCGAAACAACAACCCCTTACCTATCTGCCCTTCCATTCTCTCTCTCTCTCTCTCGTTCGTCCATGCGCCCGAAACCCACCCCTTGATGCTCCAAAAGCTCCAAAGCTGCTCGCCCGGACCCGGTTTCGTGGGACTTTGGTGGGGGAGGGTGAGTAAGTGGAAAAGGGCGCCAAACACTCGTAGACCGTCTCGACTGTTCCACCCCATCCCATGCCACTCTGGAAAGGGGTGCGCACTACCAATGCACTAGCGGGAGGTCAAACTCAACTCGACGATGACAATAAAAAAAGCGCGCCTACTGACACACACACACACACAGTCGTGTGCAGCGAGTGCATTCAGCATACTCGCTGTAGCTCATACCACGCCGGTGAGTGTGTGGTGTGAGCGAGATGGCACGATGACAACCGATGGAGGCGCCTGGTGGGAAAGAGAACAACGGTGAGCAGCACACATTTCTGGCGAGTGGAATGCGCGCGCGAGCTTTCGTGAGTGCCTGAGTGCCGGGCACTCAACGATGCACCGATGCACCGATGCAGCCCAACCCTGGGCGCTTTCAATAAAAAAGGCGCGTTTAGTTGAGTTTTGGGTACGCACACACACACACACACACATACACACAGTACCAGCGGTTAGATCGAACTAACCCTTCGTTCGTAGAGGCTCACGGATCGAACCGGAACTTCAAGGGCTTCCTAGCTACGAGGTCGACGTGGTCCTTGGAATCGAACTCACGTGGTGTCCCTATTGGTTTTGTCCAGGTGTTTGCTAAAATTTTCCCAATTTTTGACACCCCTTTTATTCCTCTCGCATACCAGCCGAAGGGCATTTGCAGCATCCTTGACAGCCATACACTGACCCAGTCAACATGATCGTACCGAGGTGCACTCACACAAACGATCGATCGACGTGCGCGTATCTCAGAGCTGCCCTCCAGAAGAAAAAAACCATGAAGGCAAGGCACTCACTAGCGCACTGAGTGCGCATGAGGGGAAATTGTGTGTGAGAGCGTGTGCATGACCGTGAGTGCCGTGAGACGCGAGCGCACCAACACTAGCAACGCCGGCTGGCTGTGTGTGATCCATTTTCTGACGCTCACAGCCGGCGTCTTCATCTGGCAGGACCAAAAATGCACGTGCATTTCATCTCCACGACGCACGAATCGCACGAATGACACGATGCATCCCATCCGGCCCTTTACAAAACCCGCTTTCTCGGTCACTCTCGCACTCTCTCACTCGCTCACTCGCTCACTCAAATTCGCCTGCGACTGCAGCGCCCGAAAGCGAATGATGGTTTCGATGATTTGAATGCGTCGCGATGGCACCGGAGACGGAGACAAAACCGGCTTTAACGCAGGGTGCGCAGGGGCAGAGGAAAAAGCGCGGACGCATCTGGCAGGTAAGACGTTGTTCCTGCTTTAGCAAATGTTAGTTTTTTTAGGCCCAAAAACCGTTCGAAACCCACAAAAAACTATCTCAAACCCTGGCATGGTGTCGAATTTGCAGATGCACTTTTGTTGCATTGTGGCTGCATGGTTTGCAATCGCGTTGGTTGAAATGTAACGCGATACGCGATGGAGATAAATGTGATTCACATGCGATCGTTCGTTTCCGATCGTTCGCTTCCGAGCTGCAATTGTTTTCTGTTATTGATTAAGTGCAACAACACCCGATGGTGTGGCGAGGACGCGCGAATGGAGCAACAACCATAGCAAAAAGGAAAACAAACACATCGTTCTCTTCCGGGCTGGCGAATGAATCTAAACTCAGATAGCACAAACCGGGAAACCGTGCAATTCCAACCATTTCCAAACATTAATTTCCGCGGCCGTGTCGGTGGCCGGCCTTTACACGCTGCACACAAAAATGCACGTGACGAGTTGTGGTACGAATTTGCGTTCAAATTCCGGCACTTCGAATGTGATATCAAACCTGGGGTCGATCGCAACATGTCATCAACAGCAACAGGGAAAAATAAAGGGACCAGATGGAGAATAGGGGAAGCAAAAACACGCTCCAATCGCCAGGCTGCCTGGGTGAGATTTTTCCCAGCCACACATTCGCGACCCAAAGTGCGCGCAAATAAATAAACCCGGGTGGTGGCATACGCAAAAAAAATAAACACCCCTCTGTAGGATGTAGAGGCCACGCAAGCACTCCGAAGGGCATGATTCGCTTGTTTTGTTTTTTCGACTCGCATCCATCCCGTCTTTCCCTCCCTGGGGATTCCGAAGAAAGGAAGAAAACGGAACGTTCGCATGGCGGCTTTTTGCGTGTTTTTTTATTTTGTTTCGGTTTTCATCCCACTCCCTGGTTTATGAAAATATGGTCCACCACGCGCGCGCTCCCTTGACTTTTCCCTTTTCGGCCCTTGGACGCCATCGCCAAAGGTTGACCGGCCTCGAAATGATCGCCAAAACACACATGCACATGCACACCATGCCCGTGGTCGGTGCGGGAAGTCGAATGGCTCGCAACAACAGCAGCAACAGCAAAAAATGAAGTAATAAAGCAACAACACCAACAACAGCAGCAGTTCTGCTGCTGCTACGAACCGAACCGAAACGACCGAGTCGAAGGAACGCCTCGAGCGAATCCGAACAGATAGTAAAAGCGCGATGCAACGAACAACAGCAGCAGCAGCAGCAGCAGCAGCGGCAGCAGAAAAAAATGAACACAGGAACGAAAAGGGGAAGGAGACGCACCACGCTGGTGGTGTAGCGGAGCGGTGGTTGGTACTCATTCAACTGCATCTCAAGGTCTCCGGTCGCCGCAGCTCGATGCAGTTGCAATTGCAGCTTGTTCTCGTCGCCCCACTGCACTTTTGGGTGGGGTAACAAACGTGGTACGGGAGGTGAGGTACGGGTGGCCAAACGGGTGGGTAGCGAATGCATTTCGGTGCAACTGCATGCACCCTCCACCCCCCCCCCCCTCCAACCCCTTAACCGCTTTGTCCGCTCGACAACAGCAAACAAAAAAAAGGTGCACTGAAATTCTCCCGCAAGACGCCTCGACTGGAACGTTGGTGCGAGTGGGACCGAAAATTCGGGCCTATTCAAGTTCTGTGCCGCCGTAAAGTGGGTTTTGTGTGTACGTACACGAGACGCGTGTGTGTTGCCTGCCACTTTTTTGTGTGCTTTTTTTTTGTTTTTTTTTTGCTTCCCCACCCTTCCTTGCGAGTGGCGCGTTGCGCAACGTGCGGAAAGTGGTGGACAATTTTTCGTCCCATTTCGGACAATGGCGTCGGAATGTGTGTTTGTATGGGTGATCTGATGGTGGGAAACCGTACCCGGGAAGGAAGCGTGACAGCGAAAAACCCCGGGTAGCCCTGAGAAAGCGATTTGACCGCGAAAAAGTGTTCGATACGAGCGGAGACTTTTATCTCGCGGCGTGTCGTTTGTGGCGAGGTAGATAGTCTCCCGAAGTTTTTTTTTGTTTTTCAATAAACAGCAAACCAGTGTGAACGTGAAACTTGCCACGAAATTTAATCTCAATGCAAGCCAATTATCCAATGCACCTTTTTCATCTCATCAAGGTGTCAAAATAAACGCAGTAATTCGAAAGGTAACAGGAAATGTGCGAAAAAAAAACATAAACAAAACAAGGTCATATCGTATCACGCAACTAATGCTCGTTTTCGTAAAACAAATCCCGCAAAATCTCAGCCATACCACCACGGCAGGTGCATGCATGGGATGCAAATTATCGATGCATCGTTTCTCGAAAAAAACCCACCCCCAGTTGCATCATTCTTCCAGCTGGTTTACCTGCGAGGCGCTTGCAGATTTTATTAACCACCCACATCCACACCCAATCGCGTGTTATCAAAGGCGCCTTGCATGCTAAACATTTCTAATCGTTGCGCAAACACCGGTTTATTCACACCTTCCAGGCTCACGTTCATCGTGAAGCTGTGTTACCTCGGGCTTATCTCGGGCAGACCCCAAATCGCTCGCTTCATTTGCACCGTTTAATGCAATTAGGTGCATACCGGTACGGGTTCCCGGGTTTCGATACCGACGAACGATAACCGATCGCTTCCCAAAACCCAAACGGGCACCTAAAAATATCCCAACACGCCCGTCCCCGTTTCGCAGGCGCTCGCAAAAGGACACCATCGTCCTTTGGTTGCGTTTGCGTTTCGCCATACACGAGATCCTGGCGCTGGCTGGCATCGAACCACCCGTGTCGATACAAAGAGCCGCACGTTCAACGTTTTGCTTACACTTCAAAACCGAATCCACGCTTCGCGTCGTCGTCGTTGTCGTCCTCATCATCGTCGTTGTCGTCGGTCGTCCGGACCACCGGATGTGCCTCGGTGTAGATCTTTTTCCTGCGGAAGAAACCCGCTCCGGCGGTGCAAAACCGTTTCTGCACTGGACCGAAAACAAGCACACACGTACGTAATTTTCTGACACCTTTTTCCCGATTATTTCCCTTTTATCTTGCGCCAGGTCTCATCGACTTCATCATCATCATCATCGGCTGCAGGAACATCGCTGCGGCCACACAGCGAACGTAATCGTTGCGGAGACATTGGCAAGACGTGTGCACTGTGTGTACAGTGTGGTGCATGCCTACAGCACACCCTCAGCTAGCTGTTGCCATGCATACGGAAAAGGGACTTATCCTAAGCGGCCTCAAGAAGGGATGTCTCGCAAACTGGTACAAAAAGCCAGAATGGAGCTTAAGTAAAACTCGCTCACCCACGACATGATGCCTGTGGGTTACGTGACACAAACTGCGAATGTTTTGTACCACACGCGCCACACGCGAGCGCCACGCAAAAGAAACCAGTGCCAAAAGATGAGCTACTCGGCTGGAACAAACCTCATGAAGTGCAAACCCCGAGCAAGTGAAGGGTTTGGGGTGTTTTTCGCTCCTGTCGTGCGATTATGCGGTTCGATAACACCCCCTCAACAGATGCCGATAGAGAGGTCGAGCCTTCGATCATCATCAAAGCGGTGCATCGGTTAAACAGGATTGCGCAAAGGCACAATTTGGCGTGGATGTTGGATGTGAGATGGTGGTGTGTTGAAGATACCATCCATCGCTAATTGCCAGCGCTCGTTAGTGTTGGGCATATTGGGAAAAGTCGCACTCGAACCCGATGCACACCGGGTGTTGAGTGTAATTAAACAAAACAATATCGAACGCAAGTTGGGTTAGAGATCTGCTCGCATAAATATACATATATCTTCGCGCTCATCGATGAAACATTCTGACAGCACGCTCGAATGTCGCCATCACGATAAGAGGACCGTGAATAAGGACGGATGCTGGCTGGTTCACTGGACCGCTGGAACCAGCGATAATTACCCCTTCGTCCCCAGGACAACCCCTTTTTTCCCCGACAAAACGGACTGCATCACCATCCATTTTTTTTTTTGCAATTAAACCCCCGTGCCAGTCAGTCGCGCTAAAAACGGCGAGACGAACGCGAAAAGTTGATTTCCCGTTTTCGCGGACGGACGCTTCGGCGTGTGTGGTGTTTTGTTTTTCTTTTTCTCCCCCGTCTGCCCAAATGCAGCCACCCATCAGGCCCAGACCAGGGGGTGGTTGCTCTCTTCACGGCCACACAAACCGAAATCCGGTTGATGACAAAGTCACCAAATGGCAGCACATCACCCCTCTTTGGGTCCAAACACACACAGCGAGTGAGAGAGAGAGAGATGACTTGTGCGAAAGCCCAACTTCAAGAAACCATCCATCAGAACGAGCGGATGGAAGAAATTAATATGGAGAATGTGTGAGGGCAAAAAGCCTGCAAACGTCTGAAGCGTCGGCCCCAAAGGAGCTGAAGGACGGAGCGAATGGAAACAGAAGACGTTAAAATGGACGAAAGTGCGGGTTGAAGGGAGTGGGGGGGGGATAGGGGAGAAGACAAGTGGCGTCCAACGAAAAGGGCCAACGGCCAAAGAGCTCTCTCTCTCTCTCTCTCTTTCTCGCTGCACGGAGGCAACAAATAAGGAGCGCCTCCAGAACCAACGAATTCTGCCTTGTGTTAGGTTAGTTTTGTTTGGCATTTCGTGCCTTCTTTCGCTGCCATCTTCGTCGAGAGTGGCTGTTGCTTCTTCTTCTTCTTCTTCCGCTTCTTCTTTCTCGTCCTCTCTTTGGGGGGGGGGGGGGGTGGCTTTTTCGCCACGGCGGGATGAGATTGCGGCATTTTCTCTTACCCGAGCAGATTCCCGCTGAAATTCGGCCATCTTGAAATTATGAGCCACGCCGGGTCGATCGCAATCTCACGCGGAAATATAAAAAAAAATGCAAACCCCACCGTCTTCTTCTTCCCCAATGTAAGGCGAACTTTTTGCGAACCCGCCCGGGTGGCACAGAAACACCGGTTTTTCGCGTATCCGGTTCGTAAAGATCACCCTACGCACACCACGATGCGTCATCACACATATGCCTCTGCTTTGCGTTCTTTCGTGCCCTTTTTTTCTGTTCCTGCTGTTGTTGTTGTTCTTCTTCGCTCCTTCAACAATCAACCCTCTTAGCGAACCGGCCCCAAACACATCGTCATCGGGCATGGTGTTCGTTGATGATCGCGCGATCGCTCCGTGCTCGCGGGAGATGACGATGATGATAATTTGCAACAGCAACAACAACAACAACAAACTGGGGTGTGTGCATGCGTGTGTGTGTGTGTGTGTGTGCCTGCAGCATTTCGAGCATCGGAGCGGTTTCGAAGCATTTTTGTGGCCCTCGCAACCCGCGTGTGCCTGTGTGTGCATTCTAATAATTCGCTTCCCGCTTCCCTCTTCCATTTCCATTCTCCGGCCCCACGCACACCACAGCCACACCACGGGGGCTGCTGCGTTTATTTTTGTAGTTTTTTTTTATGCGTTCATTTTCGCTCCGTTTCGGTTACATATTCCGCTCATACATTCGATTCGGCGAACGATTCTTGCGGCTGGTTCTTTTTTTGTTTTCTTCACACCAGGCTTGCTGTGCTTGGGTGTACGCGTGTGTGTGTGAGGGTGCTTGGGGAGAACGGGTGATCGTCCGACAGAGGAGGTGGGGTTGTTTTTTTTCCTTCATTTTCCATTCCGATTCTCTGCGTTCGCGCCAGACCGTTCCCGAAATGAATGCGCAGTTTTTTTTTCTTCCTCTCCTTTTTTTTGCAGCACATTCGGTGCATTGACAAGAGACATTGACCCCACCGACCGATCGACGGTGAGCGTGCTGCATTGGGTTTAGTGTAGGTCGGGGACAATTTCGTGACACCATTGCATTCGTTGATTGCATGAACCGATAAATGTAGCAAATGCTGTGCACACGGCTGAAATTCGACATTTATTAACCCCACGAAGCTGAGTGCTAGTTCTTAACCAAAAACGAAACAGAAATACAACACCCTTCCCTAAGGGTGGATGGTTGTGGAAATACAGCACCCCCTCCTTCCGGTGCCACCTCCTCAACAAACCACACGCAGGACTTCTAACGAGTTGAGGTTTGATTGACGGGCCCCCTCCTCCCCCCACTAAAACCGCTCGAACCGTACCGGCCGAAGGACTCAGATCAGCAAAAAGGGGGCGAAGGAAGTCACGCAAATTGAATTTCAGCACCTTCCGCCTCCGAGGCGTAGGCTGTCCTTTCCTTCCGCTTCGCTTTTCCGGCTTCGAGCGGCTCGGGGTGGGTTAGAGAGGCCCCACTTCAAACTAGACAGCTTCGATTATGTTATGAGGCGGCATATCGAATGCAAGCAAACACGATCAACAAGTGTGCGTGAGCGGCCAAGAACGTTCTCGTGTATTTCGGGCAAATTAATTCGACGCGTTTGGGCTCACTCTCCATGTTCAAGCAATCAAGCAACGATAAGCTGTCCCAAAGTGCGTGTAAAAAAAGCGCTCTAACTCTCGAAAAACGCCATCTGCCAACGGACCTACCTCACGCTCAACACGCGCACAGTTGGCGTAGGTCAAAATACAAACGTAAAAAAGAAAAAAAAAACGTCAGAATTGACAGCCGGCGGCAGACAGTCGGCGAAATACAACCCCAAAAGGGATGCAGTGGCAAGGAACGTGTTCGGTCGTGATCATGATGATGATGATGATGATGATGGTGGTGGCAGCCAACAAACAAAGCAAGCCGCGAAACGAAACGTCTGTGCACCGAAAAGCACACGCATACGCACGCAACCAGCGTGCCACAGCGCCAGAGAGGCAGGCGTGAGTGCGTGTGCGAGTCTGGTTTTGTGGTCAAAACGGGGAGCAACAAAAAAAAACACCCAAGAGAGGTCGCTGAGAGAGGAGGGTGGCGGGGGATGGAGCCTCTTTTTCGCGCACTTTGTGCAACTTTTTTTTTTTGCTGCCCCCGTCGCGTATCGGCTTCATCTGCGAAATACGCATCATTTACGCACACAACTTCCACCGAATTCAGCACAATTGCGTGCCGCTCGCCGAATGCATGTGTGTGTGTGTGTGTGTAGTTTTTATTTTCATCCCCTTTCCCAGATGCTCCCCAAAAAAAAATGCACGCTCCGCGCTCATTCAATTCTTGCAGATTAAATCAAGCAAAATCGAGCCATAAAGATTGCGTTTTCTTGCGTTCGTATCCGCGTATCGCGCGCGCACACACACGCGCGTGTTGAACGCATTTCGCCTGAACCCCCACCACTACAGGCGAAGGTGGGATTTTGATGATTTTCGCACTCGACCCTTTTTCCTGCTTGCTGTGGCCCCGGAACACCCGGAATTGGAGAAAAACGAAACGACACACACTCGCACCGGATGGGGTTGAGGTCAGCTAAGGGTGCGCTCGGAAGGGGTCAAAACGAAAGCGAAAGTTATTTTGGTCCTCGTTCGTACACGCCGTGCTGCCAAATGAGGACGCCCGAAGAAGAGAGGGGCTGCGTTTAACAAACAAACCAAAAAAGAAAAAAAGCATACAACAAAAACCACACAACCATTGACCTTGTGTGGGGTTGTCGAACGTGGAACCATCACTCGCAGACACCCTTGCACTTATGCCGGCCCCAATTCGGCACTCGATCTCGTCGCCGATGCAGAAATGCATCCGCATTCGGCACAGACGGGTAACAATGGAGAAAAGGGGGCGCAAAAAAAAAACGGATTGACGAAAACGAACACGGAATGGTGGAATGGCAAAAAAAAACTGTCACAAGCGAATGAATGAATGTTGCAGGCCCATCCCCATCAAGGTGGCTCGAGTTCATTGAAATTCCGGGCGAATCACAAACAACGCGCTTTTAATCTACCACGCTGGCACCTTTTTTGTGAAACCAAATCGCCGATTCGATTTTAGCCCTTGGTTTGGCACAAACCCCAATATCAATCACGCGCTCTTTTTCGCGTATCAAGGCAACGAAACACGCATCAAACCATCATGCCGATCATGGCCTCCTGTTTCTGCTCATATTTCTTCGTCTTTTCTGCGCTTCTCGCAGCCTTCCGGATTTTGCCTCTCCACGCTTTCTTGGCCTCATCTTTGTCAACGACGCAGCATGCGACGACGACGCTGTTATTATTATTATTATTATCATTGCTTTTATCGCAGCCCTCGGTGGGGCGTAACTCGCCGTAAATGGCAATGACAGCCCTCAAGGTCTGCTGGAAGGGATCGTTGTTGTTTTTCTTTTTTTCGACAATTTTATGAGCTACGCTCTTTCTCCTTTTATTGTTGGTTTCTCGCTGCCAACCCCCCGAATGGGGTGAATTTCGCAAGCCTGCAACGTCGGAAAGAAATGGCACGCGGTTGTGTAAGCCACAAAGGATCCCGAATATGGATGACCTCATTTCAGGGGTTCGTCTTACGTCCTTTCCGTCGGTGGCCGGTTTTCGGTGCGTTGGGTGACATTTGTGGTGACCCGCTTCTTTTTTTTTTTTTGTTCAACCTTTTCACCAGATGAGGAGAGGCACAAAACAAAAAGAGCATGAAATACGAGCGAGCCCCGGAACAGACAATTATCATAAATGTGCGCATCGATGCACGATAGCTCGAGGCGATATGTTGGCTTTATGTACGCCGAAAGGCCACCACCAGGTGCTTTGGAGATTTGGCATGACGCAAATTATCAAACAAATTTATTTATTTCTCCTTCCCCCGGTTGGGTCCCCTAATTAGCTAATTGCAGGTAACGTTTGCAACCCGGTGCATTTGTTTTATCTAAGGACTACGCCACTTAATGCGATGAATTCTTCGTTTGGCTGCGGCAAACAAAAAAAAAAACACACACACACACACCCACTCAAAACCAAACAAAATGCACATGCAATGGCAAACACTGCGACCACTCGGTCGATCGGCAGAAGCGATTCGTTTTGTGTGGTTGTGCGAACAAACCGAACAAATTCACCCTGCCCTGGAAAAAGCTGGCTCGTGTCGTCCCCATCGTCGACGCGGGGAAACCCTTGCAATGTTCCGTCCAAATGTCAATCGCCCCGTAATTTAAGCTCATTACTTCCACCGTCCTCATCAACCCGGGTCGGTGGCTGGTCCCTTGTCCCAGGGGTCCACCGCCACGGATCTAATCCATCCGTATCGCTGACGATGTCGAGAAGGGAGGCCAATGTTGACGACTGGTGGCAATTTTAGCCATCTCCCCCATCTCCGTGCGCTCTCCGCCGCTGTCGCCTTTCCATTTTCCGTTATTTTCCGACCCACCCACCGGTGACGCTGCCCGAAAACCGTCATCAAAAACTTCATCCCCATCGCTCTCGCTCTACCATGGCCATGGGGTGGCTAAATGACAGTCTGGTAGGGACTGGTCGATGTCTGGGCGCCATTGCTGGGTTAACATAACCTAACCCAACGAACGTCACGTTGGGGAAACCGAGGAATTGAGGGCTGACGAACGCACACCAGCGTTTTTCTTTTGTCTTCGAGCCGGCCCTTTGGGGACAGTGTCGATAGCCATCTCGATATAGCACACACTGCAAGCGCAGTCCATTTGCCGGACGAATGGCCGGAAAACGAATAGCCACGGGATAGTGCGAGCAGTAAATGTCCCATACAAAAAAAGTGTGGAATGCGATGTCACAAATCGTGTCCCTTAAAAGAAGGGATTTTGAGCGAAATATTACAACTTATTTGCAAACATTTCACTGCACCGCACGAAACGCGCGGAAAAGGTTTTGCAAATTGCAGTTATTACTTTCGAGCTCGATTCGGCGTATCTGCGCCAGACTGGGCTGTCTGCTGAACGCACTGCTGCCCCCATCCATGCTCGAGGGCTAATTATTTTGGATTGGGGGTGGGTTTTTTTTCTTTCTTTTTTTGTGATGGCAGATAGCGCGTCTCGGTTGGCAACAGAATGCATTCCAGACATGGACGGGGTTTGCTCTCGTTTTGCTTTTTCCTCCGCCAGAACGCGACATTCGAGCACAAATTACCGCCAGCAAATTTGCTAGGGCTTTTTTTTTTTGATCATTCACTATTTCGTTGTTTTTTTTTCTTCGTTCCTCGCATCCACGCCGGTTCCGCGCGATGCTTTTGGCTGGTGTTGTTGTGCTTTTGAGCATTTTGTTTTACTTTTTTCGTCAACAAAAGTGAACCGGTACCAAAATCGTACGGTAAAATCGCGAGCATAGGCTTGCACGAGACCGATTACAGCCGCTACATTAAACGCTTTAACGTCTCGGTGTCGTTCATCAACCTACGAGTTCGACAGATACCTTGTGGCTGAAGGATGTCTAAAAATTGGAGGCGCACGTTTTGGCATTAAAAGAGCATTTGAAACATGGCTCACAAAATTTGAGGCTCTGGAGTTAACATGATCCTTTTGAAATTCGTAATAGGTTCGAGACAATGAGCAACATCACATTATAGCGGGATAAAGTTTAATTCTAAACCAGTAACGCAACGCTGCTTCCAAAACCACTCGAATAGCAAATCCTGCTTGTGCATCAAACCCTACCGTAACGATTGTGGGCGAATTGAAACCATCACACGCTGCCAAAGGCGGTCACAAACCATAGAATATATATAACTATTCGTACCACACACGCTCTAATCCATTCCAGTGCCCCGTTCGATGGTGTCGACCCAAAAACAGCAGAAGTAAAAAAAAAATGAAGCCCTTAGCACTGGCCCACCTTAGTGCACCTTACCTTAGTGACCTTCTGCGGTACCGCACGTCTTACCATCGCACCTGTCTCTCCCCCAACCCGGTGGTGGTGCGTTTTAGCTGCAATTTAGTTCATAATCAACCCTCTCCCCTCACTCGCGCGAAAGAAAAACCCTCCCTCCAACGTGGTGCATCGATGCATCGAGCGGTGCATGCAAACAGGAACATGCAACAGCCACACGAAAAAAAAAAAGGCAGCGACCTGCAACCGAGGAAGCGAAGGGCAAAGCGAGCGGGCGAGAAAACCGAACCGAATCGCGAAATGGCAAAGAAACGGCCATATACCATCCATTTTGGGTCAAGTTCGCGCTGAACGTGGAATTGCATCGCGTCCGTGGCCCGCTGTCTTGCTCGTCGATGTAGTGCATTCGCAGCTGCACTACCCTGGCTTCGGAGCGGGTCCACTGCAAAAGAGAGCGAGAGAGAGAGAGAGAGAGAGAGAGAGAGAGAGAGAGACAGTGCAGCGTTCGAGTGCACGATCAAGTTGATGGAGCTGTGTGGAACGAACGAAACGTGGTGCATTCAAACCCGGGCACCACGTTTAAAGCGTTTGCAGATTGTTTCAATATTCGGTATCATTCAATGGTCAGTGTTATTAATTTTTTTCCCCACCCTAATCACACCATCGCTGCGACAAAAAGAGGTGATACAATTTGTGTGTTTTAATATTACTTTTTTCCATCCATCTCCCTGTCTGCATCGAGGCAGAGCTACAGCGCTGGTGTAACATTCAATATGCACTCGGCCTGAGGCCATCTGCTCTGTAAACATTCAAGTTCATCAATTTAGTATTTTATTTTTTGTTTGCCAATTGGGTTTGGAATTTAATTAGCTGATTTTTTGTAATTAATTTGAGTGCAGTGCATTCCGAACCCTGCAGCCGTTTTATGCCACGATGAATTTCACTGATTTTGTTCGCTTTATGATGATTGAAATATTTAGATTGGCTTCCAAGGTGCGTGGTGTTAAAGTCACGCAGGCAAAAGTACAATTCTAAACCAACCGAAAGGGCCCTTTACACATTTACTCAGTGCCCTAAAATGCTCTTTTCATGACTAACGCTTCCTTATGCTGCGTATGCTTTATTCGACCCTCCTACGGGTGGTTTCTGCATGTTCCTGTTTTTCTGTTTTTGGAGTGCAGTTGAACGTCGCTTATCACTTTCACGCAGCTCGCCTGGGGCTGTGACGCTGCCTGCATTTTCCAGTAGCTAGCATAAGATTTCCTACCACGTCTGCAACGAAACGCACTCCGGTATTGGTCATTTACCACGATCATCGTCATCATCACATCGTGATGTCGATGGCGTGTCGTCTTCGCTGTCGACTTAAACAGCATAAAGAAGCGGACCTAAAAATTCTCCCGCCAACGTGCACCATTCCTTTGGTAAGAAAAAAGGGGGACTCTTTCCGTAGCCTGGGACAAAGCTGAACGCGCCACGAAACGAAACGAATGAAAACGTTAAAGTACCATCGACAAAAAATAAATGTATATATATATATATATATATACGTTTATACGAAACACGCTGCTGCCAGCAACGACGACGACGACGACGACGACTACGACGACGATGGTGTAGACCCCGGCAAAGAAACTCATAAATAAAAATTAACTTTTGTGCGAAACGAACGAACGAAAAAAAAACCACACAGCCCCAACGACGCCCATCAGCCAGAGCATAAAGATGCAGTCACATGGCGGAGAACGGCTTGACTCACACACACACACACACACACACACACACACACACACACTGTGGCATTATTATTTTTTGCTTTAGCCCCATCAGACGACTCTCTCTCTTTCTCTCTCTCTTTCGGCAGTGTGGCTGAACCGATCCCCCAAATGTGCAGAAATGCAAGATGCAACAGAGAGTACAACGGCACCGGGCATGACCAAGGCCAAGCCATTTTTTCGGATGTCTGGTCAGGCTGGCTTTCGGCGAAGCGAAACTGCGCCCAAAGCGAACTCGAAGAGGGCTGATGCCCCCTTCTCCCCCTCCCAGTCAAGCCACCACCTCATTCATCCGCCGCTGGGGTCTGGTCGCTTTTGGTCGTTCCCTTTTGCCCCGTTCGTTCGCCCGGGCCGGGCTGCAGCGAAATGCGTTTTTAACATTTTGCGCCAGAAAATGTGCACTCGACAGGAAGTGGAACTACACATTTGTTTGCACACCAGCGTACCCAGGGAGGAAGCTGAGGGATTGAAGAGGGAGGGGGGGGGGAGTAAGATACGCGACTGGCACATGAGCAGCACTAGGGAGAAGGCAGAGTCAATGTGCTGCGGGCACGAGATAACCACCGGAATCGAACCACTCACCCAGGCTTCACTGGGAATCAATCGCCCTAAAGGGGCAGTTGGGAGACCATTTTGGGAGGTGCTTTTTTTGTCGAGTTGGACGACTACACGAAGACAGCCCGCTCGATGGGCGCTTTAGAGAGGGAAGCGGTTTTAAAACATACTTAATCGCGATGAAAGATGATACGAAAAATTACTCAAAAGCACGCACGTTCATAAGCCGGTTAGCGAAATTTTGGAGAATGTTTTATTTCTGCATCGTTGCATCGACGATAGTTTGCGAGTGTGTCGTCTGATATAAAAAAATGTCTGCAAACCTATACGACTTTTGTACTAAACCTGCGTTATAAAAAAGCTGCTCTTGGTGTTTTGGTCTAAAATGTGCAAAATTGGGCTGTTCTTTGATGGATTCAAAACTTGCAGTAACCATGGAAACCGTGTGAGTATTCAACGTTTCCTTAAATAGCAAAACTATGTAATTTTTTCGTCTCAGTAATCATATTCATTACAATAAAAAAGTTGCTTCGGACTTGTAGTAAATAAATATGGTTTACAATCGCTACAACGGGTGAAGGTTTTCCATTATTTTAACTTACTTGGCTCTCACTCTGAGTAAGGGTAATAATATTTTGGCGAAATGCTCCAACACTTCCCTATGTGACTCGCAAGAACAGCCACAAGACAACAGATTTCTTGCAACAGCTTTTACACCACCATAGAAGCATTATGGAGGCCAGCTTTTATTGCCATCGGAACAGCGTCGCAGATAATGTGGAAAAAGTACCAGCCGACCAAAAAAAAAAAAGACTCCTTCGGCATGTAACATTTCGGGACGGCTTATTCAGATTCGCCACTCGTAGAAAGAAGAAACGCCATAAAATATATTTACCGCTCCGTGCATTCGACACGGCCGTCTGGTGTGTGTGTGTGTGTAATAATTTCCAATCGACCCTCTTCCTCCCAAACATGAACTCCGCGCGAGAAGATGCCATGAAGTGGTTCTCCGCGTGCGGACAGTTTTATTGGGCGTACAGCTCGGTAAATAATCGCACCACCAGCAGAGCATCCTGCATCCGATACAAGGACACCGGTACGGAGCCCGGCCAGTGCGAGTTGCTCCCTGAGGGCGCCATTTAGCCTACGCTAGAATTTGTAATTAAATTAAGCTTGACAGACGTTGCTCGGAGCATCCGAAACCGCCCGTAATCTGTAGCGCCTTGACCGGATCGCCGAGGACACCCTCCTGCTCGAAGGAAGCACCCGCCAAGGCGATCAGGACAGGCTCTTGTCTGTGGTGCATGTGGTACCCTCCCGCGATAGAGGCGTACTGTAATTTCATCGAATTCGTCTGCTCTTCCACCGACAGCAGCTCGATGGGAGTTTAACCGCACGTAGGCGGAAATCGGATGGCCACTAATTTCGGCGTGGGAGCTTTTAGTTGCATCTCGTTAACACCTATCCCTGGGATTGGTGGGTTCTTGTCATCAAGCAAAGGTTGCCGGCGACATTCGATCGGTTAGTCGTGAGCCTGACCGTGGACGGATGATTGTCGCGACCCGCAAGGCCTTAAAGCGTGACCCTCGTACACCTTCTAGCCTAGGTCAGGCCATTTTCCAGCATTCGGACATTGATCTCGGATGCGCTATGGTGCTGACGTAGGCTAATCTTTTTGTCCTTTTCATTAAGCTCAGGATTTAGCGATGTTCGAGTTTGTTTCTGGCAGTGCACCAGCTCTGGTAAATTGCACATGCGACAGATCTGTACCAGAAAGGGCATAAAACATTATGTAACAAAAATTATGATACTCGATTCGCTCGATTAATTTCCGACATTAGCCTAAGAATCCATGACTGGTATCAAAAACTGGTACACTAAATACGAATACAACAGATCTTTTGATTGCCTTTGCTTAGTTCAATATGTTAAAGGATTTCTCCATTAAAACTTAAACTTTATATGCAATCATAACAAGGCAATTTTACCTTTATTTACTCAAATATCAAAAAACAGCTGCATATGGAATAAATCTTATAATTTCTTCAATTGATATTTGAATACTAGCTTTCAAGGACTCAGCCCACAGTTGTAGACTCCATGGAGAGGATTTCCATTCACTGGAACATGATCACTGAATCACATAGTGAATATTCTGCACATTTTAGAACAACCAAAAAACTGCTTATTACTTTTGCGGTATTGTAATCTCATTTCTGTTAATACTCAACAATACAATGAGGTAATATTTCATTCGTTTTGTATATGATGTAAGCTCTTCATACACAAAGCAGATACATATTAGTACAATCAAAAGAACGATTTGATTGCGCGGTTGATTGGAGCAAAATATTTTTACAGTACATCCGCGAAAACTATATTTCTACATCGATGACAAACACGACAATGCACGGTCGTTGTATTCCGTCAAGATGTCATGAGCAGATGTTATCGCTTAAGCTCAGCATACGCCACACATGTTGGATTAAATGTGGTTCGCTTCGTGTTCATTCCTCGCATCGCGTCGGCGACACTGCCCTGCTTCCAACGAGCATTTCAGCAAATCGCAATGTTTTGAAAAGATTTCCGTCCACGAAGGGCAAAACAATACAATTGCAAAACAAAACAGCCCCATCCGTCGACAACCGTGACATGCATGACATTTGCCGCTGTTGGATGATAAGCGAGCCGATGTTCGATGAAACCCCATGTTTGTTACATTTTCTTTCTTTTTTTTAACTAATCAAATGATACATCCATACTTCAAAGCGAACGTGATATTAACAATAACGTTGGAGAAAGAGAGTTTTTCAACCGCGCAACTAATTCGCGCGAAATGTAAGGACACAAATGGGCGCTATTCATGATCAATAGTAACTCATTATTGAGGCATAAGGCAAGCTACGAGACTTAATGCATTCTGTCGCGTATCCTATTTCTTGTTTTGCTGAACATTTGAAGGCATAATCGATGCTTCAAAATGTATTTGGCAAATGCATTGCAGAAAAACCACATTTTATCACCTAGTTTTCTTAGAGCACCGTGATACAATTTCTCAATAATTTAAATAATTCACATTAGCTCGGTATGCTGTACGATAACTGGGTAGCTTCCCATTCGATTCAACGATAAATTCTACGATTCTACGTAGCAAAAGAAAACAAACAGTAATAAATTCAAGTCAATAATTTATACTCAATCAAAATGCTTCAAAAATCGATGTTTATACTACTTCATTATCTCATTGCCAACAACAATTAATCCACTGAGTTTGCACATCATTTCTTACACCAACCTTAAATTATACAGCACAAAATCAGCACACAAGGCTAGTTACCAAAAGCCTGATGCCCGATTATTAACCATTTCAATTAATTCAGGCAAAACTCGTACTGCTCAAGCAGAACGCTCCCAGCTCGCCATCAGTGCCATCGTTCCTGCCTATGTGACTGAAAAGCGAATCCCCGCAGAAAAACGTACGATTTCAGCCATTATGAAAACAACACCCCAACAGCCACAGACAGACACACGGCATTAAACCTTCGTTTTTCGTTGTTTTTTTTTCTGTTTCGTCTCGTTGCTGATTGTTTCCATGTTCCCATTTTCCAGGCTACTCATCCCTCGTTCTTTGGACAACCTTGAAGAAGTACTCATTTTTTACGCCAAAGAGATTGGACAATTTGTTCCTGCTTCCCTTTTGGGCCTGTTTGCCCAGCGCCAGTCCCAGTGCCGTTGCACCCGGTTTGGCTGTGGCCATGCAAACCGAGCGCTCGCTGCAATTGCCTTTTCCGGATGATTATCTGTCTGTATGCAATTTTCGACGGCTTTTTTCTCTCTTTCGGCGTCGTCGTCGTCGTCGTCGTCGTCGTCGCTGTCGTAGTCCCATCGCCCATCGGTGCATTTTTCGTGTGCTTCAAGTTTTCGTTTTCGCCCTGCGCCCTGCACCAAACTTCTGGTGGTTATTCATTTTTCAAGGCCTTTCCCAGGCGGCTGGGCGGTCCTGCTTTTACCCTGCCATGCATCTGCTGCGAGTGCATTCGGTGCATGGAGGGAGGGCATAATTTCACTCTTTTCCTGCATGTCGCTTCGGTCGGAGCCAGTCGCTGCTGCAGCACGCTAAAAGCCTGTAGCACATTAATTCGCCACCGGCAGGAAGTACATCTGGCCGATTCCCTTTGAAAGTAAAAGTGTACACTCGTGCCGGCAACGTCACGTACGCGTTTGAGGCCGGGCCTGCAATTGTTACATTGCCCGTGTTTGGCTGTGTGTATCGTTTGTTCACCAAAAAACACGGCACAAAAAGCTTTCTCCCAGAATCTTGCATTTCGCACGTTCTTCCTTTGTCTTTTTTCGATTGCGTAATGTTGGGGGGAAAGTAACGCGGCTTCGTAAAAATAGTCCATCGACGTTCAATAAGCACTTGAAAATGCGCGTAAAACCCTTGGAGATGAGTAAGCATTTTTAAAATATTATACAGTATTTTTCTTTTCTCAAACCAACAATAAAAGTTGCGAACTTAAATGCTTCTTAGTTTCACGCTTAAAAAAGTGTCGTGAATATCCATTATTTTTTCTTTCCTTTGACATGCGTTGTTATGTTGTTGGACACCCGAAAATTATGAATTTAAATTTGTTTATTGGGCTCAAGCACCAATTCCGTTTATTATACTATTTCTTAACCGTTTGATTTGTACTTTAGCATGTTGAATGCAATAGTATTAATATTTCATTAAAATTATATCCAAATGATTGTAAATGAACTGCACTTGAAAATCTTTAATTTTGTGGCCACTAAAAATCTCTTTTCCAAATTAGATACTAAACCCGAACAAACCTAAGCTAATTTTTTTTTTGCAAAAAATATTTGTGTATTTTAGTATAATTCGAACTCTGTTAAAATTCCTATACCTGGAATGAACTAAATTTCAATTCGTACATTTGGCAAACGTGAACAAGCATTCTACTCTCAATGAACGTATTTTTTCTGTACTATGCAGCGGATTCCATCATACAAATATCGTATGCAGCGGAATTATCGTAGAAATAAAATAAATAAGCTCTGATGAATTACTCAACAATTTTTGTCAACTCAACTAACTTTTGTCTCAATATGTTCGTTCATCGAAGAAACTTTGCTTTAGAAGTAATTACCAAAATGATAGATAGATGAAATCAATTCCAATTTAAAAAAACTGTATAACGATGGGTGGTCGTGTGAAAACGGGTGTTCGGATGAACGAAGTTTTCTTTACGCGACAAATGTTCTGTTAATACTGTTTATTCCTGGCCATATTTAATTCATTATAATTCATTTGTTGGCTCACTGGATGATTCATTTTTTATTTCTAATGTCATGTTTAGTAGTCCTAGTTCAATTCTATCCTTAATTCCAACAAAAACATTAATTTAATGCAAATAATGAAAACGGATATCAATTTTTACATTAGTTTTAACAATAAGTTACTAGAAAAAGTTTTACTAGCATGTTAGTAGCTGATTCGTTTTTTTGCTCATTCCTCAAACTCCTAAAAAAGCTACATCGAAGTTCTTTCAATGGCCACCTTTCTGCAAGTAATCAGAAGGACTCTGAGTGATAATGATGATGATGGTAGCGGCATCAATTTCCGCTCAACCGGTCAATATTGGCTGATGGTTAAACAAAGCAGAGCGGGCTTTGAATCACGCTTTCCAAATGCAGTCCCACAGGTCCGATGATTTGGTGCAGCATGAATATAATAATCCCTACCATACACATCGTCCCGTTCATGCCGTTGCAACATGCACCCAACGAGCCAGCCACCCGCGTCAGTTACGAGTAATAAAATGCTTCGCAACAAAAGCAGATGGATAGAACGCTAAATGTGCGTAGACAGCGTCTCACTGAATGGCGCGAATAATGATATGCTGCGCCAACTTTGGATGGATGAGGCGAGTCATTACTGCTGACAAGACTCGCTCGATAGCGATAGGCACCCTGGTCGCGTACATCACGCCGATCTTCCGTGGCTCCAATGTCGAGAATATCGTTGACGGTTCCTTCCGGTGGCAGGAATGGAATCGCGTGGGTAGCTCCGCAAGGGAAAAGAAGGATTGCACGCGAGCTCCTAAAACTGCACCAGAAGCAAGGAAGTTTGTAGCGAGAGAACCTATATATATTTTAAACCACCCACCAACGCGCCATCACCGACGATGCAAATGATATTGAAGATAGCCGCAAAGCCCCCGCGGAATGAATGCAGAAGAAAAGAAGAGCAAAAAAAAAGCATAATGCATTCACACAAGACACACGCACGCCAAACTGCAGCTGCATTGTTCGCGGGATGCGATCTGTCACACGCATGTCGCACCAAATCCTCTTTCGCTCTCGATGGCCTGAAATTAAAAACTCAACCCTGCACAAGCGCCGCAAGGTGCACACAAACTCTCTCTCTCTCTCTCTTTCTCTGTCGAAAAGATGCCCTCCTCCCGGGTTTTGTCTGAAATCTACAATCTACTCCAAATAAATCGTTGCACTTCCCGTGGACGGAAGGATCCCAGGCCAGCTTATTGCATTTTCCATTCGCAGATCAGGTTGCTTACACGCTGCATCGTAATGCTTTGGCGAGTGCTTCTTCCCGGAAATACGCCTACACGGGATGGCTCGGGTAGCATATGTTCGCCGGTTTTTTAATAATAAGTTCCTCCTGCTCAAGTGCATGAAAAGTCAAGCTCCATTATGATACATTTCGATTGCGATTGGATGGATGAAAATGAGACGGAGGAGCCGATCGTTTGCCGTGATCAAATATTGGCAAATTGACTTCCTTTCGTGGTGCAGTTCTCAGCGCTTCCAGCGCCAAAGTACCTCATCTAACGCATCCGGGCACCGACTAACAGTCGGTGGGCCAGTGAGAGTCGACATTTCTAACTCCATCCGGGCGAGTGAGTCGAGCTTGCACAAATTGAATCGATGTTTTATATTAGCCATAAAAGGTGGCCAATATCGACCCAGCACGCCACCGTTCTCTTTATCACTTTTGTTCAACTGCGTAAACGCAAGCCGGCAAGTCAACCTGAACGCGTACGCGAGACACATTTCGCATCCGATAATCCGTCAACTGCCAAGATGCATCGCACGCCACGCACAACTTGTTCGTGACCATTTTCAGAGTTTCTCCCCCTTCTTGCCCAACCCCCAATGGACGATAGTTTTCGCAAGTTGCAACAGGGACTCGAAGAGAAAGGAAACGAGAGTAAGATGGAGCAAATGAAGGAGAGAAAGAACCAACACGCCACTTAGGACGTAGTACCGTTAAATCGTCGTCAAATGCGGTCAGGTTGAGCGTCGAGCTGATGGCTGAATTGTTGAGTGATTGGGAATTTATTGACGTCCTCTTTGCCAAACTAATGTGCAGGATAAGAAACGTTTTCCGGAAACACGTTATGCCCGATTGAAAATCAATTGCAGAGCTTATCTGGCTTGTCTTAATTATGAGACATTTTGTTTATTTTACTACTGGCAAATGGAAACGAGAAATTAATTACAGTTATTAAAACCTAAGGTGATTAATACAAATCTAGATCATCTCTTCGATTGCGTTCACTAACGGTGTAATGAATTTTTGTTGGCAATCTCATAGTCCTCGCAAAGAGAGCGTTTTTTTATCATGCTCGTTAATTCGACATTCAATTTGCTTTTTAATGTACAGAATAAACAGTAAACTTTTTTTTCTCACATTTTAAGTTTCTCATATGAACAACTACGTTGGAGAAGTTTAGTAAGTTCATTTCTAAGGGCAACACATTTTAAGTTTGTCTTAGAATAATTTCTAGCAGTGAGAAAATCGTCAGCCCGTTTTGAAACTTTAATCGTTACAATTTGTATCCACGATAGTAACGCAACCACGAGCTTTATAAAAAACATTTTACCAACGATAAACAGTAACAGCGACAGTCACGTAACTTCTGTCTTTAAAAAATACATTTCATTATTGATAAAATTAAAATAACAAAAAAACTGACACAAAAAAATAAAATTATAAAAAATAAAATAAAAAATTAAATTATCAAAAACAAAATAACCCATAAAAAATACTTCCGTAGCTTATATCACATTTTTCTGACACTTTTTCCATTACAGTAGTACACAAAAATGAGCTACGTTATCTTTACATTCAAACTCTACCTTTCGCCAATCGTTACCTTATCATTCCATCCAATAAACCGTGATTTATAATTTTATCTACACTGCTTCTATTAAAAGAAACATCGAACCCTTATTTAGTGTCTATCACTACACGATTCACAGTCGCATTCTGTCATTCATCTTTCGCATTTATCTTGCATTTTTCACTCACCAACATTTCTTTATACAAAAAGCTCCTTTGAAATCACATTTCAATCTTAATGTCGTGTTAGCTACATAACCTAAGAAATCGACGGTGAATTTCGAGTTAATAATAAAAATAAAAATAAAACAACAGTTCTTTTATCTTATTTGTCATTTTCATATGATGCTCCTTTCGGACAAGTAGATTATACTTTAGTATATATTCACCAACGGCCTTATGACGCTTTAATGTACATATAAAAGATTAATACTAAATTAAATGAAGCATAGTAGCACCTAAAGCGGTTCAAAGGATAGCCTCATAAATGGAGTAACAACGCTACACCACATTAGTGCCCTCTTCGGATCGAAGGCTCCAACGACTCCCACCAACTGCAGGTCATTGACATCTTGCTGGTATGGTGTGCGGAAAACAAAAAAAAAACCCCACGCTAGACGCTTATCGTCCCACCGAAAGGACGGTGCGTTTTAATAATCATTTGAGGTTATCCGTTGCTGGTAGACTGGTAAGCGGCTTGTTTGTTGCAATAATGCCCTTTGCTACACTTGTGCGTCGGCAAGATCGATATTGCGATGCGAATACGCAAAATCCTTGCCATAGTCGGTACCTTGGCCGCTAATGAGTACTCGCTCGTGGAGCGTTTCATTGCGTTTGCGAAATCCCCGCAGCTCGGAACCTCCCACACACGCCAACGCCTAGCTCCCGATGTTCGAGAGGTTTTACATACGGCACGCTGAGTACATAAGGGTGGAAGCATTTGGGAAACGGCGCTTGAAACGTTACTGAAAAATGAAAAATCATTCCTATGCTTTTCCGCTACTCGGCGTCGAGAAAAAGCGTACCAGCACATTAATGAAGTGAGTAATGGGCAGAGGGATATTTTTCGATTTTCCTCCGACTGTGCAGAGACTTATCGCTTATTAGGATGCAAAGCGCTATTGGGAAATGAGTTATTTTTTAGCGAATTCAATGCCACCAATCGTCCGGCTTTCTTTGAGTTGTGTATGAGAAGGAACGCAAGTTACCAACCCATCGCAATTAGTTTGATCAACTCTCGCTCTCACTCTCTCTCTCTCTCTCTCTCTCTCGGTTAATTCTTTCACCACAAATAAACCACCCCCACGTTTTGAGACGCTGAGACGCGCCACCGATGAACAAGAGCTAATCCCTCCATTGACGGTTTTCATCCTGTGTGCCTCGGAACGGAACGGCAGGGTAACAAGGACTACGCCTGCTGCATCGTGTTGGACACTCTGCAAAACCATATGCGCATCCAAACCGAGGGGTAAATTGAATTGCTGATCTAATTTTAGACTTTCCACCCCCACATTCCTTGCTGATCCAGTTAGGTAGCCCTTAAAGTCAATCATAACCATCGGATACTCCCGGCTGGGATGTCAAACTAACCCATCCGTGGGAAACTTTGCGACTGCAACTATCCGTGGCCTATTTGCCTCGACGCACTCTCCCGTTTCGGTGCATAACGGGGTTGGGTGGGTGGGAGTGCATAAAAGGATACCGGAATTTCTTCCACCACCTGCGAGATACATGTCAATGTTGGGTTGTTGGGCAACACACCTGTGGATATCGTTCGTTCGTGTGCCATCCTGGGTCCACCGTGGGTCGGTTTTCCCGTTCCCAATTTATGTGCCGCTCGAATTCGAACACAATCCATTGTGGCGAGGGTGGCGTGGGCGTTGTAATTCACCGTGGCGTGGTGTGGAGCAAGGCGATAAGACGCAAAGGACCACGTGATTGACGACGCGGGCATCGTAACCAAATTATTGGCCAACGCAGCGGCTCAAATTAATTTACGCTGCACCTGGAGATGAAAGGAGTGCATCCGATCGGTAATCGAATTATTGCAATTAAACCGTGCAATCTTAAGCCCATTGATGGTTGGGATGCGTTTTGTCGTATCAGCGGTACCACGTCGACGGGCGGTGAATAAAATCCACCAGCGATGATAGGGCTGAGTGCATTGATTTAAACATCTTCGTGGAACATCCCCATCCCCAAAACACGTGTGAGTTTCATTTTTATTTGCTACTCGTGGAATTGTTTTCTGGTAATTTACAAAGTAACGTACATGCTCTTCTGTTGCGAATTTAAATGGCAGACTTTGATAAATTGGTATGCTATATCGTAACAAAGTATCAATTTAATCAAATAATTGATGTGTAAGGAATAGTACACTGTGTTTTAAAAAAGCATGTGAGTTTTGTTTAAGTTTTTGCTCATATAATTGCCTTTCAATTATTCAATTCTAAATACGGCCAGGCCGTTCTTAAATAAATAACAACAGTAGTTATAGAATTGTATTCATTTTTTTTACAAAATAACATAGATTCTTTTCTGCTGTGAATTTAAACGAAGATTCCTGCTTTAAAAAACAGGTATATTGAAGGTATACTAAATTTCAAATATAATTTCATTTCAAATTGGTATACTAAAATATCTCTGGCGCATTATTATTATTATTTTGCTATGCTATACCTTAGGCATAACTTGACGATGTGGCAAAAATAGTTTAGCTTATTTTAATGAATATTTTTTGCATTAAAAAGTAGCTATATTGTTAAGATTAACCGCTCATAAATGCATATACCTGTAAGATATAGGTCATCTTGCTGGCGTAAAAAAAAAGTGGTGCCTTTTTCTCCATTTTTGTATTAAAGCCGCCACCGTTTCGGTTAGCACAGTCCCGTATTAATGCCATATTAAATCCCACTCCTGTTAGATGCACTAAACACCAAACCCTCGGTTGCGTATGATCGCACTATTTGCTATTTCGCTATTGTCCTGAAATCTGCAACGTAATCCGCGCGTCGGGCAAATGACGGATAATGAGAGAAATCCAAACACACACACACACACGAAGGCAGAAGCGTAGACATTCCCTCAAGCAAAAACAACCTTTTTTAAAACATACTAATCCTATCCCCAGGATCACGAGCATCAAAATGCAACCTGCATCGGGGCTGGGTACGGCTGTGCACATGTGCATTGAGCTAACAAACTGCGGGAAGGACGAATTTGCGAGTGGAGAAGACGGAATCGAGGCAAATAACGGAAGCAAACAGGTTTATATACGCACACACACGAAAAGAAAGAAAGAAAGAAAAAAAAGAGAAAGAGAGAGAGAGTGAACAATTATCAACAAACGATGCGTTCGATGGTTCGAGGGGTAACGTAAAATAAAAATCAGTATCCAGCAGCAGCAGCAGCAGCAGCAGTGTGAGGCAGAAAAATGCGCGCCCTTAAAGCACCGATGCTGGAATGCACGAGAACCGTAGCTAAGGGCGGAAAAGTTGTGCGTATGTGCTGCAAAACGCCACACGGCAGGATAGACGCCAGGAAAAGCCCATCTACATACGCGGGCTGATCGAGCTCAGTTGGTTAAAATAAACCTATAGCTTGGATTTAGCGCGCGCACACACACAGGGAGCAAGGAGTGTAGAGATTTTATTTAAATAACGCACGTGGATTAAATAATCGAAAAGTTTTCCTAGGTCTACGTGTCGCATAATCACGAACAAAAAAAAAATAGAGTGTGTTTAGTTTGCTTGTGTCAGGCTAAACTAATCAGCCCATGCATTCACGACGCTCAATCGGCAGCATTATTAGCGCGCATGAGAGAGCGAGAGCGAGAACGCGTGCACTTTAGTTTCGCGGTAGAATATCCTTGAAGCAGGATAGGGTTGTAGAATCATTTTTTTTTTTGCTAGCTTGCTTAAACCAAAGCTAACATCACGTTCAGTCGCCGCGTTCGTTAGTTAGTTCACTCGGAAGGCTGCACCGCCTTGCTACACGCTACTAATGCCGGGCTGGGCTCACGCCGCAACTCACCGCCCATTATATGTGCCCGGGATGGATTATTGTAGGGGATAAATTATGGTTCAATTATTTTAATTGAAGATGAGAGAAAAAATAAATCTCCATCGCCGAACCGACGCACACAACCCACCGGTTGCGAGGTCCTGCGTATTTGTTGCGCACGCATCTCCATCCTACCGCGTAGACCTTTCGATGGCGAAAGGAAAAATAATTTTTGAAGTCCTTTCCGTCCCATCCACCGACCGGACTCCCGCACTACACAACCATCATCATCATCATCATCATCATCGTCATCGCCAACAATAACCGATGCAGGGCTCTATTTTCATGCACTTTGCGATGCACATACGCAGCACGAGTGTGTGTGTGAGAGAGAGAGAGATAGAGTAAGGAAATAAAAAACGCACACGCTAGATGCACCAACACCGGCAAAGTCGGACGCATTTGAGGCCTTTCAAACACTACCCCGTCCGGCTACTAGCTAGCTGGAACTTGCTCCTGGTAGTCCGTTTTCCAGGTCCTTCCGGCCTTAAAAAGCCATTGCACCGGGTTGCCCGTTCGTAACGGTCGAGTGCGTTCGCCCACCAGAACTGGTGGGCGCAAAACTTAGTTATCACGCGTTCGTTCGATATCCTATCCTCCTAATGAGGGGGTAGTTTTTTGAACCTGCTCTAATCGCACGCACAAATATGGCATCGTGGCCTCGTTGCGCGCCACGGATGCGGCCCCGGCTGCTTAGATGCGTTCGACAAAATCGGCTCGTATTTTTTTTTTGTATAAATCGCCACTCACTCGCCGCACTCGCGTGAGTAAAAATCCCGTAATTGATGGATTACTAGCTGCCTGGCCACCGTGCATCTCAATCGGGCAGAAAAATGCACATTACCAGCGAACGAGGCGAGCAGTCTTTTGAATATTGTTATTCGACGACGCTTATTGGATGCATTCGGGGAGAGGGGTGGCCACGATGCATGCGTATGTGGGTGGGTGGGTGGATGCATTTGCGTGTGCCCAGCCGGTATGTAAATCTTTCAATAGGAATTCGTTCTGTCCGATTGAAAGGACGACCGGACGGTTCAGTGGACGATGCAGTGGCGTGCTGCGTTTCTTTTTTTTTTGTTTGCTCGTTTGTTTTTGTTTGCTAGTGTGCTCGATGATCATTCGATGAAATTCTTTCGAAAGATCCATTTCCTAAATGAAAAGACTGCCGAGAGCGGGAAAAGCGGATATGCCAATGGTGGGCGGTCGCTGAAACAAAGCAAAACATATTTCTCGAACCTCACAAAAGGACATATGGGTCATTGCTGGCAGCAAAACGCGCTGGAATAATAGAACGCTCGTCGGCCACCACGGTTCCCGATAAAAAGCATTACAATTATTGTTTTATCTGAATGGTGCGCGCGGAAAATGAATGGCACAAAACGCCAGAGCAGCAATGGCTTCGAATCGATTAATTGAATGATTTAATCAAATTTTAACCCATCGAAAAAACATTCCACACGGCTGGCCGCGCTGGCCGTCCCATCTCGTCCCACACGAACCACAACATTGTTTGGTTCAACCGAGTCGGGGAAGGAATGAGGCTTGGTGGTTCATCGGAAATAGATGGAATAATTTTTATTTTGTGGCTTGTTTGCATGCAATAAACAAGCATTTTTTTTAAATAGATGGAAGCAAGCGTTTTCTACATAAAGGCAACAATCAGTGAACGCTTCTACCAAATTCTACCTTTATCATCCGTCCTTGGTGATCAGGCAATCAATAGCTAATTGCGAGAACTTGCTAAAAACACTTTACACTTAGCACCACAGAAAATCAAAGCTCATTGTCGAAAATAAGCAGATAATGTGTTCCCGTATGGAACATATGCGTCAATAAACACATGGAAAAATAACAAATTCAGCAAAATAAACTGCTCACAATTATAATCAATGTGCTCCTTTGGTTCTAAAGCACAAATCTACACGTAATAAAATAAAAAATTGATACCCTAACAAAATTCATATTAAGCATAATCTCAAGCATTAATAAGAGATGCTAAATTAATTCTGCTCCTTCTATACACCAGGTTTTTTCATAATGAAACTGTAATAATAAAGGCGGAGAAACTCGTAGACTTTACATAGCATAGAAAAGAAAAGGACAGGAAAGAATGAAGTAAGGATAGGATTTGTTAGATATGATTAAGTTAGATTAGGCCACAGTACTTAAAAGCTTCTGGATTTTATGATAATTTCTCCTTAATTCCAACATTATTAATTCACCATATTTAAACAGAAGAATACGTCAGCAATGCTATGTAAACTAAGTTGTCAATGAGGAGGATTTAAAAAATGAACCCAGTATAACATCAAACCAAATGTTTAACGAGCAGTGCATATTCTATTCAACAATTCAATAAAATATTTCCAACTCTAACTCCTTGCTGATCTTAAAACGCATAAAATTACACACCCAAAAAGTGTGCATTAAACGAAAAGCTTTAAAGTGCATCAACGAATGGTAGAATCAACGCATGATCAAACTCGATAAGGTTAGTGTCCTGCTCGAATTTTTCTCTCTTTCCCCTGTTTGGGTGCACTACATTACTATTATAAAGAAATTAAGCCTCCCTCACCCATGGCAGTGGCGAAGGTTGGCCACTCAACCCCCGCACGACAGCAGGGACGATAATTTGTAACACATTGTACACATCGCGAGCCCGCGGTCAGGTAATCGCGGTATAGAGAGCCCACACCGTGGGCACGGGCCATTTAGTGCCCGAGAACACGTCACCCAACGTTTATCTTCTTTGGCTAGGACGCGCAAAAACACACCTGAACAGCCGAACGGCCACGGTCCGGAACGGCAGACGAATCTGTTTAAAGAAGCTGCTCAAACGCTGCCAATCTGTCAACATCGGTGTCGCCGAGTTTGCTGCCCTATTGCTGCTGCTCTGCCATTCCCGAGCTGCTGTTTCCCGAGCCTGTGCTACTAATCGTGCATCAATAATGGGTGCCCTGCGAAACAACTGGCCCTCGGAACGCGGGCTCCAACGTCGGAAGGTATCCGGTGCTTGCGAAACTCTGTCCGGCACCGTGCACTCACCGGTGCGCTAGATGGGATTTCAATTGTTGAAATGAAATCGATATTACTACATCGGCGAAAGAACAAACTCGGTGCGGGGGTAAATATTTATCCGTCCGCCATATTTTATCGCGAAGGCCCCCCTTCAAACTAGCCCTCTTGCGGAAAGCTGCGTGTCTCTGGAGGTGGAAAAAAAACGAATGAGAGCAACAAAAAAACAAAAAAAAAGGGTAACACACTGTTTCGAAATCTGAACGTACACATTCGTTAGCGGGAAGGCCTATCATTGTTGGAGGACGATCTTTTTTTTTTGTATTAACCTAACTTTGGATTGTAGAATTCATCGTTTTGCGATGACATTTTATGGTAAAAAATTTCCTGCAACCTACCTACCTAAGTGAAGCGACAAAAATCATGCCGCAACTACTCGCAATAAAGTCAAACATTTTCCTAATACTAAAGCACAGCCGCATGGCATTTTGAATCCGTTCAGCACCAGGCACACTCGCACACAAAGAAACGCACAGCATTATGTCATGCGTCGGAGGAAACGCCATTTTTATAAATTGGTATAATCTGCCCAAGCTCTGCCCCAAAGCGGCACCGACCGAGAAATGTGCTAAGGGCCGCAAGCACGCATGCAGATGCACATAGGTTGCACACGTAGGAAAAAAAAGTAAGCAAGCAAGCAAGCAAAATACATACCCACTCCGGCTCTCGCCTTTAAAGCCGTCCGATGATTTTCCATCCATCAGTGGCAACGTTTGTTTGGGTCGCTGATGAACATAAAAATGCACAGCAACCAACGATTAGGCTGCAACGGAGTGCTGCACACTGCCAACTGCAGTGCGCTTCGGCCAGCGAATGATAGCAAAAAAAAAACAAAACAGGGCCAATTCACCCCCACCGGCCGGTCGTACGCCATCGCTTTTAACCGTACGATTCGAGAATGAAAATCAACAACACAGCGGCTATAACACACATGAAATGAAAAAAAAAAAATGGCAGCAGGAAGAGTGCATAGCATTTTCACCAAATTAACACGCACGGCGTAGATGAACGATTTAATGCACACCCGCTGGACGTTCTCGGCCCCAAAGCCCATTTTTTTTCTTCCCCCCAGGCTATGCTAGCCCCAGCCTTGCTGTTAGTGAACCTTTTTTTTCGTTGTTGTTTTTTGCTCAACCCCTTCAACGATCGCTCGCGTTGGTGCTGAGGAAGCGGTTGTGTGTGCTGCACATCACATTAGAGGGTATGTAACGATTTAACCACTTGTGCGGCTGCAAGAATGCTGCAAGTCATCAGGCATTTGAAAGAAAAAAATTCACAGTAAAAGCTTTACCTTCCTTAACACTTTGAGTGTCGTGTCACCCAAAAACAATGGGTGACGGCAAATTTTCCAAGATGTCATGTCTCCTATTTTTGGGTGACGGCAAAAGCGCTTGATTTTAAAATGCAGCTTTTAAATATATAGAACAGCTATTATTCCCAAATATCAATTGTATGGCTAAACAGAAATACGAAGGAACGTAAAGAAAGCAACCGAAGTGTGAAGTGAAGAATTAGAGCCTGTGCAACCGTGGCTATGACATCTAAGCAAGAAACGCTTGAATCGTGGCATTCTGAGGAATATCCTTAAAAAACGCCTGGCACTCAAAGTTGTTTTACTCTTTTAAAGACCTTATTTTGATACCTGGATCAACCCATCGAAATGCATCCAAAGCACATATGCAAAAATGAATTTAAGAAAATGCACAGCTTTTTTTCACACGCTTCCTCGCATCAATAAATCACACCACTTTCAGGATTAAGGATCCATTCAAGCGCTCGCATACCACCCTTCTCTAGCTCCGAGGGTCAACAAACCCGCTGGTACGCAACAGCGCGCTAATAAAACAAGCACCAGCAGCACCAACAGTACCACCCTCAACATAAGAACCACGTGCGGCAATGCAGGATGCTTCTTCAAGTCCACCTACCGCGGTGCGATTTAATTTCATCGAGCCACCGAGTCCACCCATCACGCCCGATTGGTTCGACTTTAGTGTCGATAGCCGGATACGCCGGATACGCCGGGTCCAGGCGATGAATCTCGAAGGCTCGATCACACAAGCGCACCCGGAGTACGGTACGATGCCTACGGAAAAAACCCGGCAAACCGATCGCATTACAATCGCTGACGGACGGTGGAACGCCACCAAGGAATAAGGGGCGGATCCCTTACCCGAACCCGCGTAAGCGATGCCCGACCATCAGCGATAGGCACTTTAAAAACCAATTTAAGCAGCGATAATGATTTCATTCCGCTTCGGGGCGTCTTCTCTTTTGATGCGAGCATCCAATTTAAAAACATAATCATTGTTTGATATTTTTTTTTTATACGCCCTTCACTGCTTCTGCAGCGTCTTCTTCTTGCACTGCTGCCTCCCGTGCTTTGGGTGCGTATCCTGAACATCCTGAGCACCCGATAAGGAGGCAGCAAAACAAGGATCGCTCTCTCACGCGTATGAACAGTGTGCGATACAGCATTCGCAGTTGCGATACAATTCAGGTAGCAGTGTCTACCATCGAAATGGGGCTGATGTGTGCTTCAGAGCTGCTAAAAAGTCCTCAAAAACTCACCCGCCACGCACACACACAAACATCGAATACTGTGTGTTTTGGCACACTGCAGGACACAAGCGCAGCACAAGCAAAGTCTTTTCCCACACTGTGTTATTTTATTTTCCACTTCGCTGCTGCCACGCGAAGAACGGAGCTCCCAAGCGCATCCTGAGAGCGGCTCGCATCGCGCTACGCACACATCGCTCACAATCGCTTCCTGTGCTTTTAGTTCCGGCTTCAAGTTCCCCCCCACCCCCACAACTCCTCGTGGGCTGCCAATTACTTCCTTCGCGTTCGGTGGGCATCAACGTTCGGTTGGGCTCAGGGGAGCATGGTCCGTCCCCACCCAGTTTTACCGAGCCACGTAAACGATCGAAATGGAGCTGGCAAAATCGGGCCAGGAATAACAAAAAAAGAAAAGAAAACCGAGCCATCGTTTTCCTCCCCATCGAGGAACAAATAAAAAAAGGCTCCCCCCCCCAGAGTGGTGCATCTTCTCGAACCAACCTCTCGGGGAAGGGTGTCCTGATTCTCCTCCCAATTCACCCCCACACACATGCGCGCGTTAATGACTACGACCCGTGCCGGTGTCACAGGGTCCCCGGTTTTTGTAGCCGTTTGTTTTTGTCCTCGGTCGGCATCTTCCTGGAGTACACCTGCTCCTGGCAGATAGCGGATGTGGTGCATCAAATGAATGCGACAGCTGTGGTGCATCCCCGGACCAGTACGTGTGTGCGTGGGAAGGGGGAGTGCGCTTTGTTTACGCAAGGATAACAAACAATCCTTCATCGAGAGAGAGAGAGAGAGAGAGAGAGAGAGAGAGAGAGAGAGAGAGTAGTCGCAGAGATCTGCTCGGCGCCACAGAAGTCAACGGTGACGTCGGTGGATCTCGCTAGACCGTAAAGCCAGCTGCCTTGCCCATCGAACGCCTTACATCATCATCATCATCATCATCATCGCCATCATCATCGTCAGCATCGGGATAGGCAGGATGGATGAGCCCCATTATTTGATTGGCTTCCAACGAGGCCGAGTCTTGGCCTGATTACTTCGGGGTACTCCAAGAATGCCATCCGGGAATCTTAGGCCACCGTTTCGATGTTCAAAAAACAAAATCGCACTCAAAAATCCTTCCGCAAGCGAAACAGAAGAAGCAACAAAAAAAAACGCACACGCAACAAGACATCATCTTCATCCGCCTCCACCCGTCATTTGAACCCTCGAATTCTCGCCAGCGAATCGCCCGAGCAATTCACGCGCAATCACATGCGAATGTCACGCAGCTATTGTTCTTTTGTGTGCGAGCCGTCATTTGCCTGTTTGCCTCCGTCCAAATAATCCCGGCTTCCTGGAAGACACGCGTGTGTGCAGACGAACGCTTTCCTTCATCCCTTTTTGCCGGGCAGTGCGATTGGGGAAGGATGTGCGCAGAAAAAAACCCCAGGAACAGGAGCCCATCGGACGACACTTGGCCGGTTTTTGTGTGTGTGTTTTGTAGCAAGCCCTCTATTTGTCCCTGTTGCATTCAGTGCCTGCGCCTTTTGTTTTGGGGCAGATTTGAAGCCCTTTTCTCTTGTGTTTATTGCCGCTTTTTCAGCACCAGAACCGTCAGGACATCGTTCCGGATCGTGGGGAGGCGATTAATGGAAGCGATGCTTAAAGATGTAGGGGCAGCTTTAAGCTGCGGCTGCTTTTTAACTGTCGATAAATACCTACGCTACCAGAATGCTGTGGGGGTGAAAGTGTACAACTTTCAGTCGGCGGCAGTCACATACAAATTGTGGTGTTTCGTTACAATTTTTGCCCGCCCCCAATCCAATCCAATTAAGCACCCAAACAAACTTTTTCTACACACTTACGTTTGCTGAAGGATTTGTTCATGGCACAGGCGCATCTCAACCGTGCAGAATTCGCAACAAAAACGCATTCCGACGAGCGTCATGACTGCGTGCACGTGAGTTTGCGAGCTGCGACAGTTTGCTTCGTGCAGGATTTAGAGCTCCCTCTTGGGATGGATGGAAATTGCGCAATAGTGCAAAAATTCATACACTATTTGAGAGTGCACTGCTTTCCTAGGATCTGAATCCGATCCGGTTCTATTCGCTAGCGCGTATCTCGCTAATTAAAACTGGTGCACAATGGTGTCACCCTGTCGTATGTGGCTGGTGTACCAAAAAATCACATTTTCTAGCGAGTTCTTTTTTTGTGCTCCCCCTTACACGAGCAAATGTTTCCATTTATTTTGTTTTTCTGCTCTGTTTCAGTGCACGTTTGTTTCTGAAGCGCTTAACGAATATCAGCCCCCCTCCCACTTCTAGATGCATAACTCGCCACTGCGCCCGTACATGCGCCAGTTTTCTGCGAATGTCAATTATGTGGCCCCCGAGCGACGAATAATTTCATGGCGCAACAGTAACGATTTGCCAAACAATCGAACGGTCGACGCGTGCACCGACCGGCCCGGGGCGCCATCGGCATCGAATGCAGTTTGCTGCAAAATTGTGCATCAACAAGTGCACCCGGGAGCCTGCGTTCTCACTCGCCAGTGTATTGCTGTCTCACTCGTTCCACGTGCCACGTTCTCTCGACCGCGCGACCCGACCACGCTGGTTGGACCACGTTTGATTCGACAAACGGTCGTCGCACGTCGGATCAAGGTCTAAGATCAATGCTTATTTGTCTTGTTTCGGATTTGCCCCACTCCGAAATCTAGCACCGGCTTGCCCGCAACAACCCCCGGCCATATTGCATTGAACTTCGCGCGTGTTGTTTAGGGGTGCCCTTTGCGCAACGCCAGCTCGCTCGGATCGGTGCCACATTTTTCTTTTTTATTTTTCATTTTTTTTTTTTGTGTGTGGCTCCATCGAGCAGCCCCCTTTTTTGCACGCCTTCGCTGCCATTTTGTGGTTTCCGAGCTGCGAGTCTCAAAATGGCTCAAGCCTGGCCTTGGGGATCTTTGACTGGCTTGACGAGCTTAATTTCGATCGCGCATTTTGTCTCTCGCTCGCACTCGCCCATGGGCTACTCGATCAACGTTTGACATATGGGCTAATGACAGTTGCGCGCCCGGCCGCAAAAGGTGCGCGTCTTTGAGATGACAGTTGCAAGAAAAGACTATCCCTGAACCGGGCGACCATCGTGACCCTCGACGGGCGGGAAGTGCCCCCTGTACCGACCGGTGGTGGTGAATCGAAGAGATAAATTATCATTTGCCATCAGCGTTGGCAGCGTGTCTTGGCCTCTGCGGTGTAGTTATTAGAAAACACTCGAAATGGTGCCGGAGCGTGTCAAGCCACACGCACACACCACTGTGGATTTCCGGATCGTGCTTTCCCTGCCTACTGAGGATTGTCGTTGGAAAGTGTTCTTTGTCTAAGTTTCACCGTCTCCATTAAGGATATAGCAATAGTTTGTTTGACATTTGACCGTGCTCGTAGTTATTTCGCGTTCGAATACGTACGCTAGAGCAATTCCAGAAATATGAGTTTTACGAGACAGATCGGATATGAAATAAAAAGCTTTTTCCTTGAAGCGTGATCAAACTCATACCCATACTTCCCTGTAAGCTGTAACGCTTATGGCATTTGACATTTCCTGCTGCGTGTCCTCACATGCACACAAAAAAGGACACCAGAAAAGGTGCGCCCTGCAATCGTCCTAATGGAAAGATAAAAAAAAAGGTCACCACCGTCGTAACTGATGACGATTGTGATATCGACAGCAAAAAAAAATCGTCTTAAATAGCCGCCGGTCACAAATAACGAAATTAAAATTCTACCATGAATAATACAACATCTAAGGTGCGTTGCTTCTCGCCAGGGTCGCTCGGCCAAGCACCTAGACGATTAGCTGTCAATCAAATTCCTTCGATTCGTATCCCGCGTGCACCGCACCGCACCTTCGCACCTTCACGTCAAACAAACAACGGCTCTGTGTGTGGCTTCTCAGACCGGTCAGGAGCCAAAAGGCACTCGCTACATCGGATTCATTTCTAATCCACTTCCAGCTAGCCTTTTGCTAGCGCGATGATAACGGCCACGGAACGGACACAAAAAAGGCGCAACAATCGACGTCGGCAAACCCAAGGAAATCAAGATGCCATTATCCCTCTCACCCACACACACACACACGTCGAGGCGCCGCTCGGTTGCATTTTGCGATGCACCCACACCAGCAAAAAGCGATCAATCCGAGTCCTAGCTGGTGTTAGACTTCGGTTGAATTAGCACGCGGTATGCGCAAGGAAATAGCCCTATTCACCGCAGGTTGTGAAGGATTCTCACCGCTCGTTCACCACCGATCGCGGGTTGAACCCTTCCGCTTTCCTCCAGTGGCCACCCTACGGCCACCTACCCTACAAAGGAACCTCACGGAAATGTTCACGGCCATCCACAAGAGTGGCGAATCGACGCGATCGGCCACAAACTGACCGCTAACGCTTTCGGTTGCTCAGGCCGAATCCAACGCGAAATCACGATGCAATCTCAAGATCCCCTCACCTCCTACAATACTACCACCCACCACCCACCACCCCCCACCCCCAACCACCCACCGAATGCAGCGATCGCTTAGTGAGTAACCTTAACTTTTCCGCGCCTGCTCCCCGTGCGATTTGCTTCCACGTTCGGAGCATGATTTATACCGACGAAGCGATTAGAATTTTAGATTTCCCACCCTCCCCGCACTCACCTCGTGCTTCCCTGCCTCCTCGTGCCACGGATAATGGCCAGGGTATTAGCTTAACTCCCGTGAGTTTGCGGCTGATTTATGGTAACCTTGTCGCCGGACCTTTTTGCTGGTCTGTAGCTCGTTGTTTTTTTTTCCTATTTGTTTCTTTCGAATGCTTGGGCCCGAGGGCCCCTTAGCCCGAGAATAGTAACCGAGAGTCGAGTGAGAGAGAGAAAAATAGGCATGAAATGACTTGTTCTATTCGGAACACAATTCCAGGGCGAGATTCCTTTTTGTCACGAGCAATAGAAATAGCGGCGCAAGCGAGTGCAATTGCAAGTGCAGGCTGCATACAAATGGATGGATGGTCGAGTTCGCCTTCAACTCGGCGTGTTCTCGATACCACAAATTTGTCACCGCTATCGAGCGGCACTGGTTTCGAGCGGATAACGAGCCCAACAGAAGCCAGTCGTTGGTTAATTAAGTGCTCTACAAAAGGGGGGCCTTTTGGTGGCCAATATTCCGCTCCGTTTCAGTGGGCTAAAAGCTTCTTCGCCTGTGCATTTATCCTAATGCCAAACAATTGATCAACCGATCGACTGATCGAGCGATTGAACGAGCCACAGCAGCGCGATAATAGCGCGCTCGAATCCACGACGGGGGGTCCGCGTAATGCAAATAAATTGCTAACCTTCGCGATCTCGCGCGGTGACAAGGTTCTGAGAAAAAGACGCGCCACCAGAGGGCGTGTAGAATCGAAGATCACTTTCAGCCTGATGGTGGATGACTCACTCACTCACGGAGTTTGGAGTCAACACCGCCGCAGGTATCGATGATGACGCGATCCACCCAAGGACGCCAGGACAAAGACAACCCTGCCTAATGGCGAGGGAAATTAGACGATCATTCAATGCGATCGTCGTATCATTATCACCGGCGGCAGCCACTACCGATCCGAATCAAGGCTTCCACACCGGATTAGCTTCTACCGGATTGAGATGATTTTCAACTTCGTGAAATACCACCAGCCCGAGCGCGAGCGATGTTGAGTGGCATTTGCGACCCTTAATTCAAGGGCGCACTTAACTCGGACTGGTGGAGATGTATTTTTACCATCCGATTGATCGCTCGCTGAAGTGTTTTATGAGCCCTTATACCCAACCCAACCGAACCGGAACCTGGGCGGGTGAGATTGAGACATTGGGTTTTAAGACACCCGCAGCCCAAGACACCGACCAAGATGTCTGCGACCCCGAAGTCTGATAATTATGCTAATTTGATGGATGTTTCGCTTCCTTCGCGCGTGTTCAAACCAGGGGTCGAACAGGCGCAACGACCACGATCGAGGCGACCCAGTCTGTGTCTCGATTCCGTGGCCATGTCCCAACAGGGGTGAGAGTTTATCAACCCTCCCTGTGTTCCGTGGCTCGTCGGGGATGATGACAGGTTTGCGATGCCGAGATTCGACCATCCATGCCCATCCGCGTCTGTTATCAACGATGACGCGCTTTACAATTGTTGCTCCCCCTTTTTTTCCGCCTTCTTCGCGACGAGACGCTCGAACTGCTTCCCACCTTCGGGAAAAAAGGGGGCCTCCGGATATCCGTTCCCGCGTTCACGCGTCTTAACGGGATCGTCGCGATTTTTCTCTTCAATTAAACGCCCCCCCGGTGGCCGTGAATTGTTTCGCGAAACTACACCCCACCCGCCCCTCTTTCCGCCGACAAAAACATCATCCCGACCGTGTCCCGGGGAGGCGGGGGGGTTGCGATTCCACCCCCACGATGCGTACATGCGTATGTTTGTTGCGCGCGGTTTAGAATTGATTAAACTGCGCTCAAGAGCATAATGAGCCTACGCACGCGGTTGTTCGCTCCGAGGGCCCGGAACATGTTGGCCTCCCTTCCCTCCCTTGGTGTTCTGAAGCCACTCTTCTCCCCTTTCTTGGGGATTTTTCCGCTCCCGGGGGTGCTTTTGGGAAAAACCACACCACACCGCTGAAGGTGTTTGTCCGTTTGTTTTGTTTGATTTCTTACTTCGCTCGTCCTCCACTCAACGCTCCACATCCACGTTGTTGGGGCCTCATTCCGACCGTCCAACGGGGGGCTTTTTCGCGGGATCAACCCCGGTTCGGCAGCAAAATGGTGGCAGCGGTAGAATGGAGAAAAACAACTCAACAGCGGCAACAAACAACAACAAAAAAACCGCGCATCCATCACCATCATTCTCCCACAATTATGAGTGCGGGTTGGCCGGTTCCGGTTGCTCGCTTCCGTTGTTTAACATTTCTATTCTTTAATGGTTGTTTGCGTCTCGCAAACTATTTATATTTGTATGCCTCCCTGGACGGAGGGAGGCCTTTTTATTCCTACTGAGCCAACTGCACGGGGCGCGATTTCGCGGGTATTTTCGCCAGAAAAGGGCGCTGCGTTCGTTCTGCCCCAGCTCGCACCGCGTGCATTTTGAGAGAGCCTTCGTTTCGTTGATGCGTTATTGAGGGGGTTGCCTTTCGTGCGTTTATCGCCCTGAAGAAGGGGCTTGGACTCTCGTGCATCAAAGTGTTCGGTTCGTGAGTAATGTACCGCGTGAAATGGGCATTAAAATTAAGGTCTTATTACGGATTCACTCCCCATCAAGCTGCATGGCGGCGTATTAGCTGAATCGATTAACACGTACGCGTACAATGTAACATGGGTCGATGGCATATGAAATCGTTCGCATAAGTGCGTGCTTCGAGTGGTCAAAATTTGATCTATCGAGGAAAGCTTCAAGCGAGGTAATTTAGCACAAATCACTATCTGATAGAGATGATTTTGTTTTCGAGGAAAGAAAACTGACTATTAAGATGGGTAACTTCATTACAAGCGCAATGATATTGTGTGCATCTGACGAATGACGAAAATGATAGTTTTCCCCACGCAAATGGAATCCCGAAAAAAACCCATCTGACGAATCACTGTGAATGTCTAACAACTTCAACTGCAACTGTGCGCTGCAAAGAACCTGGCGGATAAAGAATGCAATCAAGCGCAAATTACTGCACATCAATGCCACCAAATAGGCACACCGATTGTACTCCATCGGTCGTGGAAGAATAAAATCTCATTAACCATCACCCGACGACCGACGACACCACCTCACGAAGAACCCGCTCACATTCGTCACGTGCCAAATAAATGGGATGGAAATGAAATAAGCACAATGACGATGAATAGGGCGCCTCGCATGATAAATAAATCATCACACACCGAAAGACACAAAAGCTGCTGTCCTTACCCTTGTCTGTGTCCGTCCTTTCCCCAGTTAAACCTCGCCCATGAAAATACTGAAAGCCTATACCCATGCGGTGCTCATTATGCGCGGTTATTCAGCGCGAAAGCTCGGTGTGAATATTTGCCGCCTGGGCTATAAAAATCATAATTAGAAAATTATATTTTTTACCCCGCAATTTTCCACCGGACGAAGTCCCGCGTACCCTACTTGGCCGGCTGGAGGTCGGTCGGTTTTGTTAGACCCGCCAAGGCATCCCTGCCCAAAATGTACGCCTCTGCGCTGTGGCTTTTTGGCCCCGTATCGGCCGGTTCCAAACAAAACGAGCGTCCTATACGTCGTTACACACATGGCAAGATGGATAAATGGCAAGAAGGCTTCGTATGTGGTCCGCAGCTCGATGTCGCGCAGGCTTCACTCTTGAGCAGCCATCGAAAGAGAACTGGGAATAATTTTAATGAGGAATTTGCGCCATTAATTTGCACGCGAATGCACGCCGCTCATTATTCGGCTCCGCGAGGTTACGATGGCAAAAATGGCAGAACGAAAACGCGCGGCTTCGTAGGCTAAATTGATATGGTATTTTAATCCATTTTGCGCACGAATATAATACAATCGGGCGGAGGATATTGGTACTTCGCAGGTAAGGCGTAAGAAATGCTGTACAAATGCAAGCTTTATTTGTAATACCATACATGGTAGGAACATTGCACTTTGTGATGCGCTGCATTAAATGCACAATTACATGAAATATTAAGACGGCACAATTACATGAAATTAGATCGAGTTTTCCACACACAAATATTCAATCTTTGCAATTTCTGTACACCTTTCCTTAATATACCCAGGTTTGTTAGAAGTTTCCGGTGCGATAAATTTAATTCCGAGTATTTCCGTAACGACGTTTTATTCCGAGTATTTTCGTAAGTAAACCGTGGCAAGATTCTCCGAAACATCATGTATTTATTGGAGCGGCGCCAAAAAGGACCAAAACCCCAATGATTTTATCCTGAAACAGGGATTTTATCATCCAATTTTCATCAAAAATATGACTGATAAAAATCTGCTAAAACTCCTTCCTGAAACAGTTTTCTTATGCATTTCTTCGCGAATTTTCCTCAAAAATGTGATTGTACAAAAAAAATACCAACAGGCGGGTTTCTAGCAACATCTTTTCATGCCAAAGCTCCTGGAACTCCTTCCTGAAACAGTTTACTTAGGTTTATTTCTTCTACAATTTATTTATGCATTTCTCCTCCGCTGCATCTTTTATTAGCGTTAGTCGATGCTTGTTATTTTTTCCTGGCATAGAACATCGACTTATATAAAGCTCAATCGCTGAAAAACCACAGAATCTTTACAAGGCGTTGATGGAACGCCATAAGCCCGACAGAAATTGATAGCAAAAAAACCCTCACAATCGACCACACGCCGTACGCGACTTTTCGAAAGTTTAAACACCAGCCACGACCAGCAGACGGTAAGCGCAGAAAATTAAATATTAATTCCCCCGGCGTGAATGACAGCCGGTAGGTAAACGAAAAAGTCACACAAATGCGTGTGCCGACACCGGGTGCGTTACCGAGCGAGCGAGAGAGAGAGAGAGAGAGAGAGCAAGGAAGAGAGAGAGAGCGAAAGAACCACCCCCAGGCCAAGGAAACCAAAATCTTCACCCCCACGACGGTCGTGACGTGGCCATGTCAGACACCAAACCCGACAAGACGGGCTTCCTGCTAATAATTTCGCAAGATGCACTTTTTGTGGCTGGTTTTTTTTTTGTTATTTTTGAAATGCTCACTCCAGCTCCCGCAAGGGCATGCCGCGGTCGTTCCATGTGTTAGTGAGTGCGGTGACGGCTCGAAGCGAATCCAAAGTGCGTCTCCATCACTCAAACCGTCCGCTGTTGACGAAGAACCGACGCCGGTGGAGACGCCAGCGGTTGAGTTCCTTGGACCGGGAAAGAGACGGCACACAAGCGTAGGCGAGAGCGAGATGGGCGACCGTGCAAGAAATGGCGCTTGCGAGTGAACGTGCGAGAACGAACGAAAGAGAGAGAGAGAGAAAGAGAGAAAGAGAACGCACGAAACTCACACTCAGTAGCAAGTGCCGGGTGTGTGTGGTGATAATGGCCGCGCAAGGAGCGGCCGACGATTCGAAACCGGAAAGAAGGTCAACGAACCTGTCTCAATTTTTATTTTGTTAGGATAGGTTCGGGTTTCAGACGCCAGACGGTCACTGCCACACCACGCCATCCTTTGCTGGTCTCTTGTAATGGCGAATAGAAAGGAGCGACCGATGAGCCATCAGTGTGTGTCGCTCTGCTTTTTTTTTCGTTTGCTGCTGCTCTTTCGTTAACCACACGAAACAAAAAATCAACAAGGGTGGGTTTGGTACGGCACCGGGCGTGAGTCGTAAACTAGGGTGGTAAATATTGTCACCACACGGCTTGTAGAAACTGAACATGCTTCGACCAAATAATGGTGGCACTATGAAAGTCCATTATTCGTTCGTTGGATCCCATCGAAATCCCCGAAATGGCCATTAGCACAGTAACGTTTTTGGGATAAAGAAAGTTAATTTAGTGAATGATCAAACACGTGTGAGTCACTCTGACATCGAAAGAAGGTTTATTGCGTAAGTGTGAAACTTTACTAACCCCGATGTAACTATAAACTATACGCACATTTCGACGCTTGTGGTTTACTTTTTTCACCGGGTTCCGGAATCGTTATCTTAACACGTTCCTTTTTTTCATACGCTACTTGGATTCATCTTTCGCACCATGAGGTCATGGTAAGAGCAAAAGAAACAAACATCGGTTTCAGCAGCCACCAGTGAGAGCTGCAAAACAGCTTGGCCGCATGGTGAATTATAAATAGCGAGCGATGTTAAATTAAACAAAATATGTCAAAGGAAAACAACACTCTTTTTTTTTTGACGCCACATTTTACCCAAAGAGGGTACAAACAGAAACAAAATGATACAAGTGTTTCAGGTTTACCAGTGGTTTGATATTAAATAAAATTGGCTGATAGATATTACAAATATATTTCAGATAATGAGAATAAATATATTCCTCACAAAGCTAAAATTAAGTCATAATCAAGCATCGTATTCGCGAAAGTATCACTTCTAGAAGATGCTTATAAATGAGATTACGCGTTGTTTTAATACTTTATTGCTAAAAATACTTCTTTGCTAGTTTAACCACACACTCAATGGATCAATTTCAGCTACAACCAAAATAAGTAAACTTTCCGGACACTATTCTTGCAGCAAATTATGGTTAGATCGTAAAAATGAAATAAAAACCTTATGGCATCACTCTTCAGCCAAATATCGAATAAACCATCAACCGTTCCGATTGTAACGCCGTTAAATCCATGTTTTGAAAGATCAACTCGATCATGTTCGCAACTCCCAAAGGACAAACTGGAAGCAACCATTAATGGTGCAGTGACCCATGGGAGAGAAGAGCGGGAGGATACGGAAAAACAACGCCTGGGCGGTGCAACAACAGCAACAAAAAAAACGCATCTTTCCATCCCTCGACAACAGCAGCACGGTTCGAGCACGGAAAAACCTGCTCAAGGGAAGACCAATTGGAGGCAATCCCAATCTCGCGCGTATGATGAAGCCCTTGCAGCAGATTCCACAGAACCGGACACCTGTTGTTTCGTACCGGGCTTTGGCCACCGGCGAAAAGGCTGCCAATCACGCCAATTGCTCCAAATAACACACTCCATCGTTCATGGCCACGGCCACCGGATGGAGCACCGGGCAACACGGATCCACGATCGCAATCTCTCTCTCTCTCACACACACACCATCTCCATCTCAGTTTATCGCGCCCTCGCGATCTCTTACCTTACTCGATGGTGTCGGTTCTCGTGGAAAATGGAAGCTCTCCCGGTTTCCAGGATTCGTGGAATATTAATGAATAAAAATACCGTACGCATGTGCGCGGGCTACTTGCGTGGATTGCGGTGGCTCAAATTAAAAACCGCAGCTTTTTTTCCACCCTAAACTGCCACCACATCACTCCCGGGGCTTTCATCAGCACAATCGTCAGCAACCATCATCATCGATTCTCGATAGCGAGGGCTGGGTGAAGTAAAATAAAAAAAAACAAGAGCCTAGACGAACACAACCCCGCCAGACACAGGATGGTGCCCAACACCCCCCTTCGGGAAGGGTCCAACAAGCGTGTTCTTAATTAAACTGCCACCTGCGGAAGGAGTGGCAACAACGATAAAGCGGACGACGGCGATGACGACGCCGACGACGACGACGACGACGACGTTCAAGACGCGCTACGCGAAACAGGCGAAAAAAGTAGTAATTTTATCCCCCTCTGGTTGGCCAATTATTTTTAAGTATTCTACCATTAATAGCTGCCCGTGCCGTGCCGCGGTTGAGCCCCGAGCGCCAACCGACTTCGATGACGACAGCGGACAGTGGCGACGTCGAAAAAGCAAGCAAAAGCGGCTGCATTTTTGCGCGTTCCCATTCTGCGCGCTTTTCCTTCTCTCCCGCGGGCGTGCATCATCCCCAGGAGCGAGGGCTAGGGTCAGGTTTTGATCAGCGCAAAACATGGTCCGCGAGACCAGACCCCATCGGCCAGTAGTCCATCATCGGGAAGGGCTCAATTGCGGCCCTGGCGTGCTCTCAATTTGGTGCTTCACGCTAGACCAGGCTCCCGGATGGTCCGGATGGTGCGTTCTACAAAACTTGTCGCTCCAGCACGCCCCTGAGCCTGAGCTGAGAAGGGAGACAAATTACAATGCAAAAATGACCACTAAACTATTTATTAACGGAACACTACGCAGCGTCCGGGCGCATCGATCGCATCGGTGCGATCGTTCGGTTTCGCGGTGGCACGTTCTCTGTGGCGCAATTTCCCTTCCCGAGTTCACCCTCTTTTTGCTGTCTTCTTCGCGATCATAGGGCCGCGATTATGCAGCCCTGCCAGGCCGAAGGAAGTGACCGTGAGCCTGCTGATTTCATTCATGTCGATCGGCAACTGGCAGCCCGCATTATCGGCCCGTTCAATGCCCGGAAGGCTGGCCTACACGGTGATGCACGTTGTCGCTATTTGTTAAGGAAATGGACGATTATTGAATTATAACGAAAAATTAAATATTTATCATCCGGCGACTCGGGACGATGCCGGGCGTCCCAAACCGGTTGGTAGCCTGAACGTTTTCGAGTCGAAAAGGTCGTTGCTTCCATTTCGTTGTGTTTCCCATTGTTTTCACCTTGCCCTTATTTGCAAGCGAATGGGATGATTTTCCAATCATTTTTACATCCACTATGCTTTGGTAGAAATTTTGAAGCACGCAAAAAACACCCACACAAAACGCCATCGATTCCATCGCGTAAAGTGGCGTCATTCCGGGTGCTGATTATGCATCTGCAAGCCCCGTGTCCGACTCGTAGGAGTGTGAAAGTGAGATGTCGCCACGTTCCCGGCCATTTCCGCCACTCGGACCATGGCATAAATCACTCTCGGTTTCATTTGACGGTGTGTTGACACACCGACAGTCCCACGGAGAGCGAGAGAGGACTCCAGACCGCAGCACGCTCGTCGTCAATGATTGCGTTGGCAATGAAGTTGTATTTATTATAACCCATTAATGTGTTACGTGACGCACCGGCAAGACGTCACCGGGGGTGCATCCCAATATGGGCGCAGTTGCAGCTAGCTCGGACTACGCGAGGACTACTATTCTAACGGTCCTGGTGGTGTGCGTGGATGGCAGTCAGACAAGCAGCAACACAAGTTGCAAAAGGCGTAAAGTACGGCTGCAGCTGGCAGTTGACAGTTGAATCACTGAACCCACTGACCAACTAGCCTGGCCGACCATCCAGGCTTCTTTTCTCGATAGCTTCCTGGTCCTCATCATCTGCCCCGTTGACTGGCGGACCGTTCTAGCCGTTAGTCATCGGACTTCGACACATTTTACGACTTTCGGTGGCTCCATCACACATCCAGCCCCAAGGGTATGGGCCGTGCCGACGCCAACGCTAGGCAAAGGGTGCTTAAGTAGAACCGTGTTGCATCATCACGTCCGGTGGGTTTTCTGCAAGTGAAAGTGACAAACAGCTGGCCGTTTCGATGGTTCCACAGCAGGACCTTTACTTATCGAAAATTGGAAAATTTGTTTATGATTCACACCACCTAAGCGAAACAGCAATTGACATCTGTCAAATGAGGCCCTAATTCACCCAAAACAATTGAACACTAACAGGAGTTGTTGACAAACAAAATTTTCAAAACATTCACATCATAGCCGATGTATTTGATAGATTACCTTTACAGCGAACATAAACTTTCATTTCTGCTGTTGGTTGAGCTTTCGAAAATATGCCCTTTTTATGAGGCACAACTACGGATAATCAATTTCAATCAAATACATCTTTTGATGGTGCTTTTTGTGCGCAATTTCATGGCGATATGGTTCCACACGCGAAATTGCAAACTTTCCACCGCAGTCCGAGGGCCGATGGTTACGAACCAAAATCAAACCAACCCACCATTAGCGACACTCACAAATGTATAAATTATATGTACACCCTCTGGACCTTTCAGGCTGGACCACACAAACAACGCCGCTTGGTTCAAAGTCCACACACCTGCATGTGACCCGTTGATTGATTTATCGAACATCGTGCCAGCGTGCCAGTCCCAAGACGCACGTTTAGGCTCTCTGTAACGTCAAATTGAACATCGTACATTTTTCAACGACAAACGGCCCATGCAGCGATCCGGGGGATTGATTTTTTTGGCGTGAGAAAATCACACTCGCACGTCCGATCGTGACGGGTGCCATTATTTTGCGATGACAAATTACTTCAAATCACTGCAAACATCGGGTATGGGAACCATCGGCAACACGGGCTCTAAAATAAGCCTCTTATGGTGAATTTTCTATTCACTTCCTACAAGATTTACGCAACTCCCACACACTCAACGGTTTGTTCGAGTGTCCGGCAGTGAAAGTATTTACCCTATTGCAAGTATTGACATACGAAGGCTCATCCAATTAGGCATCCGGGTGGAAAAAACCCCTCTGGCTGAGTGTGGGTTTTTTTGCCAAATCAATGCAACAAAATGCTAGTCATTTTATTAGAATAGAAAAGCTAGTATAACGTGTTGGTGCGTTCATTCAAACAAAAAAAGATCTGGAATTGGCGTTCGACCACGGGTTTTAGTGGGTTTTCCCTGTAGCAGCCTAACTTCTCCATGCGGTTGAAACGCCTGATTATTCCGAAAACAAGTGCCCAGATCACATGCGAACTTCGCCAGCTCTCTAGGTATGTTTCGATGTGCAGAAATTAAACGCAAACTATCGAGAAAGCGTCAGTTGCAACTGGAACTGGCAGCAAGGGAACGGGAATTTCCACCCCAGGATGGGTTTGTCCTGATCATCCATCTCAGCGCGCTTCACCTCGTAACCACGTCAGGCTGCGCGAAACGGCCACCGGAATGCAAAATTGTTGTCGAGGAAAACTTTATTAAAATTACGATGATACATCACTTGTAATTATTCAAGGCATCCACTCCGTCATGCCGTCTAGCTGGCTGCTTGGCTGGCTAGCCGTAGTGTGTCGTCACCACCGGAAGTGGGAGGCAAAAATGAGGACATTAGTGAATTTTTCAATGTAACTGCCACCCACTCCACAGCGTGCAGCTCCAACGAACGAAGCCTCGAAAGCAGCCCTGAACCGTCGTACCGTTGCTCGCGCTTGCTCAATTGAGTTAATGAACGTCAGTTCGCGGGAGGACATCCAGCCCTCTGAAACCGTGTCCTGTCTCTCAACTATTTTTACTCCCCACCCACCCACCCACTCACCGGTGCCGGGAACCGCCCTGGGGGACACACCATTCGCGGCATTCCCTAATCGGTGAGCTGTCATTTTCATTTCGCAACCGGTGTCCTGCTGTCGGGATCGTTTGTTCATGTTCCACTGTTCCTGGACCGCGCGTGGGTGCAAAACCCAAACGTGGCAACGATGGCAAACAAAACACTACCCACACCTACACACAAGCTGGTTGGGTTGAAAAATAGCAACGACGAAATAAAAAAAAAACAACACAATACTCCTCCGGCGTGCAAACTGTAAGGCGTTAAGGACGTTCGTTCGTTAGGACGGAACCGATCGTCCTAGTCAGGCGATTGTTTCGGGTTTGTTTGCGAATTTTACACCTCTCGATTGTGTTGTGAGAGTTGGTGTGTGTGTGTGTGTTTTTTTTGCCGCATGCGAGTTAAAACTTTGCTACATCTAACACCGGGTTGGTGAAATGGGCAGGAATGGCTCGAAACGGGTTCGGAAAGGGCACGAAAAAAATTCAACACAGAAAAGCACACGTAAAGTGAACCCTGTTGCATACCCGAGTGGCGCGTTTTATTCGTTAGGTAAACAGGTAAAAATTGAATGCGAAAGTTGTTAAATGCAAGACATATTTTGAAAGCATACCAACACAAAACAAATATATATTCAGGTTTGATGGAAATGGTTTGTTTTTCTATTATTCCATATTCAAATTTAGCCCGCAGCGGAGTATTTACGGAGCTGCACTAATCAGCCGATAATGATTCAAATATCTACAAAGTTTCTCTAAGTTTCCAACCTCCTCGGGAGCATCCGGAATGGGGTCAAATTCCCAACTCCGAAAGGTAACAACATTCCAACAGCCCTGCACGGTGTGCCTTTCGAAAACTTTTCACATATTTCCTGTCAAATATGTAAACTGTCCGGTACAATCGCACAAAAGTAAAAAAAAGCAGATATCTTCTCTCCCGAGAGACGAGCCCACACAGACACAGCCCTGTCAACTTCTACGAGGGAGACCAGGGAACGAGGCCAGGGCACTAGTGGGTGAGACGAGCGTTAGAAAAATGGCACATGCAACACGTTTGTTTGTTGGCTGGCAAATATTTGCCAATACCTTTTACAATATACTTTTTCCTCGCGCATCGACGAGCAGTCGCGGGTGCCTAGTGTAATGGGGGTAGGAGAGGGGGTGTTCGGTCGGAAGTTGAACGGATGCATCGAACCGGCAGACCGGCAGCTTAGCCACCGGACAGCTCCGTGTTTCCTGCAGCTCTTCGTTCAAATACGCCACCGGACGATGGGGATGTATTTTCACAACCGGCAGAAGAAAAAAAAACATCCATCCAACACCTCTCTCCCTTTTTGGGAGGTGGGGGGAGCTGGCGGGGGTTGTGGACACCTTGGAAGTTCTTTGTTTCGGGGACAGTGCCCTGCTGCCTTCAGGGTTGTCTCAATATCCGCTCATCTCTATCGCTTTCTCACTCTCTCTATCGAATTGACAGCTAAACGATGACAGTTTCCAAAGACTGACCCAGTTTGCATGGCCTGCTGTGGCCAAGTTAGGAAAAGTTGGTCCAACACCGCTTGAACTCCCGACTGTCGTAGCGAGCAATCCATCGGGTGTATTTGATTTAATTTTCTCCCATCATCGATCTAATGCCCTTTTTGCTACGTTCGGGGCGGGAGGGGGACCGATTTTCCCTAAATCAATCTCGCTCTTTTTGCGTCCTTCGCCTTCGGTTTGTGCGCCCGGAAAGCTCGATCTCGAGAGCACCCTTCGTCGTCAAACGCCCTTGGCGCGTTCGAATCGATCCGACGATGCATCTCCAACTCCAGCTGCAAAACGGATTCGAATCCGCGTGGTTGCGCGACACAAGACACAGACACAATATTGAATTTCGCAAATTGCAAACAATCGCGCCTTTGATTGATTGCACGAGCGAGCGTTACTTGTACGCTCGTTTCAAGGCGTTTTTCTTTCGTTTTTCCACTCCCTCCCTACACCCGATCTTGCGCGGTTTCGATTGCATTGGATTGAGATAAAAATTTATAAATTGTATAAATCATAACTTCCCGCCCTTCTCGATCTCTCTCTCTCTCGCTCTCTCTCTCTCACTCCCTGGAGACCCGGTATTCTCGCTCGGATCCGTGGGAACTGGGCACCGTCAAGGGTGTCACCTAGGACGAAGCCTTGCGATGGATTCGCTGGAACCTTGGAAAGGAAATCTCCAACCCAAACGCAAATGAAACCCATGAAGATGGATGGATGGATGGATGGAATGTGCTCTTACTGTTCGCGAGTGTGATGGGTTTTTTTTTTGCTGTTGTTGTCGTTATGCTCCAGCTTCTGGCTTCGCATTCGTATCTCCATTCCCAAACCCATGCCAGCACTAGCAGGGTGTCGGTGTCGCAAAACCGGACGAATTCGTCATCACCATTCTCCGCCGAGCCGAGCACGTTTTATGACCGATTTTGCGCCGCTTTTGCAATACACCATAATTTGCAGCTGCAGCCCCGTTTCATGCTCTCATGTGAACCAAATCGCAACCATGTGTGCCACGCTAAACTCGAATCGACATCCATGCTCGACACCGGAAGCAGGATGCGACAAAAAAAATGGATCCCCTCATGCGTGCTGTAAACATGCGGCACATGTTTATGCGCTTCAGCAATAGCGCCAAAGAAAAGGCAACAACACCACGTCAGATTGATGCAGCAAATTTTTGTTGCCCAGTTGATGTGCGTTTTGTGCGTTTATTCAATCATCGGATCGTGTCAAATTGGGAATGCGGCTGAGGAGCTACCAAGGCGCCTGTCGAATCTTGCGGCATGATTAAAGCCTGTGGTGTCGATTATATTTTGCTGGTGTGCCTGTGTGCACGTTACAGAATAATAAGTGTGTGCTTCCCCACAGCATCCAGCAACAGGTGGAAGCTTTGAGAGCCCTTGTTGTAATGGCCTCTCCCCAATTGGAACGATCCTTAGAACAATTTCCTCAAGCAAGCGTGTCTCCTCCCGAGGGTGCAAATAAAAGGGTAGAGCTGCCACCCCAATGAGCTGCTTTGGTTGACACGCGCATAAAGAAATCTTCGCCATATTTCGCATACTCGCGTTTTCGAAATTGCGAACTTTTCGTTCTCTTCCAAAGCAGATGAAAAACCCCTCGCTAGTGATCTCAGTGAAATAGAGAGAGAGTGAGAGCGAGAGAGAGATGGCGAGAAAATCGTAACCACAAAACACGACAAACATGCAATCAAAGCAATCGAGCGGTTTCCTCTCAAATGGCGGTTGAACTGGACCCATTTTTTTTCGCCTTACCCTTCGACACCGAGCGACGATGGATTCGAAAAGCCCCCACCACGCCACGCCATGCCGTAAATTAACAATTCATGAAGAAAAAGCACAGTCATCTGTCGAACATAACCTCGTTAATCAATTCACGTCGCTCGCGCGTCGACGAGGGAAGTGCAATTTCGTGCTGCCGCGGATGTTACTGACCTACGCCAATGCGAAACGTATTTTGATAGCCAACGCAGATGTTCCACGCGCGCGATGCTGTGGGGAAGATACGCCGCACAAGTGCACCCTCAGAACCGGAGGTCCAAGGGTTTTTGCTCCTTTCCACGGCCTCATTGCCAAACGGCACCATCATCATCATCATCATCATCATGTTCATCTCCCTCGATGCTGTCTCTCGCTCTCTCTCTCTCTCTCACACACACACGCATGTGCTTTCTCACTCACACGTCAACGTACACACGCACACGTGTTGAGTGCGATCGTCACCATTAGCACAATCTTGACCATTCTTTGGGACGTTTTTCTTTTTTTTTTCACGGCTGATGCCAACCGTGAACCCCAGGGTGGACAGAAGCAGATTCGGTTCAACCGAAGTGCTGCTGGTCGTTTACCTCGTCACGCCATTTGCCCCGGGGCCACTTCAAGGGAACGAAAATTAATGCTAGATTCAGTAGAAATTCCCGACCCCCCTTTGGCTTGACGGGCGGAACAAACTGACCGCCGAACGCGAGCTGAGACAATGACGTTCTTTCTTTCTTTTCTGCGGCACATTTCGCGAGGGTTGCAGAGGTGGCCAGTGGCGACGGAAGCGAACCGCATCTGTCCAAGCTGGCTGGCTGGCTGGATGGTTGCCTCGGTGGCCATAAATGACTCCAGTGTGAGAGATTCCGCGACCGAAACCATATCGAACGAACCAAAACGGGAACGAAACGGCCGAGGTGGGGGATGAAAGTTCTACATACGGAGGAAGGCGCATAAATGCGCGGGCCTGCAGCGCGGCTCAAGTGGTGAAAGGCATGAGAAAAGGGCAGATCGCGAATAAGGGTAGCTGGGCTTCTTCTTTGTGCAGTTGATGAATAGTTATTCAATGTTGCTGAAATTGTGAGCGAGTAAAAGTCATTGAAGCAAAAATTATTTCTCAAGGTTACTATACATTAACGTTATTTACATTGCATAGTCTCTTTTTTATTGCTTTTTACCTCGAAGCGACCAAAAACCTTATCACTGGATCCGGAATCCTTACCTTTGACTTCGATTGTGATCGCGAATCGCGCCTTGCGTTCGTTTATACGCCCACGTCCACTTCTCCATTGCCCGCATCATTTGGAGCTTGGTTTATAAGCCCATAGCCTACTTCCTAGAGCAATTGCTCCTTCGCACCAGAGTTCTCTCATCTTGTGTTAGGTATTTTCGCAACTCTCGCGTTTCATTCGGTAGTTTCGCAACAAAGCATGTCCTTCAACCATTCTGCCAGTAACAGCGCTTGGTTGGGGTTCCGTCCTTCTCGCTATCTCGCTTCCCGTCGCGCTGTGCATAAATTGCCAAACTCATCCCTCGCCAACTGACACTGACCTGGCTCAATAAAATTTAGATTAAGTTGTAATTTATTTTTATTACGTCTGGCCTTCCTGCGCCTGGCTGCCTCGGCTCGGTTGCGTTTTATGAAAATTGATTGATCGTTTATTGCTTTCGGGGTTCGTTCGGGACTCAGACCGGGGACCGCCCGTGGACTTAGGACCTCCTCCCTTCTTTCGTCCACCCACCCAGGACACTTCCGACGGGTCGGTGGGACCGAAGAAGCGCCGTACCCTTGATTGATCTTTACTTTATTACATTTTTTCCCACCCCAGCATTTTGTTTTTCATTCCATTTTTCGCCATTTAACCGGTTCGGATCGGGTGGCCGGGCCCGGTTCATCGTCACTGCCACACGCCATCGTCAATGTTTCTATTTTTCTACTTCCTGTGCTTATTTTGCGCTCCATGGGAGTTTTTGAGCGGGTGGCGGGATACGGATACATGCGGTGGACGCGAAACTAAAAAAGTCTGATCGCCCTTCCAAGAAGACTCCACCAGCGCACGGAGCATGAGACAACGATGGCATGAGATTGAAAAATACATCGCTGCACCGACGACGGATCGGGTCACCGGAAGTCGACGGTAAACCGGCTCCCGCCAATGACTCCCAGCTGTCGATGAAAAGGGCTGAAGGGTGCACGTCTTCGTCCGCAAGCCCACCGGTTCCTTTGCAAGCAAATTGCTCTTGATAAGCAACCCGTCACTGTGTTTGGTTGACAACGTTTAATCATAATCTGAGGCGGAGGACTATTCTGAGGGCTGTACGCTAGTGTGACGCGTTGCGTGGCACAAAATATCGGGAAGCAGAACGAACGAAAATGGAGGATCTCGCGCAGGACCTTCGTGATGGTAGTGCACGTGTGTATGGTGCATGTGCAACGGACCATTATGATGCACAGCTGCATTTGTGCGAGTGCGCTGATAGTAACACACTACCTAGGAAATTAATACTGCTTGATGTTATTTCGCACAGATAACGGTATTTTACTATTTATTAACGTATCACTTAATACACTTAAAATATGCCGATGGAGCTTTATTCGATACAAGCTTCTCATAGTCACTCCGATTGTCAGTCTAAGATTCTGCATTGTGTTTCAAACCATAAAGTTTTAAGCATTGTTATAACGTATTATCTAATTAATCTAATAACGTTATAACGTATAATCTAATTTATTTGGAAATTTTAAATTCTACTTCTTTATTTTCTTAACATATCTTATGCAAACAAGATGCCACGAGTCTAGTAATATTTGTAGTCTTTCAAGTATACAATTTCTTGCGAAAACATGCCGTTAAATGTTATATGTTCGATAGGTTCGACCTGATCGGCTAGTTGGGTGAGAAAGGAGAACATTAAAGGGATACAAAATATTAAAGAGAAAACAAGTTAAAGCATAAACAGTTACCGGATGGTTTTCTGTTATTGTTTCTCTTGAACGATAGGCTCTATTTTATCGATAGTTTAAAAAGGAATGATCGCTTTTTGTGTCTCAGATTTCAAATTGAGCTCCGTCTTACGCAAAATTTCCTCAAAAAATAGCTAGTGCTCTTAATGTCATAGGATAGTTTAGACAGATGTAGATAGAACCTAGAAAAACGGGATACAGAAAAACGACACGACATTTACACTAAATCAACAAAATGAAATACACTAACAATCAGGAAGTGCATCATTGTTCGGATTTCTTGTCCCGTTAACATCCTTAAAGTTCTCGCAAATACAAATTAATAAACAACCGAACCGGGCTACTACGATTGAGCAAACGCTTCATGCCTCGCAGCTTGCAGAACAAGACAAACATTTCTCGTTTCTAAGCACCAACCTTGAGACGCGTGTGGGATGAAGCTGTTGGGGCCAGAAAACTTTGACCACCCATCTTTCTGGCCCAGCTTGGCTCGGCGGAAGAAGCACAAGTTTTACATTTAATTAACACCTCTCGTCCACACTACTCGCAGTCGCACTACTCGCAGCAAGCCGGTGCGCATCAGTGTGCGTTTTGGTTTTTCGTAGCTTTCTTCCATCAAAATTCGTACCACATATATACCCGGTGATTCAGCACTCCAATGAAGTGGATCGACAATAACCGTGACCCCGTCTGCGTAAAAGCCACACCATTATCGCACGAGGAACGCTTCCATCCCTGCGTCCGGGTCCGGGTCCGGGTGTTTCAACCCCCTTTTAGGGTTGCTGGTGGTGGAATAAACACCAACACGCTACCGAATCCGCACAAAAGAGCGATCCAGTGTCGGACGCGCTCACTGACCTACCTCAAGGTCTTCGGGCGGCTTTCGGCCATCGATCATGATAAATCATCGTTTCTCGCGCGCGAGCTCTCGCCTCGGAAAGAAGTCGTTATCCGTGCGTTGTGCGTTGTGCGTTGTGTTCGCGACGTTCGCGAACCGTGTGGAGGATGCGAAAAATTGCACCAAACTGTGGCCAGAGCAGCAGTTTACTTTTTTGTTTGTACCCCACCCTCGAGCACTCGAGAAAATGCCTCTGGTGAAGTGACACCGATTGGCCAACATCATCATCATCATCATCGTCGTCATCACCATCCAAGCACGCTGGATATCGAGTTCTTTTCCTCTCGTAAACACGCACGCAACAACACACACACACACATGTGCTCGCTGAGTAAACATCACCGGAACTCGATGGCCAGGCGATGGCAAGATGGCAGCAGGGATGAAGCTCGAGTAGATTTGGTCAACGACCCTGTTCGGTTTGGTTGGGGTCGGTTTTGTGGTTTGTCCATTACGGCTCGTGGCGAGGTACGGCAGAAAGGACAGACAGGGCAGAATTGATGATGGCGACAAGAACACGATGACAAAGACGCCGATGATGACGACGATGACGAGGACGAAAATCGTTGTCCAAAGAACGAAACCGATCCGCCTCTACCCCGATCGCGTTCCACCATCTTTCTCACCCCATGCTTTCACACACACACACACACACACGGTCACACACACATACACACTCATTTATCTTACATCCTTCGCCAGCAGGTCTTCCCCGTCCGTCAGCTTTCTTTTGCGGATCTTTTCATGTGCGAAATAGAACGAAATGGACACGAAAGTCGGCTTCCCTGGGCTCGAGTGCGAACCGACACCGATGAGGGGGCATGGTAAATGGCCATCCGTCAAGACTAAATACGATGTGCCCGAGTCCGGCCGTTGTGCCGGAGCCCTTTTCCACCCACTCACCCCTTGGACAGAGTGACGTCGCATCGAATTGGTTCGGATCGGTTTGGTTGCATTTCGAGCCGTTCCTGACCACGGACAAGCCTTTGAACTGCACCCGATGGGTGGAACGCCAAACGACCAAACCAGATGGAAGGAAAAAACGGAAAAATAAAGCAAAAAATACACACACAACCGAACGCCGCAAATGGAATCGATTGCATGTTAAGTTGGCCGCACCCTTGGCCTTTTTTCTGGTTCTGGCTTTTGGACTTTGGTGTTTATTTTTTCGCTATTTTTGTTTTCGGGTAGGTCAGAGCGCATGCAAAGTGAAAACACCGCGTGTATTCGAGGTGCGCCCGACCGTTGTGTACACACTTTATCACTCTCGCCGCCTAATGGACTGGGACTGGTTTAAGCTTAAGGCCCTTTCGGTGCCACAATAGTGCTTTATCGGGCGTCGATCGTCGGTGATAGCGCGCCACCAAAACGCAAGGGAACGGCCGGGCAACGGGCCCTTGTATCGATTTTAGCAATCGCAAAGCCCTTTTATCAGAGGTCCGACTCAAAGGGTCGATGATTGAAACCACGGGCATTTGGGTGAAGTTTCGTACCGCTTGGACAATGATATAACCCAAAGATCGACCACAAAATGTCGTTTATTTCGTTTCATCGAAAACCCCGAACTGGTTCCGTCATTTATAATTCCCACGATGATCGATGATGGTGCGGTGAGAAAAATCCTCGAGCAACTTGGGTGACGACAGGCGCAGATGTGATATTGCTGTTGCGACAAATGCTGCTAACATTTATTTCATTTTGGTCTCTCTGAAAACGTGGAGATAAATTGCCCAAAACACGAGCTGTGGCCTCATACGCATATGGCCGGTAAGTGATCGACTTTATTGTCCCTACCGCCCCATTGGCCGGGAAGCCGTGAGGATGCTTTCAGAAAATGAACTTCAGGGGTTCTCTGCTGCTCAATTTCCCCACGTAGCAAGGCTTTGGGCGAACAACAGGAACAGAATGCAACCCGCTCCATGTTCATTGACCATCGAGACACCCCCATCGAAGGGAAAGAGTCATTGCTTCGAGGGATGCTAATAATGGGATAGTCTAATACCTCATTCAACCACCAATCGGGTGATGAATTTGGCCGCATTTATATGCATTCTATCGTATGCGTTGGCGTTGGCTCCATCCAAAAGCGCCCTCACGCATGCAAATAATGAAAGCCTTTCGCTTCCACGCAGACATTACATAATGCTCCTAGAAGGGAAAGAAACGGTACATTTTTTATGTTCACTTTTCTTTTTTTTTGCAACATTTCATCCATGCTTCCACTTTGCGGCATGATCTCATTTGCACCACCAGGCTCCATTTACTGCTCCTTCTGTTTGGTCTCGGTTCGTTCTTGCGCTTAGATTTCATTTTTTTTTATTTCCAACCAACCCATCCATCGCTCGTCATCTTTCTCCACCACCATCGTGAGCTTTGGCGTAAGCTTCAAAAATAATCAACGTACGCCAACCGAGAACCGAGCAGAGAGATGCTGCGTAATCAGAAACTTCGGACTGACGGAACGCGGAAACGAGATCACGGAGCTTGGAAAAGGGAGAGCGAGAGAGAGAGAGAGAGAGAGAGAGGGATGGCGACTGAAAAAAAAATACCCGGAGATGAAACCCGGAGAATAAAAACCCATCGCTTCCCAAGCAAGGCGCAACCGACCTGTGGCCACAAACCCGAGAAGACGCAGGAGTCAGAAAACGTCAGACTCTTCTGAAGTGTGCGGTACGCGAAAAAGAACAAACCATCCGGTCGGTTGGGGGGGAGTGGGACCAAGGGGGGATGGATGCGCAAAAATGCAGAACCAAAGAACCAAAGGGGAGATGGGAAATAAAAAAAAACGGAACCACAGGGACGAGGGAACGACAACGGAGAGTAAAACGCCCCGCATCAGATTGATGTCAATGTCCAGCAATTATTCCCTTTTGTACACACACACACACAGTTCTCGTGGGACCGTGGGGTATACCACCCGCTGGGTTCGGAGGACCCACCCAGGGACAGCCCTTTACGGGGCTGGTTGCACTCGAATGGGAGGAAAATTGAAGACTGATCCACCGCAGAAACGACCGAAATGGAGACAAAAAAAAAGCGAAAAGGGCAATTGTGGAAAAATGGGGTCAGGGAAATGCACACACACACACACGCGTATATCCCTTTTTTCGAATTTAATACACCAGTTTGAAATTGCACTTCTTAGTGGAGTATGAAAAAACGTGTGTGTTATCATTTTCTTGCTAACTAAAAGCCACACTTGCGAGTGATCGATAGCGGTTATCAGCCTTGTCGAGGAGATTGCCCAAGCGGCGACCATAGTGTTTAATGATTGTGCAAACATCATTGCTTGCATCATTGCTTTTTTGGTTTCAATATGCTACTATGGCATTTAAATGCAGCTCAATACAGTAACTTATATGCATAAAATGGAGAAGCAAAGTCGTGAATGAAAGAAAGAGATTTAAATTAAGCAAGGCTTACAAAAAAAATAGTATGAAAACTTCATTAAGAAATCTTCACATCCAACATAAGTTAACGCTTCGTAAGTGAACCACAAAACGCTCCAAAGTGTTATTTTTTCTTTCGCTTCCAAAACCCCGCAAAACGAAACTAATAAACGCCAATTTGCATGTGTCATGTTTTGCCCGTTAACAAACAACAGCACAACGAGTGCCGTTTTCCACGCTGTTGCATGTTGCCCCGTTTAGTGCCAGGCTTCAATGCTTAAATCCTGCCCCAAAGCGGACGAAGCCAACACTCGAGCCACAAACCGACAAGGGACAAGGGACACGGGTGGGAACCCTTCGAACCACCCCCATCCATCCACCCACTCGAGGAGCTATCTATCAAGTTCACATGTTATAAATTATTTTATTACTTTTGAGTGAAAACTGATTCCGCGCCGTTGGTGGGGCCGCAAAAAGGGACCAGGCGGATCGAAAGGGAGCACCGATCTCGTCAATCACGCCGGAGCATCATCATCATGTGCCCTTCGTCGGAGGTTCGTTTGTGCGGCTTTGTGTGAGTGTGTGTGTGTGTGTGTCGTTTTTTTTCTTCTTTTGCCATGGCCCAACCGTAACCTTCGCCTGTCAGTTTTGCAGTTATTTTGCCAAGATTTCCTGTTTTCGTTGGTCGTTGGTCGCCGCAAAGGCCCCTTCTCTCGACCATCTCGCTCTCGTTCCCTCAAGTTCCATCTCAAGTTCCCTCCTCCACACACATACACACACGCACACACGATGGGCACAATAGTGCGGTTGATTTGAAGTTGCCACCATCGCAGGAGTACGAGAACCCAACCAAGTACGAGAAGGAAAAACCAACTGCCCCCTCTTTGGGGGGTGGCATTCGGTGGTGGAATTCGCACATTTCAGCGAACGAAGCGTTTGGTCATCGGTTCGGTGTCTTCTTTCTTTTCGCCGTCGTCCATCCAAAACGCACCGAACGCATGCAACGCGATGCATCGGATGCATTTCGACCGTCAGAGAAGCAGCCTCCGAAGCAGGCCGATGATGATGATGATGGCGATGATGGTGATGATGGCGTTGATGGCGATTATTATTCGCCACGGCATCCTTGGATGGTTGGTCTCGGGGGAAAGCTTTTTTTTTCTTCTTCTTCATTTTCGCGATGAGACGCATCTAACGTCTGTGGAAGGCAACGCGAAGGGCGCACCGAGAGAGCTGTTAATGGAAAAGTAACGGTACACACGTTCGATTACAGCCCTCCCGCCAAGGGCAGGTTGGTAAAATTGATTAATTAGCACTGCCGGGAGTACCGAATTGGGCGGCCCTTAGCGTGGGGCCGGATGTTCCTTTAAACTTCATAAAACTCACCCGCTGGCAAATGACAGCCGACGGCAGATCACTTACGGGGCATGAGAAAGGGATTAGGCCACTGGCTCCCGGCCACTGGCTAGGACGAAATTCTTCCACCAAGCCGATGTCTACGGGTGTCGTGAGTTCTAAAGGAGAAGAGAAAAAAAAAGCCCTTTGACACAAAGCCCACGGAAGGCGCATCCAGACCGGGGAAATTCAGCCCGCCAAGCCGACAGACAGTTGAGAAGATTTAATCGGTTTCCTTTCGGTTCATTGCACTGTTTTAATCTTTTTGGAATGTTCGCCATCGATGGCCGGTAGGTGTATGTGTGTGTGTGAGGTTTTATTTCAGCCTTAACAGCTAAAAGTGAGCAATGTTTTCGAATCGAATCGCTTCAAATTTAAAGCATCGAATTTTTGTGTAAAACTCTCCAATAAGACTTCTACCTAAATCAGCATCACCATCCAGGCTAACCGTTCCTATTTGCTTTGCGCGCGCGTTTTCGCAACCTTAACCTTCCGCAACGTGGAACCAAAGAACCGAGGCGGCAATGCACCAGACGTCGTAAAATAACTCCACCGCTTGCCTCTGCTTGGCTTCGTTCCACCACCGTCCCAAGGGCAATTCTCGCCAATTTTGCGGTTGAATCTGCAAAAAGTAAGCAACCAAATCGGACGGAAAACAAGTTTAAGACCTCTCTTCCCGTCGGCCTCACAACACCCATCAGGGCAGGCATTTCGCCAAATCCGACAGGAAACGGGGAACAGAGAGAGCGAGAGAGAGAAAGAGAGGAAGGAAGGGGGACAATAAAAAATAACAGCTCGGACGAAAATAAAACCGACAACCGGGTCGTCGGGGGGAGGGTCAGAAGAGAATCAACCTCGAAACGGGTCGAAAACTCACCAACCCGGCCGTATAAACGCAATGCAACGCAACGCATCGTATTGCAGCAACAACAAAAAAAAACATCCATTCGCGAACGGGAAGAGACGAACCGTAAAACGACGAACGGACGAAAGATCCAAAAGCAACGGACCAACTACACAATGATACGTGCACACACACACACACACACATACACATACACTGTGCACACACACAAAAAAAATGATGCACCATCGAGCGTCCGATCCTCCGATCCGATCGCGGAATCTGGCCGCGAATCCAGGGAATGCGGGGTGTCAGGAACACTTCGGCTGGGAAATGAATGATGACTGGCCTGGGTGGGTGGGTGGGGGTGGTGTGGAGCAAGGGCTGTGGGAAGGAAGGGGGCACAACGCACTCCCGCGAAGGGCTGCAGCTTTGCGTTTTGGAATTGGTTTTAAATTACCCGCGCTCGTCTTATCGTGTGGCGAAGCCAACGAAAAAAAAAATTAAAAGAAAAAAAAACATACAAGCATCGGAAACAGCGAAAAGGGAGAAGCATAGAAGGAGAAACCGAGGAGCAGAGAGTCAAAGATTCAAAGGCGGTTTGAAACGAAACAAAATATAAATTTATAAGAGTAAAGTAAATTTCTCATACACGGTCCACCCGACGATGGTACAGTGTGGTACAAAACAGTGGCACATGTGGAACAGTCAGCCATTTGCTTCATAATCTTGCGATGGATGTGTTTTTCATCTGCATGCGTTTGATCGAAGAATCAAACCAAGATACCAAGTACGGCATTCCAACACACACACACACACACACACACCCCACCAGTGTAGCCCTTTTCCGGATCGCAACTCGAACCACGAAACACGCAAAAGGCGAAACAATATTGAAATAAACAACGACGGTCTGGTGGACGGTTTTTATTATCGCCGCCTCACCATAAAGCCGTTCGTTTTGTGCTCTCGCTGCGAAACGAAACGAACCAAATCAAGCGACGAGACCCCAAACTGGTTTTTTGTGGAGATGCGCTCGTCTGAAAGGCGAGTTGGCCCAAAAAAAAAAAATAAAAGATTGCAACCACCACATACACCCAGGGATGGGAAAACCAGGACTCGGGGTGGTCTATGACATTACGCCAACGTCCGTACGCAGTTTCCGTGCGCGTGATTCTTCGCGTCGACCGATGGATGGAAAACCGCAGAATGAAACGAACGACATGCCGGTGAAGCCACAAGCGAAAACGTCTTAAGCTAGGTCAGGGCCAGAAGCGACAAACCGGCATTGGTTTTCTTCTCTCGTTCACTCGCAGGCTTCCACGAGTTTGGTATCTAATCGGTTGGTGTTTTTTTGTTGTGCTCGATGTGTTTAACTTTACTTACGTTACGTTTGCGTAAGGTTGATCTTTGGTTTGGAGTTGATCCGTAACCTTTTTCAGTTTGATTTCCCAAAAGCAAAAAAGGAAAAATGATCGCAACAGTAATAAACGTCAGTTGGGCAATCGCTTAAATCAGGTGTAGTGCAAATTATCTGCAAAATTATAACAAAATTATATCAATAATGTATTTCGTTCATTTAAAATTAAATCAATAATGTCATCGTTCGTTATTCATAACTAAGCTGTTCAATTTTCAACTAAAAACGTAAAAAGTCTCAAAAATCAGCGATGAACGCAGGTCAGGCTTGAAATGACCAGAACAATACTTGATTTGATGTCGAAAAACAGAAAAGTTATAGCAGTTGCAAATGATTTGACATAACAGCCCCAGAAGAATTATTTATATATGTATATAGGGAGAGCAAAATATAGATTCGATCGATAAGCGGGCAACGGTGCGAAAACTCGAAGCTCGAAGCCACCGACCACCAAACGAACCGACCCTGATTCCATCAAATTACGTGATAGTATTTCGTAACAATTAAAATAGCGCGGACGCGAACCAGAACTGCCCAGCGCGTCCCGCCCCAAGATGGTTCGTGGTTCGTTTGCTCAATCCGCTGCTACCCTTTGGCCAGCAGGAACCAGGAGCACGGCCAGAACAGGAAAGGAAGATGGGAATTGAAAGAAAAAAAAACAAGAGAAAAAACAAGAAGCATAGCTTCTGGCCCCCGGATGGCCGTTGTGCAAGTGCATTGTAGTGCCGCGAAACGAAACCGCGCGCGCAGACCGGGGCACTTATTTGTTAGCGCTGCCAGATGGGGTGGCAAAAAAAGTGTGCACCATTTACGATGGATCGAAAAGAATGAAAAAAAAAAGGCAGAAGGAAGCGAGGGCTTAAAACAGGGAGAAAAAGCACACGTACAGCCACTGCCAGGCCCTTGCCCAAAAGATGACAGCGAAGAAAATGAGGCTTAAAAAAAAAGGGCCGCAAACCGGACGGAAACTGCATCGCAAAAAGGGCTGGCTGGTAAACACAAAAAAAGGCAAAAACAAGAACTGAAGCAAACGGTCGCCATCGGCTAGGGGCTAGGAATCCATTATATAAAATTACACCAGTTTTAAACAGCAGCTTTTGGACCTGCAGGAGATAAGCCTGCATTGGTCTGTTGGAAGGGGTGAGGGGAGGGGAGGGTGGGGGTTGGTTGGGAGGAAAAAAAACTCGCGTATTTTAACGCAAACAACTATGGAGAGATAGAGCGAAATAATGGCATCAATTGGAACTGCACCAACAACAAAAAATAGACAACTTCCCTGATTTGCAGGAGGAAAAGTAGCACCGAAACCCGCGAAAGAAACTCGACGAAAAGGAGCTAAAAGAGGTCAACGGCCTAAGGTGCAAAAAGTTAACTTTATGATAAGCTGGTGGAAGGTTTTTAATCACTATTTTTAACAATCTTTAACATTTCGCGTCCTGGAAAGCGCTGGTTATCGAGGCTGGTTTCTTAAAATGGCAATAAAAAATCAGAAATGATTATATGTTTAATGCATTTTTGTTTAGTTTTCTTGAGGAAACATTTTTCACAAGAGCTAACGCATAAAAATACATGTCCACTCAATCTCCTCCTGTTTCCTGTTCCATCTCAAATTCTTATCATTATTGAACGCCTTAATGATTACAATCTTGCAGCTGATCGTGAACTGATTATTCATATTGGGAAGTTTTTCTTTTTACTAACTTACTGAATGCAAGCATTCCGTACAATGTTTTAATGACGGACATTTTGTGCGCACTATTTAGTTTTCCCGACTTCCGCCGGGAAGCGGGAAAGAGTGCGTCATATTCACCCTTTTCAGCTCGCCCTTTTTTGCTCGACGTTCGCACGACCGAAGGGCTCGTTTCGTATTTTATCAAAACCTAGCGGTAATGATGGTGATTCTCCACAGTGCTACTAGAATTGCATGCCGCCCCCTTCGGGGAAAAGGAAAAACACCGCTCGCGATCGCTCCACTGTTAAGAACGGTTGTGTGAAGAACGACAAAATTGTCAAGCCCATCATGATGGCGATGCAGCCTACCTTTTTTATTTCCAGCGTAGATGCACGTGGTGCGTACCACCTCTACGGGTGAACCGAAGGGACAGAAGAAACAAAAAATCGAAAAAGTGTGCTAGTCAAGAAATAGAGAAAACGAGCGAGATGGCAGGAACAAAAAGAAAGAGAGAGAGAGAAAGAGAGAGCTAGATCAAACAACAAAGGGCGTACCAAATGATGATTGACGGTTGCCCGCTGGAGTAATTCACTACCAAAATGCTACCATCAGCCGGTTCGAGCGCGCCATGCTTCGAGATCAATCTAATGCAAGTCGTTAAGTTTTTTTTTTGCCTCCTTTTTGTCCATTTGCTTCCCTCCCCATTCGCAACACCTGTACACAATGATGGCCTCCCTGGGCTCGTAGATGAGGGCTCTAGTGCAGTGGCCGCCATCTTGAAACGAAATGAACCGAAAAGACCCATCGCCCTGGCAACGAAACGATCGGTAGCAATCAACGAAACGAAACCAACAACAACAACACACACACACAAAAAAAACAAACTAAATCTTAGCAACCTAATGCCTGGCGGGCATCGCCTTTTTCCCGGTTTCCTTTTTGCGCCCAATTCTTCAACCCCCTTGGTTGTTCTATTTTGCTGTTTCCTTCTTTTTCCTACGCTTTCGCACCGGCTTGCTGCACTTGCTTTCGGTTGTGTCGAGTATTTCCCACAGACCCTGACCAAACCCTGCTGTGCTGGGAAACGTGCACCATCGCATATTATTTGATATTCTCGTTTTCTTTTGAGTCTCTTGTTTTTTTTTTACTCCATCTTGTTCGGCGATTTGTTCACCTTCGCAATGGCCACCACCGGCCACCAATGGCCATCTATCATCAAGAGTTATTTGAGTTTATTCACCTGCCGATAGTCTGATATTTATTTAACCAAACAAGCTAATACGACTCCTTGATATGTTATGGGAAAAGGAACGAATAGGATGCAGTATGAGAAGAATAAAATTTCTATAAGCAGTTTACGAACATGAACTGATGCACAATTGAACCGTTGGCCGTTAAACTAATATTTGAATGCATGGTTTGTTGCTTACAACTGATCAAATAGTTGCTGATCATTCGTAAGTGTGTAGTTTGGTTCAAGTCCATTTACAATGCATCCGGTGCGTTGAAAACCTGTTCTCCCGCGTACCCAGCTGAATTAGCAAATATTTCGATCGACATTGCTCTGCTTCATAATTACAGTTTCCGTTTCAGTGCATGGCGCTACACCTGAACCACGGCCAGGTTGCAAGGGCCTGTTTTTCTCACAATAGACAGACACATCTAGCGCCACCAAGGGCACGGAGAGCAGGAAGAAGAAGAAGAAGAAGAAGAAGAAGGAGGAGGAGAAAAAAGGCAACCGGGTGTTCGATGCCCAGTGCAACCGAAGTGCATTTCCTGTGCGTTTTGCCAAAGCCTTAATTTAAGCAATCAATTGCGGACAGTTGCAGGAAATTTATTCGCCACGATTCGCCCCTCCAGCTCCAGCCGTTAGCCGCCGTCTCGTGGCTGCTCAGGTATCGCCGTGAAGATACACTCATTGCTCAAGATGCAGCAGCGGGACTACAGAAGAGCCCAAACGGTACGATAGCAGCAAAAAAAACGCGAGAAGCAAAAAAAACACACCGCGTACATATACACCTTGGTCGAAAGCACATCTAAGCAGCCATTGCCGGATCGCGGAGAATAAAGGAAATGAAAGGGGTAGCTAAATGAAGGCGCAGATAGCAGCAGCAAGCAAAAAAAGGCGCGCTCCTGCGAGTAATGGACCCTGCATCGATGACAACGGTGCAAACTGCAACTGCACCCGGCGGCTACCGTCCGAACTGACCTACACGAGAGACTCGCGGTTCGTTCAGCCCAATCGCTATCGAATTGCGGTAGGCGCGACAGGAAACGCGATCCAGCTTGGGCTGAGCGATGCCGAACGGAAGCTGAAAAAGTGGCAATTTTCGTTGCCTTTCTCTCGTTCACTCTCTTTCGCGTTCGCAACCATCTTCCGGTCGTTGCTTTGAGGGTATTTCCGCTCCCAGCCAACGACGTCTTAGAGATGTAGCATACGTCTTATGGTCTTACGGTGGCTCAATGTGAAAGGATCTGAGATTGAAGAGCGTTTTTAGTAAAGCTTTTACATTTGCATAATACAGGGTGGTTTAATGGTGTTTTTTCGTCTATCATCTTCAACGTATTTTAATTTCAAAATCCTGTTAATGTTTCATAAGCTTCAGAGCTAAATTTTTTAAACTCGTTAACGCTCCATGCAAAAGATTACAAAGCTCACATAAATGACATAATCATGTTCGAAGTCAAGCGACATCATCTGAATCATTCAAAAAGACTACGATCGCATTAACTTTGCTGATAAATAGCTCGATCGAACATCAAGTGACAGCACTATGTAGGGGATGTTTAACGTTTATTTCGCAGTTTGAAAAAAAGCAAAATTGACTCAAAAACTATAGTCTGTGGTACAATTCATAGATAAAAAAACAGTACAGCGATGAAAGCTAACAAAACTATTTGCCGTGTTTAATTCTAGTACAGCTCATTTTAAAAGCATCCATAAAATATCTCACCAAAGACCCGCAAAAGAATGAGAAACATTCCAGCAACAGTAATGTTTTGGGCCACAATACAATCTTGTCCGAACGAGCATCCAACGGTTCTTCTCGAAAGGTTCCCAGCGCTTGGAACCTCTGGCATCCCGAAATACCACAATCAACCAGATTCGAATGCGGCATCTTTTACGGGTGAAGGTGCTTATAAAAACCCGTACCATTGCGTTGGGCTCCAAAGGCGGCACATACGACCCAAACGGCAGGAACGTAAACCATCTGGACCCACGTCGGTTGGAATGTAAAGTGTATTTAACGTTGCGCTTGTTGCGCCGCTTCTCTAATCCAAGTGGAATATCCGCAACGTGTGAATGATTCGGTAACGGTATAAGCGAAGTTATTCAAAACCCGTGCCACTATTCGAATTACAGTAAACAAAACTTTTGTGCCTACGGGTCACAGTCATCGCCAGTCATCCGAAATGGCACTGCTGACCGCGGCATTAGGCATACAAAAAAACCGTGGGGAGACTTATTCAAACGTCAACTCAACCGTAACAGCACCCGTCTCATTTTCATGAGGCTGAATCAACACGTTGCAACCAAAAAATCAGCTACCCGAGCTACCAATTAAATGACTCCCGTGCATCTCGAATGCACACCTGTTGCACTTCGCTGCAGTCGCCTGCACCACACTGCATGTATTTTATTATATTTTTTTTCTGTTATTATGAACCCATTAAGGGGCTTTAAGCACATGCTCGGTAGCATACAGCAACCGCGGTGTGCTACCGGCGATCGACCGGCGATGGTTGGATTATTGTGTCACGGTGACGGTAAAGAATGCCACCTTCAAGGACTGCTGCAAGGCGCAAGGAACCAACGTTGGCCCAATTCGGTGGGTGCTCGCTAATGATCGTGCACGAGCTGCACCGATGGGAGTCGTCTAATGCGCGGTTTGGAATTCAATCTACGTGATACCCATTTTTTTATTCATTCGTAGACAAGACTAACTGTGTCATAAAACTTCTCGCCCAATCCAACATTGTTCGATGCAGCGCTGGTGAACGTTTCCGTATGGGTCTGTTGCTAGTCATAGTTTAACCTCGTCAAAGGTGCAAAGGTAGGTTCGTTAGGGGGCCACTAGACTATTGCTAGTCGAAAGAACTGCCAGGTAAATCAACCGAAGGGAGAGCATTTGATGAAACGAGAACACAATTTTTGCATAGCATTCACCCTCACCACAACATGGCAGTAATTATGAGCTTGATTCTTAGAAATCAAACGACCGCGTGCAACACGGCTCGAACACACACACACCGCTCGAGAGTTTCTTCTCGGAGGCTGCTGGTTGCATCGTCAATTAATACACCATCAACAACAGCACACAGTACATCGATAACCGGTATATCTAATCTGCACGCAATACATGCTTTGATGAGGAAAAATAATAAATTGTCTGCATCAAATAAATATATATATGCCCCATATGTACGATCGGGTATCGGGGTTCGTGACTACCATTAAAAGATTGTAACAAACCTAACAGCTTTATTGTTTTTCTTACGCATGTAATTAGCCGCGCAAAGAGTAATTTTTAAACATTGTACCATAATCAACCCAGAACTGAGTTCTCAAGAAACTGTCTTGCAATAAGAATCAACAATGAAGATGTTGCAGCAAGATATTTCCTGATTCCTTTTACCATGATTGTTTTTTTCAGCAGCAATGGCACGCATCACGTTTAAATTGGATCAGCTACAACAACTCTTTTTGTATTCCTTATCCTGTGTCTATGCTGTGCTAACCAAATCGATTCAATCGACACAAATAGTTATCATCTTTCTTCTTTTACACAAAAAAATAAAAAAAATACAAATAAACAAAAACCAAACAATCATATTAAAATAAAACAAAAATGTCGATCTTCATATATGTTGCGTTGCGTTGTGTTGTTTGTGTAGTTATATACCGTATTTCATCAAGTGCAGTGCGCGCTCACATTTTACAAACCAATTTTTGGGAAGAAAATCTTTTCAAAAAAAAAATACTAACAAAAATTTAAAATGTGTAAGTTTGATCATCATAAAGTCGTTTGAATTCTTCAACATCGCTGTCGGTCTCATCAAGTTTCAGATCAGCTACATCTTCAAGGGCTGAATCTTTGTAGAGATCGTGGTAAAGAAAACCAAACCAATAGTATTAACCAGCTTATCTTTCCATGTGCTATTTCACCCGGTAAATTTTTCTTTGCACAAAATTCTTCATCTAAACTTACATGCTGATTTGGTGATTTTCGAATATAGTGCGCAGGTAGTACTTTATCAGCACTTTTATTGAAGAACAAATGTGCGCACTATACTCGATGAAATACGGTAACTACAATATAACATGAAGTCCAATACCACGCGCAAGCAAATAAACGATACCAAAGCTTTAGGTAAATTAAGCACAATTTTACTGAGCACTACGAGTACTAGTGTTTTAATTTAATAGTTTTGTAATAAACTCTATAGTGTTGATAAAAAATATTTAAGAAATGAAATCATATATCCAATAAGACTCAATATAAAATGGATAATAAATTACAACTACAATGTTACTCAACATTTGAAAAATATTATGGAGTACTATGATCAATAATAAATGAATGATTATTAAAGAATATCCGAACTTCACGATATAATATGGAACAACTTCGTGCATGTTGATGCTTCAGCAATAAATTTTACGTTAGCTTTGTGTAAACATTTTGCTTAAGAAAACTACTCGGGTGCGCTAGAATATAGTTACTTACAATGGAAACAATAAAATGATGCCCAAATAAATGATGGATGCGTCAGATATAATGATATTATTATGATATAATACTGATAATATAATGAAACAGAATAAAATAACTGTAGGACTGGTAAAATGTTAGGTATCTCAAACAATGCCCATGAAGCAATTCTCAAATTAAGTACAATTCGAATGGATGTTTGGTTTATTATGTCCGCGCACTAAATATAGCTAGGAATCGTGTGTGCCATATCCATTATCATCTCTTCACCAACACGGGATCATTATAATATTTGGATTAACATATTACACATGATCTACAATATCGTATCCTCCAAAAACCCGCAACAGTTATATGTTCGGTGATAAAATTACATGTTTTTATTTTTTTTCTGTTTTATCACGATGGTAATATGCTAAAAAACCGCGCCAAAATAATAACCTTGATTGATCGCAACGGGTTATTTAAATAATTACCCATGGCCCCCGTCAAATGACGGGATGTTTCACCGACATCGAGGTGACACTGTCAACGTGATTGTGTTAAAGTCCGCTGGCAGCGCTGCAAGCTGCGTCCCGGCCTCGAACATCAAATTTGCTGCTATCTGCCTCTCGTTCCGGCAAGCGTACACTTTTTTGCTTCAGCAAAAGTAATTCGAAAAACGACTGCAATTAAGCACCCGAAATCAACAACTGCACCGGAATAGTGATAGAAACGTGTCAGCATTTGGTAATACTTGTATTGTATTATAATTGTGCACATTCTCGGCCGCCGGATAGCTGGTTAGTTTGGTTCACACTAGTGAAAATGTCTAAAACCCCGACAAAGCGAGAGCTTCAAGCGGAAATTCAGAGTGAGTTGACAAACATGGAAGCGGCATGGACTCTGTGTTTTATCGTTATCGTACGGTAATAGATTCACTAATATGTTCCTGCTTATAACCAACGTTTTTTTTGTTTTTCATTAGAAATTCTGAAGAATGCTAACCTTGAAGAAACAGCAGCCAAAAAGGTGCGTTTGCAACTGGAGCAGAACTTGAAGTGTAACCTCTCCTCCCGCAAGAAGGAGGTGGATGATCTGGTAATGGAGTACGTGAACTCGCAGGCTTCCTCCGGTGGGGAAGATGAAGAAGAAGAAGAAGATGAGGACGAGGACAACGGTAAGGCTACGAGAAGAAGTAAAGCCAAGGCAAACAGCGACTATGACGATGAAGAGGAGGAAGACGACGACGACGATGACGATGAGGACTTTTCGGAGGAGGAAGCTCCCAAGGGGCGCAAGAGCGCCGGCAAACGAGGACCCCCGGCCAAGCGTGGACCACCGAGGAAGAAGAAGAAAGCGTCTTCGGACAGCGACGACGAGGAGGAAGGCAGTGACGAAGACTACAAGCCACAGAAGCCTGCCAAAGGTGCTGGCAAGAGGGGCAGGAAGGCGAAGAACGCGTCCGACTCGGATTCGGACGGCAAGCCGGCCAAGAAAAAGGCAGCTGGGGCCAAAAAACCTGGCGCCAGGGGTAACGGGTACACACGGCCCTACACACTGTCGGCTGATTTGGCGGCACTGTGCGGCGCGGAGTCACTTCCGCGGCATGAAGTGGTCAAAAAAATCTGGTCCATCATCAAGGAGCGTAATCTGTACGATCCCAAAAACAAACAGTTCGCCATTTGCGATGCAGATCTGCTGAAAGTGATCGGTATCAAGCGATTCCGCACATTCGGTATGCTCAAGTATTTAAAACCACATTTCATAGATTAGGTTGCGGCAGGCAGCAGTTTAAATGCATAACAAATGTAGTAAGGATTATCTTACATAAGTAATGTCCAACTGAAACTAAGAGAGAGCCGACTGTGGGATTTTTTAAAAATTACTATTAGTTTGTCATTTCAACGAAATAACGCCCCTTCGATCGGAAGGGCATGTCGTAACTTTGTGTGTCGTTTTTTTAATACAACAGAACGATTACCAAATCTAATTCATTCGTAACACAATTCTTTAAAACTTACTGAAATTTACACTCGCATATTATGTGCAATTAGTATTAGGAGGTAATATATTTACGCACGATTGATACATTCAGCTGAGTTTATTTGTAGACAATTTCTACAATAGAAACGAAAGAGGATTGACAAAAATATTAGTGGAAGTAAAACGAGGAGTGAATTTCAGAGTATATAATAGCCTTCAAATATTGAAAAAAGTTTCCATGATTGCATGGAATGTAGTAGAAAACAAAAAGCGGGAGTTGTCTATTCACACGGAACATTAATTTCAAGACAGAGCAACGCCGATCAGTCAGAATTCGACCCGGTCGAGCGAAGTAGTTCCGCCCGTCTACCTTTAACCCTTTTTTAGTGAAATCCGATGGCCCAGTTGCGATAACAAACAATGTGTGCAGCACGGATCAATTCGCAGTAAATATGCAAGACTAAATAGCACGTACAATAAGAGAAATAATCACTATCTAAATAAAATTCTACAGACTGGGAAGACATTTTTGCTCGATTTAACCTTCATTTTTAATCTTCATTAGGTCTTAACTGTTCTAGTAGCGTTTATTTAAAGCCTCACAAACCATGGGTTAAGATCACCACATTTGTCGTCGCTTTCGCATTTATATAGTATGGATGCGCCTGAATTCAAGACTGAAGCAGCCTCTGAACATTTGTACAACGTGCCACCAATTCAGAGCCGATTTTTGTGATGATGAGTATACAGAAGGAAATCAAATTTATTATCATTATCATTGGTCACTTTCAGAAGAGTTTCCTTTTTATCGGTGCTATTGAATTAACAAATTCCGCTTTAACAGTTACACATGTAAGCCGGCCAATCGAACACTAAAAGGTATCACTGAAATGCGCACGTTTCCGTCTCTTATCACTCTAAAACGTTTACACTATCGCTTCTCCATCTGCATCGAGGGCTGAAATGAACGCAAAACAAAAAGTCCACATGGCCATTAGATTGTTTTCCCTTAGCTTTCCATATTCTCACGCAATCTAACGTACCTTTTTTTGAAAACCAAACATAGACAGTCGGCTTTGGGTTAAGCCGCAGGAGTTCTGCGTTTTAGATGATGGTTTCTTCCGCCCGACCGCCATACCAAGTCGCCTGCCGGAAGATTGCAACTGTACCTTAGGTGCGCTTCCCGGTGCGTTACATCGCACTGGATTAGTTTCAGATAAATTTTCTGCAGACTTAATTCCCTCTCCTATCGCATCTCCGATATGTTTCTTTTCATCATCCTCATCATCGTCGTCATCGTCGAGTACAATGGCCAGCTCTTCAGCAGCACAATCTCTCGTTTGCATGATGCTTTTCGCGGGCTTTCGCTCAAACAATGCCAAACGAGCGGTTCTTAGCTTTGGGTTCGAATCGACTTTATCAACCCCAAAAACTAAAGTATCATCGTTTTCCTTCTGTGAAGAGCTCGTTTCAGATTCGTCCTCGCGCTTGTCTTCCTCGCTCATTGCGATTCCGCTGTCGAACCGAGCGATGGTGGCACTTTTACACGGTTCCGGCTCGAGCAACTGCCTTTTTTCTGGTGTACGCTCTCCACGATTCTGTGGTTGGGCTTCGGGTGAACTAAGATACAGGCTCGTTGCCATGAGTGCATTCGCGTTCCGCATGTCTTTAATTTCCTTCACGATGGCAGTGGGAGATTGGGCCGTGAATGCAACCGGTGCTTCTTTGCCTTCGGGGCTACTGTTGCTAGTGGCGCTAGCTTGTGCCGTGGTTTGGGAGCAGAAAAATCTACTTATCACCCGCTGTGCTCCGGAACCACCACCCGTGCTCTTGCCCGTGGCAGGTTTATTGCGATTCAACCGACTCGTACAGTGTGTCGTTGTTTCGAACGCTTGACTACGGTGCTGGCTGTACTCGATTCGTCGCACGGGGCTAACATTTTGCAAGAGCGATCGATTTTCGGGCGTAATTTTGGTTGGCGATAGAATTTCGCTACGTCGATCGCCATTCAGCGGTTGGCCAGCCGAGGAAACTACGAACGGGTTTCGATTGCGTTTGGGTGTTTTCGGTTGTTCGAGCGTTGCCATCGATTCCAGCACCTCCAGATCGTTATACTCGATGGCAACGGTGGACATAGCGGGCGGCTTTGGAGATTCGACGGAACACAGCCGTTTCAATGGCGGTTCGCAATTGTTCTCCTCGATGCCGTACGCCTGCAGAATATCGCCAATCGTGTCCTTGGTTCCAAGTTCAGCAAAATCGACGTTTGGAGGCGGACGTTTAACAAACGATTTTAACAACGAAGGAACACTCTCGCTTCTGGTCACTTGGGTTTCCTTCAGCTCGTAGTAATCCTTTCGCCAGATGCTCTGCTGGAGCCGTTTGCTTACGACGGCGGACAGTTCTTCTGTATTTATCGCATCCGGATGCCAGTCGTCCATTTGTTGCAGCGAAAACGGATTCAAGTTCCCCATCGCTAGTTCCAAGGCGATCTTTTCATCAGAGAATGTGCCCGCATTGCAGCAGTATTCCTCGGCAGTGCCTTCCTCCTCCATGCTCACTAGCCTGGTCTGTTTCCGCTGAACGGGATCGTACACCACCATGTGCTTAAAGGTAGCGTCCGCCTTCAGAAACTCGTCTTTGTACTCCTCCGGCACTGTGAGCTGCCTCATGTTCAGATAGGACGGTATTTTTGCCAACGCCCGTCGTATATCGGGATCTTCTGTTTTCAGCATGAAACGGCAAGCTTTTCCGAGCCCGATTCCGGGCAGCGAGTCCAGATAGTCGCAACCCGATAAAATGCACATATGACGGAACCGAGCGAAGTTATACTTTTCCTCCCGGCATCCCATGGCCAGGTGTAGCTTGCTGGCATCCACTAAACGCGCATTGCCAGTCAGGTCAAGCTTGAACAGGATTCGATTGCACCCGAACAGCACCAAATCGGAGTCTTCCGTAATGACGTACTGGGCAATGTCCATTCGATTGAGATACGCCAGCTGTGCATCGGCTTCGTATGGTGCTACTATGCAATCGACGCCACGCTTTCGACACTCTTGTATTAGTTGCAGGGCCATCTCGTGCGTAATATCAACGCATCGTCTCAAAAAGCTTCTAGCTTCATCAATTCGCCCTTGGCGCAACAGTTCCGCGCCTCGCTTTCTTGCATTTTCACGCGTTTCACGCCGTTTCGCCTCCGTGGCGGCTTTTGCAGGCAGGTGTTGTCCATCAAAAACTAGAATCGGCTTGATGTTGTGCGATAGAAGCAATTGAACAAACTTCAGGCAGTATTGAATATGGGCATCGGTTGACTCGCCGCGTGCCAGCCGATCTGCACACCCAAATGCACCGCGATGTAGCCAGCAGTAGCTGTCGATGGCCACACATTTACCTCGAAGATCACGCAAATGACACGCACTGCTCGCTTTCTCCAGGAAGTTTAACAAGCCTGTAATACCCATCGCTTATCCTACATTGGAAGGCAAACCTACCACCGCTGCTCTTGTTCACTTTTTTCGCAACTATTCTAAAGCAAAACTATTCTAGCATTCCGAGTATCAAACTTGTGCCTAGAAGGCCTCAGGTCCACATGATAGTTTGTTGTTTATGTTCTCGTTCTAATTCCCGCCAACGAACAGCAAAATGAAACGTCAAAAATGTGATTCGAACGGCACCAAAGTATGTACATATAAAAAAGTAATAAAATTCTTCAATAATATTAATATCAAGCCAACGATTAGTTTTCTGACTCTCTCTAAAACCCTGAATGATACTCCTTTTTACTTAAAACACCCATAAACAGGAAACAGTAATCATAATTCCATCGTTTTGATATTACTCGCTTGTGTTTGTTCTACCCGTATAGTAAAGCATATCTCATCTATATTTAGCGTGGCTAACGCCTGTTTTCGTAGCAGTTTGAAAAACTCGTTTAATATTTTATGTTGCATTTTATTTTTATAATTGCGCCCTTTCTGGCAATCTATTATAAAAAATGCATTTAATTGTATATCACTTATCTTATGTCATTAACTGATTAGTGATATAATATTTTATATGCAGATATTAACTCTGCTTGAGTAGTCTTAAATTGAAGGTTTTGTTTTTTTAAGTATCTAAGTGAATCAGAACTTTATTCTTGTAGTTTTTATATTATACTGAGTTAAAAATTGACCAATTTACTAAGAGTAGTAAATGAATTTATACTGCCTTTCGATCGTCACTCGATCACGGACAATCGTGAAAATGGTGCGTTCAATTGGTCATAAATTCCAACGTAATCAAGCCGGGAATATGAATATTAAAACTCATCATATGCTGTACTAATATGATGTGAGCAGTACGATGACTAAATAAGATTGACTTACTCATATGAAGTCTTTTCGAATGAAGTATTTTGAAAAATAAATATTATATTTTATATCATCGGAATGTATGTTAACTGTCCATAATAGTTTTGCTGTTAAAAAATCTTCATTTTTATTCCTTATTTACATTAAACCCGCAGGGTAGGTGTTTCTGTTTCATACTCATGTTCGACTACGCAACATAATCCATCGTATAAGCAAATGTGGCTCAACTGACTGCTATAAAAAAAATGAAAATTTTTACAAGCTTCATTTTCATATAGAAGGCATGTTACACCTCTGGAACATGGTGTATACAAGATTATATTGCTTTCCGTTTACAGATTTTTGGACAAAGAGTCCGCCAGCTGGGCTACAACCCGGTGTTTTTTCTTATTCTTTTTACGATTACCACTTGCCGTACGTCTTCCCACTCTCTTCACTTCGTTCTTGTGCTGTTCCTTTAAACTCTGACCGAGAGATAAGCAGTCGTCTTCCGTCGGTTCGATAATATTTATCTTTGGCACAGTGGCGCGCATCTGCTTCCAGTACCGGTTTTGTTCCTCATTTATCCGTTGCACTACGTCCTCCTCTTCTGCGTCACTAGAATCAGACTTCAGCAAGGACACGGGCTTGATGGTGGTCTCCAGCTGCGGAACTTCATGTGACACAAGCGATTTTATTTTGCGATTGTTATCCTTCAAATCCCTACGATAATCTTTCCGATACTTGGCAGCAGGATCCAACACAGGACTATTGCCGTCATTGTCGCTACCTCCCGTGATTTTCTTTTTCTTCTTATCCCGTTTCTTTATCGTTACCGAACTGTGGTCAAGCTTGCGAATTTTTTCACTTAACTGATCTAATTCTTCGTCGAGACTGGATTTCTTTTTCTTCGCCGATTTCTTTTTCGTTTTCGGTGCTTCTTCTGTCGTTTCATCTCCTAACCCCTCGTCAACGGGTAGATCAGAATACATTGCAGCCATGGTTGTGGCAAGATCTGCATCCGTTTGCTGGTGGACTTTGTTCTTCTTCTTGTTCTTAGCCACTACATAGTCTGCATGATGCACCATATCCTTCACTTCTTCATCACCTACGCCCGTTGAGGAGCTATGCTCTAGCCACCGCTGCTCGTTGCGTTTCTGTTTTTTCGACTTCTTTCGACTATTGCCAGAAAGCTGCCGCTGCCAGTCGTTGGATTTTATCACAGCCTCAAACGATTTGCTTTCTAGCTCTTGCAAAAGCTTATTGTTCTGTTCTTCAATTCGCGCCAACTTACCAGTTAAGTTAAGGCCGTGGCGTGCACCCCTGCGGTAAATGAGTGACATTAGATTAGACATAAAGCATTCACGATTTAGCTCACTAGACCATACGATCAATAGTTTATACAAATCATGGATTGACACAGATGAGCCCAGGAGACTGAGCCCGTAGTATCGTATTGTGATAAAACTTTGACAAATAATCATAAGAATCGTACTCACTTATGAGCTGTACGCCCTCCGCATGCCGCAAATAACTGCTCGTCAGTCATAGTTTTCACGGGTTTGAATTCAATGTCCTCGGTGCTGACATGATTAGGAACATCTATTTCGCGCCCTGTACCCCCCAACAACGTGGACGCTTTGATGAACACATTGCCGTAGCGAGACGATTGCACCGCATTCCCTGCCTGTTCTTTACGTTTCAGTTTGTTTAACGAGTAGCCATTTGTTGTTATCTCCACAGCATCCGTGTCCACTTGACGAATTTTGACCGGGCTGGTGGATGCATCCTTTTCTTTCTCTCCCTGTACCTCGATATTGCTTGCTGCATCATCGTAAACTCGTTTCCACCAAGTGTTTGTTACATCGGCCGATTGATTGGCACCAAATCCAGCGGTATTGAATTTCAAGTTAGCTTTGATCGGTGCTTTTATACCATTATTATTCCTTCCAAGTCCTTCACCTAGCGTGCCGGAAAAAAGGGAATAGTTGTACGATTATCCATTCAGTGATGTTGAGCAAAATCGCAACCGTTACCTTCTTTCCAGCCGTATTTATTCAATATATTTTTCGCAAAATCCATTGTGCCTGAACAAAGCAGCACGTTGAGCTCACCACAAATATGTCAACTAATATGACAGATGATACAACCTGCTGTCAATTTTGAATTGAGCATGGCGCCAGAAAATTGAGCTAAATTTTACCGGAATACTGGGCCCAAAAAGGACTATGGGTTCTTAGTAAGAAACGTTAATATTTCAGTACTATCTGTAAATACTTCTCATCCGTTCAAAGCTAAATGTTCAACGAAATCAAAGGTGGATACCGTTTTAAGTGTTTTAAGGTTTTATTTGCAAGATATACCAATGTATAAAAATACATACCTTCAAGCTTTTCTCATTTTTCTTTCAGATCATAGTTTAGCATACTCATAGTAAAAATAAAAACGTTACTTATTGTTCAACAATCAACAGAAATACTAATTATTGGTCCTTTAGCGGAACATGAAAATTATTGAATTTAGCGGAACAAAATAGACAAAGGCATTGATTTTCTTTTGCTGCATATTTTTATTGCCTTTATTTGAATCCTATAAACGATTGTAGTTTTACTGAGTGTGGATTTCACCAATAGCACTTTACAAATTGCAAAAAGCCTGCTTGCTGCCTTTAAAGATATTATTCACTATCGCATAGACGAATGGAGATATTATTTTTTTTTTCGTTCCCGTTATCCGCATCTCTAAATTTATTAATGACTAAAATTTTATTTTGCCCTCAACTTTTAGCTACACTTCAACCAAACCAATGTACGAACAAAAACCATACCTTACATAAAATGAAACATTATCAACAGTAGAAACAATGCAAAGAATAATAATTTATAGTCATAGATAGATTTAACAACAAAAACCAAAAAAAGTTCCGCACCATTAAAAATTGTCTAAATATCGACCTATAAAACCACCACATCCACGGGTTAACAATTGAAAGAGATGTGTTTTATCATCAACACAATAGCAGCATGTCGCTAGTACCCCTGGTTAATGCGACATTGGCAACAAGAGAATTGAGTAATCTCAATACGCGTTTGTCATTACTGTACCTTCCCTAATCGGCAATGCCCAATGTTAAGGTAACGTTTGCTATTACTTCACGTGTCAGGGTAGGTATGGAATATGGAATGCAAAAGTGTTTTCTCCTCGCTACGAGTATCTATTGCCTTCAATCAACGCGGCACAACGTTGACGGTTAGGTTTGTAGGTTGTAGGTTATTTTTTGGTGATCCGTTGTGGGTGTTGCAAAAATTGAATGTGAATGCAGAACCTTGAATTTCAGCCATACAAAAAAGGCAAACACCAAACGATTTTTTTTTTAGTCGAAGCCCAGTTAACGTGAGTATAATCCCTTGAGACGCTACATCCTAAGCAAAAAACCGCCCGCAATACGTAGCGAAATAACTATTACTATTCACAACTCCATGTATTTGTTCTACTGCTCCAGCAACGCGATTGACACGCGACACGCAATTCTGGAGCACACTCGCAGCAAAATGCTATTTCATGTTAGGTTTGGGGTGCAATTTCAACGATTTTTCCTTTGAGCCCAGCTCCCGGTAATCCGGTTTATCACCAGGGGCCAAAGAATAATGAATGCTACCGCAGCCGGGGATATCTCTGCAAAAGGCCACCAGGTGGGTCGCGAAGGGCGAGCTGTGGAAGCACCGAGTTTTGCTAATTTATGCTGTTGCTGCAGCTGTTGTTCCCGCAGCTCAGCCACCGACTGCTCTATCACGCTAACGCGACCGCTTAAATGCTGCACGCTTGTATTTAGCCGTTCGATTGTCCGTGCGATCTGAGCGGCCACGTCGGTTCTCGGGTATCCGGCACCTTCAAACCCGTGCGAGAACGGACCACCAACGCCGTTGACCAGCGGCGCGCCACCAGCAGCCGAACCCGATATGCTGCTTTGGTAGAAATGTGCATGATTAACAGCCTCGATAGGACGGAATGCGGCAGTTGTTTCGCTCTCAAAATCATCGTCGTACGTGTCAATGTACTCATCGTCGCTTAACTCCGACGGTCCTGAGCTAGCACCGTTGCTCATCGTCGACGACACGATTCCATTCGTTAGATGATGCTGATTGTGCACGTGATTCGCGCCATTTTGATGCGTGTGGTTATTATGGTTGTATCCGTTGATTGCCGTGGGTTTATGCACGTGCCCATTCACCAGGGGAGCGGCTGCAGAGGGCATCATTGGCGGTGGTGAAGGTGTGACCGGAGAGAGTCTCGTCGGACTAGCTTCACGCGATGCAAACGGCGAGTTTGGACGTGAGCGTACTTTTTTAATCGCTTCCGGTGCCACCATCTCTAAATCAGTGAGGCTCACGTTGTCCAAATCGCTCATACTGTACTCCATGAAGTTGGCCACGTTATCGGTGTAAGACATCGTTTCGACTATCTAAAACGGCACAAAATTCAAGATGCGTTAATTATTTTGCAATCTTTTTTTTCTCATTCATCGATAGCCAGCAGTACCTTTTTCAATTCATCGACATATTTCTGCATAGCCACCTCCTTCGGCATATCTCCTAACCGGTTCCACGCATCCCATTTAGCACTGCAAAAGGTGTGAGTTTAGGTTGGATGTAGTAGTTGAAATAACTAATTTTCGTATGCTTACCGATTGACGACATCCCAAAAGGCCGGCTTGCGTTCGCAACACTTTCCCTTCTTTGCTTGTTTGAAGAACGAATAGAATCGTAGCAGCATATCATTACTTGGTTGATACGGCCCTAATGAAAAACCCAAAAGTAGAGTATCAAAACTTTTATCAAAAGTTATTTAAAAATTTGGATTTCTAAAAATAACAAAAGAAAAAATAGCGTTCTAACGCAGGAGAGTAAGTAGACTATAATTCAAAGCCATTTAATGGCATAAGAATCCCCTCTAACATCGTATATTGAAGATTGAACAGACGGACTATTCCCAATCTCTTGCGAGGATTTAGGCACAATTAGGCAAACAACTTGAATCTCTGTGGAAGTTTACCCTTCGCCCTCGGATCCTGACACGTACGCATTTTACGCGAAGCTTGAGTCGATTACGATCTTAGGCTTAACCTAACGATTAGTCTCATCACAGACCACAAACCAACGGAAGACAAAGAGTAAGTAGCGAAGAACCTGTTTACGGTCACTTCGCGAAATTCGCACTCGTCATTAACAACTGATATTCGAGGTTCTTGGAGAGTCTCTACTACCAACAACTCAATAAACTCCGCACAAAATCAACACCGAGCCTAATCACTAGGCTGGCTCATTGGTCTTATGGACTTTCGGTGTAGACTGGCTAACAGTAGACTAATAAGATGTTATTTTACTTCAATTGAACAGCAAAAACGCCTATCTTTACTGCAATAAGATGAAGAAGCTAGAATAAGTACAACCTTTGATGCAAGCAGCTACAGACAGGACATTTAGAGCCCGTTCGTAACATAGCATAAAGAATTAGAGATCGCTTAACTACCCTGATGACAAACGCAGCAGCAAGGAACTCTTACTCGAAGTCGGTAGACTACCTTATTTCGGAATTATGCGCGCATGGGAAGTGCAGCCAAGAAGATCATTCGAGTTCTACAGGTTGTATGTTATAGAGACCACCCTCCAAGCACCAATTAAACATGACTCCGGACAGGCCAACGTGGTAACTAGCTCAGGATCTATTCTTTCTTTTAGTTATTAAAAGCTTTTCAAGAAGATTTAGCAGAAGGTAAACGGGAATCCTTCGCTTGGAAATCCGCATGGCAAGAATGAAAACAATGGAAGCCCCAATATCGAGTTTGTTGAAAAATCCAAATACAAATGTACGTAGCTGTAGCGCAGTAATATTTAGGTTTAAATATGCGCTAGAGGCTACTAGAAGCCAAATCGGAAAAGCTAGGACATAAATAATCTTCTCCTTGCAAAGCACTTGTGGCGAAGGCTTATGAAATGGACATTGCTTAAATCTGACACAACCTTTTTGGCCCCGATCGAGAGGAAAATTTCCAGCATGTTTGGCCTGGTATATGTGGAATGATAGTAGATGAGCCGTTATAACTAAATGTATAAAATAATATCTTCTCTACGCCGCAAAATAACAGCTGAGTGCGATAGAAACATTCTAAACCTAAAACGCCATAGTTTAACCCTCACTTTCATAAACAACATTCGTGAGCATCAACATAGCAACAACAATAAACTGGTTTACTGCTGCAAACACACTTTCGTTAGCCTCTTCTTCTTAAAAGGCTCAAAAACCGTTGTATGGTAAAGGTCTGCCTTTTTAAGGCTAAGGCTTTCTATACAATTTTTCACGTAGCCGAAAATTCAAGTCCTTCGTTCGGAGGAAGCTCAGTCGAGATTTGAAATCAAAAACCATTGTGCATTTGTGTCGCACGCTGACACGCGGCTATCGAGCCCCCGTAAAATACCACTATTTATCCACGAAGCTTCGGAAATCTGGACACATAATGAAATCCTTTTAACCCAACCGCATGAACAGAGAAAGAGTGGTAGTCCCATATTCAGATGGAATGATGACATTAGCACATCTGTCTACACGGTCTGGATTAATGATTAGTCGTCAACGACGGAACCATTCTCTCTAAGCGGAACCAAACATTGCTAATTTGCCTGATAGGTAAGTAAGAAATTAAAAATCAGCTCAACGAGCAGCTAGAAGCTCCACCAGCAGATGATGCTTCCTAGCATAGAGTAAGTCTATATACGATTCTAATGGAATGGAACAAAAGATGAACTGATCGAGAATCGATTTGAAAGACAAAAAATTAATCTGTCGATCTATAAACATCATCATCGTCTACCTTGTATAACCTATCTTGGCTACAGCGAGTTCAAGATAACTAATTTGATGGATGAATTAGTAAATAAACTGATTTATTAACTTAATTGGTTTGAACAACAAACTATTGTTACTTTTAAAACACAAGTTCAGAATATCATGAAACAATTTAAACAACCAACTTGATTTCTAATTACAATCATGAGATACCTGATACCAGTGTACTATTTCTTCTATAATTTTTTAAAAATTCAAACCCCAAATTTTATCTTTAATTCAAATCTTTGATGTCCGGTTATTTACCAAATTTGGTCATTTTTCGATAACGATCGATGCGATTGCAAACGCGAATAAGCTCAATCATCAGTTCTCCATAGACCTAAACGAGGTTTTATTAGCGCACCAGCGGGGCAGACGTTTGTGCAATAGAGTATTGATAAAACATGTAAAGCCTTTCAAAGACAGAACCTCCACAAACCTGAAGAAGCAAACCAGCAAACCTGAAGAAGCAAAATTCGCTATGACAGTATAAAAAAATTATCAAATTTTTTTATATTTTGATCAAATTTACTAAGCTGTTATAGGACATTTATGAGCTATAGCTTCGATTATGGTTTCATTGGCCATTTGTCGTGTTTCAAGAACAGAAAGATTTATTAAAAACTTTGATGACCAATTTTTATACTTGATTCCAAATGTTTGTAGCAAATTTGGTTGATAACAAAAATCTGAAACAATGTGCAAAGCAAGTAATTTACAGTAGCATGCAGGGAACGATCGCATGCAGTTTGCATCGGATTTGCAACCTCGCTTATTAAATCCATCGAAAGCAAAGCAGATATATAACTAATGAGAAAACCAACATGCGTAGCGAAAATCTCCAATTGTAGGAAATGATTAGTACAACAAGTTATGAAATCAACTTGTAGTTGAACTATAAGATGACAATGAGCATTGCAAAATGTTCACGAGTGATTTTTTATTTTAATTAAATATTAAATAATTATTACATTTTTCTGATGTGTTGTTGACGAATGCCAGATTGTTTTTTTAAACCAGATTGTTATTGTAAAGGTTGGCTAGTACAGTATAAATACAAATTGAACTTATTATTATTAAAAAAAACTTTTAGTCAGTTTTACATTAAACCAAGGATAAATATCAATAGATTAATGACTAGCTTTTAAAATAATATCACAAAATATTAACGTAGCCCATTTGGCAACCATTAAGTGGAGTATATGAACCTGTACCATTAACTTCATTGTAAGTACACAAAATGTTTCCAGTTTCAATGACTGCCCATCGATGTCGATTCAGTTGCGCCACGCAATAGTGCTTCTTCAAACTTTTCGTTTGACCTTGTTAGTTATGCGACCGCGGTTGACTGCAAGGTTTTACCAGCGACTCTCGATCAGTCTCGCTTTGCTCCTGCTGAGTGTCAAAAGCGCCGGTAAGCCGTTGAATTGTTGGCAACTTGCAAGTCACCTGTTTTGCGCCATTTCATTCTTCAAGCCTTCCCCGAAGGTTACCTCTTTTTGTATTATAATTCTACGCCCCGTGAGGAGCAACAGTGTGGTCGTGGTGAACAATGGAAGAAACGGTTAAATGTTGCCTTGAGGATAAACTAACACGTTACGTTTTAGCGATTAAAATAAAAAGAGACTCTACTTCATGATGCACTCATTATGGTTCAATATGACCAGAATTATTCAAATAACTGTTCTCAGTGGTAAAAATTCTTTAAATGCTGCTGAAAGATTACATTCCAAAACAAACTCATTAAAAATAACCAAATCGTTATGTACAAAAAGTACTTTTGAAAAATATAAATGAGCTTTTAAAATCTTCAGAATGCAATCACATTATATCAACTACAATTGGTTGAAGCATTGGTCTTAATTTGTACCTATGAGCATGATTCTATCAGCTTTCGTGTCTTCAATCGATTAGAACAATAAAAATAATCGACTTCTACACAATGGGCTAGAGCTGGAATTGCGTTTTATTCCGATTACATTTGTATTTCATTGGCCAACAAGCAATTTCATTACTACTACCGAATAAACAAATTAATTTCACTAGTATCATTTCTGTAAATTTACATCCCCGCCTGCTTCGATCAACTGAAACATGAAAATGATTTTTTTTAAATCCCTCATAAATGACGTACAACGAATATTATCGAAAATAATCTTATCTGAGTGACCACGATAAGTCTTTTGCACTTGAAAGGCGAACATCGATAAGCTTCTTTTTCTACTTGAAATCAATGAGGAACAGCATTATTAGCTAAGCAAAATCGATAATCGATACAAAAGTAAAAAAAATCATGATCAATAAATGATGCTTCCGATTGTTAAAAGCCAATATACTTACCATTCTTCGGCAGGCCTCGGATGACGTTAACCGCCGCATTAAAACGTTCTTCGATCGACATCTTGCTGTTTGAATGGAACCCGCTTATCATGCAGGAGATCGGGACTAAACGTAAGTGGTCATAGATGCACTGCGACGGGCGATAAAACAACTGAAACACTTTAAGTGTGTACTACGACGCAGTTCGTTGAAGAATTCACTTTCATACGTTTTATGTTACATAAAGGGAATACTAATTGGTAGTTTAGGTGCATTCAAATGATACCTTGTGGAATGGAGTTCGATGCGCTCGCTTTCCATCACTTTGTACGGTACTGGTATAACATGTGTGGCTTGCACAATGCGTCTCAAATTAATCGAAACCCTGATCGAACAAATGATGTTGGTTGCGAGTTTGCGAATTATTCCCAACACGTAACCAAACCTGTGCAAACCTCCCCCAGATGAGCAGCGTAATTTTTAACAGTAAATTTTGGCCTTTGACGGTAACAACGAAGCCCGTTGTCTCACATCATTGACATTTCCACGATTGATCCCCTGCGTCCCGCGGTCTTGCTCCAAAAACCCCACTGCAGAAAACACACCACACGCAACGCACATTCGCTCTCACTTTTTCTCGCGCACGCCTTTGATGTATCGATTCATCCTTTTCTTTCACTCTCTCCGAAATTACTGATTACAACACCGTCATTGGGATTCATTCCCTTTATTTTCTTAGTTAGCTCGTTTCCACTATTATGTGTGTGGTTTTACGCACATCTTCCTTTGTCACCAACCTACTATTTTGAGTGCACCGTGGCATAGGTTCACTTTTTTTACTTGCTCAAGCGCGTGCACTTTCCTATTGATTGGATTGGGACACCAGTGAGGGCGAAAAATGCGACAGTGCGTGTAACGACCAGCTATGCGATCATAAAACTGCAAATTACCTGAGCTCCGTGTCACAATTAACCATCAACACCAGCCACTGACTATCCGCTTCCAGCCTATCACATCGCCCTGAGTTGCACTTTGCCCCTAGTGCGATATTCCGTAATCTTCACTACGGTTTGCATTACATTTTACACACTGTTTCCAAAACATTACCACCACTGAGAGCACGATTAACGGCATAGAACTAGTACATTTTAAACGAGTTTGCAAAATAAATCACATCGAAAATTGCTTCGAATTGATACGACATATATACGCCACCGGCCACTGCTGCAAACAGCGATCGCAACACTTGTAAACACTTTCTTTGGTTCAGCTGGTATTTTGAGTCAGTTTCTCGCGAGGCACTTTTTCGTCGTGCTGACAACGTCATTGCTTTAAAGCAGGTGTGTCAAACATATTGTCACGTTATTTGAATCGGTTGTTTTTGCAAAAATACCCCAGGCCAGGTCTACCCATGCAATACAGGTTTAACATTTTCAATATAGATAAAATGATTCACGCAGTAAAGAATAATTAAATTTAACAAGACAGTTACTGCTGTTCAAACGGCTTATAATTTATGCTAGAATAATAATTGCTAGAAAAGCAGTATTTCTCGCTACATTTATTTATTATACATTTGATTTAAATCTTCAATACGATACAAAATTGGCTCTCGATAATCATAGTAAGTAAATAATTTCCCATGAGTAGTCTAATAAATGTTTCCACGTTGTGCAAGCTCATTATTACATACTACATAACGGCTACGATGACGATTACGAATCAGAGTACGGAAATACGAAATGAAAGCATTTTTTTAAAGTATGCATCACCAGCACCGTACCATCTCGAATTTATGAAAAAAAATTGTATCCACATGCTGAATGTTATATTTATTTTTCAAATTTCACCAACTTTTCTCCATTACATGTCTTCATTGTCAGTATGTTTAGGAGTAGGAAAATAAACATTCCCATTAACATGCTCTTTGATGTATTCTCCACCGCACTCTTCATACTGTTGCCTAGTTATTAGCGATTGCCGAAAGGTTTCGGTTAAACAAAACTTACTAGCCCCATTCCACCCATCTAGCGCTGGATCACGAGCTACTTCTATGTCGAAACGTGATTCATAAGGAAGCATCTCTCTCATTTCCCGAGTAAGTCGCTCTTTGAGACCACGAATTTTCGCACATCCTCCCGTTAGAAATATGTTTTCCACCAAGCAGCTTCTTTGCTCAGCCGGAAAGAGTTTTAGTACAAAATCGATCGTTTCAGCAAGTCCCGCTTCGTAACTTCCAATGATACTTGGTTGAAACAAAATTTCCGGTGCACGGATGCGTTCCACGCCGACATGTAGCTGATACAGCTCCGCGGCGCTTCCGGACATCATCAGCAGCGGATCCTCATAGGTTGCATCGTATTGTTTTAAAATAATTTCACACTCCAGCAAACGCTCGTTGTCATTCTCATTGTCGCTATCATCGTCTCGACTGATCTGCTTGTACACATCCCAATCCTCGTCTCGCATCCCAAAATCGTCACTGCCTTTCTCCTTTCGCGCCAAATGCGATATAATACGCATTCGCTCCTGTGCAGCCGCCGTTCGTCGTTTTGCTAGATCCTGCTTGCGTTGCCTGCGGGCATGTCGCTTGTCAATGATAGCGTCACGTTTGCGCCGAGTTTCCTCCACCCACTCAACGATAGTCATATTTGGAGGAGGTTGCAGAAGCTTCTCTGAGTCGGCTTGTACTTGAGGACCATTTACCATAGGGGTATTTATCTTCAGGCGAGTTTTATCAATTCGTGAATTGACGGTGCTTATCATTCGTTTTAACTCTCCGGCATCCTTCAGACTGTGCTCTGCAAGACCGTCGCGAAAGTCATCTCCGTCTTCCGCTGATTCTTCCAGCTGTTGTAATTGTGCGAGTAGTTCCTCGTCCTGTGCCAAACGTTCTTCGCGGCGCCTTGCGTTGATTTCGGCTAAACGCCTGGACAGCTCCTTCTTTTTCTCAACCTTCTGCTCATTGGTTAAGGTTGGGGCTGCCACCGTTTGGTTATAGGGCAATTGAATTTTCTTCACGTTTTCCTCGTAGTACTCTACGGATGACCAGTCACGGAGCGATTGCATGTAATCGTACGCGTACTCTCCGTACTTGTGCAACAATACCTCAGATCGGCTTAATGTGATTGCATTCATGTGGAATGTATACTTAAGCTGCAAGCATCGGTGCAAGAATGCAATCATATTCGATCCTCCGATGTTTATACGACGTATCTTATCCACGACTATGTGCCCATCCATCACCGGAACTACGTGCGTCGTGTGATAACCCGTAGCGATGACCAGCCCATTCTTGGCTCGTTGATTTGAATATAAACTAAAAAGACAATCAACACCATACGAAAGACCGGGTATATCATAGCACTCGAACAGCAGCTCCGACATCAGACTTCGGCAGTAGTTTGGATTGAATAGGCATTCCGTTATCATAACCTTGTGTGGTACGCCGTTTTCTGAGTTGATACCTAGTTTGGTGAAGATGTAATCGAAAATCTGCTCCTGTACATTATAATGTGTAACAACATTCCGGTCAAACTGGGTCCGTAGTTGAAGGCGCATCGCCTCAATATTTACAATGTCGTTACCGATTTGGGTAACGGGTACGGCAACCACATCGACATCCTTTTTATTGCGATCCTTTCGAGGTTTGGCCAATAGGTTGCGGAAAACGAGCGCCGGCTTCTCTTTCAACATCCAACCGGCTCGGCAGTTGAATGAACCATTGTCGATAACTATGACTGCCTCGCGGCCAACCGAGGGATCGGGGTATGGTTGCACTATATCAGGGATTATTTTCAAATCTTCTATCGGTGAAATTTCCATTTCCATTCAATGGCAAAACAAATCTTCTCAAACCCGAAGAAGGCGATCTGCAAATAATAGAGTGTTGTTTATGACTGACAACCACCTCAAAACAAGCATCTATCGGTTGTAAAGCAATCTACTGAGAATATTAATTGCACAAACATTGTTTAGCTCGGATTCAATGAATGATAAATTTAAATATTCATAAAACATTATTTCAAAGGGAAAGTAAATTCATTTACTATGATTTTGCATTGATATTTCATAAAATTGTTCATGCAGCTTCCGAAACCGTAGATCTAAACGTAAATCGTTGGCATTTACGATCCAAACACCCAACACAACACACGCACACAAGCGCAAACATAATCAATTCGATTCTCTTCGTTTACGCGTATCTGTCGAAAGTTGAAGTTTACAATATTGTGCTGACGAAGTCTATTGCTCTGTCTAACAACAGCAGAAAGAAAATTGTTGTACAGTTGCGGCGTTCCTCATGAGAAAGAGGGTGTGAAGCAAAATCGTTGGATCTTTCAGTTATTAAGTTTGTACAGCAGGTCTCGTTCTGTTGGTTCCGTATTCTGATTCCGCTAATTAGTTTCATTGAGTCATTGGTTTTATCACTACTGGAAGAGGGTATCGCGGCGGCAAAATACTTTTCCAGCTATATTGCCCACCATACTTTTTCAGCTATAGTGCCGTCAAATCATCAACCCTTGTAGACGCATAAAACAAATTGATACGACTTGGGACCCGACCGGAAGTATCAATTCATTTGAAATTCTATCAAGATGATGGTAAGTGAGTGTGGGAGATTGATAAGCCGATCGCAATGTGCTGGCGCCACCACCGGTGATAAGGCAAGGGATATGTATGTGGGCGGCTTTGCATGAATATCATTTTTTCTTTATAGGACGGCATTGAAGAAAACGGATCGCCAAAGCAAGCCACCAGTCCTAATGCAACTGCACCAGAAATGGTTGGTTCGCGTCAAGCATCCGTTGAGGGTGGATCGACGGCAGGATCTACGACAACGCTTCCAGATAACTCGCTTCTGGTGAGTCATGGGCGTTTTTTGTTGTTGTTGTGGAAGAATAGTTCGCGTTATCGTTTGGTACATCTTTCTTTGTCACGCTTTCAGGTTGATATTTCCGATGCTTTGAGCGAAAAAGAACGTGTTAAATTTACCGTCCATACACGCACTAATCTGCAAGGGTTCGATAAATCCGATTTCCTGGTCGTTCGCCAACACGAAGAGTTTGTCTGGCTGCACGATCGCTTTGAAGAAAACGAGGAATATGCTGGGTACATTATTCCACCATGTCCTCCGCGACCAGATTTCGATGCATCGCGCGAAAAACTGCAAAGACTGGGTGAGGGCGAGGGAAACATGACAAAGGAAGAATTCAAAAAAATGAAACAGGAACTGGAGGCGGAATATTTGGCCACATTCAAGAAAACTGTCGCCATGCATGAAGTATTTCTGACACGCCTTGCTTCACATCCAGTGTTTCGAGAAGATTCGCACCTGAAGGTGTTCCTCGTGTACGATCAGGATTTGTGTGCGAAAATAAAGAAAAAAATCGACATCTTCGGAGGACTGGTAAAGAGCATCGGTAAAACGACGGACGAGATCTACCTTGGAGCTACAGTAAAAGATGTAAACGATTTTTTCGAGCACGAAGTGCATTTTTTGACCGAATATCACTCACACCTGAAGGAAGCCGCTATACGTACTGAGAAAATGACCAACAAACATAAGGACGTGGCTGACTCGCACGTACGCATCTCGATGCAATTGCTCGGACTGTCCACGGCGGAGCATGGTTCAATGGAAAAATTTTTGGCTAAAACATCGGACATTTTCGAAAAAATTAGGGTAATTCAGAACTGTGCCATCGATCGAACTATCATCTTCACGGACCCTTTTTTGTTTCTTTCCTCAGAATTTGGAAGGGCGCGTGGCTAGTGACCAAGATCTGAAACTGGGCGACACTTTGAGGTACTACCAACGGGATAGCTATGCCGCCAAAGCACTTCTCATTCGTCGTTTACGCTGTTTGGCCGCGTATGAGACAGCAAACCGTAACTTGGAAAAGGCACGGGCAAAGAACAAGGACGTGCATGCCGTAAGTGTTTTGTTTTGTTCAATTAAAGTCGAGCATAACACTAGTGTACATACTTATTGCGCTTTGGCTTCCAAAGTCTGTGTACCTTCATAACATTATTTCCTGGTTGTTCTTTTTCCATTTAATATTAACCATCAATTTGCTGACTGCTTTCTCTCTTTTTATGCTTCCTTCCACGATGGCGGTGTAGCCGTTGGAAGTGCAGGAGGTGGGAATGATTTTATTCTCCTATACCCGCATGCTTTTGTGAATGTGTTCCGTGGCATTTAAATAGCACATTTTAAACAACTCTTTCTGTCATTACAGGCTGAAAATGCCCAAACGCAAGCATGTGAAAAGTTTGAATCCATGTCAGCCCGGGGCAAGGAAGAACTCGTCAGCTTTAGATTGCGTCGTGTAGCTGCCTTCAAGAAAAGGTAAATATATTCAATACCACGGGTTTAGCACAAGTTTTACGCCCTTTTTCTTGCTTTAAGCTTAACGGAATTGGCAGAGTTGGAGATAAAACACGCTAAAGGACAGTACGAATTTCTGCGCCAATCGTTACTCTCGTTACAAGAACTGGCTTAGACACGATGTATAAACCAAGCAACATTTCAGCAAAAATCATTTAAGGATTATTGCAGAGTAATCCGACGAACGTAGCCGTCTATGTGGAACAATACACTTTTTTACCTTTGCGGAAGAGTCCATAGTCAACGGCGGACCGAAATCTGCATATACCGTAAACAATGTTTGCATTTGTGAACGACTGAAAGCTGTAATAGGAGCCACCATGAGAATGTTTCGTAGTTAAAACAACAAGCAAAACATTGTAATTGATGATGAACTAACTAAATCGTTCATATCAGGGCATCTTCATTTAGCTCACCAATTTTTTGTTATTTGCAACAACGAGGGTACTATTTGAACAGCGGGTTCTACAAAAATACGTTTGAAGCCATTATCTTAGTTCACATTTTTACATTCTACTGTTGGCTGTTTAGATAAGGAAAACGTGAAAATGTTGACGTGAGAGATAGATGCTTTCTTTTGCTCGATGCAATTGTGTTAGCATCAGTTAAATTAAATCAATTTTGACCATATATTCCTTTGTTAGAAGTTGTAGAATTTATTCACTCGAATTATATCTAAATAATCGGAATTATGTATTGCAATTCATTTATCTTCCATTGAACATTTGCTAGCGGAAGCAAAGAAAAAAAGTAAAAGAAACGTAAGTGAGAATATACGCGTTTATTATTACAATTGTGCGTTTCTGAGCGTACAGTAAGAGGAATCAGGTATTTTTAGTGCATTTTTATTGTATCACAAAAAAAGAATTAAAAATGGATTTGAAGTGAAAACCAAAACCCGAACAGCTTGTACAAACGCAGCGTGAAGGTAGGAGAACTTATTGGGACTTTATTTTTTCTACTGTACTCTTTATACACCTGCTGTTAGTCTTTTTTTTCTGACTCTAATCGAGGAAAAGACGATTCAGATAAACGCAAACAGCATGAGCTCGTACTGAAGCCTGAATGATCTATAGAAAAGCATACACAAGTCGGTAATTAGTTACTTGTCTGAAATATTGATGATATTAATAAAACAACATGTAATATAAAAAGTGTTGTTTAATTTTAATAATGATTATAACGTCGAGTTGCGATAAAATTGTAGTAGATTTATGCAATTTGCTGTATGACGGTGCATGTGACGGTTGATCTTCCTCTCTTACAATATTTAGGTCATCTTGCAAAACATATAAGACATCTGTATGTAATTTTGGTACACATTAATTGTATTTAACGTTTTCCCATAGCTCGTACATTTTGCCGTGCCACCATTCAGGGTGTGTTTGTGTGTGAAAGAGAGTGTGTGTATGTGATAATAATTATGTTAGTCTTACCTAATGGTTAAACATTTACTTGTTCCTCTATCCCATTCGTAGTGCGCACATTCCCATGCTTTTTATTGTTATCCTTTTTTTGTTAATTCCACTTTGTACCCAAACAACGAATACAACAACTGAAAATGTCTCTTTCATGTGATGTTGGCAATGGAAAAACTGTCTGATTCTTTCGCGCTGCTTGCTCTCATATTTTATTTGGCTTCTCGTTGTTGTATTCTAGATTGCGTTTTTGAGTTCCGTGTCTGTATATGATTTTCTACTTTTTGTATGTTTTTTTTTCGATAGCACACCTTTGCTTATTTTTTCTATGCGTAATAATAGCGTCTGGGAATTAAAACCAGGAATACACCATGCAGATGTCTCGTACTGGAATATTGCCCAATTTATTCCATGAAATTTTGTTGATACTTTGCAGATGCATGAACGGAAGTCTAACGTAATACTCTGACGGTGCAGAAAAAGGCTGACGCTCAATTCAACGGATGCATTTTGTCGGTTACTCCCCTGCATCAATTATAAAAAGCTGATAAAGTGGTTTTGCCACTTGCTCTACCATGTTGTGTGCAAATAATCTTAGTTATGTAAATTTTTTAATACGAATCGATCGGCAAAGACGGGCTAACCATACTTATTTCTGTTACCATGCATTTTATATGTGTGATTTCTTCCTTATTGGTTACATTTGCACATCCATGAAGGATGGTTAATGATTCGAACTATTTCAGCCTCACACTAACAATAGCGAACGTGGGAATGAATGAAAAGCACTTCCGTACGGGAGGACTCATATATCTAAGAAGAACAAAACGCATACTTTAGCAATAAAAACGCTTGCAAAAAAATACGAAAACGAGGGTAACATGAAAAAAATTTTGAAGAAAAACGTCAATTTGTTAAAAACAAAAGCCCAGAACATCGTCCTAATAAGTTAAACAAACTACGCTTTTGTATTTGTTAGGAATATTCCTATGAATCCGATTCTTCACACTGTGAGTCCGTTTGTTTCACTGAGATGTTATAATGTGCATCTCGTATTTTTATGATGTAAAACGTGTTTACCAGCTGTTCAAAATCGACACGAGGGCATGTTGTAGCTCATGATACATAACATGATCATTTAGAAGCTAATAGCTGGATGCTGATGAGGGATGTCGCATTCTCCGACCGTTACCCGGTACATAGCCATTTCGCTGATGCCATGATAATGGACAAAGGCGGCAACTAATACCAGCACATGGAAGATTTGATGCGATTGAAACTGATAGAAGAACAAACAAGACGTGTTATAAATGCGATAAAAAATATGTGTAAAAGTAGTATGGATAATAACAAACAAAAAAACTCACCCAAATATCACACTTGCCGGGAAACCATCGCTCAGGAACGCGCAGAGCATAGAATAGGGCACCGAGGATGTATAGCAATCCCATCAGAATCAACCAGCCCAAGCTTGCCTGGGAAATTTTACTAAACCAGCCTTCCATAAGCACGTAATGGATCGCTGGGATAATACCAGACAGACCAAAGCTCATGAAAACTCCTGCAAAAGGCAGACAAATTAAACATAATGCATTTCTTAACACTGCCCTTAGTTCGGGTTGTATTCTCTGAGCATGCTGATGAAGTCTTCGCAACTTACCGGCACGAAGCGGTCTCAGATTGGGCTGAGAAAATTTATCCCAGAGCGAGGTAATGATCGAAGTGATGCCGAGCACGATGACAACAGTCAGGTAGATCAATTTGTGTTTATAGTGGCAATAGAAACCATAGTACAGCCAGGGAACGAATGAGCCCATGATAAGTAGAGCAATGCCGCAGTAATCAAGCCTATAAATCGAGACATGAAAATAGACAAGAACGAAACATTATATCCGTCTTACATAAGCCCTTAGCGAACTTGTTGGCTTACTTTGAAAACAACTTGCCAACCATTTCCGAGTGACAGCACAGAGTGTGGAACGCAAACGAAAATCCTAGACATATGATTGCGCCAATGAAAAACGTTAGGAAAATTAGCTTCTCCTGTAGTTGAATTTCGAAGGAAGGCCGCGTCAAGAAGTAGGCGGCAACACCGATGAACATCACGCAGCCTAGCAGATGAGTCCAGATGTTGCCAGTTTCGGTGTGAATGCGAAAGATCGATTTAAAGCAAGCGCTGAACGAAGGCAACGGTGGCCGGTGTCCTTTATGCAAGAAGTCGTTATCCTGGAGCCATGCCGGTAAGTTCTTAAAGTGGCACACCTTCCATGAGGCTTCCCACACCTTACGCACGAACTCTTCGGCCTGCTCAGCCGCGTTATGGGCCAGCGCACCAAGATCGATTTCATCTGACAGAACTCCCGCCTTAAGAACTTCCGTCATTTCCGCTTCCAGTAGCTGGTTGTCTTCGGGTGTCGAAGGTAACGGACAACCGACTCCATCGTCTTCCTCTTCCTCTAGGTCGTCGTCGTCATCCAGCAGATCGATGTCTTCAGAGGCCAGCGAAACTTCTTCCGGCGCCCATACGTGACGTTTTCTTATACTGGATTCGGCTCCCATCATATTGTTGAACAGATCGTCACCAGGAGCGGCATTCAGCACCGATTTGTGGCTGATGCGTGAAGTTGCTGTTTGATGCTGCGTGCCATCCTCGAGGACATCGTCTGTTCCGTAATGCAGCGACGACATAGCGCAGAGTTTATTCTAAAAAGTATACACAACTATCAGACCAGTTGATTACAGCGCCAGTTACAAAAATACCCATATAAAAAAGAAAATAAAACTTCCGACTGCACCATACCACGTGTAACTATAAAAATCAACAAGATAACAAAGCAGGCGGCGGAAGCATATAACCCCAAGCTAAACGTCGATTGAAATATGCACATGTTGTGATTTGTGTGAAGTTTGCACATCCGTACTTCAATGGCGCAGTGCTTTTTCACAGCTTCAATGTGAATCTTTTGACTTTGTGAGAAACCAAAACGTGATAACTAATCCTGATTACGTTGTAACATGTAACACATGAGAAGTATGAGCAATATTTAAATAGTTACTGATCTGCTTTGCATACATTTTTAATAGATGCTTTCTAATTTCCTTCCAGTTAGTTAGAAAGAGAGTAACATGTTCAGATAACGACATTCGATAGATATATGTGTAGTTAGACTATCGCTCCCCGCACATATTTTCCATAACCACAAACGAGATCACCTTGAATTAAACCCAATGCGAGCTTTACCCGCTTCCTTATCACACCTAAACTAGCAACTAGAGCAGATAAAGGCAATCGAAGCGGTATATGTTCAATCACTTGGAACAAATGCCATTCGTAGCTACAGTTTCTAATACACCAGCAGTTTAACTGTCTATTACAAAACATTCACAAAAAATTGCACACTGCACTCAAATCACGCTGGAGCGGGCTAATGATGGCGCTTAAGAAAAATCAATAATCTTCGTTGCTCGCATTTTCGTTGAAACAAATGCTGTGCTGTGCAAATGTCGAATGTAGGTTCCTTTTAATGCTAATTTATCCAGCGTTTTATCGATAAAAAATTTAGTCCATCAGGCTGCAAACACGTTTAATCACCTATCTTTTCGTATCACTAAGAAATCATGTGATTGCACAACAAGTCGAGTGTGTGTTTTTTAGTACGGGCCAAAAGACTATATAGCAGCTAGTTTGTTCCACCGATAAAAATATCACGTCGAATGCTTTGTTTTCTTTTTATATGGATTAGTGTCGCCTTCCGTTTAGCCTAGTTTTACACACTTCTTGTAAAATGAACCACACGTAATCCACATTCGATTGTTAGCGACGGTCGACTTTGAGCGGAAATTCGTAGGGAAACACGTAGTGAAAACGATAGATTACACAAACATTAGGAATGTAGTTTGGGTCACTCGTAAAATCCTCTCTAAGTTGGTCGTAAAACTACCCTCGTCGAAGATTCCTCCACTCAATCAGTGGCAATTTTCGATAGCTGTTCTCTATATTGAGTTTTGAACTACATAACAAGCGATGGGGTATTAACAATTAGCCCCCTTCGGGTTTGGAAAAAAATCACACTCCCGCACTCCACCGAGGGAAAAAGCCACTGAAAGCTATCGGGCACAGAGAAACACTTCCGTAATGCATTTAATCAGCCATAACATTAGATGTAAATTACCAAAACAGTAGTTTAACGTCGTTCGTATGCAATAGATTTCACAAAGAACTACCCCTTTCCCTCAGCAAATAAGCCCTTGGATGGGCGGTAAAAGGGAAGTAGTGCTGCGTTGCTGGTTACTGCACTTAAAAGAGAGGGCTAGTTGAAGCTATTACAGAAGGGACTAGTCGGAGATATTTATGTGTCAGATGCAACGAACCGTACCGAGCGAACGAGTGCTTTTTGACATTCGATCGTGACAACATTCTTGACAGCAGCTCATTTGGCATTTGGTTTAAAATTTGTGTATTTATGTGTGATATTTGCCTGCCAGGAGATCGTTTTCTCTGGATGATTTTCTGTTTCACTTACTTTGCATATCATTACCAAACATGATCTATTGCATAAGTGTGAGCATTATAATTTCAACTTGAATCACGTTTACTATTTGATTCATACAATTTCATTAGAGCAATGTTCCACATAATTACTCTTCTTCTTCTTCTTTACTTAGGTTTTAACACGGTACGATGCAGAAGTCCAGCTACCTGGGTCCTCCTGTATTAATCCGTGTTCTGACTCCACTCAACCTTAGTAGTAACTAGGACCGGCAACTAAAGGCCATATGTCCATACATAATTACTCGAGATCGTGAAACAGTCCAATTGCACTACAAGGTAGAGCATATGGAATGAAAGATGCATTAGGAATGTATAAAGCAAATATACGCTACGTATATTGAATTGTTTGGTATAGTGTCTTTACCTGATCGTTTTCCTGAGACACGAACCATACCCATTGTGTTTTTCATGGGTCGCGTTTTGGATGATTCTCATGATGGATTCAAAAACGGAGATTCGATAAACACAATATTAACATTATGCCTAACCGAAATTTCTTTAAAACCACACTTTATGCAATCATTTTCATTCATGTCCTACACTGTGCAGGTAAGTTTTTCTTTGCTGATCTGCGTAAATGAGAAATAATCTACAGACCATTATGATTTTGTACTATTTGTAGTACTAAAATATGTTTGCATTTTACTTTCAGGGTCACATAATTGAGGATTATTTTTGCAAGCTAAATCGCTCTTGTGCTCTCTTGAAATTTAGCTGATTTTTCTCTTCAACAAATCCTATCACTTAATCTCGAGCGTTGTAATTCTCTCCGCCTGCTGTTCAAACCTGTATCATTTTCTCATCCAGCTTCGTAATTTTACACGCTTAATTTTCCCCCGCTCCTGCCTGCTGCTTTGCGATGTGCATATGTATGCGTCTTTTTTTACTACGGACGAAATCAACGAGAGGATCTCGCGTAAAGGGAGAATCTCTCCCACAGCTCAAACAAACGTGTTCTGCATGAGGGAGAGGAATAGCTCTCGGCATAATGCAACGGGTTCACTAGCCCGAGCGAGAGCGTCCGATGGCGCGAGCCTAGTGAGAAGATTCTCCTTTGACAGCACGTCGAATTTTCAAAACGTACAGGAGCATCATCAGCAGCAGCGAAAAAGTGACGAGCGCGTATCGCAGTGAAAAATTCGTGTTTCGACTTCATCCGCATCTGCCGCTACGATATTCGATGCCTACTGCGTTCTGTTGGAGTGGCTAATCATCCCTAATCATTGTCGCCAATGTGAGTGCCACCGATAGAGGACAGTTTGCGCGCCCGATTGCGGTAACATTGAATCGGAAAAAGGCCTTCGAGTTACACCCACATCAAACGGGAGTCCTGTTCGAAGGAGTGGTGGTGATTATTGGTTACTTTACTAGTTTTTTTTACGATTGATGGACAGTGCTACATTTTCGCAACTACGCCTATCGTAACAGTGTCGCAGCCTGAGAACAAATTGCGTGTGCAAAGTGTGCCTTGACTAAAATATTTTTACACGGTAGCTAATCGATTGCTGTGCGTCAATATACGTGCCCAGTGCAGGGAGATTTCATGTTTCAGAGTTTGTAGTTCAGTTTCAAATTCGATGAAATGGTGCGTTTAGTTCGCGAAGTTGTTCTGTCTACCTATGCTATTGTGATGAGATACCCAAGGATGTGATGGGGCTTCGTTTTCCTCGAGGTTCAAACAAAACGCCAGGCTATTTTTTTTTGGCACTCTACCCGTGTATGGGCCAAGGTCCAATGTCACGTACACTGCTGTGCACTTTTTAACGCTGTTGACAAATATCAGCGGGGAGAGAAATCAAAACCAGGAACGGGGATTCGTTTGCAGCTGCAGGAAAGCTGTGCGAGAAACACGCTCTTCTGGATTTATGTTTCTCGTACGAAACATTGGCATAAAAGGCAGATTTTTGTTATGTTAGCTCGCCACAGGTGTACAATACAGGTGCACCTTCCGCAACTCGATCCTGTCCACAGATTGTAGCTGGGTGATCATGGGCGGGTACACCGTGGTGCAGGACAGTATCCTTTGATGAAATATAGGATCATTTTACAACCCGTTTTAGCATCGTAACACCGAACCCGCACGGTACCCGCAACGAGTGATATATTAAAAACAGTATTTTCATAATGTGACGTAGAGGTCTGAGTAAGGGCAGCAACGAAAATCCGCCACATACCCGTGGTTATCAAATTACATGGTGCCCTATCCCCCCACCCTTAATCTTTTGGCACGAGAAGCAGCTAACGATCTGATACGGGTGGCCTTGGATATATTTTTCCTTTGAAATTTCAAGTGAATAAACAATGAGTAATAGCTGACGGCAAAGTAGGCCTTTTGCGATAGGTATCGGTGAGTCAGGCCTTTTTCCTTTCCCGGAAATTGGTAAATCACAATGGTACCTTGCAGTGCTTGTGGTTAAAGATGGGACGTTTCTGATTTTTAGCTGAATGTGGCGCGTCTGCCGTCCTTGTATTAATCGTTCAATTACTTGCACCTCCATCCGTGAGGGTTGTCCTTTTGTTGTATCATTTTGTTATAGATGTAGTACCTACTCTCTAGCTCTCGTGCTTTACTTGTGCTCTCTCTCCCTCGCTCTCTCTGCATTCTCTCACTATTACTAGCCGTTTCTCTTTCCTGCATTTTTTCGTGTGTACTAAATAGCCTTGCTCTCATCGTACACACCTTCATATGATGCATTTAAAATTATAACTCCTATTTGCTCGACGGGTCCTCGAAAGTATCTCTTGCCTGGGTTCTTCTTCACTCTCCCAATCTCTCCTACGCTCTAGTAGTTGCATTTTTCGCGAGCCACTTTTAAGAAACAATCAAGGATTTTCATGCGAGTGGGAAGGAATGCGGGATACGTTAACGTCCGGTATAAATATAAAGCTGACCATGGTCGTCCTCTAACCCCGGCCTCTAGTGTCCTAAGGGGTAGTGGGTGTGAGAACCGGTCACAGTTGGGTGGCACGCTCTTCTAGGCCCTGTAATCTGCTAGCGTTCTGTCGCCTCACAGCTCATTACAAGTGGATAACATAAGTTTGATGCAACGTAAACTAAATTGAATTTTCTCTGTCCTGTTGTTGTATCCACAGGTGCTGCTGGCGGGATTCTAGACTATTACTGTTTGCATAGACCATCTGAACTGAACGCAAGACGAAAAGCAAATCAACAGCATCATATCGGCTGGCGTAGCCGCAGCACGTTTGCAGAAACAGTACCATTTACGTTAACATCCTAAATCAACACGCAACAGGAACATATTGGATTGTCTCACTAACTGGAGCACACGGCATGAATTTGGGTAGTTCCGGTGGAGGCGGAACCGGCACCTCATCGAACACTTCAGGCAGTGGTGGCAGTGGAGGATCGACTGTCGGTGGTGGTGCCGGAAGTGGGAGTGCAAGTAGTGCCAATATCAGCGCAGCGGTAGGCGGTATAGGATACGGTGGTGGGGGAGGTTCCGGTAGTGAGATGCCTGCAGAAATAATACGCCCAAAGGTTGTGACGGTGAAGCACCCCGAATCAAACAAACCGAAGCCGACCACCAAAAAAGGCAAAGCGATCCAGGCGGACGTTGATGTCATCAAGGAGTTCCAGCGGTGCAAAGAGGAAAATATTCAGCGGCTTGATCTGAGCAAATCCTCCATCACGGTCATTCCGGCTTCGGTGAAGGACTGCACGAGCTTGGTAGAGTTTTATCTGTACGGAAACAAGATCTCGTCGTTACCGCCGGAGATCGGGTGCCTGGCAAATCTTAAAACGCTAGCGTTGAACGAAAATTCGCTCACATCGCTGCCCGATTCGTTGCAAAACCTAAAGCAGCTGAAAGTGCTCGATCTACGACACAACAAGCTATCCGACATACCGGAAGTGATTTACAAACTTCATACACTCACGACGCTTTATCTGCGCTTCAATAGGATCCGCGTGGTAGGGGACAATTTGAAAAATCTTAGCAACCTGACGATGCTGAGCTTACGGGAGAATAAGATTCACGAGCTGCCAGCGGCCATCGGCCATTTGGTTAATCTGACTACGCTGGATCTCTCGCACAATCACCTAAAGCACCTGCCCGAGGAAATCGGAACCTGCGTGAATTTGACCGCACTGGATCTGCAGCACAACGATCTGCTAGACATACCGGAATCGATAGGCAACCTGTCGAATCTGATGCGCCTCGGGTTGCGCTACAACCAGCTGTCGTCAATTCCTGTATCCCTGAGGAATTGTACGCACATGGACGAGTTCAACGTGGAGGGAAATGGAATCAGCCAGTTGCCCGATGGGCTGCTGGCCAGTTTGAGTAACCTCACCACGATCACGCTTTCGCGAAACGCGTTCCACAGCTATCCATCGGGTGGGCCAGCTCAGTTCACGAACGTCACGAGCATCAACCTGGAGCACAACCAGATTGACAAGATCCAGTATGGGATTTTTTCTCGCGCTAAAGGCCTGACCAAGCTTAACATGAAGGAAAATGCGTTAACTTCGCTGCCACTCGACATCGGCACTTGGACGCAAATGGTCGAGCTCAACTTTGGCACGAACTCGCTGACCAAGCTGCCAGATGACATACACTGCCTGCAAAATTTAGAGATTCTCATTCTTTCCAACAACCTTCTGAAACGAATACCTAACACGATTGGCAGCCTGAAGAAACTTCGCGTGCTGGATTTGGAGGAAAATCGGCTTGAATCGTTGCCGTCCGAGATCGGATTGCTGCACGATCTGCAGAAGCTGATCTTACAGTCCAACCAGCTGAGCGCGCTTCCGCGCACAATCGGTCACCTGACAAACTTGACGTACCTGTCGGTTGGGGAGAACAATCTACAGTTCCTGCCGGAGGAGATCGGCACGCTGGAAAACCTGGAATCGTTGTACATCAACGATAACCCTTCGCTAATAAAGTTACCATACGAGCTGGCACTCTGCCAGAATCTAGCCATCATGAGCATCGAAAATTGTCCCCTGTCGGCGTTACCGCCCGAGGTTGTTAGTGGCGGTCCGAGCCTCGTCATACAGTACCTAAAACTCCACTCGCCCTATCGACAGATGTGATTTGCTGGCGAATAATCCGCGATCAGCTGCGATCGAGTCGTTTCTCTTCTGTATGTACACGTCGTATGTGCGTCGTCATGATCGCCGTGTTTTTTCAAATTGATTATTGGTGTTTTGTTGATTTCTGGTGTCTGCGGGGGCGATGGCCACAGTGCACAGATTTACATTAAGGATTGATGATTAAACAGAGCACGATGTTAGTCGTACATCGATGCATCTAATTCAACAATATAAGTAAAATTGGTTGGACACCGAGGGAAATCACATCAAACATGCATAATGCGCAATGGAAGTAACGCATAGAAGAAAAAACAAATTGAATCAATGTGATTAAAATAAAGCTTTAATATTATTGCTTATTAAACGAAACAAAAAAAAACATAAACATGACTGCATGGACGTCAAATTAGAGCACGATGCAGACAAAACAAATGATACCAACTGGAATGAATGATATCGGTCAATATCGAACTAGGAAACAATCGAAATAATCAGTGTTGTTTCATGAACATAGTGTGACAAAATTGAAGAAAATACCGGATATGGCAATAAGGTGTGTCAAAACTACTCCCAAGCTGATCTCCTGTTTACTCGTTTACTGCAAATACCACAAATCGTTTACGCTGTGTAACAGTACAATGTAGAAAACATATTGTGACAATAGTGGTTACCTACCGCTGGAAGTCTTGTTCGGAAATTGTGTAATCAAACGTTTATTTGGTCATTGAACATCGATTAACGTTGTGTTGGAAAAAGTGATAATTTGTTCAAAGGAAGACAAACCAAATCATCTACTTATGATAATGTGATCGTCAACTGAAACATGGAATGCTGCAAGTTGTTGTGAAATTGGTAAGTAAAAACCAAACCCCGATACCAATGGTTTTCATATTTTCCGTCGTTAAATCGAAAATAACTGTTAGGCTACTTTCGAGAGTTATAGAATTTTTATTTAAAAATCTGCTTGAATTTATTAATTTCTAGCAGGTGAAGAACAATTATACTTATTTTTAATATATGCCTCTATCGGAGTGCGTGTGTGCTGTTTCTAGTTCGGTATTGACTATAACTTCGGATGAAATGCAAATGCGAATGCGTTTCCAATTTGCTACTGAAAAGGATAGTAAAACATATTTATTGACGGATGGAAAAAGGAAATGAATAGACGGAACATTGGAATATAAAAAATGAGTTTAGAATTACCCGGCACCCTAATTCTGTGTGTTTTTTCGATTATACTATGTTTTGCAAGCATAGAAAACGTTTGTTGAAGTAAGCTAAGCTTAGCTTCACAATTGATAGATTGCATCAATCTTTTCTCCAGGCGAACATGCTTCGATCACGATACTACCCAAATGCACCTTTAACATGCACAGGCGTTCGCGGAGCAAACGCACTGAACACTGCACGACTCAAAGCATTGGAGACTTATTCCATGAATTTAGAATGAAAATTATTCGTCTATGCTGCATCACTGGGAGTAGTATACTATAAACAACACTGAACGGATTCAACTAGAATTAGTTCTTCTTTCGTTGAACAACAACCGGTCCGAGGTTATCACCGCATTCCTTATTGTGCGCACCATGTGATCCATCGCAGTAAGGCCACTGTTTAGAGTGAAAGGCAAATGGAACAAACGTTAGCGCATCATTTAATTTCTTGTTTTTGAGATTAGTTCAAACTCACATTTTTCGATTTCCAGCATCGGCAAAAGGCAGCCTTTTCCGCGATGTCCTCAATATCGATCATGTCAACTACTTTTGCCTCCTCCAGCCGAATCTTGCTGTTCGCTCTCTTGGATGGTTTTGGGCGAGCTTCTGGGCAGAACGCTAAGTAGGACATGTACACTACTCCGGCAACGGCTGCTGTCGGTGGCACCAGCGACAGCCAGTCCTTGACTGAAGTTGTTAGAAGAGTAGACAAGCATGAGCCATTGCATAAATCAGTGCACCAATATAGTTCGGTCGATTAATCATGGGTAGCAAAATGAGGGGTCCAAACGTTAAAAAAAAAAAAATCAGCAAATCTGCTTGAGCCAAATGGAGATACGTTAGGGGGGTGACACTTTTTGTAGAGCGTCTTGCGACAATTACTGTTGCAACTGTCATACAAACAAATCTTACATAATGCCACAAACATACAGGGCAAGATTAGAAGATTGAGCCTACTTTTGATAACACAAATGTGTGACGGCATGTTACAAAAATGGAGACTCGGTAAAAGAAGAACCCATTTTAAGATTTTATCCGCTGTACTCTTTTTGCCTTTCCCTCGCTCTATCCTGCAGTGCACTTGGTACTGTAAAAATGTTACGCATGAACGAACGAATGACTTGGATCGAGAAGCGAACCACACCAATCCGCAAAAGAAAGCTGTCGCAAATCGGCGACGAGTCCTATATTAACAAATTGCACCGAAATACTTACATCCTAACCGAAACCATCCTCCGAAGGAATCCGGAATTGGTAATCCAGAGAGATAATTTGGAACGGTTGTTTTCACGAGACCCGACAGCAGTTGCATGATGATGGATACAATTTATTGCACAAAACCTTTTTGCCAAATTTATCCCTTTGCAGGACTGAGAGCACACGTCGTGTTGTTAATTAGTCGAAAATATATCAGGCATAAACCGACTGGTAATTGAGTAGTGGTGTGCGATGCGGTTTCGGAGCAACTACTCCGGAGCGTGTGGTTTGCTCCGATCCAGCATGACGGATGGGAGTGGATGATTCTTCTCTATGATTTTTGTAATACAATCTAAAAATTGTAATGTAATCAAATCAAAAAATTTAAAATGAATTGTTTAAATTCTTATTATTCAGTTGAGTTTTTATTTTTTGCTTCATATCCAATTGTTTTGTTTCAAATTTAATTAGGAATTAAGAATTTTGAAGCAGAGGATCAGTTATAAATTTTGATCAGTAAAATAATCAGTTTCAAATGTAATGTGATGTTGGTAATTTCTTCTTTTTTAATTTCAGACTACTTGATACGTTTCAAGGTTCAACATTAGCTTCATTCGTAGCGGATATTCCATCAACGCCTAGGAAATGCTATTCTTCATCAGAGTTTCTCCTACGTTCACAGCCGTGACGTGTCCCTAGGATATTTACAAACAGGGTACTCAGTATGCAATTATGTTTATCACGTTCAATGTCTTATGATCTCCACATCACCTTTCCATTGATTTTGTTTGCGATTTATTTTGCGACATAAGCTCGCATATACCCACGCGCTAAACAAAGCGTAAGTAATTAAGTTAAGCATTTGAAAGATTGAGTAAGACCATTTTAATCATTTATTGATAATTGTTATGATATAGCACAAAAATACGTAAATATTTTAATTGTCTACTTTTGATTTGTTAACATTTAAGTGCATCATAACTCGACTAGGGTTGAAACGGTTTGTTTATGTTCAAACGATATCATCTGGCAATTAAACCGCGTATTGTACGTACATTCAACATAAAATAACGAATTGCAACGAATTTATAGCTTTTAGAGAACAAGTGTATGAAAATGGAAGGTAGACGAAGAGTAAAGAACAGTTCCTGTTTGGAATTCGAGGACATGCCAAGAAAATCAAATTCAAATCCAATGATCGTATTTGGTTAACAATGTGTTATGGGATATAGTTTGTAAAACATGTTTTTGTGCTTTTTGCAAATTCATGAGATCACTTGAATTTACTTGATCTTTGATTTTACCGAGGCAATCATTTCAACAGATAATCTAGTCAAAATTTTACAAGGTTTATTAACGTCAGTTGTCAGTATTGTGGTGAACTAGAAACATACTATAGAATGCGTACAACCGTATTGTCAGCTAACGTTCTAAACCGGATAGAAGAACGGATAAATCAGTTAAACCAGTCCCGTAAACCAAGCACTACTTGTTGAAGTAATTCAGATTCGAAGCGTAAATGGCCTAACTAATAAATGTAGAGAAAATATGAGCATACAAAATCTACACTTGGACGGTAGGATGGGGGAAAAAAGATATCTAGCTCTAGCATTAATAAATACAAAGGTAAAATAATAGATCATGTGGATCAGAGAATATCAACTGGATGGTTGAAAATTGGAAGAAGATTGGTAGAAGAAGATGATGGAAAATCCTCTGCCACCCCACGGTTCTCGATTTTCGTAGATATAATGGAAACGGTAGAGAGCACGGTGGGTTAAGCAAATTTAAAAAGGATATGCGTTTGTTGAAATACCCAGTTATTTCTCGCAGATCATTATAGATCAGATCGCTTCGATATAATCGGCATTGATCGGATGGCATAGCTAAATCGAGAGCATTCGATAAAGATCGAATTTAACAGAAAAAGGGAATTGAACATTTTAGCCAGATTAATATAAATAACGCGATATTCATTCCGATTTTAATGAATAAATCGAAAGCGATAAACATATATTTGAGATATTGTTCATAATGTCTGGGATTTCGTCGATTTGCACGATTTGCATTTGGATCGAACTAAATGGGAGTTTTTTTTGTGTTGTTCGATAGTTTTTAGCAAATTATGTATTCCTTTTCAAACGGTTTTCCTTACTTCCATTACAATGAAACTGGTTGTAATAGTTGGACGGAAGTTTGATTACCAGTGCCATAGAAAAAAGTTACAAACGAAAGCAAAGCAAACCTTATCGTAGATTTCAAAACGGGCATGAGCCATCTGATTGCTTATTGTTCGCAAGAAAACAGAAAACTTTGCGTTTTAATTTTGTTCATACAGTTGTGTATAATCGATACAACTAATGCCAGAACAAAAACGAAATGAAAATCAAGTAAGGTTTTGGAACAGCTGCAACAAAACCTAAATCCACCCCATGTAGACACGAGCTACTACAGTATATTTTAACGTTGATACAGGAGACCATCTGCAAATGATGGTGTACGTAGCATAAACAACTCAAAACAAAAAAGGAAGAAAAATCACAGATAATCCCCCGAAGTGTAGCCCGTGAAACGAAGCATTATATGTATGACGATGCTAGGAGCAGCAAACAATATTTAAATTTGTATGTAATTTAAGGCATATGTAATACGCGTCGTACATGACACGAAGAGTATAGATCATGCATCGTACTAAGCACACTACCGGTACGGGAGTAACAGTTGTGGGACTGCGGAAATGAAAACGTGAACTGCAAATCCGCACACACGTAATGTATTCAGATAGTGTTTAGTGTAAGCAGCGGTATGGTTGGACGCACGCGAACCATAATCGTGTGAGTTTCGGGCGGGACACAAAAAAATGGTACGGAGAAAACGAATTAGTGTTGTTACTAGAGCGGTGTGAGTTAAATAATGGGACATAAGTAAAATGCGGTGTGGCTTGCTCAACGTTGCCGTGTGAAACATAAGGCGACGGCGAAAGGGCAGTGTATAATACAAAAAAAAACCCTTATAAAATGAGATAAGAGGCGCCTCTCCACCCACAGGGATGGCGTCCTCCGGAGCGAAGATAAACTATTGTAACAAATAACAAGTACCCATAGTAAATAGTTGGTAGCTATGCCGTATCTGGTAAACGAATAATATGGTATGATACAAATGAAAAACAAAAATACAGCGAAACATGGTTGCATAATTGAAACATAAGAAAAGCGAACACACGCGCACAAACTATATTAAACGGTAGTACATGGATTGTTCTGTTACTTTTGGGCTACTACATTTTTCTTTCTCTATGCCACGTAGCAGGGTGCAGTTTGTTGGATGTAAAACTGCCTCAAGAGAAAGGGTATTTATAGGGAGCAGATTTGTTGGAGTGTCCACCGACGGACGCTGCTGTAATGGAAGCGTTATTTTCCCGCTGTACGCTGTAGTACGGCATCATCGAGCATATTTCTCTAAAGAAAAAAAAACATTTGTTGGTTGTTACTCTGCTGCTTAGAGCGAAGAACGTCACGTGGCTGTTTGTTTGCATCAACGTATGACACTGGGAGGTTGTGCAGGCAAGACGTAGTGAGAGAAGTAAAATATCTGCAATGTTTTAAAATCTGGAATAGGGTGCATAGATGAAGGGAAAATAAATGGTGTGGACATAACACGTTTGAAGCCACGTGGTAGAATGAAGAAAGGATCAAAATAGCCAACCGAATTGCGTATGCGTATGTTGCTTTCTGGTTCGTCTGGTTCCGTTCCCAATCCATTTCGTCATCAGATGGGTGTCTTTAGCGCTTTTAAAATCCAAAGCTACATTTTCCAGACGCAGGCAAAGATTGCCGCGTGTTTCCCGCAAAAAGTTTGTTTGCACGGACAATTTTGCATTATAGTTCCTGAGTGCCAAATGATGATTTACTAGAAATACCTTAATGGAATGAACCGTACAAAGCAAAACAAAAACCCGACACATAGACATGTAAGTTTAGTTGCAGAAAAGGAGACAATCCTCGGCACTGTGGCGTATGTGGACTGCTTTACGCAATAGAAATCAGTTTTTTTCCCGCATCCGTTGTTGTTCCCGTAGTAAAATGACGCACAGAATTACAGCGCAAGGGATGTTCAAATCAGCAGAAGCATTCACGATCGTACGCGTGAAAGCAACATTACCAGCCAGCGGTCTCGAACACAAGCGCGCCAAGCCGCTGGTGCATCGAGTACCATAACTTTGTCATTATTTACAGCAGCGTGCATTCAGAGCACGTGCTCGCAAACACTAGGTTTGGTTGATGTTTGAACGCATGTGCTAAATGATGGACAAAACATTGGAAGACGAAGACAAAATTTCGTAAATAAATGTTTATACATGTAAAAATGTACCGTTGTATGTAGCGTTTACTTGAGCGTAGATTGAAAGAATGCCTTCGAATAGCAATGGCAGTAGGCGCTGATATCAATCATTCGTGGGTTGTAACGTGGGGGCACTATGAAATGGTCGTGAAGCAAGTTTTATAGCATGGTTTACCACAGTTACTATAAACTAGTATGATTATGGCAGTATCTGCCACAACGTATATGCGTTTGTTTTGGATAATAATCTGCTTCCTTCTCAACTTTTCATTTCCGTGAGCTCGACATCTGTATCATCGTTAGTAGACGGCTTAACATACCAGCAGTGTGCGAAAAAATATCTAGTCGTTTACCACGTGGAGGAAAAGCAGTGTTTGAATTTCTTCGCATCGGCCTGTTCGTTATTAGCTCATTTCTTCGGATAACAATATAATCATATCAGTGTAACATACTTCGTATTGCAATGATAACAGCGATGCTTCGTTTTATCTCGCTTTTCAAATTCCTTCCATCTTCCATTCGTTTACTTCTAACCTAGACTATTTTGTCGATTATTGTTAGTACACTGAACTATTATTTATTTTTTCTCATTATAGTACACCCATTTTTATTCTTTTGCATTACACTTTTGACCACCATTTGATCAATCCTTCTAATTCCTGTAACAATTTTTTCCCAACCAAAGTCTCATATTCATTCATCCTTCATTCGATCTATATCTATCCATCTATCTATAGGATTCGTTTGGTTTCTTCTTTTCGGAACAACAATCTAGATTGCACTTACCCTTCTGCAAACGCATACACGACGCCGATGATCGTAAGTTAGCGCTGTATCGTTTACATTAGAGCTCAACCTGCGCAAGTGCAGCCGGTTCGTTTGTAACGTATTCAATACCCTGCGCTTCGTAATGCACCAGGCAAATTCTTTTTTAACTTAAAAAAACAAAAACTAAGGCAATTTTCGGATCGGTTAAGTACAATTAAATGCAAACAGAGTCCAAGCTTCGGAACGCATGGGTTTAATCCATGCGATTAAATAGACATTTATAATTCTGTTCGAAGACATGTTTCGCTTAAAACTAGAAAAAAGCTTCATACATAAATCAATTTTTCATATATTTTTAGTTTAAAATATAAAAATCAACCAACTTTACGATATAAAAAGCTGTCTTCCTTTTTTTTCTCTCTCGCTCACTTTCTCTCTTGTAATTTTCTTTCTTATGTGATCGTTTTGTCGATTTTGTAAACAATTCTCGCGTTAAAAATTCATCCACCCGTCCAATAGGGTCTTGTTTCGTATATGGACTGTCTTGTTTTGTATGCAATAATAGCATGCATCGGTTTGGAGCCATGGTTTTTCGTGTTATTTCTACGTAGCATGCTCCAAACGCGCAGGTATGCAACATCATCAATAGAGCACAACGGTTGTAAAATTCCGTTAATTTTTTCCAGTACTCGTACCGGTTGGCATGGAGGAAAGATACCACTAAAAATGTTAAGAAACCTTTGCTTAATACTACTGTTAAGAAATCTATCATTTTCGCGCAATCTTCTAAGGCCTTTCTGTCGTTCGTTTGAATCTACCACAAAATACCGTCGTTCGATGTTCGCGCCAGAAAAAGGTCGTTACCGCAGAAAGAACTGCGCGCCGCTTTTTTGTAAAGAACAATTTTGAAATAATGTTGGCCCTCAGCACACTCCTGTGCAACTGCAACAACGTTAAGGTGCCTTAACATTCGCTTAATTGCTAACAGTGCAGCAGACCGACAAATGCCCAGCCTTATGGTAAAAAAAACTTAACCTTAAAGTTACCGTACAGCTGTAAAAATGTACCTCGTTGCCTTGGGGAACTGTTGGCGGAACCTAATCTGTATAGTTTTGTCCTCCATTGAGTTGATCACTTATTGAATCCGTTCCAAAAGGGTTCGATTCGAAAATTGTACATTCCATAGATTTGTTCATTTTTCATCTGAGCCACAAACTGCTTGTCGGAATATGATGGGATTAATCGTCGTCGTTGTCGATAGTATGTAATGTTTTATTTTATACTCTGTAACCCACTCAGGCGAGGAAAGGCATAATTGGTGACGGTCGGTTTATTGGGGCTGTCGTGTTCGTGCATGCTTATAAAATTCGTCTCTTAGTTTCAGCTGCGTGGTTTTAAAGTAGTTACTCTAATACTTTTGTCGTGTTTAGCTACTCGTACCGTCATTTCTTTTTTTTTTTTCATTATAACAGCCGCATCGCAATACTAGCGCATTAGTGCCTGTGTATCTTCCTTCACGACGTCGGCACGATTGGCGATATTCAGGAATTTCGACTTACAACCGGCTCTAGCAGTGAAGGTCGGATGGGAATGGGTAATCGATTACGGAAAGCCCCTAGAATTGGCTCTCCTTTCGCAGTACCGTTATCAACGGTGGCGCCGTAGATGGTAAGGGTGGCGGAACTGCATCGGTGCCGTTAACTGTTGTGCTTGTCGTAGTGGTTGTCGTTGCGGAGGTCCTGTTTGTTTCCTTCGAATCTCCGTTCGTGACGTTCGAGCCATGTTTGACCGTTGTGATGATGGATTTTATAATAGCCGTGTTGGATGATTTTTCCGTTGTATCCCTGCGAAAACAGCGTTAAACAGAACTGAGTATGAGCATCGAGTACATATTTGCAATCTGCATGCACATGCAAATTTCAAGCAATAGCTTCAAATGGATTCGTAATTACGAGAAACAAAAATGGTACTTACCCGATTCCTTTGAGGTTCCCGATGTTAGATGAATTCAGGCTCAATATTTCACTGTTCTTGGCCGTTGAAGATGACTGGGACGTGTGAGTGCTCAACACCGATAATCGACCTGGAGAAAAATGAATCGCATCAGTACCGGAAACAGTGGAAGCGACGAGCTACCGACGATGCTTACCGACTATTTCCTCGGTCGTGGTAGAACAGAGAGTGGTCGTGGTCGAGTTCAAATGATCCCGAACGGAATCGATCGTTATATCCCCGATGGAGCTCGTGATCGTTTCGTTCGCTTTATTCGGGGAAGCGTCATCTGCGCTGGCCATACCATTGCTAAGTCGCGGATTTGAGGTGCCATTCGTCAAAAGCGTTGTGCTTGCTGTGAGCTTTTCAGTGGCCAAGCTCGGTTCGACTTTCGCAGCTGGCGCATCATCAACCTCCCGTTCAGATGTAACTTCGCTCTTATCCTGCGGCTGCGGTTCTGGGTCGTTATCTTCTTCTACCGGTACGTCATCACCTGGTGGCGTCCAATCTTCTACATCAATCATACCATTCGGAGCCACAATCTTTGTGGCCGACAGGCTGATTCGTTGTACTTCCGAAGATGACATCATGTAGAGCGCTTCACCATGGTTTGTGAAACAAAGTGATGATATACCACTAGCAAACAAACAAAAAATCAAACATGTTACATTCGATAATTCAAACGAATCAAAAGTAGAATTAAATCAAAAAACTAATTTTCTCTACTTACTTAATATCTTCACGGCGCACCGCAGCCGAATTTAATTGACGGCGAAGCTCCGGAACGGTCAGCACCAGACAATCTCCCAGATTGGTCAAGCATAGTAAACTTATCTCGTAATGCGTCGTTATATCCGACGCAGCGTTATTTTCATTTACGCTGGTATTATTATCGGCCGGTGACGTAGAATCTGCTGCCTGCGGAGATGATGCAGCCGTTGCTGGGGCTGCTTTGTGTACGGCTTTTGGCGGGCTCGAATGTACTACGCTGGAGGTTGGAACGGTGCACATGAATGTGGCGAACGCGATACGCCGTACGCGGGCTCCTTCGTGTGCGGTTAGCTTGTACTTGTTTACCGGCTTCAACTGTGGTAGCGAAAACACCTTAAACTGCTCCTCGGAAGCAATTAGCACACGATGCGGTGCTGGACCTGGTACGTTCTGAAGCTCCAATGGAACGCCATTCTGAAACGGGGCAGGATGGATACATTGAAATTAGATTAATCTGACACATGATTTTCTTTTATTTTTATCCCCCGATTACTCACATTATCCACAACCGCAATGCCAATGATCGGAGCACGATGCTTCATCTGGATCTCCTTGGCCAGTTTCCCAGTAACCGGTGGTGTAACTACCGCCGCCGCAGTCGTCTCATCAGACCCATTTTCTCCCGACGCGGCTGCCGGTGCCTTCGGCGGAAGGTGCAACACGAATACCGACACACAGCTGGAATTGGTGCCGGCCCAGAGTGTTGGAATGTACACGTTTTGATTGGTGATGAACGTTTGGGCGAACGTCAAACAGCGCACCATTGAACCCATGCCGTCGTCCACTGGGCGAGCCTCGATTTGGCGCTCAATCGGGCGCGTTTCTGCAGCCGACTGTTGATGCTGACCACCAGCACCGGCAGCATTGGGATTGTTTCGCGTTGAGCGACCTTTGCGTAGGCGCCGGAACGATTCACGCAACGTCTTTTTGAACGACTTTCGACGGGAAAGTGTTTCACCGGCACCAGTGAGATCTGTAAAACGAAAATGTCAAAACGTGTGGTTAGCATTGTGGAAGGCGCATTGCTTGTTTGTTTCCACATTTCTCCGCAATCTTACCGTTGGGATTTAGCGTGCATTTATGTAGCACCGGTGTTTGGTTCTGGTAATCGAACAGAACGAGTCCGTGAGCAGTTCCTGCGGCGACCAGTGACCACTTGCTTTGCATCGCGATACAGGTTACGGCTGCCGGTGGCAACACCTGGAGCACGCCAAGGAAGTTCACCCCCTCGATGATGGGTACATTTTCATCCAGCAACTGCCGCTTCACCTTCAGCTGATCGTGTCCCTTCCAGACAAACCCATCGCGATCGCTCACCAAGTTCATCGTTGTTACCTTTAACGGTCCGAGCGATTCCGTTTCTTCCGGTGCATGTGTAAGAGCATTAAAGTTGGCCATCACCACGTTGCCTGCCGTACCGGCTATAACTAGCGTTCCCGTTTGCGGGCACAGCTGCACCTTTTTCACCGCCAACCGAGGATCGTCCGAGTACGGATCGAACTGGCCGGCCTTGCGGAACGGCGGTTCACCATCTTCCAACTGCTCGGTGGAGGCATTAAGGTTGCTCTCGAAGTCATCACTGTTGTTAAACAATGGCGCCGTCTTAACGTGCAACAGCGGAGTTAGACAAACGTCTGAACAGTCCCAGAACTTCACCGAACCATCCTCGTGTCCGGTAATTAGCACATCTCGTTCCATGCCCTGCTCTTCATCATCCGCGGCTTCGTTTGGCACAAAACCCCCAGTAATCGGCCAGATTTTGCAGCTATAATCAGCCATCTGCAGCTCTCCGGCCAGCCTGATCTTGGAGTACACATCCGGAGACACTTGCGACACAAGATGGTTGCAAGTGACGGCCGACGCATGCAGCGAATGCAGATAGGGTGCGTTGATCTGCGGCAACGTTTCATCGGTCAGATCGTACGCGACCAGCTCTTCCTCTAACAGGACGACCAACACTTCCGCCTGTTCCGGTCGCACGTCGTTGAACGTCACGAAAAAGTCGATTACTTTGGAAGTGAAATCAAAGGCCACCTTCGTGCCGTCCTTGCAGTGCACCGAAACGCATTGATGTTCGCCGTAAGCCGAACGAGGCATTCCACCCGAGAAGACAACCAACTCGCACCGGCCCCGATGGCCTCGGATCAGCCGATCAATCGCCTTGCATGGGTCGGGACCGTACGGAACGTACTTCTGGTTTTCCGGTGGAATCGGACTGTCCAGGTCCCAGGTGGCGAATGATCCATCCGCATGGTACCACGTGAACTGCGTTGCATCTTGCGCAATGAACAACCCCACACTCTGCCCATGGCCGGGTGATATGAACGACTGCTTCACACTAGCCGACTCCAAGTCCCAAAGCACGGCCAGCCCACGGTTGTACGCGATCAGCAGCAGGTTATGATTGTTGGGCAGCTGCTTAACCGATTCTATCGCTCCCGGATTGAGCCGGTACGACGTTGGAAGCTGCTCCAGCACAACGTCGTGGTAGATGACCGATTCCTTCACGCTAAACTTGCGCACATCGAACTGGTACACGTTGCCACCCTCGGTGCCAATCCACACCGTGTCCTTCATGTACGAGCAGCAGAGAGAGGAAATTTTCTTCAACTTTCCATCGAACGCCAGGTTCTTGATGGCAACCAGCATCGTTCCGGCGGGTTCCCACAGGATCAGCTGGTTTGAGGCGGTCAACGATAGTAGTCGGCCGGTGCCCGGAATCCATTCCAGCATCTGTACAATCAGTTCAGCCGGATTGTTGCCGGGAGAGGTATGCTGCCCGTAGAACTCCACACCCGGACGACCGAAGACTTTGATGACACCACTGTTCGTGCCGATGGCCATCAGCTTGCTTTTCGGATCGTACGCCAGAGCCGATGGTTTGTGCGGGAAGCCATGTTGAGCCGTCTGGAAAAAACAAGTGAAGGAAACAAACCCGAACGGAAATGAAAATGAGAACAATAACGTAAATGATATACACACGACTCCGTTGACGCTGTCGTCGGTTGTTGTTGTCCACTTTCTTGATGGGAGAGATTTTTTACGGATTCACACAAGCATTTAAGTCGCTCGGTTACAGTTCCATATTTGGAACCCCTCTGGGCATGATTCATGCACACACTTGTGTTCATTTTAACCGAACGCATTGCAGTGAACAGGTTTTGTCTAAGTATTTAATACCCCCAAACGTAACGTTATGTGTTTCAAAAGCTGATAACATCTGGAAGTATTTTTGTGCACGTCAGGCCAGGGGCCTTTCATTTCGTTTGCAAAAAAAAAAACATTTCCGATCAACAGTAGATAAAGAGAAACTTATGAGGGAGGAATTTAATGAACGAATTTGGAAGAACGGAACATGCATCTAATTGAGAACCGAAGCACAACACTAGGAAAGATGACCTTTGCAGCCTACCATATGGTCCCCCAAGAGTGTAGTGAGATCATAAATGATATCTTAATTATCTAGGTGCAGCTGTGGTGGTTTGTTTCAGCAATTTCAGCTAGTATTTATTTCTTCACACTTAATTTTTTATTGCAGCTGGGCTAAGGCTTGTTTTTGTTTACCGTAGTTTCGACATTGAGTGTACCGTTTTTTTTTAAGTTTAAACATTGACTGTGCGTGAACGTGTAACTGGAATAGCTTCATCTTTAACCAAGTAGTGTTACATCGTTTTTGTATACATTTTAATTCAAATCGAAGCGCTTTTTTGAGTACATCTTGACATAGCTAGCAGGAACACGAGTCAACCCAAAAGCCTTCGAAAGGTGATTGCTTCACGGTCACCCGTCGAAAACTTATCTAAAAAGCCAGGAGTTTCTTGTTTCGCTTATCACGCACTAGGGATCAGAGCATACGCCCAGTCGCTGCCAATTCCTTGTTTCCGGTCCTTCAAAACGGCTTCCAAAGAGTGTACGCTTTGCTTGCTCCCAAAGTAGTATCGCCGACACATACAAAACGTTGCGGTATTTTAGGCAAACGAGTGTGGCAAACGAAAAACCCCACTGATAAAAAAACAGGGCGTAGGCAAGGGTTAATCGCAGTGTAAATAAAAAAAGGAAAACAGGTGAATCGAGCGATAACACATCGGCAATCTGATATGACACACCGATCGAGTAGGAAAAGGGAGGAAGCTGGCCCTCTGTAAATAGCGTCCAACCCGACACCACGCGGCGTTGAAACCGATGATTAAGCCTGTGTACAGGAACAGCGGAATCATTAGGGCTCCTCGTCGTTGATAGCATCCGTGTTCCGCGACTCAACGCTGTAGATAAGCATCCGGTGGGGTTATGTTGCAATCGATTGGCAGAGGAAGGTTTTCCCTCATAAGTACCTCGGTCGAACAATGGAAAGACAGATGGAAGGACAGAGTATCTGCTGCTGCAAGCAAACGGATATTCACACCATTTTCCTAACAACCGGATCTGATCGGCAGCTTGCGCACAAGGCGTGTGATATTTAAGCATTTGTTACTAAACAAAAACCTTCAAAATATCGACACATATCGTGTGACCAAGCGCGAGGAGCGTCGTGTACAGCCCATACAGCAATTAAAGACTTTTTGATAACAACCGATTGAAAGCAGGAAGACATGGGTGCACCTGCCTTGGTACACCTTGATTCGAGGGACACACTCGTTATCTCGAGTAAATATTGGCTGAAGTGGAATAACGAGGTTAAATATGATATCACCAAGCAGCTCGTCGAGCGGCCAAACATACATACATACGATGAAACGCTTTTTCACTATCCTGTTCGTGTTATCGCCCCGCCGCCGCGTCGAAGGTGAGATTTAAACAGAAAAATATTGCCTTCCCGTTCGCAAAACTCTATTTCAATTCTTCTGGCCAGGGTGGTTTCGATTGCGTGCAATAATTTACGCGACACCCAACCGCCAAACACTGGGGTTGTAATTTTCCTTATCGATTTGCCTCGACACAAAGGGCACACCCTGGTGTCTATCTACTATCACACCACATTCGAAGGCGGACCAGTTCTTCGATGCAAAAGTTTTCTTTTCCAACTCAACCCCCATCTAGCAAGGCTAGGTGTGGCCGGAACGTACCCTCTTCTCTCCCGGGAAAGCCTTGGGAAGATGTTTTTCCTGCCGCTATGCCGTGGCCGTGATTGAACCGATATTCCAGCCTAACGGGACTTTCCTCTCGCGGTCACCAACAGCAGTGTGTGTTCTCGAGTAGTGCATAAATTGTTCTTCACTGCGTTTGGATCGTCCAAGCTGCGCAATCGTGACATTCAATGGCTTAATGTCGCAATTATGAAACTCGCCTTGCTGGTGGTTGGTAAGAGATCTAGCCACTCGGTGCTCCAGCGGCAGAGATCGTCGTCGTTTTCCCCTTTTTTCTAGACTTTTTTCAATTCATTCCGTCGCCTCTTTTTGACTTTGTTCCTCTGGCTTTTCGGGGAGGCAAAATCTAGCACTCTAGCGCTCTCTTTGTGAGCGTTTTTTCTCCATCAAGCCCATCCGTAGGTTCGTTCTGGTGAACTTTCATCTCTCGCACACCAAAACGAAACGGTGTATCTATGATCGGCGGGAAGGAAAAGCGCGACTCCCTTTCCCCAAGCGGGGCATTCTCGAGGTCTTGGGTAATTTAACTAGCGCTGGGTTTAAAAAGCGTCCAAACACTTCCTTCAACTGAGCCAGGAAGCTGCTGGAAAGGGGACGAATACACCGTTAGTTTATTATATTGCGTCTACTGAAGGGGGGCTTGGCTTTCCAGCACAGTCAGAAAGGTGCACGACAACGCCAGAGCCGGGTGATTTCGCGGTTCGTTCCAGATTCCAGGTTGTAGTTAGCCCTCCATACACCGTGGTGTGCGGCCTCGTCCCAGAACTCCGTGGACATTTGAAGCAGAAGAAGGCGTCGTACGAGCGAAAGAAAGATGGAAAGTGGTCAGACAGCGGCAGGCGGGCAAAGGTTGGTTTGGTTCCTTTTTTATTTGTTTCTCGGTCTCTTCTTTTTCTTGTTTTTCGTGCAGCTTTGATTTTTCATGACGACGATGGCTCACGCTTTGGATGGAAGGAAATGGTGGTGGGCGCGAATGAACCTCACCAGCAGTACGTTATATTGGCCTTCGTGTAGGCAGCGAAGCAAGAAGCAAATCAAGAGGAGAAAAAGAAACTATCTCGGTTAAGATGATGCACACACCTTCGCACGATGTCGGGGAGCAGCTTTTGTGGGTTCAAATGTTTCCTTTCCCGGTAGAGCAGGTCTCCCTCCTATTCCAGGTCACGTTTAAATAAATGATCAGTTTCGGTCCCTCGCATAAGCACAGAAAATGTCAACGATCTGGGGGAAGCGTGTGCTGTTGTCCTGGAAAAACCTTTGAGTTGTGGATTACGCAAACACAACTCTACAATTCTTTTTCCATTCTAGAGCATTTTCCTAACTAGGTGGTTGATTGAAAATGGGAAAAAAACTGCATCGCACTCAACGCAGGCAGTGTCATTAAGTCCACAACAGTCGGTGTTTGTGATTTCGTAAGAAATGACCTCTCGTATTCACGCGATCAAAATCGCACAATAAAACCATTTTTAAACAATGCCAATGTGTGTCCCACCTGTCCACCAAGGACGGTGTATCACAACGTTCCAGAGGGGTTTTTTTTATCTTCTAAACGTCCATGCACTCATGCAGTGAATAGTGCAGCAACGAGAAAACCGAGTTCTACGGAGCTTCCTGACGCAACACCCAAGAAACACTTATACTATGTGAACGTAGTGGGAAAAGACAATATCTCGCCGACCGATTTTACAATTTTACTCACACTCACAGCTTTTTATGATTATTTTCATGTGCACATATGTTCTCGACCCCACAGTTTAAGTAGATTCTAATTAATCATTTCCCGCCTTGCTTTTTGTTGCACGAACGACGTTTCGTGTTCTCATGTCAACAAAAAAAACGAACAGAAAAAAAATGTACATTGCATGCAACCTGGTATGGGAAGTAGCTATAAATGTATAGCAGGTTGAGGTAGCATATAGATGGACAGGCTTTAATTTTTTTTAATTCAAAATCTAATAAACACGATCCGTGCACAAGCATTAGTAAAATGCGTGTGAGCCAATTGAGATTTCACAGACTTCCCAGCACAACAGTAATTAAATATTTATTTCGTTCGTTCCTCCTTTACTGATTTGGAAACAATACTCTAAAGACCATATCTCTCTACTATATCGTACAATGTGCGATCCAATACCACAACAAGCGACTCATCATCGAACACATGACTCATCGTGAACAGTTTGCGGTAGTCTCAATCAGATGACTCAATCGCGGAGTCTGAACCGAATCGAATCGGAAAAGTTTAGAGATTTCAAAGCTTCGCATGTTGTGCTTATTTAGCCAAAATGACGCGAAACAAATTAATATGCTAAGTCAGGACGAAAAAGGTTTGAACTGCAACAACTTTTTCCCTCACGTTCATGCGTTGATCATGCTTAGAAACCAGCAATAGCATTAATTATATCATTGTGCCTACTCAATTCATTTCCTTTAGAGGTTTTCTGTTTATTTCATAACCATGATAATAAAATATGAATTAACAATAAAAAAAATCCCCTATTGCCCTGAGTTAGGGTTGCAAAAGATACCACAGGACAGTAAAAACGCAAATTCCAGCTAGTGAGTTATATTCAAAACAGCAAAATAAGAGTGAGATAACTTCTTAGCTACGTGTTAAATTTGCCAGCCAAGCATGAGGTCACAGCCATCACCTGAAGGCAGGGGCATCTCCTTCTCAGCCCCGGCCCAAGGTGTTCAAGGTTTGATTTTTGTTCTAACATAGACGTGCTGCTTGCAGGATAGAAACTTTTTACTTGGCCGTTTTCGCGTTCCCTCCCCGTTTATGCCGTGACGAATGAAACCAGGAGTATATGCTAACCGAAGTTGCAAGAAACCGGAAAAGCCACATAAGCCTGCCTTTAACAGCAAACGGTACCGCGAATGGGGCGCAATAGAGCAAAATCTAAGCGAAGCTCAACTTACCCGACGAAATGCAAACAGCTCCTTCTGCAGCTTCTGCCGCTCCGTCGAAGGTTGTTGGCCTTTTCCACGTATAAACTTCAGCATTGTTCTGCCGCTGGTGTGGTGTCGGTTTAGAAGCGAATTGGCTATGATGCTCGGCTAGAGCTTCGAAATGAAACGCCAGCAATTTCTACACCACCACTTTTTTTTTCGTTGGCTATATTCGTTGGTTAGAGCTTTTCTCCTGATCCGTAGAGCAGATTCGATCCTCACAGGGCTTCTCCTCACCACGATCGGATCACTTCTCGGAGTCTCTTTCTACGCGACCGGGGGCACGGGTGTTTCTTTGACCTCTTTCTTGTGCACGAGACCAGGCCAAACAGCTCTGGGGAAAATTGACGGAGGCAAACTTGATTTTGGACGTTACGATCACGGCACTATCGGAGGCTCTTTTTACATCAAAAGTGTAACAATCACAAATTTTTCGCTACCAAGCATTCACGATCCAGCTGCACTTTGTGCACGATGACACTACACTCTTTTCTGCAACTCGCCAATATATCCCTAAATATACTCCTGAACTACTCGATGGAAAAGCGTGGAGTCCCTACAACAGTAGCACGAACACACAAACAATGTTGAAAAGGCACACTGCGGTGGAGAAGAATATGTTCGTTGATTTCTTTCGAGCCAACGCGTCGTCGTCCGCTGTCTGGTCGCAAATGCTTCAGTCCAATGAAAACGTTATCTGTTTGAAAAAAAGAGAGAGAGAGAAAGAAAAAACACATTAGTTCGTTCCGATGACACAGCCATCATCAGGCACAAAACGATCATTAATAGATTTCAATGATCGATCGTACGATTACACCATGATCGATCGGTTTCTTCCGTAAAAAAAGTCCCGTTCATTCATTCGGTCATTGGTTTAATTTTCAAAATTTTCCATGTTCTCACCCCAAAACATTTGAAACCAAAATAAAAACTGCCGCATTAAACAACCAAACGTACATTTGAGAAGACCGGCGTGGTGTAGAATTCTGGCTCTCGGCTCTTACCAACAACAAAATCTCGTCTCGTCTCCCAAAAAAAAACCGGTTATTCGTTCCATCCACCCGTCCATCGAAGATCATTTTCATCAAAAAACGCCTCACCCCCGCGATTCCATTTTCCATCCTCCCTTCCATCCCCTTTGCACAAGTGGCCCCGCGCTCGCTCCAGCTGCTCATGTTCCGATACACAATTGCGGTACATAATTTGTTTAGAAAATAAACACTTCCTCCTCGAAGGAGAGTTGGATGAAGCCGAAAAAAAAAGAACCTAACGAACCGACACGCTGGTGGGTGCTCCCGACACACTCCCACCGTAACAGCCCTTCGATACACGCCGGCTGACTTGCTTTTGGCTCTTTGGGGCGGTGGCATGATCTCGAGAGAGAAAGAGAGAGAGAGAGAGAGAGAGATGGGATGTCTCTTGTCGCCAGTCGCACCTACGAGTGATACCAGTTTGATTTGTTTTCTATTTTTAAAGGCGACTTTTCTTGCTAACCCCTCCATCCCATCCCGACGGCGTAAGGCGCTGTTGAATGATCTTGATTCTTCGCGAGCGTAGGTGGTGGAAAAAGAATGATCACCAACCCCGTTCGAGCACGGTTGAGCCCCGCGTGCATAAGTGAAAATATGCACTCGACGGTTCGTGGTGTTGGTTAGCTGAATTTGAGCAGTTTTTACCGGGCTTCGAGTTCAAAAACAGGGACCCCTCAACAATGGACAGACGTAAGCAATAAAACCCCAACTAACCCCGTGGGGGTGCCGCGTATTCGGCGGTATCTCTCTTGCGTTTCGACGAGTCAAGTGTCTCGCAAATGCGGGATGCAGCCATAAGGTGGTGCTGCTGGTGACAGGAAATTAGCATCGTTAACTACGACGAAACCGCGCGTGAGAGAGCGTGAGTTTTCCAGATAGCGAGTTGGGGGTGGCAGAGAGAAAGAGAATACGAGAATCGTCGTGTTCGCGCGGCGGTGTGCTGGGTTTAGTAATTTGGTACAAAGAAAGGTATGACATCATTGTGGACGCCAGTCGTTGTCGTCGTCCATGCCACGCCACCATGATGATGATGATGATGATGATGATGGTGGTGGGACGGTGTACAACCACTATACCCCACCCGGCAGCAGCACCCCCAAAAGGGCACAGGACGACGAGAAAAGAATAAACCTGCAAAGGCGCCTGGCGGGAAATGAGGCGAGCAGAAAAATGTTGGAGCGACGTTTGGGGGAGGGTCTTCGCAACATAAAACAATATTATCGTGTCCGGATCATTAGGGTGAGCACTCTGCACGAGCAGCAAAACACGCGCTAAAAGTAAAAATCAAACAAAGCAGATCATTGATGCTTATGAGATTAGCAACCAACCAAATGTTTGAACCGTGCACTTTGCCTATTTCATTAGCAACATATTTATGTGACATTCGAATAATCGTGTGCGTGGTAAATAACCTCAACGAGAGAGTGCTCCGACCCCACGTGACGAGACTATACGGGGAGACTAATTCAATAAGCATCGTTCAGATTCCGGCTATGTGAATGCAGGACAGCGGTTTTAAACGCATCGAACGTCAATTTAAAATGATACGAGAGAGAATCCCTTGGGAAAGTGTTTGTAGGCGCGTTACGAAATCTTTACTAACGTAAATCCATAAAAGTGCAGTAGCTACAGTAATACGAGCTATCTAGCTTTCCAGCTCATTTCCGTGGTAAAATCCGCATCCGTCTAGCGAGGAGCGATCAAATACCCGTAGCTTAATAAACCTCTATTCGCAATGCTGGTACGATGGCAACTGGCTTTAAGGAAATAGATCATCAATCCAACCATAGGAAACCCATGCTATAAGTCCATCGTAGGGAATTTATTTGACTCTAAAATCTAACAATGGTGCTTTTTCATCGAATGGGCATTTTTGCTGTTATCTTACAACATAATTTCCTGTTACTTGCAAGCCCTTTTTGACATGACGGTGGACTTGAGGTTTGCATTGGTTTGAAATCAATTCAAGTAAAACAAGTATTTGGACAATTTTATCCTTACATTAGGGTTGGTGTACACCATGCAAAATGCACTACAAGAAATGCGAATAAGCAACGGAATCACGCGTACCACAGGAATACTATATTAGCCGGTCAGAATCGTAAGGCTTCTTGAGGAAGACAGTGGAGTTTAAATTATATGAAATGCCCTGCTGTTAACTGCTAACATCACGTTAACAGTGGTTAACATTTAGGAGTGCTGATAACAAGACACATTTCAAACGCGACTGTTCACGTAGCTTCGATGGCAGTATCTTATCACGTACTCTCACTCTCATGAAAGATACCACATTGTGGTGTGAAACGAAACGAAGACTACGTACAGAGAATCAAGCCAAAATAGACTCGTAATTAAGCCAACATGAAGCAGGTGCTTTCAGTAAAATGAGTCAAATTCAAGAGTCTTGTTCGAATGAGTTACAACATCCATCTGTGGTAGACTGAGGATCAGTAAATGGAAGAAAAAAAACCGAGAATTTTTCAGTTAAGAAAAAAGTATGCTTGGGAGCTTTTTTTGCTCATCTCGCTCATTGCCTAATATCTCAACGGGCTACTACTGTAGGGCTCGCGAGTTGGCGCTAAGCATAAACAAGTGTTTCCTCACCAATGAGTTAAAATTCATAAACGAGCCTTAACCGCCATATGCCATAAATCATCACGTTGAACTGTATGCAAAGCTTTTAAACTCTTATACGGAGTTTAGACACATTTTTACAAAAAAAAAACATTGCAATACATCTCACCTACACGCCACAACAATTGTTCGGCCTGCTAATAAACGAGTCTTCCAGAACGAGCACCTTTTGCACCCACACCACGGGAGATAGGCAATTTTTGTTACTTTGGTTTCTGGCTTTCTAGAAGTGATTTATAATCCGATCTGTCCGTGTTGGTGCGGGATTTACGTATTTCCCTATCGTCAGGACTGGCGGAGTCCTTGATGGCAACAGGTGTCCTGAGGACATGGTATGATATAGCAACACTTACCTTTCCCTACACCAAACTAGCCATAATGTAGCTCGTCGACGCTCAAGGATGGTGAGAAAATGAGACAGCGGTGGTTAAATTGACACTACTAAAACACAACTTATTGGAACAAAATGACCTGAAAATTTGATAAACACAATGCACACGAGTTAAGTACCATATAACAACACCGATGCGCTACAATCCGGTTTCTGCATAGAACGGCCACCAGAAGGTCTCTGTTCTTTCCGGTCACGGTTCATAATTTCCGGCGTTGGAACGTTGCGCGGGTTCAATGGGAATGCAAAAAGCACACGGAAAACTATAAACATTCACAACATCCGCCGCCGATAGGACCACCACCGGGAAAACCCTTCCAACACAACACGTTCGCGTTCTGCCGTGCTTTCGTATGCAGTCGACTCACACACGCGCGCGCGTACGTATACACACGCGCACGTACCTTCAGATGCACACCTCGCAACGCAGGCAAACGAAGCCGCACGCGTTGGCTTTTCTGCCTACTGAGAGAGGGTTTACCGAACCCGAACGCGCACGTAAGAGCAGCGTGCTTCCCACGTCGAAGAAGGCGGCGAGAAATCATTGGACGCGCCCGGTTTTTCTTTGCTATCTTTTATTTGATCGGTTTCATGCTGCTGGTTGTTTCTACATCTCTGGTCGTTCATGTTCACCGTGGCGGCGATGTGTCGAACATCACTAAAGAGACCCCACCCAACGGGTTAGTAGAGCGGTTCTAGGAAGGGGTACGGGTGGGTAAGAACGGGCAAAGGAGGGCGAGATACAATCAGACCGCGAAGCACAAATACCATATGCACAACAATGTACGCAGAACGGCCAAAGAACACCAATGCCATACACACAGATATTATATGCTAATTGTTGCAAATGCTAGCATTATTTCGAACATTCACATCAGTTTAAGAACAGCCCGCGTATTCCAAACACTAGATTGGAGAAGATGCAACTGGTGAATATCATCATAATTGCGCACGTTCCAACAGCACCCCACCCCGACCCCGTTGAGTCACTTACGATGCCAATGTTACTACACCGAATCGTTCACAAACCAGGCATTAATGCGCCTTTTGCGGTGTTTCGATACATGACACTTTGTATTTTTATGGGATCATCGGCCAATAGTGGTACACATTTTGCAGCTAGCGCGTCACTGCCCATGGAAAGTGAAGTCTTCTATGAAATTTCGGCAAAATAGGAGTCACCAGAAAAACGAAATATTGTATTGATAACTAGAAACTAGACACTGAGAGCGAATGAGAAAGGAAGCTAATGTACCGCAAAACACCCGGTTTAACAGGATTTCATCTATAACCACTATCACCGTTCCGTTGCTTTGCTCGTTACAATGCTCCAGGAAATTCTATTACAAAATGTAGTGTTGGTGCAGTAGAAGCATTGGCCAAGCGGTGGTTTGGTAAAAATTTATCAAAATTCAGGTTAGCTCAATTGAAATGAATTGACAATTGTACAGTATTGATGTTGACATTTGTTTCTTCAAAACAATTTTGATACTATAATTATTTACAATAATTATGTTGTCAAATTGTTTCATGGATTTCATGAAATTATCGATGAGCTTTATTTCTCAATTATGCTCATAAAAGAAAGGATAGTAAAAGAGAGGGAGTTTATGAAACATTCAACTATTCAAGCGTTGTTAACGTTTGGGTCAATCCGAACATAGATGAACATGATTACTAATTTATTTACCACTATCTAAACATCAGTTTAGTTTACTGGATAAAATGCATTTACCTACATGCATTTTATCCAGTAAACTAAACAGATGTTTAGATAATTATAAATAAATAAGAAACCATACTATTTATATAAAAACATGGCAAAATCAAATACAGTCGCCCTTGCAGTACTTAACATACTAATCAGATGCAACAATCGCTTAGCGGTTTCAGGAGAAACCGGAACAGCTCGCGGTCGAGTTACGTCTTCTGCAAAAAACAATCCCGCCTTTTTGTCTGATGCACCAATGCCATCACTCCACCTCTGCTGGAGTATTATATTTTTTCTCTTAATTTAACGCTCTATGGAAGATCTTGCAGCAGGACCGCTTTCCTGAGAAGCTAATTCGGCTTATATTGCCAAGGTTTGAGGGTCTGCATCGATCCGGTAGTCATTTCGAGGATACAATCGTTCTAGACACTTTCTTTGGATAATATTTGGCATGGTATTCGAGCATGGTATATGGAGGAGAAAGAAAAAACAATTTTGTGAGGATGCGGTGCTCACAGGCTACCTGGAAGCTCTTTCACTACAAACTTGTCGATCCACATTAGCTGAAACTGGTGAAGTAGAACCTGTCGGAGATCGGGTAGAGTAGACTAGAGCAATATAGTAAACAGACAATATAGTAAATATGTAGAACAAGACCATGTCGCTAAAGAAACCATGTAAGAATCAGTAATATGCAGAAAAAATCGGAAAAAAATTAAAACTACCGCAGCTTTTGGTATGCGAAAAACAAAAATTTAATATTCTAGCTTCAAGAATACGTTTTAATTGATATTTTATCTTGAACAAAATAACACATTTCATTCAAAGGGCTACGAACTTAAATTTATAAAACAAAATCCGTTTATTTGATATCATTATGCATATTTGATTAACTTTAAATTAGGGATTTTTCTTTTTAAAGTTGATTCATATGATTTGATAGAGCCACCAATCCATTTTTCCATCGATATTAAATGAAGCTCTGTAATATTGGGCATGTAAGGAAGACGGAGAAAGAATATATCCATAATGGGTTCTATTACGAGTCGATTGGCCTGAGTTATGCGATCTATAAACGGAACCATTTCTATATATTTCGTTTTCAGCCTTATTTCCTTAAGGTTCGGCATTTTCACAGCTATGGTAGCAATTAACTCTTGAGGATTGTATACGTTGTTCAATGCAAGTGTCTTTACAGGCTCAAATACTTCTAACGTGTCGTGTATCATATAAAATCGGCCTAGTTCAAGATATTCCAAGTGAAGTAAATTGACGTTCCGAAACGAAACCGGATTCAGGCTTAAGATTTTGGAAAGTGTTAGATGGCGTAACTTTGTAAGTTTCGTAAGATAACGTATTTTATGAACATCGAACATTTTCATTGATGATATAGACAATTCCGATAGATTGGTACAGTTTTCACAGATTGCTTCAAATATATATCCTGTGATACTTTCTCCAGTCAGAATCAATGTATCAAGATTAGTCATACATTGAAAGAAACGGATTTTAAAAGCGACGTATGAAATTGTTTTTGTCTTGTATGTTGTCGGGTGGTATAATTGGAGCTTCTTCAATGATTCAAAGTTATTTGCAAGTGCCATTTTTTTATATAAATAGCCTGACTTTTCTGAAGCCAAGCATATATTCAGAGACCTAATGTTTGGCATGTTTATCGAATACGGCACGATGTTATGCAACATAAGGTGATGTACCGTATCATTCTGGATGCCGTCAATCGATTGGAAGACTGCACTCGATTTAATTTCCAGATTTTTTAGCGACTTCATGTGCGGCAGAGCATCAATTATCATACCATAATAATATAGGTCATCGTCTTCAATCCGAACTTTCAACTCAACATATTGTTCAAGCTTTGGATAGCACAGAACGTTGTATAATATGTTGAACATTTCCTTTTTGTTATAGATTAGGTCTTGTGCAAATTTTATATCCACGTTCCGGTACAGTCTAGTTGATTTCTGCACAACAGCTTCCCTTTGTTTCGCCATACCACGAATCAACGAGTCACAATAATTAAGATTTACGCTATGTTTAAATCTAGCGATGTAATCATCCGAAAAGATAACTGCATTCCAACGTCGGCACGTTAAAGAACAATGTTTGACATCATTAACGTTAAGCTGGTCGAATATTTTACACAGCATCTGCAAAGAAGTGCGGTTAGAATTCCGATATCCTCAGATATTATGTACCAAATAGACGTAAATTCTTTACTAGCCGAACAATTGTACATTGATAAGCTTTACTAACCTCAAACGGGAGTCTTTCAGTATGATTTGTAGGTACTTGGTTAGAAATTGCCATTTCATCATTTTCGCAAAACGATTCCTGTTGATCCATCACGTACGTGAATTTCAATTTATACAAGATCTATAGAATTTGTTCTCTTGCTTTGATTAATATATTTATAGGAAGAAAATAGGAAGGAAACGTGGCACTATCTAACACCGAGATATAAAACGGACCGACAACTAGCGTTCGACTTTTTGTCTTTTCAGCATAGAAGAAGAAACTAAGTAACATGAACGATAGGACAGATCTGTGGTTACTGGTAATGCAATTGAACATGCACAATAGGATTTGTGACGTTTATTTACAAGTAACTCAAGTTTTCTGTAGCATTGTAGTATATTTTTCACGAGGATGACACATCAACTTCTTCGGATCAATGTCAGAGTACTGTCAGCAGGTGGAAGAAGAGGTGCAGAAGAGCGAGAAAGAGAGATAGAAAGAGAAATAGAGAAGATTGAGAAAAGAAAAATGAAAGAAGCACACAGTCAGAAGACTCGATAGACCGACGGTATCTCCGGCAGGTAAATCGAATCTATTTTATGTGAATTCGAATGCCAGGTTTGCACTACATTTGTACGATCCCTTATTTATTCATCTCGAATGTGTTGTTTGTTGACATTATGCAGTTAATGATCTGGTAATCATCTCATCAGCAACTTGTGTGACGTTTTGTTTCAGGGTCCATTCTGTTTCTTGAGCGCTAATCAGCAGGAACACCAGCCATCAATAGACTAGTTTGGAGGAAGTTCGCCGGAAAGGAGCAAAAACAAACGTATTACATTTGCGTTGTGAAGTTATTCTATACAAAGATTCACAGCAAAAGTGGATCTAGTTCGTGTGGCCATTAAGAGACTTGGAAGTGTTTATGTGAGAAAAGGAAAGATATAGAAGAATCTTTTCCTCAGAAATTGTACTGAAATTGCTTTGACAAAATGGTAAGTGTCATAAGGATTGTCTTTTCTATATTGTGATTATTCATGCTTGCGTACCTTACTCGGGTTTGAGGTTATACAAGCGAAGTAAAACAGTAAGGTGCTTTCTCGCCGCTAGCAAGTTGGCTATGCGTCCGATGAGGACTGTCGTGGATGTTTGGGAAACCTCGACTAAGGGTGATAAGATCGCTATGTAATCCATGTAAGACGGAGCCACCAGCAAGTCGTGCACAGTATGCATCATAAAAGGGGCAAATTAGTGAACTTTGGTCGATTTGTTCGTCACCGTTTTCGTATGTGAGCACATTGCTGTACACTGGCGCCGGCGGAAGGTTTCCCACAATACAAACACACACGCATATACGCCGTTCACTTATCGGGAGCAGCACGAAGGAGGATTATCAAGCATTACTTCTGCGAGTAACGATTGCATTTCCTTCGCAGGATGTTTTTATGATGATCAGAAGAAAGAAGACGACGATTTTTACCGATGCCAAAGAAACAACACTGGTGTACGAGCTGAAAAAGATGATTGAAGGAATACTTAAAGTGCCTCCCCGTGACCAACGGCTTTACAACAAAGACAACATGCTAATGGAGGACGAAAAAACATTGCAGGACTGTGGGATTATGGTAGTTACGGCGAAAGCACAATGTCCAGCACAGCTTGGCTTGGCCGTACGTGAAAATGGAGATTTTGAATCGCTTGAGCTGACGCCATACTCTCTACCACCGGATCTACCGGACGTGATGAAAAACCAGGACACAGCAAACGGCCAAGATCAACTGGCCTAAGGAGGCCAAGTTTGAAATTGCGTTTATTTTCCATTTATTCGCGCTACGTCTCTTATTATTTCCCTATCCTTCTGGTAATAGTTTACTGTAGGTTCGGTATCGTGCTAGCGGTTAACTAATACACGATTGTTGTTCTCGTTCTCGGGTCACAATTACATTTATATTTCACTTGCACGCCAAAAAAAAACAGCCGGTGACATCTACTCTCATTCACACATAAACTTCTTTTTGTGTTTACTATCAAGTTGTGAAGCAGACTGAGCAAGATTAGACTAGTGGTGTGTATGCTAGAGTAACAAAAACGATAAAAGCGTGTAATACAATGATAAATCACAAAACAGCGCTCCCTAGTTTTGCGCAAGCCTCCTGGTCTACAAAAAGAAGCGAACATTGAGAGAAGTTTGGATTTCAACACTGCAGGAAACGAGTGTTTCCAATCTGGATGTCACTGCATCACACAGGAATAGTCTGTTTTTCGCCCTTTTCCCTTTTCTTTTGGGTAAATATATTCGTATGGTTTTGAGTAATTAAATTATGGAAATGTATCAATGAAGTTAGGAGGCATTTTATGCATCTTACTGAAGTCAATCTTTTAACCCCAGCATAGTTTGTGTTTTATTAATCCGAATCTGAATCGCTTTCATTATGCTCTGGACTTTCGTCGATGGCCGTTGGTTCATCGATATTGAAGCTGTTTTCTTCTGTTGCATTTTGCAGTTCTTTGGTTTCGAGATGCAGTTGCAGTTGGTCTCGGAAAAAACCAATGTATTTTTCCTTCAATGAGGCTTGCGCGGGGAAAAAATGCCCGCCAGGATGGATTATGATATCAGGATCAAGAAACGTTTCTGTTAGAGCTTCACTCATATCTGAAAATATAATGGAAGAAATTTATGAATACAAAGCGAAATAATTTAATTACTGTATCTGTACCTTTCGTTATTATTTCATCTGTTTCGCCAAAAATATGCAACGATGGTGCTTGAATCTTGCTTTCGTAATAATTCAAATGTACCAAACTTCCCGATCGGAATCCAGCGGCAACAACAGCAAATTCTGGCTTAACAGTCGTCATGCCTCGAGCGCTGAGATCACAAAGTAGCCCCACAAAGCATGCGCCTTGTGAAAATCCTAACAACCCATGGCAACCCTCGGTCTGCCATGTATGTTCTATCAGTTTCAGACTTTCATCGAACCCGTACGCTGGGCCTCCACGGTTGGTGCCCTTGAATGTACGATCATCTTTATTGAACCACCAACTTCGTTGGTTTGGATCTGGTTTACCGTCGGCTTCGAGCGGAGCCGCTATATGCGGTGCCGTCACAAACACGAACTCAACATACTTGCTTAAGAACTTGCGTAGCGATCCTAGTTTAGCTTTAAACGAATCAGCATTTTGGCGATAACCATGCAACGCTAGTACCTTTAGCTTTCCGTCACTGACCACTGCTGTTTCCTTAGACATGGTATTGTTCGAATGGTTGCGATTTTTGGAAGAGCCTATGTATGTTTTGTTTCAGGTATCGGCTCGTCTTTAACCGCACTCGTCGTGTTTTGACAGTTCGAGCGGGGCCATTGATGACATTAGAATATCAAAACAAACCACCCCGCTTCCAAGGCTGCGGCCCACGAGGAAGATGCTCCAATATCATCACACGTAGTGCACGCTGAGTGCATCTTGGTGCGCAACATGTTACGGCAGAGATCCGGGTGGAGTGTCGGAATTCGTGCGACGGTACGACGGTTGACGACAAAAAGTGCACCGAAAAATGAAATCAAGTATACCAGCACTATTTACCTACCGAAAACCAAATTCGCCGCTCGGTTAAGTGCGGAAAAACGAGCCGAAGTCGAGGGACAACTGCGTAAGGTACCATAAGTGTAATAGCAACAAAGTTGCGGTAAAGACTCGGGCCTGTGATGGCAACAACATAACGGGTACTTAATTTCCTTTCTTAAAGAATTGCCTCAATGAATTATACTGCTGGAACCGGGGTGCTCTACCGGCGGAAAGAGAATTTACATTACATGACGGCCCGCCGTACGCCAACGGGGATCTGCATATGGGCCATGCGGTCAACAAAATTTTAAAGGATCTTATATTGAAACACAAAATCATCAGCGGCACTAGGGTCCATTATGTGCCCGGTTGGGATTGTCACGGGTTGCCAATAGAATTGAAAGCACTGGAAGCGTTTAATCGAAAAAAATCCAAAACATCGGAAAAAGACCAGAATTCGGTTTTTCACATCCGCGAAACTGCCAGGCGATTTGCTCTTGACACCATCACTAAACAGAAAAGCGCATTCGAATCCTGGGGAATCACTGGCGCGTGGAACGATTCAGTCCAAGGGTATTATCGTACACTGGATCCCTCGTACATACGCAGTCAGTTGCGTTTGTTTCATGAACTATATCAGCGGAAGCTGATCTATCGCGATCTGAAACCAGTGTATTGGTCGCCCTCGTCTCAATCAGCACTTGCTGAAGCGGAGCTGGAATACGATGAAGCCCATAAAAGCCCATCCCTATATTTAAAACTTACGCTTGAAAACAGTGGCTCCCGTTGCGCTGCTATCGAGCAACTGCGGCTAAATGGATCTGATGTATATGCCGTGGTATGGACTACAACTCCCTGGACCTTACCTGCAAATCAGGCAATTTGTTACAATCCTGCTTTGGAATACAGCTTAGTGCGGTCGTCATCAGGTGACGTTTTACTCATAGGAAAGGATCTCACAGATTACCTAGCACAACAGCTAGAAACGACATTATCCGTACTGCAGACGATTCCAGGGACTGAGCTGCACTCGTTAAGATATCATCACCCTTTGCAACCGGCGGAACTATTGCCTTTTTTGCCTGCCGCACACGTTAAAGCAGAAAAAGGTACGGGACTTGTACACACCGCTCCGGCCCATGGGCCAGAAGACTTTTTGGTTTGCTTGGAACAACAGATACCCGTGAAGAGTCTCATCGACGAACACGGGCTTTACAACGAAGATGCTCCCCAATTCTTGGTCAGAAAGTATGCACTAACTGAGGGAAACGAGATGGTAACGAAGAAGTTGGCGAACGCAACCTTGAAGCTGAGTACGATAGAACATTCGTACCCAATCGATTGGCGTACAAAGCAACCGGTCATGTTGCGTGCCAGCAATCAGTGGTTCATCAACACAAACACGCTTAAACAGGAAGCTTTGGATGCAGTTAAAACAGTGGAAATTTATCCACGAACTTCATCCGAGGTGAGCAAGAAAGTGTTGGAAGGGCAGCTTCGAAAACGTCCCTACTGGTGCATTTCTCGTCAGCGTGCATGGGGCGTACCGATACCGGTGCTGTATGATACCGTGACCAAGCAACCGATCGTACACAAACTTTTGCTGGATGCGATCGAAGAACGTCTGCTGAAAGAATCGACCATGGATTTCTGGTGGACAGCTCCTTTGGAAGAACTAGTCTCCGCTGAAATGTTAAACCAGCTTGGTACCAGCTACGACAAGCTAGAGAAAGGACAAGACATACTCGATATCTGGTTCGATTCCGGGGTGTCATGGTTGACGGTACTGGGAAAAGATCGGGTGGCCGACCTGTACTTGGAGGGTGTCGATCAGTTTACCGGGTGGTTCCAATCGTCGTTGCTGACCAGTGTAGCGGCTCGCGGTAAGGCACCCTACAATGCCATTTTCGTACACGGATTTGCCGTAGATGAAAACGGCATGAAAATGTCCAAATCCCTTGGTAACGTGATATGTCCCAAGCAAATCGTCCAACGGTACGGTTGCGATGCGCTGCGTTGGTGGGTTTGTTGCCATGCCATACAAAATACGTCCATCCCCGTCAGCCATAAGCTGCTTGGATCGTCGGCAGAGAGCGTTCAAAAGTTGCGCGGAATTTTAAAATTTCTGCTGGGCATCGTAGCACCGGATGGAGCCGACAGCGTCAAGACAAACACGATAGAGAAGAGTTTGTTGTGCCACGTAGATCGGTATTATTTGGGACAATTGGAAGAGTTCCATCGGCAAGTGTTTGAGCTGTACGAATCGTACCAGCACAACAGAGCAACGGCTGTGATTCTTAACTTCTGTATATCGACACTATCTGGGCTGTATCTGCACGTGATCAAGGATAGACTGTACTGTGGCTCCAAGGAAGAGCATAACAATTTAAGAGCAATTCTCGACCGGACGTACCGTGTTGTTTCGAAAGTTCTATGGCCAATTATTCCATTCTTGGTGGAAGAAAGCTGGACGTACTATGGTAAATAGATCTGTTTTAATGTTACAAGTTTAGCCAGTACTTTGAAACCCTTAATTTATTGATTGTTGCAGATCGTGATCAATTTTACAAATCCGCTCACCACATTTCAAACACAACGCAAGTTCCTGCGGCGCAAACAGTGACTGCCATTGAGTGTGCACTCGATCTTCGGCACGCCGTTTATCAGCAAGCGCAACTAAACGTCAACACCTGGCTTTTGGAGCTTGCAGTAGAATGTACCGGAAGTGATCTCGCACTGTTGACTTTGCTGCATCCGAAACTGGACCAGCGCGAGTGTGAAACGGAACTCTGCGAAATGTTGCAGGTCGGTTCCGTGGTTCTCCGCGAAGGTTCGTCGAGTAATAACCGCTTCGCTATAACGGTCACCAAATCTGATCAACCGCTTTGTCAGCGATGCCGAAGATTCTTGCTCGTAAATCTTGACGGTGATTGTGCTGGCCCCACATGTGCACGTTGCAATGCAATTCTTAACAAGCAACCAGGGCAATGAATTCGATCGAGTGTTCGGATGTGAATAATAACGGGCTAACGGGTGAGGTTTGGAATATAGATCGTTGCTTAGCCTATGTTTTATTATTAAATATGTTTTTCTTGTTTCTTTCACAGTCGGGAATGATTCTCGTAAAAAACCGAAATGATAAAAATAGCAAATGATAGGTAGTATTAGCCAATAAAAGTTGAAACGCTTGAAACAGTAAGTATGTACAACAACAGCAAATGAATTTTGCAAAATGAAAAAACAAAAAATTGAGCTATACAGGAACTGTCCAGAGAATATATTCTATGCGATCACTTTTCTCTTAGGGAATTTGTTATGCTGGACCTAATGGATGTGAAAGATCGTAAACAAAACTCAACAAAATTAAACTACAATTTGAATGCAGGTTTAAACGAAACACAAAAAAAAACACCACACGCAGAAATGAGTGTAAAACAAACGACGATGTCAGCAAGTAGTACGCTGCGAACCCTGAACCTATTCATTTATAAGTAGAACGGTGTTTGATAGATAACATAGAGAGCGCATTACTGAAATCGGACCGTCGGTACCGCACCATCCGGGATCTCTTTTGTTCAATCACGAATCCACAAAAAATGCTGTACTATGAGGTTTGATCGATACAACGAGATAACAATGCTACGTGTTTTTAACGAAGTAGCGATGTAAAGTGTTTTTAGCGCTACCCTTACTCGTTGTGGCAGCGTTTGAAGGGGCTACTACGGCGTTACTATTACTACTATTACTGCTACTACTGCTTACAGTGGTATTCGAGAGATTGTGGGCAGTGTTTGGGCTAACACTGCCAGATCTAACGCTCACACTACTAATCACGGTACTACTCGTTCCGGCTCCGGTGCTCGTGCTGTGGGTGTCCATCGAAGCACTGGCTGCGCTTGCCCAATTGCTAAGTAGCTCTTGCTGGACATCATCCGGCAGTGCATGGAATACTTCCGGATCGACGTTTGGAGGGAGGTTGCTTGTACTTTTGCTATGAATATGGTTTACCGATTGATCCTTGGCAATGCAAAAAGTGCTGTTGGTAGATGCACTATTTGTCGGCGGTGAAACATTCACCTCCATTCTAGTGCATCCGGTGGTGATGTTCGCATTGGCTAGACTTGCGTTGCTGGATGTTGCTTTGCGATCTGCATAGTCCCGGACGGTATCGATGGGTGTTGCCAGACGCTCTTTAAAGAAAGACATCTTAGGTGGACCGCTTTGAGTGGAAACATCCATAGGTGAGCCTACTGCGGTCCCTGCGGTGAAAGGATGCTCGTGATCGTATTCTTTGGAATTCAATCGCAGATCGGCCACACGCAACTTGCTGAGTGTTGTTTCTTCTGGTTCCATGTTTTCGACTCGCCGTTCCGGCGCAGATTCGTGACGACGCGACAAGAAAACCAACCGGCGGGACTTTTTAGGCGACGGTTCCACATCCGACTCGGAACCTGAGAGGGAAGCTAGCGAGCCAGCATCCGAGGAACAGCACGGTTCGCACTCCATAGCCGACAGTGTGGATTTGTTCGAGCAGAAGCTGATGTCGCTAAGGGTGATCGATTCGTTGCTCAGATTAGTGATCGACTGCACCTCGATGTCCGACTTTTTAATCAGGAAATTAGCGATGGATTTGCTGCCGATTCGTCGCTCTTGAAATTTGAAAAACGACAAGCCAAGCAGCGTGATGTTGAACGGCTGACGAAGATCGACCATTCGCTCGAACACTTTCATGACGATGGCGAGAATTTTCTCCTGCGACCCGTCTGCTAAACCCAGCCGTCCGTTGGCGTGCCGGAACATGGAAGGCAACAATTTATCCTGCTTCGATTCTCGATGCGTTGTTCGCTTGGCCATGTCGAATTTCCGCACTGTCACCTTTATTGCGATAGGAACTCGACCGTCCTCGGCAATATTTTTCACAAGCCGCACGAGCAAATGGCGAAATTTTTCTTCCGCGTCCGCGCGCACCGATATCGACGGGCAGGAATCCTCGAGACCGACAGATTTGGGTTTGCCTGTCTGCTTTACGGGGGTATTGTCCTTGCCCAGCGCGAGCTGCTTCAACCGTACTGCCTGCTCATGCCCGAGATGTTTCGCTAACCGGTCCAGCTCGACGTTCTGCAGGTCCGTCACGGTGCTAATACCACAACAGTCGGCCAGCGTTTGGGCGGTTTTTTCTCCAATCCCAGTCAGGCTGCGCACCGAACCAAGCGATGCTACGAAGGTGCTTCCCATCGTCGGTAGCAGAACTGTTTGTTTATTTTGCTTGTTGACCGCTCCGACTAGCTTTGCCAACAACTTGTTGTGGGCGATTCCGGCACAACAACGTAGCCCCAGCTCGTTAAATATGCAATCTCGTATCTCTTTTGCTAAATGTGTTGCCAGTATCAGTCTTCGTTCACAGCCACAACAGCAACATCGAAGGAAAACGTCGCGATCGGTTTCCGGGGGCGAGGCCATCTGCGATGCATCTCTTTCGGGTGGAGGATGGATTAGACCCTCAACATAGTTCAGCTCCTTGAGATCACGGCCACCAGAATTAGTTTCTAGCTGCTCAAGCCTTTCGCTCACGAGTTCAGTGACGTCGAGGTAGTTTTCGTCGAGACCCAATTTCTCGACGTGCGGCGTAAATCGGTGCATGATTTCGTTTATACGCACCGACATTTCCTTGTACTTCGTTAAGTCCTCTCCATTGACCAGCACTAGCTCAGGGCACAGGACGAGAGCATCCTTAACTGGCTGGAGCTTTTTTATGCCATACTGACGCGCGATGTAGTTCGAGGTTACAACGCAAAACCGTTGCTTCACCGCGAACGGCTTATCCTTCAGGGAGGGATTTAACACTTCTTCTACTTGAGCGTAAAAATAGTCCATATCGATGTGGATAACTACGCGCGGGTGTACCCGATCTTCGTCGTCGGAATCCTTTGGCCCATCCATGGTAGTGTTTACCGCCGTGCAGGTTTGGTTCTGTGCCGGCCCAATGATATCTAAGGATATGAATCTTTGCACCAGTTTAATTTACGTTCGTCCGTGTTCCGAGTTTGAACCAGACGTTGATGGATGCGATGATGGCCGTTTCATCGGCCAATGATATTCGGAATCATAGACAGCAGCCATATGCAGCTGGGCAGTGAATGGAACCGCTATTACTGCACTCCTAGCATCGAAAGATTCGTACCCACGCCAAAACTACGGCTCGAGCGATGCCGAGATGTAAGAATAGCTGGGTATTCTTATGCTGGTTGCTTTCCAATGCACAAAGCGTTTGTTTACCGTTTGGCAAACGCAGCGTGACACCGTTAGAATCTACAGCCGTCTCACTTGCACGCTATCAACAACGTTACCAAACACATTTTACTTCGCTCACTCCTTCCCGGCTGTGACAACTGCACTCTTGGTATTTGCTTCTTACTTCTTGCACTGTTTTCGTAGCAGTAATAGTGTGCGTTCCTTGTTTTTGGGAAAGTTGTTCACTGTCGAGTACGATCCGGGAACGAGGGAACTTTCTTCTCACGATGGGGAAATAGTTCCCCGAGGGGAAAAGCGTACGTTTGTCACAATTTTAGCTTTCCCTATGGTATGATATGGCATATAAGCTAACTTAACACAACAATTCACGACTTCGTAGTAAAACGGGCACTCAACAATCTGCGACACACTTGATCCCGCTACAACATATTCGTTCTACTGTATAGGATTGAATAGATTCAACGATCAACAACCGACGAACAGTTACTGAGTAGATGAATAATTTCGTAAAAATTAACTTTTTGTTGATTAATAAATGCCAAAATAAAGTTTACCGTTTGGTGACTAACTAACACCAAAGTGAGTAGAGAGGAGGTAAGTTCGTTCAGAATGATTTGACGTTTCATCACACGAACGACATCTGGCAATCGCCTTCCATTTGTTATTGACGTGGTATTGTGTTCGTTGTTTTGGTAGACGAGAATCTTACAAAAAGTTTTGGTTACTATTATCCATTTTTTTATAGAATGAAATGTTTAGCACGTATTCTTCTTGCAAGCGGTCGAGATATTAGTGGGTAATATGTGCAAACAAATGGAAATAGAAACGTCAAACTAAGTTTCAAAATGGCTACCGTGAGAAAGGGTTATTCACACTACCGCTTCAATTCTGTATTATATTCGATAGTGTTTTTCTTTAATGTTTTTTGGCGCTTGCTGGTGAGAGGCGATATAATTCGCGGTTTTCCTTCATGTTTTGTTTGTCCAAGTTGAACAATTTTCACACAGAGTATCAAATATTTTTAAAACTCATAAACTATGTATGTACGCACATCCCTAGTGAGAGAGTACTCGAGTACCCCAGTGAAAAACATATATAGAATTAATACTACAAGGGAGCTAGGAAATTCGTTTTATTTTGCACCGGGGTGGTGATTTTACAGTGGTACCAACATTAGCATACTCAACGTTGAAATTTTTAATCTTGAGCAGCAGCGAAAGAAAAGGTAGAGTAGAAAGAAAGAAGACCAAGGGAAAACGAGAACGGCAGTTCGGTTAAAGCGAATCGTTCATTTTTCCGTGTTGCGAAAAAGCCTGTGTATTTGGTCACGGGAATCGTAGCCATTAACCGTCGACAAAGTACACTAGTAAAGTGTACGAAGCGTTTTCCGCGACAAGCGTTGGATCTCCTGATATTGGTTTGTGGTACGTGTTTGGACTTTTCCATCATTGATGCGGAAAAAGAAAGAAAGAAAAGTAGTTGAACGACTGTGTAGTGGGCTAGTGGTAGTAACGAGAGCAAGGGCTGGTTGGTGGCGGGGACCGGATCGTAGCCAAAGGAGAACGAGCAAGTCCAGACATAGCGTTTGAGTTCGCAATAGAATTTCTGCCGCGGAACGATGAGGATTTTTTTTAATCCCTCATCTCTGAGCATAGGACACGTACTGTAGCTACCGTATGACGATTGGATTTGGAGCAAGTGATATAAATTTGATTTGCAAGGAAATAGGAGCATAAAGGGCTTTCTGTAATCTGTAAAGTGTGTGTAGCTGTTCGGTATCGGTGGTGGTGGTAGTTGTGGGGATTGTTGATTGCTGGTGGTTATGTTTGAGCTTGAGCGAAAGCGTACGGAAGAATAAAAGAGTGATGCAGATTAAACAAGGAAAGGTAAAAGTTTTCTCATGTGTATGTGTGTATGAAAGAGCGAATGTGTTGTCTGCGGGGTCTAGCGGCGGCAGGGAATAGCGAAAGCGCGCGCGTGTGTATGGGTGCGTATGAGCGCGCGCGCGAATGGGTGCAAGAGAGAAGGAAACAGATGATAGAATGGACTGTATATGAGCGAGGATTTGACGGATAGAGTGACTATGATACCGTTTGAATGGCGTTTATAGCGGGTTTGTTTTTACATATTTTCAGCGTTTATAGTAGTGTTGGTGCTAAACGAAAGTGAAAACGCATGAAACGAGAACGTAGCAGCTATCCTGTTTCGAAAGTGTAAATCGTCGCTGTTGGATCCTGTACCGGAGCTGGCGCGTTGTTTTTTTCTCAGGGAGTCTACGGAACGGGAACAACAAACTAATCCAAAGATTCATGTACATGAATGTTTTTTTTTATCGGCAGTGTTAACTAAAAGTAAGAAACGAGCGATACTCCAAAAAAAAACACGGCGCCCAGAGCCAACCGTCGTCTGTGACCGGTAGTATCGAGCTTGTATTAGAAAAAAAATATTGAAAAGTGTGTGCGTGTGTGTGAGTGCTGTTAGAGGGAAAGAAAAAGGCTTCGCGAACGCTGACCGGATCAAGCACTTCATCATAGCGCGGAAACTCAGAGGTTGGAGTGAGTGAAAGAGAAACATAGATTTCCCGGTTCGCTGAAAGTGTTGCTTCTGTTTGAAGCCAAGGGAGAAGTAAACTCCACACGGCGCTCGGGTCGTGGAGAAAAAATTGAAAGGCAGACAACGCGGTGTGTTAGCAGAGCAGTCACCCAGCTAACCAAAACCGTAGCCAAACTACCCGGGCTTGCTCCTTGTACGGTGCGGTGCAGCGGAGTGTGCGTGCACTGGTGCGTGGAATGCGAACGACCTGTGTGGGTTTTGCGAGCGTAGTGTTTGTGGTTGATTGGCCGGGTGCACCACAAAGATAAGAAAAGCTTCTTTTTTTTTGTTTGAAAATTAGACAGCCAGTTTAACATTTTTTTAAGTGTATGCACCAGTGAGCACCGTCAAGCTCCAACTGCGCGTCTTTAAAGTTCTTCCATCGACAAACCCGTCTGCAAGTAGCGACAAGTGTATTTGATATCGGCAGGGAAAAGTATCCTACAAGTCGCTTCTAAGCTTGATTTTTGTCCGCTCAATCTAAGTTGGCTGTGTAGCGCAAAAAGTCTAGCAAAATGACAGAAGAATCGAACCCGAAAACGCTGTACGTGGGTAGTTTGGACCCTTCGGTCACGGAGGAGTTGCTGTGCACACTGTTTAGTCAAATGGGCACAGTGAAGAGCTGCAAAATCATCCGCGAGTCTACTAACGATCCGTACGCGTTCATCGAGTACGCCAGCCATCAGTCTGCCCAGACGGCTCTGGCTGCTATGAACAAGCGATTGTTCCTGAAGAAGGAAATCAAGGTCAATTGGGCGACGAGCCCGGGCAACCAGCCCAAAACGGACACCAGTCAGCATCATCACATTTTCGTGGGCGATCTTAGTCCCGAAATCGACACGGAGACGCTACGGGAGGCATTCGCGCCGTTCGGCGAAATTTCTAACTGTCGCATCGTGCGCGATCCACAGACGCTCAAGTCCAGGGGATACGCGTTTGTGTCATTCGTGAAGAAAGCTGAAGCAGAAAATGCCATTGCTATGATGAATGGTCAATGGCTAGGTTCCCGCTCAATACGCACAAACTGGTCGACTCGGAAGCCACCGGCACCAAGAGAAAATTCGAAAGGTAGGATAGGATAGGGTTTCCTGGTTTGTAACAATATTGCATGGTCAAATGTAGCTTCTAATATTGTTGAGTCATTTAAACGTACGCGTTACATTTCTACTCGTCGCTCTTTTAGGAATAAAAAATGGGAAAACCCCTGGTTTTGAGGAGATCTATAACAATGCCAGCCCCACTAACACGACGGTTTACTGCGGAGGATTCCCGCCGAATACAATTACGGATGAACTGATTCAGAAGCATTTCGTGCAGTTTGGACACATACACGATACGCGAGTGTTCAAGGATAAGGGCTTCGCGTTTATCCGGTTCGCGAGTAAAGAGTCAGCGGCACGTGCCATCGAAGGCACAAACAGCAGTGCCGTGCAGGGACATGCGGTCAAGTGTCACTGGGGCAAGGAGAACGGTGGAGACGTGAACAGCAACGGCATCAATGCGTCCGCCATCGCTGCCGCGGCTGCGTCCGGTATGATCGGCATGAATATGAATGGCATCGTCAGCCCGATGCAGCCAATGCAACCGAATGCAGCGGCTGCTGCGGCGGCCGCTGCTGCCGTTGCACAGCAGCACAGTGCCAATCCACAGCTCACGCAAGCCACAGCCGCAGCGGCTGCAGCCGGAGCCCAGTATCCTTACTCGGCAGCAGCTTACGGGCAGATGGCATATTGGTTTCCGGTAGGTGTTAATTTGTCGAGCATCTGAATCCATTGATAGTTTTGATGATTTTCTGTTGTTGTTTTTTGTAGGGAGGATATCCTCAGATACAGACTCAATACATGCAGCAAGGATATTACACCTATCCTACGGCATATGCTCCTGCGGCTCCGCAACAATCTAGCACTGCAGGTATGTAAGCTTCCAGTTGGTACGTTTATTGGGTGTTTGTCCCCTAAAAATTTTGTTGACCAAATCCGGAAAAGTTGTGAATTTTTATTTCAAATCGTATGCTCACATTTATAAAACATCCATATCCTGTTTCTGTTGCTGCTTTTGTAATTTGTAAGTGTTTATAATTTTATCTATGTTTTTATGATATTAGCAGATATAGTATACATTTTTGAAGTCTATACCAACATGCGTAACTATAAAGTGGAGATACAAAATAATCGTCGAACTACAATTCCTTTTTTTATCTAAAAGAAACATCAACGTTTTAAAAAATAATACGATATTTTGTGATCTGATGTGATCAAATGCAATAATATAAGATTTTTTTCTCCGCTCATTTCAGGCTATCGAATGATGCAACCAAATATGGCAGCAACGGGCTGGGGTATGCAAACAGTACCGACAGTAGCAACCAATGGTGCAGCTGCGGCAGCGGCGGCCGCAGCGGCTGCTGCATCATCCCAACAGCCAGTGATGTATGCAACGATGCCTCAATTCCAAACGCAATGAGAACTATTGAAAAACTATCCGACCAGCAGCAGCATCATCAACACCTGCGTGAAGTCTAATGCCCGAAACAATAATAACACTCACACCAGCAACAATAATACGAAAATTTATAACAATAGTCTCATAAACATCGTTTCTCCGCCATCCTCTGCAATTGCTAGCAATAGTACCAACAGCAATTTTTGCTTGATGCCAAATCCGCCTGCACCTCCCGTTCCTGGGAGTTTGTTGTCTTCTACCGTCATCGACAGCCTGTCAACAACACCAGCAGGCACTTCGAATAGTGTAGGATCATTGTTGCTTGCGAAAAGTAGCTCCACTACGAATACATCCACGGTTGCTGCGATAGTGGCCGCAGCTGCTGCAGCTGCCGCAAGTCTCAATGGGCAAAGTATGCAGCGACACCCAACAGCATCGGCGGTCCAATCGTCTCAGGTCCTGATGGCACATTCAAATGGCATAGGTGGAGGTAAAAGTGGCAACATTCTTTTAGGTAGCCAACATCAACGACATCCGTTGAGTTCGACAACCTTCCAATCGCAGCAACCACCATCGACACATGTGACAGCAGCAACCGCTATAGCGGCAGCGGTTGCAGCAGCGGCAGCGACGGTTGCTCAGCAACAACAGCCGGCTAACTATCGTCACCAGCATTCTTTTGCGTTGACATCGGCAGCTACTTCGACAGCGTGTCAGCAGCAAGTTACCGGCTTCAAGACACCGAAGGCACAGGTCGTAAGCAAGCTGCAAGAGACTGTAGGGGAAAACAGAGCCCCACCCGCACGTAAGCAATCTTTGTCAGCCATGAGCAATACCGCGATAACGTCCAATCTTGGCACTAGTAGCATTCCATCAAATTCAGCTTTACCCGGTGGTGGGGTCGAATGCGAAACGACTGTGCGTACGATCGCTGCGACTGTGGGCGCAACGAGTACAATTGCAACTCTAGCCTCGCCCGTACCATCCGCCATGTTGTTGTCGACATCATCATCCTTCGGTAGTAGTAACGGTGGTGCCAACGATAACTTGAGCACTATTAATCATTCCCATCGGATCGCCACCGTTGGTCTGTCTCCGTCCTCATCATCGTCAACTGCGGGTGGTGGATACGCATCGCCATCGTCAACGCTTTTGTTGCCGATGATCACTAAAACGCAAAGCAATGAATTCTATATCAACAGCAATGGAAGTACTGACGGGGAGGTTACCAATTCGAGTGGCATGAATAACGTGGCTGTTGTACAGCAAGTAGTTACGACGGTAGCAGAGTCAATGGTGGTAGATACAGAACCATCTATTCGGCTTGATTCTCCATCCTTCATGTTAGGTCAAGTGGTAACCGATAAGGTAATAAAGGACGGCGAAGAGATTGGCTCTTGCGAAGCCGGTGGGGCATGCCGTAAACGACACATCCTAAAGCATAAACTGAGCTATCAAGACGACGACGAGCACGAGCCGTCGATGGTTACAGCTGCGAAAATACGATTATCGGAATTACCGATCATGCATCCGTTGACAGAGACGGTGATGGATATCACCGGCAAAGGCGGAGACGTTCAGCACAAACCGAATGATGCATCTTCCGACACTATCGTCATGTGCACAGGAAACGGTGCGAACGCCGAATCAAGCCCATCAACATCACCTACGGAGCGGAGTAAAAATAACATTTATTTATGAATGGTTTCGATCATTCCTGTTTCTTTATTTGAGTTCGATTTTCAGATGGTGTCGTTTGGATTTTAGTGGCGTATTCAGAGGAGATACTCCATATGTAGGGCTGGTTTGTGTTCAAAACAATGGTTTTTGTTCACCATTCACGGCACAAATAACAAACCGTTCCGTTGCGTTTTGTTCCTTTACTGTTGGTTGTATCCGCGATGTGTTGGTATAGTCGCTGAGAATAAGTCTGTTTCTGCCTTCACAATTATCTGTCCATTTGTGCTTATTCCCGCAAGTGGTTCGAAGTGCAAAATTGTGGCCGGTTTGAAGTTTGGTGGAAGAGTGCATTGAACAAACGAAATGAAAAGGCCCCTCTGCACTTGGTAATCCAGAAAATCGGAGAGCTAAGGTTCATATAGAAAAGAAAAGAATACAAAAGTTTATCTGACCGATTGCAGCTTCTCTGAAGAATCGAGAGAAGGCCAGTTTGTTAGTGGCGATTTGAAAAGCGACTCCCTAGCTTTAATTGCACATTGCCCTGGGGCGTAAACAGCCACGTACCGTTTTCCCCTTTTTATATGTGACCTATGAGAATGCGATCGGCATGGCTGTAGAATGGCAGAGCGACAAGAGAAACACCGTGAGAGGGGCTGTCAGCTGCACCCGCCCATCGGTTGAATAATTTCGATGCGAAGAAAACGGATTTAGCAATGAAAGGGGGAATCTGCGCAACACGAAAAGATGCGCATCTATGTTTGAGTTTCTGGAAATTTGTAAGCACGCAGGATCCTCTATTTGTGCACCCCTTTTTGGCGTAGGAAAAATAGTATGCGAATATTTGGCGATATGCAAGGAAACAGGAACAGACGGATCAGGCTTCACGAAGAAAAAAAAAGACAAAACAAACTGCTGTATGTGGCTATTTTCTTCGGTGCGAACAAACGATGTATCAGGCGTATGCAGAGCGTTTTGTTATATGCTGCAACACTTAAAACTAATATTTTCATCCTATTCGAAAACAAGAGAGCGATTGCATAAAAATGTATTACACCTCACAGGGCGGAAAATGATGACTAATTGTTGAGACATAGAAAAGAAAATGGCAACCAAATGAACGACAATTGCGTTACTTCTGTTTAATGGTGCTGCTACCACAAGGACGCACGTCATTAAACGATAAGATGTCGTGATACGACAAGGAATACAGCCGATTTTTGAGAGTTTATCAAATTAGGCAGGAAGTTGAGGTGATAAAGGCGCAGGAATAAAAGATATATTTATTATATTATATTGATTAACGCACAATGATGGGAAAATTCTTCCCATTTCCCCAACGTGGGAGAAGAGAATAGTAAAATAATCGTAGCCCGTGAAGAGAAGATGCTAGGTACAAGGAACGCAAAAATTAATGGCTGATTATTAGTAAATATATACATATATATATATAGAAGTATGAATGAGTCACGAAAATGATTACGCATGCGGTAGGTGTGTGCGAGAGCGTGATCGCGAGAAATGGCGAACAAGAGTTAGTGCGGTAGAGAATTACAGGACCGTTTAAAATGTCTGTTTTCGGGAATGTGAAACAAAAATAAATCGTCGTCACCAAAGGGGGACCGTTTGCTACGAAGTACATCTTCTGCTTTCGTTTGATTAGGAGAACAGTTTGTGGCGAATGCTGGAAGGTGATAAAAACGGAACGAATAGAATTGCACTGAAGCCAGTGGAAGACAATTGTAGCTGGCAAATGAGAACGAGAACGTTGAGATGATTATGAGGAAAGCGTAAACTAATAGGTTGTAAGAAAATGAAGCGAAAGTCACAAGGAAACTTAGGAAACACCGGTCCGGCACGGGGGAAAAAACCGGTCGGCCAGCTACGGACTGAATGTCATTTGTCCATCATCATCACCATACGCATCTCAGGAAAGGGACAAGTGAGCATTTTGTTCTAGTGTTTCCGCTGTGTTGCTGTCTAGTATTGCCCGTCAGCGTCTTTCGTTTCGACCAGAGGACATCCGCCAACGGAAGGTGGTAGAAAACGGCAGGAAAGCGAAGCGATGGTTCAGAGTGTGAACGAGGTTTGCTAAGGCGCGAAGGCACGAGACAAAAGAAAGGATCTTGGACGTACGGTACTGTCTGCCTGCTCCGTCGGTACATCGAAAGACTCATGCAAAACGTGTAGCTGGAAGGAGCAAGAAGGCGTTAAATATATTTGGAACATTGTGAATTCCTTTCTACTGCAACGTAGTTGCGGTAATATTAGCGAGCGTGTGGTATGATGGCGGTTGTAGCAAAATTCGGACACTTCGCACCGACAGGATGAAACCGAATGCGGCTGACGCCAGACGAGAGAAAGAACCAGCGTTCCTGCAAAAGGGACACTTTGGTAGGGCGCAGTTGTGGTGAGTGAGGGCGTATGTTTATTTAAGTATGCATGTATGTATGATGAGGCGTGTATGTTTCGCGAATGCGTGAGGGTCATGGTTTGTGAACTTAACTAGGGAAAACCGCAACGAATGCACCTATCCATACTCCTACGGTTCCTTCAAGAGCAAACAAACTCACCCAAGGCGAGGATGAGCAGAAAACCAGCTGTGGCCAAATGTTCCAAGTATCAGAGATCTATAATTCGTCACTTACGCCCACGTACGAGAAGAGAGAGAGAGAACGCGAATGTAGCAATTAAACTAATTAAAGCCAAACGCTACCGCTGTCTTTGGAACGGCTCCTAAAAGAAACTAAAAGACGGATATGGAAAAGGAACGTTGGCCGGTATTCCTTCGTGGTTTATTTTTTGTTGTTGCTTGCACGCTTGTGGACCTGGCTCTTTCGCTTGCTGGTCCGCTCTATAGCAATGGGACTATTTTTTCCCCCATCGGAAAGGCTCGTGTGCTACAAGTTGTTTTTTTTTCGTTTGTATCGCAAAGGTACAAAGAGAGCATGTACCAGGCGAAAGAATTTCACCGCGAAGCTCCACCCTGCGTTGGTGATTGAGTTTCCTTTCTGTAGTGATTCGAATGTTGTCCTACGTCTCCGTTTGCCAACTCGGCCGGTAGTGTTCCTTTACGGAGATTTGTGCGGGTGTGTGTGTTTAGATTGGATGGGACGGATTGATGAGATGCGTGCATGCGTGCGTGCGGGGATTCCATGTTCCGAGGGTACGGGATGATTAGTTCTGTAAGCCCACTAGCAACTAAGCGCTACCGTAGCAAGTAAGATATGTAGCGCAAGACGCAAGACAAACAATATAATAATAGAGTAGGACGGGCGGGCGGACACACGATAGCTGAGCAATGAGGCAGTGAATAACTGGCGAACTGGTTTAATACTTTAAGCATTACTCTTTTTTTTGTTTCTCCTTTTTTTTTTATTTCGGTAACTACATTAGTGTAACTGTGTAAGAAACTGGGAACCGCGCAAAACACGTATGGCCACACGCGGCGAGATATACATTCGACATTACAAACCTAGAATTGTGCAAAGCAAACACGGCAACTCTCACCCTACAACACAAAGCAACGAGATTCATAATGAGGAACGAGTGAACTACTATTAAACTTAGCGTAAGTTACTTTAATCGGGAGGGATCTGGGAGGGGGGGGGGGAGGGGAAGATGAAGATTAGGTGTAATTTTGGAGCAACAAAAAGAAGTAAAAACCTAATGGACGATAGGCGCAAAGAAAAATAGTGTGAATCGCGACCGCGTGGTGAGAGGAAAGTATAAAAGACATACGCAAGGCAAATGGTCAAGTCAAAAGGGCCGTGGAAAACGGTAATAATGGGTAAGGTTGGAAAGTCCTTCTCATCACTTCGTGATTTTGAGGCACGCACCACTCAAGTGGATCCGACAGTTACGATACCACAGATTGAGAGGGCAGTAGAACAAGCAAGGACGGTGCCGTTGTCCTGAAAAGTAGTATTTCCTAGCAGCAGAAGGAAGCAGAAGAGTTCGTAGAACGATGGAGAAACATAGTCACACCCGAAGGCCACGGAGGTAGCGTGTGTGTGTGTGTGTGTATGAACGGAACACCGCATGCCGACACGGACGGAGTAGGCTATGTAAGAGAAGCAGGCTGTTGCCGTCCCGTCATGTTACCTTCTCTGACGCACCTGAAATGCCGTGATGCACTAGGAAAAGAGCCGAACGCGAGAGTAGATAAGACAGTAATTAAGCTCGTAGGACATAGATTGAGAGAGAGAGAGAGAGAGAGAGAGAGAGAGGCGAAGATGTGGCAGGTTTGCGCAAAAATGAGAGAAATGTGTGATATACAAAAAAGAAAACCCTAAATCGAAAACGTAACAAAAAAAAGAGGCAAGCAAGAATGACGACGAATCAATTATAGTTATTTTAAAAATGAAACAAAAAAAACAGAAGATAAGCAGATTGAACGAAAGTAAAATAAAACTGGGATGAAGAAGGTGAATTCAGAGTGACGAAAAAAAAAGTGGATATAAAATAAAACATTGTCGTTTTCGTTTTTCAATTGTTCCGAAAGTGGCAAAGGAAAGAGGCCGTAAAGTGCTCCGCCACACCTTGGTACTGATACAACGGGGATTTATTTCGTTTTCATTGTTTATTTGTTGTTTTATCCCATAATGTTATCAAATCTAATTTTTATGACTTGTTGCAAATGTTATGTTTTGCTTTCGCTACTTTTACTTTTCGCAACTCACTCCTTGTGGTTTTGTTCTGTTTTGTTGGCGTTTGTTAATCGAATGCTGCAAAACGTGCATCGCGCCGTGGGCTCGATTTGACTTCCATGAAATTGCTTAAAGTTGTCGTTAATTTCCGTTACTGCTCGGCTTTTGAATATCCCACACAGCTGGCCTAATGTTTTGGCGTACTGAAAAACCATGTCCCGCGCTCATGGTTGGAACAATACAGGTCTCGTCATTGCCGAAAAAAAAACATGTACCAGCTAAGCGGCAAAAGTGCGCGGCATGAACTATGAGCGGAATTAAATCTACCGAATAACTAGCAACTGAACGATTGGTTAAATCCACGTGCCCTATCGAAGAAAGCTATGACACATTGAAATTGGTTAGGAGAATACTTGTTCGTTTTTGTTAGCTAATCAAGAGCAACCGTATCTAGCGAAAGCTACGAGGTATGACCGCAAGTTAACTCAATCTGACTGCTACTGGTTCAACGCCTCGCTAGTCTAGTGTTGATGATTATGCGTTTCAACTTGATAAACCACTTCCAAGCATTCGATGAATACGCAGTTAAAACCTTACGTTACGGCCCGGCCGGTTCGTCCGATGTAGAATAGTCTAGTCCCTTGCTAATATCGACAATTCGGTGTGATTGCTTGAGGCATTTGCTTTGGCGTGTTTTGGAATTATGAGTTCTCTCTGCTCGTTTCGCGCTTCAAACGTTTCGCCTGCGGTAAGGCGCTCAGGATAAAATGTAATGCGTGATGATTTGGTCGATGTGATTTGATTGATTTGATGTTGATTTTTGATTTTCCCGAATTACTAAACAGCTTCAGCTTTTGTGGCAAGGCATCTGTGTTACAGCGAAAAACGGTACATTTGTCCGAGCACACAAGCAAATCGTTCGCAACCTAAAACTGAGCTAAAACTCAACCGTTCGCTATGTGTCTGTTAATCATGTTTCGTTTGTTTGTACCTGGTGCAAGCGAAATCAATGTTCTTCTCTCCACCGCCATTGTGAACCATTGGTATGAATGGAAAACAACCAAAAAAACACCCTCGCTCTCGTTTGCTACGTTGCTCCCTCGACATTGTATGTTGTGCATCATTGCGAAGAATAATGTATAAATGGTAAAATCCGTCGCTGCTGACGGGTTTGCTTACAATCGTTCGGAAAATTGTTTTTCCATCCTTATTCACATCTGCCCGCACTCTGCTAGCATACAAGTCGTTTTCTTCCGCAGCACAAACCTCTCTACATCGTAAAAAAAACGCTAACCGATACTGGCTAGCGTTGCATCTGAGCAGCATTTTGATTCGATCCTTTCGCCTACAAAAGGGACATTTTGCTTCGAATGTGAGTCGGTTACGTGTTTTTGTTTAACACTGAGTGTATTCTATCGTTACGATTACATTACTCTGCAGCCTTCGAGAGAGGTATCTGCAGGTCTGTGTGTCGGTACAACTCACAGTATGTACATCCTCCCGGTGGAGGTGCTTTCCTTACTCTCGTACCAATGCGAGACTCTCTCTGCTTGAGAACTGGTTACGGTGGCTACCCGTGTCTCCCATCGGGACCCATCGAATAAAGTAGACTCGTTTTTCAGGTTCGTTAATTATACAAGCACAAAATATACATTCAACAACTAAACGTTAAGCAACATGTCTCGAGGCATATACATAACAAATATAATACACACCTAGTAGCGTAACCTAATTATTTTAGTCTTCACAGGCGCTCATCGTCGTTTCATCGTTTCCAGGCAGCCGTCTCATTCACAACCAAACAAAAGTAAACATTACAAATACTGCTAGAGTCCGGCTCATTTCTGGATCCCTGGTGGATCGATTTGACGAGGAGCATTAACTAATCATTGTGTAAAGCGGAATTCAATTTTGATGCAAAAGAGCTTGAAAAATAAACCCCTAGCGGGTGGTGTGAATGTGAAAGTATACAACGGAACTCCCTTGTTGGAATTGGCATTCAACGCATCTAACACGTCCTCCACGAAGGGAACGCACAGCTAGCTAGAAGCCACCTTCATATGTGCAGTTATCCGATTTGCGCTGTGCCGTACTGGCGTATGTCTAATTACTGGAAACAGCGGCAATACGGCCCCAAAGCAGTTTGTGCGTATTGATGGATGGCGATGATGTGAAGTTGATTATCTACCGTGCCGTTTACAGCGTAACGTCACCAAAATCCTGCAGCCACTTCTCGTAGGCAACCAAACTTTGTGGTGCAACCGAGCGGCGGATGCGCTTGAGGGAGTTGTGAAAATCGCTCTCCCGAATGCTGCGAAGCTTTGTTGGGTCCATATTTTTCACTTCCTCGACGTTTAGTTCTGCAAAAACAAAAAACACCAAATCGTGTTGGGTGAGTGCAATGAAAAACATATGCTGTTACGGTTCAGTCAGCTTCCTACCTCTTATTGGTTCCAATGCAGCATCACGTGCGAGTGCTGTTAGGTCGGAACCGGAATATCCTTCGGTGAGAAGTGCCAAGCGGGACAGATCCGCATCACTCAAAGGGCTTCCTTGTTTCTGAAGCAATCGCCTTAGCAGCAACTCGCGAGTATCGCGATCGGGCAAAGTAACGTAAACGCGCTTTGGAAAACGACGCAAAGCCGCCTCGTCCAGCTCCTGTGGCCGATTCGTGGCAGCCATCACGACAATTTTGTCTGCCTCAGAGTTGGCCGGGAGACCATCGAACTGCACGAGAAATTCCGTCTTCAGCCGGCGTGTGGCTTCATGTTCGTTGCTACTGCGCTCGGATAGCACCGAATCGACTTCGTCGATAAAGATGATCGATGGCTGCAGCTCACGTGCGACCGCAAACAGGGCCCGTACTAGCTTCTCACCATCGCCCACGTACTTGCTCGTCAGCGTGGCTGCTGATATGCTGAAAAACGTGGCAGAACACTCCGTGGCGACTGCTCGAGCGAGCAGAGTTTTCCCGTTCCCCGGGGGACCGAACAGAAGCAAACCTTTGGCGGGTGTCCGCAACCCGGTAAAGAGCTCAGGACGTACGGAAGGCAGGATGACCATTTCCTGGAGAGCCTGCTTCGCTACTTCCTGCCCTGCGATGTCCAGCCATTGCACCTTAGCACCTCCTTCCACGATCTCGTCCATAATGATCTGCACCAGCTTCGGTTCTACTCCCTTTACGGAGATTTGTGGCTGTTGCTGCTGCGGTTGCTGCTGACCGGCGAGTGGAGTTTTGGAACGTGGTGGTGGCGTATTTTTGGTACCGTAACCGTTGCTAGCCTTTCGTATTGGCGAACTTCCAGGAATCTGTAAAAAAAACGAATTGCAGCAAAAAAAGCGTCATTTATCGGAAGAGTCGCAGGAGAAATTTGCGAGTACTCACGGAAAACTGCCGTCTGATGGCGGGTGGCGTTGCGGCCGGTTTTGGCACAATCTTTGGCATGCCTGCACCACCGCCAGCGGTGTTGCTTCCGTATGCCGTTCCATTACCGAGCCCTCCGGCGATTCCGCCACTGCCAACGCCAGTGGGAGTTGTCCTGGTGCCGCCCATGCTTCGCGGCAGGGTTTGCGATTTATTCATCACCCCCAGATTACCCGGACGCTTGTAGCCAACTGTTAATTTCCGTCCGGATGCTATGTATGCATTACGCCAGTGGCGATAGATTCATGTCCAATGGTGTCCCGAAAAGTAAGGAAAAGAGAAACACAACGATGGGATAAGTTGATATGTGTTAGACGAGGGCATTTCGGGAGATAAATTACAGACTTGGTGCTCTGAGACTGGGGTCAAAATTTTCCTTTGAACACCCATTACTTATCAGTCTGTGAGGGTAAAGGGGTGCAATTTTAAATTCATTTTAAAACGGAAATCAAATGTTCCGTGTATTTGGTCGGTTTGTTAATTGGAAGACTACGGGTTTGCCAAGCGTGAAAAAATATACTTTTGTCGTCTCTTTCTACTGATTAGTAATACATTTTCTGACCACTAATACTTTTTATGCTTCAGCTTGCTATTATCTACTTTAAATACGTGTTGCTTGGGATGTTTTGCTTACAAAAAAAGTGATTTGTTCAAAGTATAGTAAACAAAAACATAATGAGAATCGTAGAAAACAAGCTGCATGCGGTTAAAGGATTTGGAGTTGGTCAGCTTAAACCCAATAGAAAGAAGCCATAGATAAAACATTTAACGGCCGGTTTAAAAGGTTTGTCAACAAGGAACCTTTTTTCACCCCAGAATAGCATGGATTAAAAAGTGGGGCCACTTCTTTAACCATTAACTTCCGACGTGTTGACATTGGATGAAGGTGTTGTAAGAATGATGTTACATCTATGGCCTACAAGCGCTTAAAAGAAACACAAATGCATAAGGCAGTGATATCGTATTACTTTGCCTAACAGCAGATTAAAATGATTAATAGAAACAAGACTTTACGAACATAATATTTCGTATTACAAATCAAAAATAGAATGATATTGTTCGATTTTTCTCGAGCCAGTGTTTATATCGCAATACTGCAAACAAAAAATGGTTTCGTCATAAAAACTCAAGCCTTTGTTTCAATTTGTATACGATGCTTCTTCCTTTGGTTTCCTTAATATGAGCCTTTTCTACGATAGGTGCGAATGTTTAGCGGCTAAGGTGTTATTACCAAGTCTTAAACGATAAAGTGTGTCGAGAGACTCTTGTGTATAATATTCTGCATTGTTGTCTCGGTGTACAAGAGGCAAAAAGAACCGCCGCAAATTTTCCGTCGATGAGCACGAATAACACCGGTTGGTCGCAGAACATACCCGCACAGATTATTGCTCTATGGACGGTCGTTGTGTTGTGGGAGGGCTTACCTTCGTTGTTCGTCTGTTTAATGGTCGGCGTGTTTGGTGCATCAGACGATGCAATCGCCGTTCGTGCCGAGCCTTTCGAAGATGCCATCGTAGCTGGGCGGTGGGAAGAAACGCTATTTTCATGCAACGATAATATTTTGTTCTCAGTATTGTACAACTTGGATTTGGGCTCCCGATAGGAACTGTCACTTCCATCAGGACTCGTGAGATCGCCCGTGGATCTCAGATAGGATGGGATGAACATAGGCAGTTTAAACTTTTTGTGACATGTTTGCCCACCATTGGTGCTGGTTACACTTTTTGGGGAATGCGAGGACGAAGAGGAGGTAGTTGATGCATTGTAAACGGCAGATGTTGTTGTGGGGGTGTTGCCGCTCTGTTCGTCCGTACTTAGCGTGAATGTGTTCTGGCGTCGTAATGGTGATTGGTTGTGATTTTTTTCATTATGTTTGTTTTCGATCAACTCAAGCCTTTTAGCTTCCAACATAAGTTCTAGCAGGAGAGGGAATGGGAAGCGAAAATAAGACACATAGCCGAGGATAACTTAAAACAACAGACACAAATAAAGTGAACATATAAAATCGTCAAGTCGTTATAATAAGTGCGCGCGAAAAAGTAACTAACAACTCAGTCAAATGGAACTACACATAATGCTGCTACGTGTGAACAATCGTGTGCGAATCTTAACTATCTTTTTTTTCTCGGTCCTACTGTGAAGAATTACCCATAACAAATTAAACAAACCGAGATACATGGTCATACGTGCTAGTGAGCGCGCTTTAATGCACATCCTTCCTATTTACTGGAGCTCATACGTACCCAGGAACTGCAAACGATCGCGTGCCATTGAAAGATTGGTTTGCATTTTATCATGCAATCGCTGTGCACGCTCCCAAACCTCTCCACGGCCACCCCAACATTCGACGGCAATGCCACGTTCCAATTCCAATATGCCTTTACGATAGAGCTCGATGGCTAATTCCTTTTGATCTGCAAATAAGAGGAGATAAGAATAAGGGTTAGGATCTGATTTGATAAAAAACATTTAAAATCGTTTTGTAGTGATGTAAATAAAAAAAAACAATTTCGATAATTATGTCGTATAATGTATAATTTCAATCAACTATAATTGGAATCGATTTTTTTTGTAATATATACTATAGCTACCTAAAATGCACTTAGGTTAAGTGGACAAGTTTATTATTCGTTTTATTTAACACGCCATAAACTTTATAAACTTCGAATATGATCAACATTCACTAAAGTCGATGGTCATGGTCATGGTGTCTTGAATTCATATTCAAATTTATTGAACTCTTTAATTCGATATTATAAGAGCATTATTACTCCAGAAGTTGCATAAATTTGTGATTTCGTTGAAACGAAATACCGACGAGAATACGACTAGGTTACAAAAATAAGATAACGACAAAAGAATACATACGGCACTTGGCATATTTCTTATCTATTTACACATCGAGAAATTGAAAAAAGGAAGAATACGCATCATGATACGAAACCAATCTTTGCCGACAACATGCATGCCAACGTGAAATTCATAGCTCAGGCCGCATTCGTTTTCCCAAAGAGAAGCAAATATTTTGTGGCGAAAAAAAATGCATATGAAAATTTTTGGCCTCCAGCCTTGTGGGAGGATATTGGTTTATCATTTCGTTAGCAGCAGGCGCTAGCACAAGGACCGCATTTCATTATCGCGCTGAAAACAATGAATGAAACATTTTGAATGGAATTTTTTTATAAAAAGCTTTACATACAACTCCAACGATTGTGAGTTAAATACGAAATGAAGAATTAGATAATCACACGAATGATAAGATGCACATCAATTTAACTTAAGTTTAAGTTTTATTGTTTTGAAGATGCCAGAAATTCGTGTAGCTGCTTATCAGGATGGCTCACTAAACACATCAAAAGTGTGTCAAGTGTTTCATCCGTTAACAGGCAAGAATACGCAAGGATGTCGCAAAGATACGAGCATCCTTTCAGTATCACACCTGTGGTGTATGTGCTACCGTTGGCAAGATGTGTGCTGTCAGCGTGTTTGTCGAGTGCAAGAGTGTCTGACAATTTGTCGACACAATGGAGACGAGGCGGCAACTAAAGAGGCGCATGATGTGTCATTTTTGCACACAAAACCATTTCTCAAGCCTCACAGACCAGCGGGCATACACGATGCCAGAAAATCTGCAACCAGTCGAAAGCCCTGGGGGAATTTTAAATTTAAAGGAGACCTTCGTCGGCTATGATCAACAGCAGCGCTAGAACATGCATTTATTAGCGACTCTTAACGATACATATAACGTGTGTGTTATATTTCAATAAGCCGTTAAACAAATATTGAAATAACAGCAAAATAATTCAAGAGCTCCACAAATGTTTCTTCTTGTCTATCCACGTGAAACAACCTCCTATAAAGCATCAAAAAGCAAACATCCCCAATACGAACTTCAGAAAAAAGTTGTCCACCCTAAACACATTCATAAATATGTTTGCCTTACAAGCTTACAGAGCACAGCAAGAGTTGAATCCTTTTTGGTTCTGCGTTGTAAATCCCCGTTATTCATCCTAACGAGGCTGCTTGCGTGCGGAAGGAAATGTGTAAGTTTCGATATTTCGTTCGACTGCGGCATTGCTGCTTGTTATACCGGCTGGCTGGCTGAAAAAAGGCCCGGTCATTCACTGTTGGATCGAATATTTATTGATTGATCGGTTTTGAGACGATATGGTGCAATGTCTGAACAAAAAGGCATGATTTTGTCAACTTTTTTCTTGATGTACAAACTGTGGGAGGTACGGTAAGTTGTAGCAAAAAAAAACATGTATGCGCACAGCGCGTTACATATTAATTCATCAATTAAAATTTATCTTTTTTTTGTCAGCTCCCAAATTGACCATGGTAAATGAATTTTCAAACTAATGACTACGAATGTTCCATCGCCAATCAAAATTCATCGCGCTTCACGCTTCACCGGACTCGTAAGTTTTCCTTCCCTCAGTTGCCACTTATCGGCGTTTAGAGTTTGTCGTGTGAATTCCGCAACTTTTAGCAGCATCATCGTCATGTTTGCTTGCGTAATATCAATAATCAAATATTACACCGCCACGATGCTCCTACCCTGCCTAACAACCTGCTACGGTTCCGTTTAAGCTTCTGTTTGCCTTTTATTCAAGTCCATTACCAGCGTGGGATATGTCGAATTTGCAGGGAGCTGGCTATAACCACGCAGTATACGGTGAGGGTGGCTGAATTATGCGCAGAATCGAGAATATGTTTCTTACTCCGGTACATGTGCTTAGGCAAGTGGGAGAGAAAAGCCTTTCGTATTATTTTGCGACATCCGGTTAATGTTGGCAAATTCTATAAACATACTGAAAAACAGTTGTGAAAAATATCATAGTGGTATATTTCCACATATCCTCATGAATAAACACATGACATTAAAAAAATCACATTGTTTACTAAAAAACAACCATGTCAAAAAATTCCAACAGAGAAATGGAACATACTAGATGCTTAGATTGACGTTATTAATCGATGCTGTATTTTACACCAGTAACACATGACAAGGATTAGAGGGAAACCCTCACACAGCATACTCCTCGAATAAATATCGCATATAAAATGATCATCGGAACAGACCCCGAAAGGTTGACAAATCTGATATAAAGACAATGACGAAAAAAGGACATGCGGCTCCACAAAGTTGAAGCTGTTTGTTATTACGTTGGTTAACCCATGAAAAAAAAATGTATAGCCAGGGAAAAAGGGCTCACGCTCTGCGGTTATGATAAGCATACGAATATCCTTTTTATATCTGATTCCTGTTCTCACAAGCGCAAAGCCTAACCATGCCAAAGTCAATGAAGTGCGGATTGGATGGCGGAGTGTTATAAATAGATTATCAGCAGGTGAACGATGCCTTGGGACCTGGATAACGGTAACAAGGCTATTTAATGTGATTAGCGTCCGTACAGCGAATGCATTATGCTAGAAACGTACACCTTACAGATGTGTGCATCAAACTGTCGTGTTGCACTTGATTTTATGCCGCAGCCCAACCTTGACAAGGGGAGCTAAAAACGGGTCAATTGCACGGCTCATTTGAGGTTATGAAAATTATTGGTCCGTGGGTAGAAACAAAAAAACAGCACAGGACATTCAAACAGCCACATTGCTTGGTACATCATTATTGAAAGGATTGTTTGCGGTGCTGGTGGCGTGCCACCACCCACAGGGTGCTATTTTTCCAGACCCATTAAAATAGTCGCGACACTACGTCGACCTCATGAACTTTCCCCCCACTTGCTGGCCATCGTGTGAAGTAGGGACATGAGGGGCTCAGACTAGTAAAGTGCATGAAAGGCTTCCAGGAAGAGGGCACACTATGTTTCATCAAGAGCATACTCCTTCGAGACACAAAAAAATGAGTCGCATGAAATAGCACAAACAGCGTAACCCCACCAGGATGATGTTGGAGTGAAATCGTTTTTGCACCTAGAGGCACACACGCCAAGGCAACTTGGTCATGAAGAATTTTCCTTAGTTCTAGTGTCTAGCTTCACTCGCAAACGCCATGGTTCGTTTTGCCCCGAGGGAGAAGGAAAAATGGTCGAACCATGGTTTTGTGCGTCTTTGTTTCAACTGTTTGGTTCTTTACGCTCCTCTTGAATAATGAATAGATAGCTAAAGGAACAAGCGCAAAGCGAATCTATTCTGCGCATAAAAATTGATTAAACATACCATATAGCATTTTGATGTTACCCTGTAGGCGATTATCTAAGTGTTATGTTCATACTATGGATAGTAAAATTAATAGCTTCAAATATTTTTGATATGCTTACACCCTATATAGATTCATATACTATTATGGACTAAACGTATCTTACCGAAACGATCAGTTATGAGAACAAGACTAAATAAAATACAATAGCAAAACTAGAATAGTATTCGATGATGGCGATGTTCAATGAAACATTATTCAATTCTCTTTGAATTTCATTTTGAGTAAAATATAAAAAATACCACCAAAAACAGTAGCTGCAAAGCTCGTTAGGTGAATGCTGAAGAAAAATGTACAGCACCGGCAACGAATCTATGCTATTCGCCGGACAATGTGGCGTTTGAAAGGATATCGATTGCGGTACCCTTAGAGCAAGGGCCACGTGGAGCGCCTGAATGGCATGTTCATAATGATATCTAGACTGACGGCATGATGTGCGTAAATAAAACCAGCTATTTACATGCGTATTCCTTTCTTTCCAAGGCTACCAACAATTGATACAGAAACCCATAAACCCCAGAAAATACCGAGGAAATGTGAATCAAAAACTCACCAAATGATAGTTGTGGTTTGATTACTAGTTAGAATATTCAGAATAAAATATTGAAATATCATACATGGCATTCTACACACAAAGAAAACTTTTTTTATCTTAACATATCATGAGGACATAAACGTGTTCACAGTGGCATTATATATGCAGCGTTCTAGTGCCCTAACAGCGGTGCATCCGTTAAGGAGGAAAAATAAAAATAAATTGAAACTCGATCAACGCAATCGATCGCGCAGTGAAGCGTGATTCATTAGCACTTCCAAAGCAGCGCCCTGTGCCGTAGTTTTTGCTGTTATTTCCGCAATCGTTGTTCGTGAATCTATGGGCTTTTTGCTAAGTCCAACGGTGCAACGAACCCCTATATCGACGGAACGTTATACATGCCGAGACACACCTGCACATAGCACATTCATGAAGTAGTATCGGCTTTATGCTCATGGCGTCGTCAGTTGTAAACGCAATGTGCTTCTTCCGTAAATTGCACAAATCGATGCCGAACGTGTTGAGGCGTAAAATACGATACGATCTAGCATGAACTAGTTGCTGATAGAACGATCAATTGAATTGATTGCTCTTGTTTATTTCAACAACGTTATGGCCAGTTTTAGGAAATCCTTTTTTTTCGATTATAAATCATAGGATTTCTGATCTCATTGAATTTTTTTATATTGCAAAAAATAAAACCCCATAAAGCGAGATGAGGAAAGTTTGTAATTTAAATTTAAAAAATATTTCGTTCCGTTCGGGTGAGAAAGTAAATAAATAGATAAAACCAAACTCACGGAAAACACAGTGCACGGTATGAGTATGTTATTACAAGTAACAAGATTAATTTTTCATCAGGGCGCGTCTGGAGGTATTGATTTTTTTATGTCCCACTTGTTTTTTGTCCTGCTGTGCTATTTAAACCGTCATTTCTCCCCATAAAGTATTTCATTCATACAGCCGTCTTTCGTCATTGTTGGGATAGAGCAAGGCATGTGCTACCACCCCGATATTATGTGCTCACGATGCAGCGCGAATATGCATGCTGTTCCATCGGACTTTCATGGGCATTCGTGATCATAATAACCAACACACCGTGTATGAGAGACGTTGCGTGAAACAAAAATGATTAGAAATTTTTCGAGGACACAACTATGGCTCATTTAGTAATCGCTTTAACCTTCCCGTGAGCTGTTCACTCAAGGACTACTGTAGCTGTAGAAGACATTTACTTACGCTCTTGCTTTGCCGGTTTGCAAAATCAAGGTGAACTTGGGGAAAAAATTCGTTTCATTGCGTGAGTCATCGTTGCTTTCAGGACGAAATGGCAAGGTGGCCAAAAAAGTATTCAAAGTGAACGACCTCAGCTCCAGCCGATGATTGGGCTGGGCGTGGAACACAAGGACTGCTGATCAAGTTTACCTTGAGAGCTCGACGGAGCGTTTGGCAAAGTGGTTGTTGATTTACGTCCATCAGTTAGAGTAGTGTTTTGGTGAGAAATTTACCGACAAAAAAGAAATCATAGTTTTCGACATTTACTTGTGGTTCCCAGAAGACTATGCACAACATTTCACAGCGACAGTGGGGCACCTAAAAAGCTTTCATTTCATATTGTTGGATAAGGCGTCGCTGCTGCAGCCAATTCTTTATGCTGCACTTTGCACTTTAATCAACGTGCAAAAGTGCAATGGAAGCAACCCACCACGACCACAGATATTCCGGGGAAAACGAAGAAAGGCACATATTTTCCTGGCAGCTACGTGCTTTGCAAGTTGAATCCCAAATCCTCGCTACCAGTCCCTGTAATCGTTCGCTGTGGAAAGCCAGACGACAAAAGGCACCATTCCTCCAACAGTTTTCTTTTCAGGAAGAATAAGTTCGTAGTGCAAGTTGCAGGAGAAAAAAAAGCTACATGGAAACAAGATTAATCACATCCTTTAAGACTCAATGGAAAGCATTTTGTCTTTTCTTTTTTAAGCTTGATGACCAACGAATGAGACTTTTGCCGCCAAGTTCGTTCCAAGGTAACATGCTCGGCAGCACAAAGCACAAAGTGCCCAGCTCGTCTACGGTGTGCGAATACCTCACTCGCCACTGACGGACGACTGGGGTGACATTTGAAGCGAAAATAATAAAAATAAATTTTATAACTTTGACACACCTGAATCGCAACGAATGGCACCGTCTGGAACGAAAGCCATGTAAGGCTAAATTCAAGTTCTCGGATGGCCCGTGCCGTCTCTAGACCTTGCTCAAGCAGGCAAGTTCCAAAGTTGACCGAAAGAAGCAATGCGAGTCTTACTCAGCCATCCTTATGCTTCGAGTATTCAGAAAGGGAGCCTTAAATTGTTCGTGCATTTTAAGACTAGTCTGGTATTTTGGACACACAAACACGATCCAGAGAACGAGAAAAGAATTTGCATAACCATGTTCAACGTTACCGGTGCTATAGGCTTTAGAATGGAAATTCCACAAAATGTTATAATGTAAGTCCTATAAGAGAAAAGTGTTTGAACTGCACCGAGCTTGTACAAATTCGCCAGATGACTATCAACTATCGTAAGACAAAGTGTTCTAAAATATGTTACGCGATAAGTTACCTTCGTTGTCCTCGTCGATCTTGAGTGCTTTGGAAATGTACTCAAAAGCGCGCCGGTGGTGATGCTTCTGCTTGGCCAGCAACGGATCGCCAGGACCTACCTGGCTCCCGCTGGCCGAACGCTGGATGGACATTTCGCGGCCTTCTCCGTTTACTAAAACGCCACTGTGCGATGATTGCAGCGGATGAGCTTGCTGCTGAGGTTCTGCTCCACTTTGCTGCTGCTCTTGCTGATGCAGTAGGCTGTACTGCTGGTGCTGCTGTTGCTGTGGGTAATGTGTGGTCGCCGAATGGATGCTGTGGCTGCTGTGGCGATGATGGTGATGATGATGATGATGCCCGTGATCGGTGTTGATGACGATTTCGAGGCCGCACTCTTTCTTCACCGGTTTGTACACAACCTTGGTGGTGAAGTTGTACACGTAACGAAAAACTATAAACAACTGATACAGCAGCGAACGAAGAACGTTAAACACAAAGATAACCGGAAATGAAATAATGTAAAGGTTTTGCTTGTGCACCGAGCCGCTGTCACATCGCTTGGCGCTCGAATTGTCTGCTGCGTCTCCTACAGGACCGGTTCCGCCGCTACCGCCACTACCGTTTCCGTCCAGAGTGCTGGACTCGCCGTCGTCGCTGGCGTCGTGCTGCTTGCTAATGCTGCCGGTGCGGGATTTTTTACTCGGCGATTTGCCAGCGGTGGTCAGCGTGTATTTATTTCGCACCATCGGTCACACAAGCAGGCTGATTTCGAACCACGACTTGCTGATTTTCTTTTCGTTCTATTTTCGCAATCCTCGACGAGAGATCTGACAATTGCTCTTTGATGAACAGATGCAGGTGACGAAGGGTTTTATCTATCCTATCTGATGTTGCTGCTGCTGACGACGACGTAAAAACCAGAATTCAAAACTGTTCGCTCGGTATCCATGAAAATAGAACGGCCGTTTTCTTCCGTATTCGCGTAGAAATCACTACACACTACGTACTTTAATGTGAACTCGAAGGCAGACACTGATGAGGATGGTTACCATAGCGAATAAGCGATTTTTTTTCTACTTGTGATATCCGTGCCCGAGAAAGGAAGTTGGCGTTGAACCGAAGAACAATTCACCATACACTACACACACGCATGTACGCTAAACGCCATACGCACTATTACGTACGCTCGCCCTCTGCGTTGATGAGGAAGGCCAAGAAAGGCAGAGTAACGATAGTAGTACTACTTCGACAACTAACTTCAGCTACGTTTACTTCTACCATAAACACTACCAGGGGCCTTTCGATAAGCTATCACTACACTGCATCCCTTGGCACTGCTTCAACGTGTGTCTCAACGACTCAAAAGACACACAGGGGATGCTCGAAAACGATGACACAATTGGCCCTACATGGGAACATACGAATGGATCTTCCTACAGCGCGACAGACTCGGGCCGAAACAAAGAGAGGACTTCTGTTCCCGTTTGTTGCTGTTGATGCACGAAGCTTCTTTCTGCCTGCGCATTGCACTCGCGGTTGCAGGAATACACAAATAATAACTTCTATGCTCTACACAAAGTGATCGGGGAGAAGGTGTCGTAAAGACCGTTTTGACATTTGAAGAAAAGAAAAGTACAAAAAAATGTACTTGACATTTGGGTAAAAGCAGGCAGCAAACAAATGAGTCTTGCGTGCAAGATGATGAGGTAACATTCAAATATTGGGATTTTTCTAACGAACATTTAGGGGAATTCAATTTCTTCTCCGATAACCTCACGATGATGTGTAAATGAATAAATTGAACAAATGGTTCTGGGTCATTGGTAGCCAACGGTCGGTGCTAATACTTTCCATAAATGCTGGTTTCTTTACCTTTACAATGTTTTTGAAATGTTTGTTTTAGAGATGTTCTGAAATGTCAGATGAAGAAATCAGTTCCCGCGAACGTCACAACACATGTTCAACGTGCAATTGTTTACTTCGTGTTTTCGGTGGCTCTACAGAGCACAACATTGATATAATATCCTATAGATTAGCGAGAAAGTAAGATGAATTCATCAGAAACTGATTCCGATAATGAACGTTCTGAAGGCAACGAAGATTTCGCTTCGTCTGCCGAAGAAGAGAGTAGCAATGAGTCGATGGAAGAATCTTCTGACGAAGATGTGGTAAGCCGAAATTAGAAGCTGATTAAATGTAGTACAGCGTTAATTGTGTGGTACCGTGGATTGTTCTTTTAGCCTAAACTAGCCGATGACGAGTACAAAGATATGCCGTTTGAAGATTTGCTTAGATTGAAGAAAAAACTGGGATCTCGCATGTACAATGAGGCTATTTTTGGCAAAATGATCGAAAGAAAACAAACCACTCAGCCTAAAAAATCAATCAAGAAGTTGAAAAAAGCCACCAGCATATCGGCGAATAAATCGGATGATGATAGCGGTCCAGAAGAGGTTTCGTCCAAAAGAAAAGTGCCAGCTCTAGGAATGGGCAAACAAAGTAAGGCAGCATCAATTCAACGGCCAAGGGATCCTCGTTTCGATCCTCGTCAAGGTTATTTCAGCGGACGACAGTTTCGTGAAAACTTCAGCTTTTTAAATGATCTGCGGAAGAAGGAGCTGAATAAATTGAAAAATAAGCTAGAGGCGGCAACCGATCCCGAAGATGCGCAGAAGCTTAAGTTCGTCATTCAGAGGACCGAGAATCAAATGCGTGAGTACGCTAAACAAAGAGCGCTCGACGAGGAAAAACAACGGAACAAACGCTCGGCTCGGGAAGCCATACAAGAAGGAAAGCGACCATTCTATGAACGAAAAAGCACTAAACAGGCTCGAGCTCTGGTTGAACAGTATGACAAGCTCAAGGAAGCTGGAAAACTCGATAGACATCTCGAAAAACGAAGGAAAAAGATATCTGCAAAAGACCGTAAAAAACTGGATTTCGCTACGTAACGTCACGGTCGTGTATTATACTATCGCATACAATAAATTTCTAATCTATCCGACGCGTAGCATTCGTGCCTCTCGCTTTTCTTGGAGCTCTTTGCGTTGATCCTCGACTACTTGTCGTCGTTCCTCGAGGAATTGCTTATACTCCTCGGGGTCCAGTTCAGACACGATTTCTATTCCACAGGTACGAGCTGCCCCCACCAATGCTTTGCACATATGCTCTAGTGTTAGTAGGGCATTGGGAGGATCTTGCAGCTTAATTTTAGCTATTTCGTACAAATGCTTTCGTGTGATTTTGCCAGCAATTTCTTTTCCGGGATTCATTGCACCCCGCTGGATGCCGGCGGCTTGTTTTAAGAGAAAAGTAGACGGAGGCGAGTGTATCGTCAACTCATATGCGCGGTCAGATGTAACTGCAACACGGCATGGCAATGGAATTCCTTCTTTGATGTCTTTCGTGCGTTCGTTGAAATCTTTGCAAAACGCCGCTATGTTGATACCTCGCTGACCCAGCATTGGACCGAGAGGAGGTCCCGCAACTGCCATACCGGCAGGGATGTTTGTACGCAGCTTGCTGGTATGGTTGATTTTGTCGAATGTTTTCTTCATGGTTTTCAGTCTCCCTGCCGCCTTTGACATTTTGTCTAAAACAAGCAAAAGCCTTCTCTATTAACACGTACCTAACAAGTGGTTTAAATTACAGCTTACGTTTGGTTTTGTAGAGAAATGCAATTAATAGTAGCTGTAAAATTTAAGCGGTTCGTGCGTGTTATGAAAGAGCAGCGTAAACTGTCAAAATTGTTGTGCAACACAAACATTGGAAATTCAATCAAACGTCAACTAGCATGATATGAGCTATTCGATGCCTATTCGATGTTGAGACGAATTACTACACGTTTTAGAACAACAATTTTTGTTAGCATAATTTTGAGATCATTTGAAGTTGCAATTTGTATTAAATGAGTAATGAGAAGAGAAAGATCACCTGAGGATCAGTCGCATCCAGTGTCATGGATGTATTTTTAACTTTATTATATTTATTGAAAACGATGAGCGTTTTAAAGTCTCCATTTCAAAGTATTTTAAGTGTTGAATTTGAAATACAAGGAATATGCAATATGCAATATGCTAAAAAAAACTTTATTTGCTTGTAAAACTCCTTTCTTTACAATAGCTAATGAAATAAGAACAGCACTTTACGAATAGTTTATGGGAGGAATTGATTAAATAAAAATCATATTTAAGCCAAATCTAAAAACTTCTGACCGTTTTGTGTATGACGCAGGAATGGCATATATCCAATTTCATGAGTATGTTTTATGTACGTAAATGTAGATCCAGAATTAATAATCATATTGAGAACGTATAATATCACCTCATATTCATAAAATACTTACTTTCTCTTTACAATTTTAACACATGTTGTTTAAATAAGATTGTGCTGGAAATTGAAACAGAAATGGATACAGTTGGCGATCACGTGACGTTTCATCACCTAACCACATCTCAAAATCCGGAAATGAAGCGTACCTTCTCTACCGCATTACACATCATCCTTCACCATTGGCTACCGGAAACAGAACCGCGGATAATTAAACCGCCTTTCCATTCTAACACGGCCTAGTTACGTTATTTATTCGATTTGATCGGATGCGCTGTGTTTGATTAATTCTCTCAGATGATGGCTCTCCATTAGTGGGCTCTAGAGTGAGTAAATTGCAACACCAAACGGAATGGTGGAGTACCAGAGTGTGGTAAGCATTTAAGACGGTCATTACCACCGACTGGCAGCTTGATACGAGGTGTTTGCCGCATGCCAAGCAAAAGCGAGACAAGCACGTGCAGGATGATCGACTCCGGGCACTCGTGTGTGCGTGTGCGTGTGTGTATGTGTACAAGGGGTCGATTTCATTTACGTCCAAAAATCCACGTACGACGCTCCCGGGCCAGGTGTAAAATACATGGCGCCAGCAAACTCCTTCTACTTCCTGCCCAAATTCGCCGAAAGCCGGAGACACATTTCGGGTCATTACTAGCGCCACCACAAACCGAGCGGTCTGACTAATTTCCGGTGGACTGGAATGCACGCCAAAGTGGGATCATTTTGCGGCGACAAACTTTATTGCACGCGCCTTCCGAAATGCTGACGCGGTACGGAAGCATGGCACACTTATGGTCAAATTTCTAGCGCATTAAGCAAAACGATCGCGCGTGCGTACACACAAAAGCACGTTGCGTGCCATTCCGGAGGACTTTTTGCGTGGCACGAGACGAGCTTTTAATTACGCGCCCCTGCGGTGCGTGAACGCGCATATTTACGCGCCATTCGGCATCAATTGGCTGCAGTCCTTTTTTTCCTTGCTTTCGGTCCCCGTGGCACTCTCTCCAACGCACTTTGCAGCGGCTGCGTGAACGCACGCCATCGTAAGGTAAGGTGATAAAATTTAAAAACCATTGGAACTATTTACGTCATGTAACGGCTGCAAAGTGACCGCCGGCACAGACTCCATCGGCTGGCTGCAGCACAAACGCCGACCGAGCGCAAACGAAGTCCGCGTGAGTGATCGGTCGATCGTTGCTACACACAGCGCTGGTAGTTGGTAGTTGTGCATGGTCGGGAAATTCATAGGCGAAAACGGTGCACCAAGCGCGCCTTGGACGAACGGACGCTCACTTGTCTGGAAGATCGCGATAGAGCAGCACGCAAAACGCGCAGCGCGCTTTCACAACGTCGACGCGACTTTGCAAAATCCGCCCGCGCGGGCATTGTTGCATCGGTTTTTCTGCAGATTGTTTGTTTTTTCGCCTCGCAGCCGAGAGAGTGTTTGTGTTTCCGCGTGAAGCCTAGACTCGCGTGAAGAGTGCCACAAAGCAGTGCAGAGTGCAGAGAAGCCCGAAAAAAAAGACAAACACACAAGCACCTACAACGCTACCTGCGACACCAACGGTGGAATCCCAGTGAAGTGAGTGCACGAGATGGGCACGCGTGATGAAGCCGCAGGTTGAATCATCATCATCATCATCGACTTAGTCATCGATTTCGGGCGGGATAGCGCGATGCGGAGGTCTCGGTTGGCAGTGCAAAGTTGATGCAGCAACACGCGTGAAATCGAAAGTGAAATGGCGTTCCGCGTGTGGGCACGCGCGCACACGCGTATCACACGTTGTTGCGCAGACCACGAGGCTTCCTTGAGTGTGTGGTGCCGCAGCACGTTTGTTTGCTGCGCAAACAGCACAACAGGTGCTTCCTGCTGGTTTTGCTGCAGCAGCATGGAATTCGGTGGCTCGAACTCACATCCTGACCCTTTCGCGTGTAGCGCGCCTCTTGTTATTCCGGCCAGCGGATCGACTGTGGCATCAGGAAATTGTCAGCATAACGCGCGTTGTTTGGTCCACTTTGCTTTGGCGGTGGGTGGCGTGGATCAATTTGTTGTTTTTTTGTGTGTCGTTTCACGCCGCCCACTGCACGCATACGTACGCAATTCTGCAGTGAACCGTGGGAGAGATTGGTGTTGCTTAACGAACAATTCCGAAACCATGTCATCGCGGATGCCATTCCGTCGGCAGAATGAAAGGCAGAGAACACCTTGGGATGCAAAATGTATGCCACCCACGACGGGGGTGCGTCGAATTTTGGCATGTGTTATCGAACACACCGACTGATCGTGGAGGTCGCTCTCGGGACGGGGACTGGTTCGACTACTAACTGTACTAATTTATTTCAGCACAATATCCTTTTCTGTGCTATCGACAAGCGTAGTCATTTTACAAACTCCCCTCCGGCGAATGGCGTAATAATGAATTGTGCCACCAGGAACAAAAAAAAATAAATCCATAAAATTACGACCATACGCAGCCTTGAACTGGCTTTGACTGGACTCCACGAATCGCCGAGGCTTCAATTCGTACAGTAAATGGAACCTCGCTGGTACCGCGGGCCACTAGAATGGGCGAGTTAATGTGAGGTGGGTTTTTTTTTCTGTTGTTTGTTGTTTTGTGGGCTGTTTTTTTTTGTTTCGCTTTTGTGCAAACAAGCTCGAATTGCATCATTAGGCTTGATTTGCCGTTAGACCGCGGATGATCGTTTGACCTTCGGTTGAATCATCTTCCTGATCCATCGTTGTTCGCGAAGCCCGATGTGGCTCTTATGGCTTTTTTTTTGTGATTTAATTTTCAGCGAACAGCCGCGATGTAAGCACAAACAACGCGTGTCGCGAGGGGCTCATTTCAATATTCGATCTAAACCCGATCGTCAATAATCAAAACCCACTCGGCACGTGGCCTGGCACGCCATCGAATCCGTGACCCATGGTTTGTCTGGGGAATTCCCGCCCTCTCGGTGGCAGGTTTAAAGGGAGTTTCGCGTCCGAAATCCCACCGCAACGAAACTGGTTTCGCGATCAGACGGAACGGCGTATCAAATGATCGGTTGCAGGTTTCGGACCCGGCGCTCGGATGCGGTTTCATTCACGACACGACACCTTCAATCACACCGAACGCGATCGCTGGCGGTGCATTTTCTGCAACAAATCTCAGAACCAGGAATCCCACCCCAAGCGCTTCCTCGTCAGCAGCCCGTTGCGAGATAAGCGTGGGCCTTCAGTTTGCAAAAAGGCATCTTTTCTCGCCGATTTTGTCGAGTTTAGGCGATGAGGCCACCCTTCGCATTCTTGGTGAAGGCGTGCGAGAACAACACAATAGAATTGAATAATTACTCCCAATGGCGGGGGAGTATGATCGCTCGAGATGAGCAGCCAGGTGTGCTTTGCTTCGCGTGATTTTAATAAATGCTTGCTTTCGAATGAGGCTAGCAGCGACACGTGCCGGGGTGTAAGTTCATTTCACCCTTCAGTTTGTGTTGCCAAATGCACCCTGCTGGGGGTTCGGTGATGCCTCATAGGGTGAGCAATTGACGCATCGATGCATTAACGCATTGACGCACTGATGATGGATCGATCATCGACGGATCGAAGGCGCCCAAAAGGCAACCGTAATGTGACCGACCTTCGACGCACCGTAATTACTTTCTCAAACTCTTTGCTCGCTGTCTCTCTCTCTCTCTCTCTCTCTCTCTCTCTCTCTCTCTTGGTCTCTCGCATGAGACGAGCGTCTCGTCAGCCCGGGGCGCGTTTGATGATGTTTAAACTTTTGTAAAAACCCCCCGAAGGCGAAGCTGCACTGTGCGATCGTGCAAGGCTACATGCGCTGCAGTTGGTGCAACCGGTCCGTTAATGAAGCGTTCCATTTCGCCCTCGAACAAAAAAAAAGCACACACACACACCGTGCGGGGTGGGGGGGCCATTTTGTTGTATTGCAACAGCATTTTGAAAATGGCACTCCACTCCCCACGTTAGAGGGCCACTGCGTGGAGGGCAACAATTAATAGAACCTTGCTTGTGTCCTTTCCGTTCCGATCGTTCCCGCGGCAAAATAGTCGTCCAAATGGGGGAGAGAAATAGCAAAAAAAAAAAACACACACACTCACTCGTGAAAGGCTTGTAAAACTGAAAGTTCGCGAAATTCCCCACGCACGGCTCCATTCCAGCACAAAGGATTCCCTTGCGCCACGTGCTTTTACGCCAGTCCATACGCAGCTCGGTGATGCGCATCGGTTCGTTGACCACCGCTAACCCACGCTCGTTGGTGGCCAGGGCCGTGTGGTGAATGGTGGTGGGATTTATGATAGACCCGTTGTGAGGGCCCGTTTATGGATACGCAAATTTCCCCTTTACCGTCGCTTTGTTGCGTGGAGAGGTGAAAAAAAAAATCAAAATAAAAAAAAAGAACCACCGATCAACCGGTCTTCACCGGTTCCGACCGGAGATTGGCGTTCAGAAAAGTGTAAACAACTCGACGACCGATCGACTGATCGACATGCGTGGCATTTCACCCGTGCGTGTTGGGGTTTTCCCACCGTTTCCAGCGCGTTTCCCAACGTTTGGCCAGCGAGAATCGAGGATCGGATTTTAATCCTCCTAACGAACTGGGGGCGTGGGGTCGCAATTGGGGATTCCGTGAACGTGGTGGAGTGTAAAATGAAACCGGCAATGTGTGATGGGGGGGAAAAAAAAACCCCACCTTAGTGGGCTGTCCCGGTTTTTCCGACCACAACCGAACGGTTTTTCGCCTGAAGCTTCCGTGGATTTGGGAAACTTCACTTCAAGGCCAAGGCAAGCGGTTTACAGCTCCAAGCAGGTCGGATGACCCTGACAGTGATTGCTGTGGCTTGTGGCATTAGAATCGCAAGCAGGCGAAGGTAAACAGGTGGTGACCATTCCCGGAGGGTGTGCGCTTTACTGCCCGTGATTCATGCCACCGGAATGTTTGCAATTTGTTGCCGATGCCGTGTCAGAGATACGATCACTAATCGCGTTTGACGGCAAGTTTTAGCGACTCCCGGAGGTGGTTGGCGCCAATTTGTGAACATTGCAACACAATGCCGCCCTTTGTGCTACCTGAAATGATGGAGATGGTGATTCCAGAGCGCCTGGCACAAGCTCGCAGTGCACTCGAAAAGCCCCTAATGCCCCAATGACCGAATGTTGCAAAAAAAAGCAGCACCACATCTTTAAAGCAGCACCACTGCACGCGATCGCTCACGTAAGCGTTTCGATAAATCCCCACCGCGACAGAGACAAACTTGATCGCGATCATTAGCCCTGATGGATGGGAAGTCGACGTTCGATCGACGGATCTGCCTATTAGTGATAGCCGGTAATTAATCACCGTTACCGTGCAACTACTGTAAGCCACGCCATCGCCAGCTCAAATCACGTCCGGAAGGAAAAGGTGCGCTTGGACAGCGATTAATTAGAACCTTCCCTGCCCATTTTTCCACGGGCGCAAACTCGTGCTCCACCCACGGCGTGATCAGCTTCAGCTCTCAGGTCTTGTTTTCATTCTCTAAAGCAGCCCATTCAAAACGAAGGATTAACGGGCCGTCGACCGAGTGGCCGTGTGAGTGGCCTTTTTTTTTGTTACTTCTTTACGTTACCATCTGCCCGGATGGAACTAGTTGCAACCGGTGCGGTGCAGCGGTACATCTCGCGATGATGGGGATCGAATAGTGCAAAAAAAAAAATAATACCTGTTCTCGTGTCACTCCACGGTCAGGCTCCGTCAAGCCGTGCTCATCACGAAATGTGCCTTTTTTGGGGGGACAACTGGCGTCATGCGTTCTGGTCGGGTTAAACTGTCGAGATTGGGTCGAGCTGCTCGCTGTGGAGGCTCGTTAACTGAGAGCCCTGATTCATCCGTTGCTCGTGGAATGATACCGTCCAAATGTGCTCCGTTCCTTGTGATCGTCGTTCATCCAAAGCCTGCTCAAATGCGATCACAACACGATCGATATCGCGGCTCAGGTGCATCGAATCAGATGGAGTTGCATCATCACGGCCCAGAACACCAGATCACCTTCGTCGGGCCACTTCCAAATCGAGCGCACATTCGCACATTAAGCATAATTATATTCATCGCCAAAGTTGCATTTTTTGCACGCACTCGAGCAACAAACCCTAGCTCAGTAGACCCTTCCGAGGTAATGCCGTTACGCGGCCCTTCCAAAGGTCAGTCGGGGGTAGGCTGAAAGGTGAACTGTTCATCCACCTCCGAAGGTGGTCTGGGGCACCTCAACAATGTCAAGTGGGGTGCAAAAAACAACAGCAACAGCAGCAAGAGCAGCTGAAAAAAAAACCTCGCACACTCCACCTCAACATGTTTTGTTGTTAAACACGCACGAACGATCGCGCACATCCCAGACACACATCCGACGATGCATTATGCGTTTTGCGACTGCACGTTTTCCCCTTTCTTGGTGCCGGTGCGTATATCTCGCGCAAAGCTAACCTTCGCGTGTACAATGGCTCCGGTTCCGGCCACTCCGAGATGGCCACATTCCACGACACAACGTGCGCAAGGGCTTCGCGATCGCTAACTTCCTTCACTTCCTTAACGCCGATCGGAATGACTGACAAAATGGATCACTTCCGAAACCGGCCCAAACCGGCTTCGATTCTCGCGCAGGAGCATCTCCTTTTTTTTTTCTTCCGCTCTCACGTGAGACCTCCGCAAGGAGTGCAGAGAAAAGGCCATCCGTCACTGTAGCGTGATCGAACCGTACGATCGGATCCGTTATCGCTTTCCCGTTTTTTCGCCACGGATAGGATCTCGTAAATCGACCCGGAAGATCCTTCACCAAGGGGGCGAGAGAGATCGCCTTTTGGACGCTAGAATGATCGAGGTTTTGGAACCAGTTTCGGTGTCACATTATGCTCCCCGTTATTTCGACAGGAGTTTCGTGTGTGTCCGGAAGTGGACAAGCTTCGGTTCACCGTTTGTTTTGCTCCGTTAGATGGTCATTTGCATAAATGCATAAATTTGGAACCTGCGAAAATGTTGTTTGGGGTCCTCCTCTTTTTGTTTTGCTTCGCGAAATATTCCGTGGCCACTTTTAGCGATACAGAACAGCTCCAGAAGGTTTCACTTCCGAGTTGCTGGCGTACAGGGGCAACGTTCACACGTGTGACTTATTAGCAATGCGGTATTGATAGACACACGAGCACACGAGGTGTGGGGAAACCGACACGTTTACCTTGTCCCGTTTAACTGGTCCCAGTGGGTTGGGGGTGGGAGAGTAAGGGCAAAAAAAAAACAGGAAAAAAAGAGTGTTCCCAGCTCCGTGCTCGCAGTCATTAATAATCAATTTTATCCGCAGCGACGGGTGTAGGGCTCGATCCCGTGGCGAAACCCTCGCTTGGGAGTGGCACTCGGGGGACATTCCTGCCCTTGACGCTTGACTGTGGGGTTTCTGGGCGCAGGATCGAGTGCAGGATTTCAGCGCACTCCTTGCCTAATGGGAAATTTAAAACAAACGTTCCCACGAGGAAACCCACAAAGCGCAGAGTTGAGTGGTTCCGGCTGCGGGAGCGATATGCAAATGATTATTTCGCCACCACCCACGATCAACACTCCGTGTGTGTGGTATTGATTTATGGGCGCGATCGTGGTCGACAGCAGGGCTGGCCCTTCAACGTAGGTCCGGTCACGATCATGACCGAGTGATGGAAGCGTGTCCGGTTTGAAAATCGATTTGCATAAAATGTGTATCAACCAGCCCGGGTGTGGGTGGTTTTTGCAAAAGCGCACGCGACAAATAATGTGCTCAATAAATGTGGCAATCCGTTGTCCGACTGCTGGCGGGAAATTCCTGCGTGTGTGTGTCGGGTAAAAACTTCGTCCTAAAAGGGGTTTGGGTCAGCACCAAAGAGCCCCACGATCGTCTAGAAATGTGGCAGAAATCGCATGTAGCGCACGTAGTTGTTTGTGGTGGCGTTAGTGCGTGCGAAACCGGTTGTTAGGGGCAAAGGACCGCAAGAAGCATGAAGAAGTCGCGTGATAGCTTAACGATCGCACTGCCCGGTAGGGAAGGGGAACCGGAATTAACTGGATCTTTCCAACACTTTTCGGAACAAACTCGTCTTCGGTGGGTGGTGATGCGAGTTGGCAAGAAAGCGAGCCCGACTATTGCTCACCATTTAGTTCAGCTCGGTCAGGCTCGCGTTCAGAATAACAAGGGATGAAACGTCGCTGATGACCTGCCCAAGAGATGCCGTCAAGGTTAGGGTAGTACAGAAACACGCGATTCTTCGTTCAAGGGCACAATGGTTAGATAAAACATCGAACAAAACGGCGATCTGCGACACAGATTTTAATTGAGCCCAGCTGCAGCACGTTGTTTTTAACCCTTCTTCCCGGTTTGGGTGACGTCACTAATGGAGCCGCCTGGTGAAGATTAATTTGTCGGTTTCCCTTTTTTTCTTTTCGTTTCGTTTCGTGGCTTTTGTGGCCGCTATAGTCAATTTTTTTTTCATCCATTTGTAGCTACAAATGAAGCTGATGACTGTCGGGGGTTAGTTGGTGTTTTGTAAAAGTAAATGTTTGCCACTTTTTAAAAGTACTCTAGTTTAAGATAACCTTGCAACTATGTGTAATCAGTGGGAATCACGTAGATTGAAATGAAATTTAAAAAAAATGCAATGACAAAAGAATAGAAAGGCAATAAGTTTCAAGGAAAAGGCGGCTTCCAGAACAATCGAACCTCTGATTGCATTATGCAACCTTATCATTGCGGTTAAAGCTCAAAAGCTCCGTGAGCGCCTTGTCTGGGTGTAGTAATTTTTTCTTCCTCCCTTTATGGGCGGGAAAACACGGGCCGTAATTGAATTGAATCAGCATTCGTGCATTTCGCTCGATCAAATCTTTCCGCGTATAATCGCGCTAAATCAAAACACAATATGCTTCACGCTGTGTAGGCGGTTGGGTAGCTAATATGTGGATTAGCTTTTATCGGGCAATCTCACGGAACGATCGCGATCGATCAACTCCGAAGGGCGCCTTTTTCCCTCGCTTGTTGAGGCATTCCCAGCGATTAGATTTATGCGCAAATCCAATTGAGCCCCCTTTTTTCGCGATATCGTGCGTATACCAAGCAGGTGTGTTTGTTGAAGATAACAACGCATTTAACACATTTGGGGGTTACATTTTGCTGTCTCATGCTCAAGAAACGCTTCTCTCTGAACCTCTGAGCGATCGCTCGTAAACGAGAGAAAGCCGGAAAGGAAAAAACAAACGCCTTCCGTCAGTCGAAAACGATCGGAAAACTTTCATTTTTTAAAAACGTTCTCAAACCACCTCCGACAATAGGGACGGTGACACGTGTGTAAGTGAGCGACGAGCGCTCCGGAATGAATCAGTGGGATTTTAGGGGAACGAGCGCAACAACAAACATGGCCGCCATTGATTTAAGCTCCGCCAGGAACGATCGCTTCGTTCAGAAGCATTTTCGCCGCCATTGCGAACAGGGCCGACGTGGGTACGTCGAGAGCAAATCAATTTTCCTCAACCACGTGTGCAGTGCATATTTGCGTCACCGAGATCCTGCTCGGGATCAATGTAATTTTGTGGTCCAAACCTGCCAATTACCGCTCCAGCGGCGCTTTGTGATTGAATTTGGACAAACCACCTCACACCGTTCCGAATGCTAGGTGCGTCATTCATCATTCGTTCAGGGTGTTAAACGCTGGGTGAGAATACCCGACCATGTGTGTAACGCGTGTAGTTAACGTGTTAGCGCGTGGACGCTAAAAACACAACCATAATGGGGTTTTGCGATGTTAATCGAAAATTGACCGAGTAAACTGTGCGTGACATCGCTTTGTGGACTTACCGGTGAGAAGAGAGAGAGAGAGAGAGAGGTGCTGTTCCCACCGGGTGATAGCATTTTTGATGTCTCTATCAAAGATCGTGTCGGCCGATAAACGCTCCATCGAACCGTGGCTAATGATATCGCAACCGGGATTGGGAGAGTTTTTTTTTTTTGGGGTGTGAAAATGCCGCTCGATGTAGCAGGTGGAGGACGATGTTTATCTGCAACAGATCGGACTGTTTGCGCGGCTGTAAGATCGTGATGGGCCTATCAGTGCATCCTTACGGCGGAATTGGGTGTGCAAAAAATAAACCCACACGAAAAAAACACGATCATACGCCCAGCGTCAACCATCGCAGGCGAAATGTGTTGCTGAACAATGGGACGCAAACACACGAAACTCGTTCGATGTTGACGCCTCCTACTGTGGGTGTGGGTTTGGGTGGGTGGGGGGGGGGGGGGTTGGGGGGACAATAAAGAAAAAAAAAGAAACCGGGCTTTCAAAGCGACCCGTAGTCGGGATTTGCGTAACGAATTCGTATCCTCGTAGCGATCGGCACCATAAAACCCGCGTCGTCGATCGTCAACCGTTTCATTCGTCTAGGCACGTTGGGACGCGTACGAACGATCGTTTGCTTGGACAGAAGAACTCATCTCTCGAACACTCGGCCGGGCGTCTGTCTTTTGTTTCGCAGGTGACGACAGCACCAACTGCCGGCTGGTAAGGATGAAGACGCAAATCCACACGATCAGCGTCCCGGGCGATGGTTCGTACGACAACGAGGCACTCAGCTGCTCGACACTCGACATTTCGACGCACAATGGCGAACCACACGGTGGTCTGCGTGGTTCGAACGAGTTCATCCGTAAGTGATCCTTTTGAGCGCTGTGAAACCGATCTTAAGTGAACCGGCGAAATCTCACTCGACGTTCTTTGTGCAGTGTCTGAGAGCGGGAAAAAGGTGACGAACGATGACCAAACGGGACAGATCAACCTGTGGCTGCAGCGCAAGGCGAAGAGTGCATTTTCCGAGAAGATGATAAAAAAGCGGCTACCCATTCTCCGATGGTTACCACAGTAAGTCTGGTGTTGTGAATCCCAACCGGAACCGGTCCTGTGGAACCGGCACCTGGATCTTTAATGACCGTACTACCTTTTGCAGGTATAACTCTACGGACGCGATCGGGGATTTGGTGGCAGGAATAACCGTCGGATTGACGGTCATTCCACAGGCACTCGCTTATGCCGGTATCGCTGGGCTTCCCGCCGCGGTTAGTATGCGATTTGTGACAGGCGATTGTGTACGCGAAGCTGCTCAAAATCACCCAACCTAATTGGTTCTCTCTCTCTCTCTCTCCAGTACGGTCTGTACGGATCGTTCCTAGGCTGCATTGTGTATATAGTGTTTGGCAGCTGCAAGGATGTCCCAATGGGTCCCACCGCCATTGCGTCGTTGCTGACGTTCCAAACGGCCGGAGGAAACGTGGGAAAAGCCATCTTGCTGTGCTTCCTGTCCGGCATCGTGGAGCTGCTGATGGGAATTCTAGGTCTCGGGTTTTTGGTCGATTTCGTCTCCGGACCGGTGTCCTCTGGATTCACCTCAGCCGTTTCGTTGATCATCGTCACCTCGCAGGTGAAGGACGTGCTCGGCATTTCCGCCAAGGGCACAACGTTCATCGAAATTTGGCGCAACATCTTCAACGACATCCACAACGTGCAGGTGTGGGACACCTTCCTGGGGCTGACCTGCATCGCTGTGCTGCTGATTATGAGGGTAAGCATGCACATTTTCCACACAGTGCAGATACTGAACAAACACTGGTACTTTCGCGCAGATTGTCGCTGGTCTCAAAGTTGGTCCCGCCGACGATGAGCTAAAATCGAAGAACCATCGGATCATCAACAAAATTATGTGGTTGGTGGGAACTTCGCGAAATGCGATCCTTGTCGTGGTGTGTGGTGCCATCGGATACACGTTCCAATCGTCAGCGACGGCGCCCTTCAAGCTGATCGGTGATATTCCACCGGGTTTGCCATCGTTTAAGGCTCCTCCGTTTTCGCTCACGGCCAACGAAAGCATGACCGGTCATGAGGAGTCCTTTTCGGAGATGGTTTCCAGTCTCGGCTCGGGGTTGATCGTTGTTCCGCTGATCGCGTTGATGGAAAACATCGCCATCTGTAAGGCGTTCTGTAAGTATATCTGATCACGATCATGAGCGTCTGATCGCGACTGACGAGCCATGTGTTTTATCCACAGCAAACGGAAAACCCGTGGACGCAACACAGGAACTGATTGCCATCGGTCTTGCCAACATCGCTAACTCGTTCGTGCAGGGTTTTCCCGGAACGGGCTCGCTGAGTCGCAGTGCGGTTAACAATGCTTCCGGTGTGCGAACTCCCATGGGCAACGTGTACACCATGGCTCTTGTGGTGCTGTCGTTGCTCTTCTTCACGCCATACTTTTCGTACATCCCGAAAGCATCCCTAGCTGCCGTTATCATTGCCGCAGTCGTATTCATGGTCGAGGTGAAAGTGGTAAAGCCAATGTGGAGGACTAAAAGTAAGTAAAACCTAAAGCCCAGCTTTGGCTGTTCTGACAAAAACGCTTGACATTCCCGTCTTTTTGCACGTTGCAGAAAGTGACCTGATTCCCGGACTAGGAACGTTCATCGCGTGCTTAGCTCTTCCGCTGGAAATGGGCATCTTGTTTGGTGTTGGGTTGAATGTGGTGTTTATTCTTTATCACGCCGCTCGACCAAAGATTTCAGTCGAACGGTTGACGGTAAGCATTCAGCTCATTTTACGCTTCAGTTTAAGTACTCATTCTTCATAACCATCATTTGTTTCAGAGCCCGGCTGGTACGGAATACTTGATCATTACGCCCGATCGGTGCCTGATCTTTCCGTCCGTTGATTACGTCCGCAATCTGGTGACGAAGCAATCCATTCGACAGTCACTGCCGGTAGTAATCGACTGTTCACACGTATACGGTGCCGATTTTACTGCCGCTACCGTGATCGATAGCATAACGCAAGACTTTGCCAAACGTGACCAGCCGCTGTTCTTCTACAATCTCAAACCGAGCGTGTGTGCTATTTTCGAGGGCCTGTCTCCCGCCGATTTCGTTGTGTACTATCGTGAGGAGCATTTGGATGATCTTCTGAGGCAGCGTGCCTACAAACCAAAGGAAGTCATTAGCGTCTAATGCCGGGAGTCACGGCATGGAAACAACGGCGGATTCAGTGACATCCCTTATCGTCAACTATTGCGAACAGTATTAAGCGAACACGAAACAATAGCAAGTGCCAGATTAGCAGTCAGTCGCTGGATTGCATCATTCCGTACGATTCCTAACCATTCATGTACATTCCGTGAGCTACGTTCCGTCGCGATAATGAGCTGTATTGAGTGTGACGATTTGACACAGCAAACAAATTGTTGAAAGACTCAAAAGTATTGTTTGAATCTTAAAATATTTTTGCAGCTAGCCTGAAAACACTTACTGCATCAAACGAGCAGCAAAGTAGCAGGTGTTTAGACGTATGAAATCGATTATATCAATATTATTTAAATGTCACAACACGTTCCAAAATCGGTTAGAGTGTAGTATTATAAGGGCACACATGTTTTAGTATGGCCTACTAACATAAGGAAGAATCGGCGTCTGAAGAGCATAAGTACTTCGAGTAATTTTATTTGTATCGTCCAGCGAAAAGGAACAAATGGAAAAGAATAAAAACGAAATGTGTTACATACGATTACAAACTAGAAACAAATTGTCTTCGCTGTTGGTGTCTTGGTTTTTGTACAAAAGTTAAACTATCTAAACGGAAAATATCATGGCGGAGCACGTGTTGAAATGCAAGAAGTGCACGTGTCGAACCAACCACGCTATGTTTTTTAAATGAAATATTTCATTCATGATATATTTCAACGTGAAATAAATGCGACGTGAAAGATAAAAAATATCCAACTATAGTGGCAAAAGTGTCATATAACGACTAATTATTCGATTGCTATGAATAAAGATAAATGGTGCAAAAACACTTGTTTCACTGGGTTCTTGTTAAGTTATATTTCTTTCCCATCGGAAATAATCGGAATATTTGTTTTCTTAGTAGAACCCCTCATGAAACTTTTACTGGGAAGCAAGTATGACATTCAAAATGCACATTATATCGTATAGGAAGAGATTTGAAATTTACTTGAAGTAAAGGTTTGTAATTCTTTGAGTCACCATGCAGCAAATCTGATGCAGTGTAGCCGCTTCATCATCAGAAAGTCAGTAAACACGCACACATTTAAGGTTGACTGTTTGACCAAATGTCAAAATTGACACCGTCGTAAACAACGTGCAACGTGCGGACTTCGTGTGTGCCTCTTAGCAAGTTACTTGTTAACTTTTTAAACTAGTACCGTGATTATTTACGGTAGAACAAACAGCCAAACAGTACACAGATTAACAATGAAACGTCTATCAGATCTGCAGACCAAAATTTTGTTTGAAAAGCTATCAAAATAGTGAGTATCCTTAGTCTTAGCGTAACTACCGGCATGCCAGTTTTCATGCGTATATTTTCTGTTCATTTGCAGTATCGGAACAAACGTAAAATTGTTAATAGATCGCTCTGATGGTACCTACTGTTTTCGAGAAATGAAATCACGAGTCTATTACATGTCGGAGAAGATACTGAAGCAGGCGGAAACGGTACCAAAGGAAAACATGGTGTCGATTGGAACGTGCTTCGGGAAGTTCACAAAGGGAAACAAGTTTATATTACATATCACGGCGCTCGCATTTCTCGCCCCATATGCACAGTACAAGATCTGGCTGAAGCCAGCTGCGGAACAGCAGTTTTTATACGGCAACAACGTAGCAAAGTCAGGCATGGGACGAATCACGGAAAATACTCCCGTGTACCAAGGTGTCGTAGTTATGTCGATGAGCGATGTTCCTCTCGGTTTTGGTGTGACGGCTAAATCAACGAATGATTGCAAATTGGCCGATCCATTGGTAACCGTTTGTTTCCATCAAGCAGATATTGGCGAATATATTCGATCGGAAGATAATCTAATATAGGGTCGTAAAATAAAACTATCAATCTATTGGTTGCATTTTTCTAAGCAAATTATACTGAAAGTTTGTGGTCATTCGGCATGAATACTCCACCGAAATCCTCGGACGGTTCGAAGAATCATTAGCTCCAGATAATACACGTTAATCGGGTCAATTGGTACGTGTCTGTACCAGATCTATCATCCAGATATATTGTACAAACTCATAAACCATCTAACATATCACAAAGATGAGGGAGATTATTTAGATAAAGCAATATTATTTTAAATGAATGAACAAGTTTTCATTATTTGTAACGGCAAACCATTGTCAAAGGCAAAAATGTAAACACAAATGGTTGATGTCAATGTGACACATGTTGTGAGAAAGTAAATTTGTGTGTTTGTGCTTGTTTTGGTCGGTAGATTTGTGTAATTCTAAAATGAAGAGTAAAGTTTAATGAGTTCTTTTAAAACAGAAACATGAAATTTGTTAAATAGTAGATATGAATTCCGATATGTAATAATCGTGTAGGATCTTAGTTGTGTACGAAATTTGCGCTTCATGTAATAGCACGGAACAATCAATTATTCGAATAGCTTTCTACACGCTTTGAGTGTTTTAAATGGAAACTTGCGAGGTTTTAGAAGAAAACCGTTAAAAAAACGATACGTACTCAGCTCTTTTATCTGTTTTATTGTTGACGAGATTTTAAATTTTGAGCCATATTCAGATAAAACCATACCCGGTTAGTGAAAGGAGTCCAAAAAAGTAGGACTCCTCTACGACCTCACGGAGAAAAAGAAGAATAATCTACTATTCCCCCTCCTCCAACACCTATATTGTGGGCTGTTTTGTTTCCCTTTCATTCGTTTCAAAGTTCAATTGCGTTCGTTTGTGGGTTAAGGCGTTTGAGTGCGTTGATCGCTGGGTCACACCCGTGCACGTTGATTGATAAATCGTGCGGACCAGAAAGTAGTAGTACAACCGCAGACAACCGCTAGTCAATCGGGGTCGTTGTACCACGCGTGTATACAACATCATTGCGGAAAGGTTGCGTGGAGTGTTTAAGGACGTAGCGACAGAAACGAGACGTGATCAAATACCTCCAAAACGATCGATCAACGATGAATCGTGAAAGCATCTACTACCTTCCGGAGGGAAGCAGTGAGAGCACGTTTTGTTACGATGAGAGCTGCCCTCGATTACCTCTGCCCAAGCTGGACCACACGCTCAAGCGCTACTTGGAGTCAGTGAAGCCGTTCGGGACGGCCGCGGAGCTGGAAAATACGAAACAAATCATCGAGACCTTCCGCAAGGGCGTTGGAGCACAGTTGCAGAAGATTCTGGAGGAGAAGGCAGCGTGCGAAAAAAATTGGGTAAGATTGCGTTGTCATTGCGGCATGGCACGAAAAAAAAAACCAACAGAATCATGCATTTGTTTCGCGTCATTATCTCAGGCACACCCGAGCGCCATATATTTTTCGGCGTATTTATTCAAGCGTCAAAGATAAAAGGGGGTGCTGGAATGGAAAACCAACACCAACACCACTGCACCGTGTTCCGTGGGGTGTAAAGTTCAATCACCATCGTCCACGATGGGGCCCTTGTATGCAACTGTCCGTCGACGGACGTCCGAGAGTTGGAGCAACCGATCGATCCAGAAGACGGCAGCGTAGTTCTGTTGACGGAGCAGCAGACTTCGGAAGCTGTACAGCCTGGCACGTAGCAATGGCGGTGGCCGAAAACGGTGCCCATGTAGTATGTTACGCAGGATGTCTTGCTTAAGATCGATCGGGATGCCTTCCGGGATTCGGCTGGATGCTAGCTCTCCCTGACCACTGGAGAGTTCACTCGCTTCGTCGTCGGCTCGCAGCATCTTGACGAAGGCGTGCTTCAGCGCGACCTGCGCTTGCAGTTGAATGTCCTCGTCGAATTGATCCAAAAATCGAACGATGTTCGCTTGCGAAGGAAGAAAATCGTCAAATGGCTGTTGGCACTCGGTTGGGAAGAGGGAATCCATCGCTTGTTTAAAATCCACTTTTTCCAAACAATCGAAAATGGTGACCTCGGAACTATCGATGTTTATGTCCTGCGTGCTTGCCATGCCGCACAGGACCAGGACTACGGCAAAGATCCAGGATAGAATATAGCACATTTTGATTGACGCTTTGGAACTGTGCCTTCCGAGGCATCAAGCAATTTTTGATCCATAGAACCCAATGGCCCCAGTGAGTGTGGGAAGTTGCCCATCGGTTCGATAAGAAATTAGATAATCATCAACACCTGTTGTTGCTGATACGAGCCATATACGAACGCTTGTATCTGTTTGCAGGCAGGTGATTCTGGAAAAACCAAACATTACGGAGCATGTAGACGTTTGCAAACAAGATGAACAATGCGTTTACGTGCTTTGTTTTTCAGCCATGATTCATAGCCGGAAATACGAGAGCGTGGGTAGATACAACGACAAGACAAGATAATTTATCTAATGGAAATGTTTGTTTTGAGAGATAGAAAGCGAGGTGTTTTTTAGTATAAAAGAAGCTACCTCGAGTAGTTTAAAGAACACAGTATAGTTCGGTAGACAGAGAATCAACTATGAAGCTAGCTTGCATCGTCGTGCTCGCCGTTGTGGCCATTGGAGTGTCGGCTCGTCCCCGTCCGGACGATTCGGAACTGCGCGAAAAGTTGCGCGAGTACCTAGCGCTGGTACCGGAGAACATCCGCGTGGAACTGGAGAACGCCATCCGCAACCGTGAGAAACCGTCCCCGGTGTTCTTCGAGCTCGTACGCCAGCAGCTTCTGACTCAGCTGCAGGAGAACCAGCGTTTCCGGGCATTTGCCGAGCAGAAATACGGCGAGTTCCTGGGTCTGCTGACGCCGGAACTGCGCGAACAAGTGGATACCCTCATCATGAATTGGATCAACAACGGGGAGGTTCCGCATGCTGATGAAGAGCTACGCACGAAGCTGCAGGAGCACTTCCACAAGCTGAAGCAGTCCCACTTTGAGAACTTCCTGTCGAAGCTTCCATCGAGGCTGCGTGAACAGGTGCAGGCTGCTCTGAGCGACGCGCAAGAAGGACGACCGCATTTTGGTGCCGAACTGCGTGATGCCGTTCGTGAACATTTCCTCAAGCTCAAAGCTCCCCAACCGCTGTAATCCTACTGTCGCTTGCTATCGATTTAAGAATAAGTTGTTTATCGAGGTTGGTTCACTGATGATCAGATGAAAATATAACCTAAAAGGAATCGGGATTGTTTGCGCTTTATTTAGCTGTTGTGGGCTCGTGTTTTATTTCGAAGATATATTGAACAATTAATTTATATTACCAGCTAACGGACTGTCAGTAATACATGAAAAATAAAACAATTTAATGGTTTTCAATCTTAACGAGTGTTAACAATCAAATAATCAATTTATACTCAAATTTATTAAATTTTAATAATGGCCTCTCTCTATCTCTCTGCACTTCAGGTGGATAAATGGTGGGAAGATTATGCATACTGCACGTTGCGCATGTCGCTGATTCCTTACTGCATCATGGTGCAACCGCTGCTGTTAGATACCGTCGGACTGGAGTCGATACCGGAGAACTTTCTGAAGGGACCCGCCGTTTGCTTGTACCATAACATGGTGTTTTGGAAGCTGTTGCGCACGGAACGGCTACGGCCTGTCGCTACCCCGGACAAGCAGATGGTTTTCTCTTCCGATTTATACCGCCGGTTGTACAATACCGTCCGCATTCCGGGGCTCGAAATGGACAAAGTCGAAAGTCACTTCCGAACGGAAAAGGAAGGCCCTTGCGCGTCGCATATCATCGTGCTTTACGGCGGACGCATCTTCAAGGTGCCTGGGCTGGACGCTAAGGGAGATCCGTTGAGTCCGCAGGACTTTCTTTTCGCATTGCAGCAGCTTCAGGTGAAGGTAGAGAGTGAGACGGTCACGCATGCCGGTGTTCCGGTGCTCACGAACGACGATCGCACCACGTGGGCTCGCAACCGGACGCATTTGATGGAACTATCGGCACGTAATAAGGACTCGCTGCGTGACATCGAGCAAGCCGTCGCTCTCTTGATATTGGACACACATTGCCCGGACAGTTTCTCGGATCTGGCACAGCTTGCTTTGACTGGTGATGTACGATCGAAGTGGGCGGACAAAAGCTGCGGTACGATCGCGTTCAAGAACGGAAAGATGGGTTGTTACGGCGAGCACTGCTGCTACGACGGGTCCATCTCAATATCCATCAGCTTGTATGTGATGATGAGCATTGCAGAGGAAGGAATACCGGACTGGAGTGTCCCGCCGGCTAATTTAAACCTTCCCGAAGAAGTAGTGTTTGATTTGGATGACTCGCTACGGCAGGAAATCGATCGCATGGAGAAGGTTGCCTGTGATATGGTATTGTTTAGCCATCTCGTACATAAAAAAGAGCATAACGATATGCTGACAAGGATGCTTTTTTTGCTCTCTCTATTTTGCAGCGAAACAGCGTGCTGGTTTCCATGGATCAGTTTCAAGATTATGGCAAGGCGTTTATGAAAAAGCACAAAGTACACCCGGATGCGTACGTACAAACGGCGCTGCTGTTGACGTACTATCGACTCCACGGATCGTACGCCCCCACCTACGAAACGGCTATGATGCGGCAGTTTTACAAAGGACGCACGGAAACATGCCGATCGTGTAGCATCGAAGCGGTCAATTTCATAGAGGCGATGGAATCATCCGGTGGGAATAATGTCGAAACTGCTAAACTATTTAAGGCGGCCGCCAAACGCCAGATGGAACTTATGAACGAAGCCCGCAAGGGCAATGGGATCGATCGGCATTTGTTTGGGCTTTGGTGTGCGGCTTACGACAACGGAATGCCTATTCCGGAGCTGTACGACGATCCACTGTACAACAAGAGTGGAGGCGGTGGCAACTTTATACTCTCAACGAGCACTCTTGGCTACACGATCAACTGCGGGTTTGTGGCACCGATGTGCATGGACGGATACGGGTGTTTCTACACCATGCTGGAGGAGAGCGTATGGGGCATCTTTTCGGCGTACCGCGACAGTACGGTTACTAGCTGCCACAAGTTTCAGCAAACATTCCATCAGGTCATGCTGGATCTGAAAACTCTGCTAGAGAGCGGTGATATGGGCAACAAGCTTTAATGCAGCATTTGCATGTGGTACAATTTGGTTATAGATTTCTGTTTTGTACGTTAAACGTAAACGGGAGAAGGGTACGTAAAGTTTTATTATCCGAACGAATATTGGCTTTTGGCCGTGGGGGAAATAAACCATCACATTCAGTTACACTACGTTCTTTGGAAAATGTTTATTCTGATGATGAGAAATGGTCGAACTTCGCTAAATAGCAAAGCTTCACACGTTTTGTTGTGCCATGTTGAAATTAGTTTCGGACCGATGTTTTGCGTTTTCCTGGTAGCATCTCCAATTTAAAAGTGACCAGTATGAGGCCGATTACGTGCAAACCAGCATCTGATGATGAGTGCCGGGAAACTGACAGCGACATTTCAGTGGAATATGTTGAAGGCGTTATTGCCGTAGAAAAACAATATTGCATCATAGCTTATAATTTAATGGATTGGTCTTTATCCATGTTTTGGTATAAATGGACACTTAACTAAACAAAATAAACTTACTTGAAGATCCTGTTTTAAAAGTACCGTGAGTATCAATTCCACTGTATATGAGATGTACAGTATGTAAATTTGCATTATTTCCTAGCAAGTTTTGCTTCAAATTACTTACTAGGTATTCTGTGAAAAAATAAGGGTTTTTCGTCAACTTTGTTCGAGGCCTCTATTATAAATTAGATCCACATTGATTCTTTTCAAACAGTAACCATTGTGGGTTTAATTATGATTGTTGTATGTGAATCATACTCAAACTGGTAATTAACAGCTTGATTTGTAAGCCATATATTGCTAGATTTCTATTGCTATTATCTCAGGTTTAAGAATATCAACATAAAACACATATTTAATGGTATTTTTGTGTCTTGTGAATTATTGTAGATTACTGCAAACACAATTTAATCAGCGCCTTCAACGCACTTTATTATCGTTTCGCTTGTTGGTGTAAATATTTAGATACGTTGAAAAATAGTAAATTTTAAACAATAATGTTGACGGTAAAATTTATACGGTGGCGGAGATATTTTAATAGACAACTAGACGAAAGTAGTGGTATTTTGTGTATTGATGACCAATAATGAAAGGCTCTACAAATTTTGATGATTGCGAATGATTTTAAATGACGGAAATGAATGTAAACGCTACTTTGCACAAAGAATAGACTAAAATCATCCATTTAGTATCTCTTTTCATGCCATTTTCCTATCCTTTCCTGTTCTGAATCTGAGAACATTTTCCTCCCGTTTCTTGAGAAGCTTTTCGCTTCCGTGAGAAGCTGTTGCAGGATCATGTGTACTCCGATTTGCCAGTAGCATAAGCCTAGTCTAAATCAGGAACAATGTCACCCGGCCACCCCGCGAATCGCAATTTGTCATTGAGATAAAAAGTCTTCGAATGTGCCTTGACATCGAGTTGATAGCGCGTTCTATCTCGTACAAGGCGTTCGGATGTGATATAACAATGACCGATGAAGATGATTATTCTAATAGAAATGCACGTGATTGGTGAAAAGATGATTCACCGGACCGGTTTGCTGCACCGAACGCTGATAAGACCGAATGCTAATTTGGGCTCATCTGCTCTCGCAGGAAATTGATTCACGCAGAGGTTGCCTTTCATCACACGGCTCTCGGTATCTTCGACAGTTGCAAAGATAAGAACTGTTGCAGCCCATATAAAAGCCTCCAGAGTGCCCAATGCCACACGTAGTCCAAGAGGAAGCAGTCCGAATTCAACAATGATGAAGTCGCAAACGGTTCTGTTGCTGCTCGTGGCCAGCAGCTGCTGCCTAGCCACGCCAATCTCGCGGTCTGTGCTGGCTCGCGCAGATTTACCGGAGGAAACGCTTGACCTGGTTTACGACACATTCGTGACCGTGTTCCGCACTGTGCAGGCCACCTATCCACCGGAGCTGCTGCAGGAGCTGGCCAAGGAGTTGCTGAGCAACGGTGGTCGTTTCGAGTTCTCGGAGGGTCTAAACGCGCAGCTGGAGAAGAAGAACGAGGAAGTACGCGCCAATTTGAAGTATGCCTTGGAAGACATCGCCATCACCGCTGCAGGACTGGACGCTGCGGATGCGGTGGTCGTCAGCAAGGTGCACGATTATCTGGATTATGCGGTTGACGTGATGATCAATTCCGTACCGATGGACGTCGTGGAGGTGATGGTCGGTGAGGTGCTGGAGAAGGAAGGATCATTCGATTTCACCCCAGAACTGGAGGCAAAACTGCTCGAGGCGTTAGCGGCTGCCAAGGTCGAGCTGCGCAAGATCGTTGACTACGAGTTTGAGCTGTTCGAAGATCTGATTGCGCTGGACGATGAGATTCGCGCTCTGATCAACCAGGTGATCGATTATTTGGCCGATGAAACGTACCAGGCTATTCCGTGGAAGCTTCTCGAGGACATCGTGTATGAGGTGATCGAAAACGAGGGTGTGATCGATCTGTCCGATGCGTTGAACGAACGCATCGAGGATACGCTGGAATCGCTGCGTCAGAAACTCCGCGAGGTTCTGAACACGCTAGAGTCCTTGTTCTTCCCGAAGTAGGCAATGTGCGTGTTGTCAACAGCAGCACCGTGGAGAGGAGTAGGCTATGGATCTACGGGAATAAACACTCCAACACAGACTTGAAGGCGTTGGAAGATTTCGGAATAAAGATGTTTCGTTAAAAAAAACTCAATAAACCCCGCAGCATGGAGCCGATAATCGATTTATTGCTTATTTATCAGCTTGGGAAAGAGCTTTTTAAGAGCATCTTCGATGTTGATTTCCTCCTTTTGATCAGGTTGCGCCGCTTTCTCGATCGAACTTGGCGATCCGGCTGTTGTTGAGACGGTATTATCGGAGGCCTGGTGGAGCTTTCGTAGTAATTCTACATCCCCCGTCGATGATAGTATCAAGGCCAGGATGTTGACGTAGTCTTGATTGATTTCGTTTTGAATGTTCGCCGTCACGTTGACGTTTACGTTGACGAGATCACCGATAGTGTTGTTCGATATGTTAACAGTGTCACCGGATGCAATTACCATGGAGAGGAAGATGCTTCCCAGCAGGATGGGAATCGTCACACGACCGTACATTTTGAATGAATGCTTCAAAGCGAGTAGCCAGGAGGCTCTTTTATATTCTTCGGGTTTAGTCTAAAAGGGCAGAGCTTTTTATTTCTGCAGTAGTTTGTGCATTCTCATTTCCGTGTCATTATGTCACCTTCGGACCTTAAAGGAGTATAATCTCCATCGAGTTATCTTCTGATATTGTCATGCTTGATGTCTGTGCACATATGCATACACTCGTCCATCGTTATGCAATCCGATAGGGAGCTCTAATAGATAATGTGCGTAACCTTGGTGATGGGTTCATCTTAGCCTGTTATCGTGGCAACGAACCTGATACACAACAGCAGCTTACGTCACATTGGCAACGGTCATTATGTTTTGGGAAAGCTATCGATATCGGTCTAGAAACGTGATTGAACTAACCATCCAATTCGGTTACACAACGAGCGATCAAATCAGGGGGAGGCTGAAGCCATCGGATCGGTTTCATGCCACGAACGGCTCAGCAACATTTAGCTGATCTATGGATGTTAGAAGTATTTTTTTATTCAGAGAGCTTAATTATCGCTTGAAAAGTCAAAGTAAAATGTGTCGTAAGCGTTTGAGATTATACAATAGAAAATTAACTCTAAGCAATGGTTGTCATGAAAATTAAATGATGTAAAATACACATTTTGTTTGTTTATTGCACGTGGATTGACTTATGTTTCGTCCATCATAGGAAGCATAGAAAGGGGAGTTGTTAGAGTTTTTCATTTATTGTGCATTAAAATAAGGATGAATAATGAAATTTGTTACCCCAATAGCTAACGATGACCATAAAAGAAATAATGCAAATTATGCAAAATAACACCGATGAATGTGGTGGTATTTTTGGTGAAATCTCAATACGCGTGGAAGCCGGAAAAGAAGATAAAAACTATTCAGCGCTTGTCGATAAATTTATGTAAAATTAAACAATACCCGCCCAATGATCATGCACGCTTGTAAACTACGTTTGAACCTTTTTTTCTAACCTTTTCCATGTGAATGTATTAATTACTGTAAACTACAGTAAATCTCACAGCCCAAAATGTTAAAATCTACAGCTTTCGGTGTTTGTGGCCGGCCAGCAAAAACACCACAAAAATCTTGCGACCAGTTCCGTGAATTTTGTTATAGTTTTTTGGTCGAGAATCCTGATTCCGGAACAGGACTGCTGTATCAAATTTTTTTTGCTCATCCCTGTAATATTTTCCAACCGATCAAATTATATTCAGCGGTTTATCGAATAAGCAGTAGCATCGTAGCAGTACCGAAAGAGGCGTACCACCCTCTAGAGATTTAATTTCCCATGAAACATGCATGGTTGTGTGTAAGTGTGCCGCTTTTTTTTGTTGCTGTCGTTCCTCCGAATCTCTGTGTCATCCGGTCCGGTTCGACAAATCATGCCATTTGGTCGACGAGTCACTGGCTGGGCTGGGCAAATACAAGGTGAATTCGGTCCCAAAAAGGAATAAAAAAGCACGCACGTTTGCCGAACGAATAATTGTTGGATGCATCCATGACAAAGGGAAAATGAAGAGCGAACAAAAAAAAAAAAGAAGAGGAAATTATCGCGACCCAATGCAACCGGGTTTTCCGGATTCCGGCCCACGGCGCTTCCGTTTCACCTGTTCCCGTTTTGTTTTTCTCGCAAGCGATGATAGTATCAGGTGGATAAAATACCAGCGGCGAGATGACAAAAACACACGCACGCTTTGGCCGTGGACACAAAAAGACGCAAATTAATTTCCTTCTACATAAACCATCATTTCCCACCGATTTCCCGACGCACGCACTACGCAAGTGGGATGGAAGAAAAAAAAAACAATCGAAACCTTTCGCCGCCTGTCGCCCTCGGCCCTCGTTGGGCGGTGTTTATTTGTTTGTTTATTGCTGTTTGTTTTTGTTTGCGGGCGTACTTCCACCCCCCCGCCTGGGCTTCCTCTATAACACCCCCTCCCCCCCACAGGGTCGTGGGACGGAAATAGTCCGCGGTGGATTCGCGGCGGATGCCGCCGTTATTTTAATTTTGTTTTCAATGGGTGTAATTGTGTCGCCCGAATCGATTCCAGCTCTTCGAGCGGGCTGCCGGCTTGACGACAGACCCCGGCCTACTGGGTTCCGGCAATGGGTCTGTTTTTGTGTGCATCCGGCGGAGGGGCCCAACCCGGGCGGTGGAATGAAAAATTTATTGGTAATTGTCGCAGGCGTTTTCAATGAAACATAAGGTTTAATTAAAAAATATTCATTATTTTTCATTACCATAATTCAATTTAATTTATGTGTTTACAAATAATTAAATCCTTCGTCCGAATTTCTTCGCCAGCATCGGGAGCAGCTCGGGTCCCAAAAACAGTTCCTATCGGTTGCCGTGGCCTCGTACCCGCTTCACGTACCCTGCCAACGCCTTCTCAAGGTCGGTCGTCGTGATTCCGTAGTCGCCATATTCGTTCAGAGCACAGAGCAACACTTGCAGCAGTTCGACGGAGACGTTCGTTCGGATGGTGGTGTTCACGTTCACACTGATGCTGATAATGTCCCCGACGATGCTGTCTCTGATACTGATCGGTCCGTTAGTTTCTCGACCGTCAACGAGCCCCAGCCCAGAGCTGCCTAATAGCCCCGTGAGCGCATCTCTAGAGGCCGTCACACGTCCGATGGCCGTCAAGAAGAAGCACGAGAGCATCAGCCCGAACACTGAGGGTGCCCAGTGCCCTAGTATCATTGTTCTTGCTGGCGCTATCTATCGGGCGCTATCCGTGTGTCAGCTCTGTCACTCACAGGTTGGATGTGGCGCCAAGAAGAATTCCTGGCGTCGTGCGAAACCGATTGATCCGGCTGTCGCTAGAAAACTGACGTGGGCGATGGTGTTGGGGAAGCATTTTGACGTGCCTTCAGCAGCCCTGAAGGGTGCTTTGGGAGTGTGGAAAAGTGTATCCGTCGACGGGCTAGGGACGGATTTACAAATCAAATTCAGCTCGAGCGTGGCCGAGATTAGATAGCGCGTTGGCGGCACGGTGTTGGCATCTGAGGCTTCCGGTGCGAATCGATTAGCTATCGCGGTCCAGAAATCGCCTCTTCGCGACCATAAAAATATGGTCTCGAGGCGTACGACGCAGCTTATTGCGTTGATGGCTTCCGGCGCTGGCAGTTAGTTACGATTGATCAGTCTCTCGAGATGAAGGTAGCAATCGTCCTCGCGTTAACAATCGTCCTTGCGGTCGTCCTCCTGGGGACCGGTTCACCAGTGCCCGGATTCGGTGGGTTGCCTGATCTCAACCAGATGGGGCACGGTTTTGGAGCCCGAATCGGGAACATCATCAAGGGCAACACGTACGATGGGTTCGAGCGTGCGATGAAGAAGCTCACCTCGAACCGGCACACTTCCGCCAGCTCGGAGTCAAGCGCCAGTTCCGACGACAGTTCCGACGATAGTTCCTCGATGTTCGGCTTCAGCGGGAAGCAGTTTGAGCAGCTGATATCGATGCTGCAGCAGTCGAAGCAACCAGAACCGGCGCAACAGGCCGTTCCATACGCCGCCATCGATAATAGTGTGGATTAATAAAGGGCGCCCGGGCTTTGGGCGCAGGCACGAATCAAGCGAGAACCGTGTTCGTGTCCGTAAACCACAACCACAACCGTTGCTTGGGCGGGTTTCGCTGGTGTTTTGAAATAGTTTCCGCTCTCTAGTTTTCGTCCCCCCAAACGCCGGTCGCCGGATGTCCGGGAATGGCCGTGTTACGGCGAAACCGCACACAAATATCCTTTGACAAATGAGCGGCCGTGGCGAGGATGCAGCTGCATCCGGACGCTAAGAAAGCTTGTGCCGAGCTTTCAACGATGGTCAAGCGCTCGAGAGGTTCTGAGATTCGGGACAGAACGTGCAACGTGTCGCATGAAATATGATGACTGAACCACAAATCTATTGGGGCGTACGATGCCCGACAAACGGCGGGGAAGGTCGGCCATTCTGACGAAAGGATATGCGTTCGAAATATTGCATCTCATCAATTACAGCCGAGCTAGGCGCATTACGAGACACGTGCGGTAAAGAACCCTGTTTTCATGTGCTCTATGGGTCGAGCTGGCTGGATAAAATTTCGCCAAAAATCAGATGTCCTGAAATATGAAATGAATAATTGTTTTGTTCATTGTTTCATTGAGCAAAAAACAAAACATCAAAAGCTCCGTATTATGGTCTCAAATTAGATTTATAAGTATTTATTGATCACGCAGAAAACAAGCAGACAAACATTCATGCCGCATATTTGTGTGACTAGCTACAACACCTTGCCGCTGGCTTATCGATCGCGAATATCGTGTTCTGCACTACTTTCGATTGGCCATGTGCTGCTGCACGAGCTTTTCCACGTGCTGGCGCCAGAGCTGCTCCTTTTGATCCTTGGTCAAGCCGGGTGCATCGTAGCCCTTGGGTTTCGTTTCTGCCAACGTTCGCACGAGCTTTTGGTAAGATTCCGCGTTTGCTATGAGTTCAGGAGAAAAAGTTGTCGTAAATTCGGAGCCAGGGGTTGTCGTGATACCGGAGTCAAAAGTTGTGGTAAAATCGGACCCCGTGGTGCTTCCGATATCAACGGTAGTTGAGGTTCCGGGTTGGACCGTAGTAATCGGCGGCGTACCTGTTGGTGTTTCGTTGCTGGCTTCTTCGCTGGTTTCTTCGCTAGTCTCTTCGCTGGTTTCTTCGCTAGTTTCTTCGTTAGTCTCTTCGCTAGTCTCTTCGCTAGTCTCTTCGCTAGTCTCTTCGCTAGTTTCCTCACTAGTTTCCTCACTAGTTTCCTCACTAGTTTCCTCACTAGTTTCCTCACTAGTTCTCTCTCCAGTTTCCTCACTAGTTCTCTCTCTAGTTTCCTCGCTGGATCTCGAGCAGGTGTTTACGTTTACATCACGAAGTTCCACCAACAGCTCCGCAATAACATTCACAAGCTCCACGTTGATCTCACTCCTGATGTCCACTTCTGCATCCACGTCAACTTTCACAATGTCGCCGATATTGTTGTTGCTCATCGAAATCGGTCCACCCAGGACGGAGCCGATCAAGATTGCGAAGAGCGCAACTGAGTTCAACATCTTCATTATTCCAGCAGCGAAGAAATATCACACGGCCGATCGTTCCAAGTATAACTGTTTTATGCCAAGCAGCGACTATTTGTAATCCTTTTATACGATTTTGGAAGGATTTTTTTCTAGCACCCCTTTGAGCGGTTATATATTGGCACTAATTTGTGCGGGTTAAGTGATAAGCAATCACTAATTTCGTTATAATGAGCCGAAAGAATTTATCAAACGGCAGTTGTGATAAGTGCGCAAATTCCACGCGGTAGGAAAGATAAACTAAATCCCCGGCGTAAAGCTGCACTGATTGTGGCCACGAGCGTGCTTCATACGAGCTTTACCACCTCTAAGTAACCCTATGGCAAATGGAGTTTATCAGTGCTTCTTGATGATCGTGTTTTAGCCAGTTGAAACGCCTTGAACTGTTTCAGTTTTATTGTTTGTAATTTAGAAGACACTAGCGTAAACTACGTTGTTGTATACTAGGAACTCGTGGTACAGGGTAGGTGTTAAAATAGTTGAATGCAATAATAATGGTTTAGTAGCGTGAATGTTTATATATTTGTTTTTTATTTGTCATTTTCTCTTCGTAATTCAATATTTTGATCAGTTTAGTTTGTTTTCCTGACTGTTCAATGTTTTAAGGATGTGTTGTAAAAAGTTTTTTTGAAATTAATTTTTGGAAAGTATTTTACATCTTAATTTTTTTCTCTTTTTATTAATTTTGTAATATTTATAAATCTGGAAGGAATTGCTGTTCGTATTGATTTGAACATATGATGGATTTTGGCTCAATACTTGATTGAGCATCCTTCGTACGAAAAGAAAGCTGCAAGTCAAAGAAAACTTTAACGCGGCAAACCTTAATAAAAGAACAGAATTGTTGTACGAGTTAGGATGTTACAACAAATCAAAACCTTGATGAATATTGTTTGAATCTCAGCATAGAACACGAAGGCTCGCTGCCAGCCAGGCGTGTGGTGTAGATTTAATAGTACACAGCAGTTCGTTGCAGTTTGAATTTTTCACCATGAAATAAAAGCTTGATGTTATCAACAATATCTCGGTTTTGAGACGTTATATAAAGAAAACATAAATAATACAGCTCGTAGTAAAGTCCTATGAAGCTCGATAAGCTTGAACATTCGTTGAATATGATAAAACGATTGTTTCACCGCAAGACGAGACTTTTAACAACAACAGCAAAAAAACACGAATAATTCCAGATGGAAACAATGCATGACTGCTAGATAGCATGATCCTGGTTTATGTGCTTTGTTATACGCCCCACATAAAAGAAGCATTTCCATTTCCCTCAAACGCGCATGCAACCGCCCAACACCACTCGGTTACGGATTACCTGGCAAACACGTCAAGATTAAAGACGTTTGATGGAAACAAAATAGCCTAGCATGAAAGCTTATGTTTTTTCGCTCCCCGCCTTACAGCATGATCGATTGCAGTTTGCCAGCGGGCAAGCCGACGGCAAACGTCGTGCTGACCAGAAGGTGAGCGGTATAATTTATGAAACCATTCCTTGATAGCCAACCGAGGCAACCGCAATGGTGGCGTACGTACACGGTGGTGTGTGACAGTGGGAAAATAAATTAATTTTTAAGGAATATGAATGCCGGCGGTGCTGTAGAAGCCCGACTCTCAAGGTCGAAAGAAGCAGGGTGTTCCTGGTGTGCATATGCCGTTTCGGTGTAATTCTGGCTGCATGTATTTATTGCGATGCAAAAATATTCTGACAAGCTGCAGGGTGAAACAAAAAAAACAAAAACCAGACTCAACCTAAACCACTTACCAGTCCGTGTTGTGCGTGATGTGCTAAAAAAGGTGTTTAAGTCCGGCTGGCTGAGTCCGGATGTGCTCATTGCTTGCCTTGGCCACGTGGTGGTGCATGCATTTACTCGCAACTAACCAGGACTCGTTGCGGCGAGCAGGTGACACACGAAGAGCCACCGACATTGGGCAGTGGCAGCATGTGTCACATCCAAACATATATCAACTCAGCAGAACTCAATTGAAAGCAACTGCCGTCAGCGCACGAAACCGACGCCATTTTCCGCTCGGTTCCCCGTCGGTCCGGGAAATTCGATGGCACTGAAATCAAGCCTCGGCAAAGGGCCGTGGCAAATAAAGGAGGGAAAGAAGAAGGAAAAAAAAACGAATCATACACATATATACGCCATGATAAACGAGCCACGGCGACGAACGGGCGAATGAATCACCCATAATGCCCCGCGGTGTGGAGAGTAATGGCGATCGTGAAAGCGTCGGACATTTATACAGTTCTTTGCTCCGCTTTTGGAGTCAAACCCTGCCACAGCCGGCAATGGTGGCGGCTTCCATCGCTGCCGAGTGTGCGGCCATTACGTTACGGTTTACGGACGGAATCACATCAACGTCAAATGCCAAGACATTTAGAGCGACCCAGCGATCCCACGGACGGTGGTTATGATTGGCGTGCTGGGGCGATAGGAATAAGAAAAAAAAACCTCCTCACGAACCCACTCAAACACACGCACCCAAACAAGCACAGGTATTAAAGACTAGGAAATGCAGTTGACCGTTTATGCGCGAACAAGCTGTTGGATGTTGCACGCATCGAAGGGAATAGCGGCGATTGTTTTAGGAGAATTTCTTTATCTTTATCCTTGCCGTTACGGGGCGTTCCGTTGCAATCAGGTATACCTGAAGAGCCATCCGCGAACGCTTGTAGTGGATTTTTGCGAAAGCTTATAAAGATATAAATAAATCCTTTGATTCGGTTATTATGATAGTAGTGCCTAAATAAGGTAATATCTTATTGTTAGTTCATTGGATCAATCTAGTTTCTAATTATATTTTGTTGATATTTCTATAAAAAAAAAAATGAGCGCACGGTGTGGAAGGGAGTAACAAATCGCGATCATAACTATATTGTTGAGGAAATTACTACTTGTTTGTAGCAAAAAGCATAGAAAATAGGTCTTTACCTCATTTAAAATGATTTTGGATGTTGAAAATCCAGAGAACGCCACTGTATCTATATTACGCTAACTATTTGTGTTGACATAGAAGATAATGATAATGATAATGTAATAAAACATATATACATTAAGTTATACACGTTTCAATTTAACGTACATATAGCAATGTGTAATATTATAATGTATAAATATTTGTACATATTGTATTAAATTAAAAGTTTTGGTAGCACACTACAATCTAAAGAAACTCTATATGTTGCTTGATTTAAAAAGTGTTGAATTGAATTATTATTGAAAATTGATGAACAGCTAGGCATGACGCATAGCCATGATAAAAGTGTATCTATTTGTATCTTGTATTTATTCACTGTGAGGTGTTTGAACAAACTGCTAGATTTTGAAAAAGGCTTGTTCAAAAAATCTTTTTTCCTTTTTTGAAAGTCAATTTTTTAAATTTAAGCATACAGCTTTATGGATCATATTTCATAGCGATCATATGTCATTGAGTTAACATATGCACTACAAAGTACCATGCGCCTCCACAAGTATAAAAAATACATAACAAAAACCGCTCCAATTTGTAAAGGTGCAAGTATGTGCAGCTGGAAAAATCCTGAAATGTAAGTTGAAAAAATAAACAAACTTTTAAATTGAAATTTATGGAATATAATTTTTTTTATGAAATTTTGTGGAAGGTACTTTTAAATACTTTATTTTAATTCAATACTCAAGTTTAATATAATGTTGTTTTTTTTTGCTAATATTATGATTTTCTTTTTTATTTATACTTTGAAAAAAATTTAAGAATAACATCATTGAAAAGTAGGCAAAACATCGCTTTGAACGTCATCTCTTAATCTATAAAAATTCAATCGTTTTTTTTTGCACTTTTTCATCTTAGCCATAGTATTTCTCAGAAACTACTGAAGATAGAAACCTGAAATTTTGACTTTTTGATAGTCAACTATTTTATAATTCATAACCGTGTTCTACAATTTGCTTCTATGTAAGTGAAAAATGGGACGGCCTTTTCCTCAACGTGGAGTGGTTTGAGGGATGGATTTATTAGTAGGACACCTGTTCCAAAGTTCAAACTTACTAAAATGGATATATTTACTTTTCGTTCATCACTAGGTGCCGTATTTTATTACATTACTATTTCGTACATACACAGACCCGTAGTTTGGAGATATGTTTCATGCATTGAATCTCCGTACACCCACCGAACATCAACTGGCATGAATAGAAAAGGAGAAACAAACATTTACAGTACAAAAAAAAGGGATCAAAAATTTGTTTGAATGGCTTCCGTAATTTGTGAAGCATTTGTGCTGTTGGCAGATTGGGCTTTTGTCCTGTTTGTGAGCTAAATTATAATGTAGATTACTGTACAGTCTCACGCTCATTGACGATAATCTCCGTAACGTACGCGCATCGTTCGTAACCACAAAACTTTTCCACAAGCAACATGAACCGATGTTAGAGGTCTAGTAGAACCCTTTTGCGAGTTGTAATGTCCCAATTGTTACTTTTCGCTTCATAGCAGTGGCTCAATTAGCAATTCCAAACGTTGCTTAATTCAGTGCTTTTTGTGAGCTGTTTTTGCGCTCAATGTACGTGGCTTTCAAAATGGCTTATTTCATGCCGGTTGAGAGCTGTTTCAGAGGAATTCTCTCGCATTGTGTGTTAAGCATGCATTCACCACATGGCAATTGCATGATAAAGGGTTAAATGCTCACTAACTCCTTCTCGGAACGGGTTGCCCACAAGGTTTAAATAATTCCGGGAGGAAAACACGAGTCGATGTCCGAGGAATCGATCAAATTATCGTGCAGTAATCTTCTCAGTGGGACCATTTCCCAAAGTCCCCAACAGCCTTTACATGATATCTGGGAAAAAAGTGCAAATCCTTTCGATATCGAAAGATCGCTTTCTGCGCTAATCGCCATATCGTGCCCGGCGAAATCACAAGCGGTAAGTGAATAACAGAGCAGTGGCATAAATATTGCATCTTCCAGCAATTCCCCCCAAATGAATCGTTATGATTGTGCCATTATGTGCCGCACCAGACTTATTGGAGCACGTTCCGCGACGACTGAGACTGAGACTGAGATGGGCCCCTCTTCGACCTCGTTCGCGCCATAAAGCTTCGCTCAAGATAACGAACGTAGTGCCAGCTCGAGCCATGCAAAATAACGCATAATATATGCAGCCGACATCGCCTCGAGGTCGCTTGCACCACTGCGGATTAGAGTGAGGCCAGCGAGGTCGTCTCGAGGAATCCCCTTTCGAGGAGGACCGACGTTTCCTTTTCACGAGTCGGTGAACATCTTGTGCCGTTTTCGTGCGCCCGTTCGATTGCGATCGAGAAAGTTAGCTGTGTTGCTAGCAGCTAGCGCAAACTTCCGAATGTTTTATTGTAATTGTGTTCCGGTTTCCGGTCGCCCGGGATTCCGAGGACTCACGAGTGTGTTTGTGTGAGTGTGTTTACTTTTGGTTTAGCTCCAGAAACGCCAGCAGGCCAGCCATAGTTAACCGGGACCGCTGCACCGATGCCATCGGAATCCATCTTTTTCGATAACACACCCTGCCAGGGTTGGAGCCGTTCGCCGTTCGCCGTTCGCCGATCGATCCCTTCGAACGAAAACGGTCACTTTTCCGCACTTTTCCGGGCTCAAAAAAGCCGCACCGACAGATGCAAATACGTGCCGAGTTGTTGGAGGGAAATTCCGGCAGCCATCGGCAGGGATGCCGCACCCAAATGAGACCCGTGTTCGTCCGGGTTGCGGTGTTTGGGAAGCTTGTTTGATATCCACCGGACCGGAGCCAGCACCGGACATTTTATGTGTGTCCTGCCGTGGGTCAACACCGCGCCTGCCGCATGGTTCGAGTGCCGGGGTTGCCGGAATTGCAACCGGAAATCGGACGGGCGCTCGGTCGGTTTGGCGTGGGTAAACAACTCGACGCCCGGGTGTCGCGGTTTGGCCCCGTGGTCAGGGTACCGAGCTTCGGATTACCGATTGACCGATGGGGACGTTGCACATGTTTACCGAACAAATTTGCAATTATCGCCAGCTGGATCGGGGCATCGTAAGCATCGTAAGCTGGCCCATTCCGATTGGCTTCGGTATGCTTCCGGCGATTGGACGATTGGGGACACGATCTGACTATTTCTGGGGCCACCTGCAGGTCGGCAGGTGTTTAGCTGACGCTCGACATGGTGGACATTGATGTGCCCGACAAGTGATAAACAATGTGCACATCCTGCAAGGACACTCGCTCTCGCTGATTTGTCCCCTTTGAACTGGTGATGATTGAACTTTTTTTCTTTTGAAGATGATTGAAATTTTTGAACTTCTAATGATTGCCCGAGCGGGAAGGATTGCTTTTATTCAGTTTTCATCCTTCACCATTCTCTCTCTCTCTGTCGCACTGGCGCATGCAAACAAAAAAAGGATCCCTTTCTGAGGATACGAACATGAACGCAACCCCAACAGAAAGGATGACCCGACTAATGTTGCGCTAACGGCCTGCAGCGGTTGCACCCTGGAGCCGTTTCATTGCAATTTCTGGTCAGTGAACATATTTTTAATTTTATGCTCCGATGGGACCCTCTCGACTGCTGTCCACACCTGTCGTCGGCACCAAACCGCGCTTTCCCGCTCGCGGCACGTGTCCGGATGAGCCTTTCAGCAGTGCACAATTGAAATACGTTCACCGTTTGTCCACCGTTCACCGTTGCTAGGCAACGTACGGAGTGCTTTGTGCACTTGTGACGACTGCAGCCGGTGGCTCATTACTTTGATGTTTCATTACTTTGCTTCCTGGATTCTGAAACACCGGTCCGTGGTCTATGAGTCTCCGCAGTTACGGCCGAAAGAAATGCCACCGATTGGCGAAAGGATGGCGATATGAGTTATTCTTGGTAGAGAGTGAGAGAGTGAGAGAGAGAGAGCAAAGCTGACTTGTATGCGGTGTAAATTACACGTGATGAACGAGACAGAGACACTCGAGAGTTTGTTGTTATGGATATTGGTGAAATTATGTTTCAATGAAACAATGGTTACACGGGAAACGTATGGAACATTGTGGTCTAATTTTCGCTCTTAGAGTACGACTGTGACATTTGAAGTGTGGTGGAAGGCATTCGAAGGATATTTTGAAGAACGCGCACCATATTCTTATGATTGGGGTCTAGTTTATGCAATATCAAAAAAAGGAAAAATAATTAAATTGATGAAATCCGTTCTCTTACTCTGGTATTATATTCATATTTGATTTAATGCAGAGTATGGCTCGAAGCCACGGATCTGACGTACCAGTGATCTGACTTAAAACCCAGCTGTGAAATGGGTTGTGTAAAATGTAAAAGCTTGTGATTATTGCACGATGAACAAGCTACCGCTTAGGTGCACTAGGTGCACAAAATTTAAGATAGTTATAATACTAACCTATATAAAAGGATATTGTGTTATTAGAAAACGCTCGGCATCTTTATTAAAATGCTCGACAAAAACTTTCATTAAAAAAGGGTTATTAAACCAAAGAGCTAACGAATAAAACAATTAAATGATTTTAGTCGATGTTCGCGATGTTTATTGTATATTCAAAGTTCGCTAGTTTGTTCCATAATTAGACTGTTTCGGTAGTGCATGGTCGTTAGCAATACACTGTTTTGGTTGACGTTAATACTAAAGAACGCAGCCAGTAGCGGCGTGCAGAATTACTCATCGATTGTATAACTCGACGAGATATTATTCAACCGTCATCGAGCAGCGTTGACTGCGTTGATGACGATTTAAGCTGCATAATCCTTCGCTGGCAAAGTATACCTTCGGAATGGATGATTATCGCACGAATGAGTAAAATGAACGAAAAAAAAAGAGCAAATACGTAACAAAAATAGCCTCTTTGGTGCCGAATCAGCGCCACCAATGGATTGTGACTCATCGCAAGTGGCGTTGATCTAAAAACAAAATAAAAACACTCCTCACAGACGGCTGTTCGCCGATAAGCGTATCTCAAAATGGCCAGGAAGTGAACGTTTGTCTACCAGGTCAAAAGTTTGCGCCTAGTACTTTGACTATCAATCGGCGCCCCACCGCTGCCGACAAATCAGTTATCGTTATAATTCTAGTTTATGGCTGTATAAGCTGTTGGTTGGGAAGCCTGATCGATTATTAATTTATTTCACTCAACTGATATGGTTCCATTTGGTTTGACGTGTGGTTATGAGTCATTCAAAAAAGGGTCATGCTGGTACGATTGAGTCAATTAGTTGGCGTTTGTTGGACAAACGATTCAAAAACGATGGCACCAGTGGCCTATTCTTTTGTTACGATACTTTGGTAAAAAGATGGATGCAATTAGAGTGATGCAATTGCGAGATTCGTCTATGTATATACAATCTACTAAAGCTCCGAGGACCTTACGGAACCTCTTCACGCAACGATACAATACTCTATGGGACGAGGATGCGTTCAAGATGTGTCTTTATTCCATCTCGGATCTAACCTTGAATCGCGGCCACATTCGAACCACTTTGCTTTGGGTGCGCATCTACAGCTGCATAAAGAAAAGCTCCAAGGAGTAGGGCTTCATCGTCGGTTTCGTTGTCATTGACCGTGTCACCTGTGTGCCTTTCTCATCCTACTAGTTCCGAGACTTTGCGTCTCTTAGCACTTGTAGCTCGCTGTAGATGTTTGTTGAATGAATCGGTGAATGGATGAAACCTTACAGAAAAAGAAACACATCACCTAGGCAGCACGGGTCCTGTGGAGCTGGAATATCAGATTTCTGCACACTGAGGAAGTTTTGAAGTTGACAGGAAAATTTTACCAATACTGGAATTTTGTTGACCAAACACGACGAGTTTGATAAATATGTATGTCACTAGCCAGTTGGGTTTTAGAAACTTATGTGTAATTGAAATTAGTTTCAGTAATCGATCGTATGCACTTTTAATCGTCCCGTTTTATCCAAAAGATGTTTCATCCTATGCAAGGATAAGCTGTACAGTTTCGTGTTCGAATTTGAAAAGAATTGGCTAACACGTGGTTATAAAACATCGCACTTTTCCACTGCCACCGGATGGGTGACCTACATTTCCTTAGCATTCACATCCTTCAAGTCCTCGAGGTCACCACTTCATGATTTTCCTAAACGGTAGCCCCGAAAAAGCCTAATTATCCCCAAGCGGGCGTTACATTCGATTGCGAAAGCTGCCAGAAATGCCCACCTTAGCTTGGCATCGGTACAAGTGAGTGCATTCCGTGCTTTCCCCAAAAGTGCACTCGCGCATGCAACGATGCATCGAAGCAGGCGTTGGAAACGAATCCAACACTCTCCGCCGGTCGGATTGCGCACGATTCTCATGACACGTGGGGATGGCCCTTGGGGAAATGCAACGGATGGGCATGAAACTAATTAAGAATTTAATTAATTATTAATCGACCCGTGACGGAATCGAGCCACGCGGCCGTCACGCGAAGGCTCGTGTGAAGCCGTCGGAACAAAGTTCTAACATGCGGAGGATGCAAAACGAACCGCGCCACGAGACGCGTGGCTTTAAGGAATGTTGGAATTGAAATTCGATTCCGATGTGGCACTTAATTGAAGTGATTTGTGGACGTGAGTGCACAGCAGGCCGATGGATCGCACGACGTGGCGTTGGAGTCGCGCCGGTTTCGGAATGCAATGCCGGCGGGATGAATTAAATTGCAATCATTTCGGCGGCGGTTTGGAGGCCTGGGCGAACGATTGACAACGAATTCGCCGGTGGATGGATTGGCTGGCTTGCGGCAATGCTTCAATAATTAAGATATCGCGCCACCCGCAGCACATCACCGGGCGGATTACGGTTTCTCAGGGGGCGTGGAGAAAAGCTAATTGCGAGCTTGGTTAAAGGGGGGGAGGGCGAAAACCACCCTTAAGCATGCACCCACTGCCGGTTAAAGATGCGGTCGCACTTAAAGCCCAAACGATTGGCTTCGGTTGATGCGAGGTTGCGCCATACCCACGCGCGAAGGCACTTAACACCGGATATGGAAATGCCGCCTCCCGTGAGGCCGAAAATGGAAGTTGGGAATCAAAGTTTAAGCTTCCACTTGAGCTCCCTCACCGCTTGGGGGGTGTGCGTGTGGTGAATTCGACGCAACGGATGAAAACGAAACCTGGTATCCGCACGCGGAATAATGGGCAATTTTCACGGTATCCGTACGGGGCATATGTCCGCCACGTGGCAGGCGGATGCTTCCGGTTCGCGGAGTGCCGAGGGAAATATTAGTTTTTCGCCTCAAGCGGGACGCGTTTTAAAAATCCTCTCTCGCTTCCTGTCGGTTTTTGCCAGCCGCACGTGGCACCCGATGTTTGTTGGGTCGTGTTTGCTGAAAGCAGGACTTTTCGATCATTCGCATTTTCACGCACTCGCGACTTTGGTGTGCTTCTCCCGCGTGTAATGCTAATTGAAATCGCATTTTCCTTTCGAGAGGGAAGCGGTTCATCGTCCCTTCAAACGCCCCACGACGACGAGTGGCCCTAAAGGGAATGGAAAAGGAACAACATGTGAGTGCGTTTATGCGGGCGAAAGAAAAACTAACAGAACTAACCCTCGCGCTGCGGAACTTGACCCACGTGCCGGGGGTGATTAGCGTGTCGTTCACGAGGGCTGGAATGAAACGAATAGGCCAAAGCCACCGAGGTCGAACAATTCGGGAAGCAAAAGTACGGGAGTGCAAACAAAAAAGGTCCGGGAAACGAAAAGGCACCCGGACGAATGAGTGACAGGTGGTCAATGGCACCCCCGGAAGTCGGTGTAAAATCAGTGCTTCCCGTTTCGGCCGACCGCGGTGGTTAATTAATTATTTGCATGCAAATATCAATTTAGAGCGGGGTATATATGTATATATCGAGTGCGGCATAAAAGCGGAAACGGTTCACCGGAAAACGGCCCGACATTTGCCCCCATTTGCCTCCGGGAAGGTAACGCTAAATGTGGGCCACACGAAATGGAAACTCGCTTTTTCCCTCCCCGGTACGAACGTGTTCGTTGCATCGCAAATAATAAGCCAAGGTGATAAGCTACCGAACATCGCCTCGACGGGGTAGAACGCGTGAACCTTTTGTGCGCGAATTCCGTGCCCGCAATGAGCCAATGATTTCTTTTGCCACGGCAATTAAGCACCTTCCCGGAGGGGGGAGAGTTTTCCCAGGGGTGGAAAGGATATGAGAGCCTTTTTCGCGGTCGCGTTTCCCAACGGAAGCGGCATTGTTGATTGTTCCCGCTCAAGGAGGTGTTTAAGAAATGGCAAGCGGAACTGCTCTTTCGGAACTTGTTAGTGCATCGCTGCATGTTTGCATGAGCGCTAATTATCCCGCCGGCAAATGAGCCTTTTCCCAGGGTTGCGGGCTCACTTGGCAGGCATTGGCAATATTTTTTCAATCTCTCAAATTGTAACTAATTCGTCTAAATTAGCCTGCTCATTAGTGGCAGCGCAACGGGACCGACGGAAGCGTGGTTTATTTTTCTTACAAGTCATTAGCATCAAACTGTTGACAGTTGACCGGAGGTGGGAGAAGGGACAATGTGGGATGAAGGGGTGGAGGGTGGGTGGAGTGCCGGTGCCCGAAAGTCGTCCCCGGTGGCCATTCGCCAGCACGCCAAAGTGCATTTTGGGTCGGAAAAGCAACACGAATGAAAAGAAAAACCCAGGAAAAACACCGACCAGGTGGCTGGGAAAGGTGATTTGAGCCGACGGAGGGGAGTTTGAGTTGTTCTCGTTATGCCGTCCGTTTCACCGGGCATTGTGGTGTTATTTTGATTTGAAGGGGTTTTGATGTCATTTAACGACCATTGACGGTGGACGAAAGACGTTTGTAAAATGTGTAAAATTAGTATTGTTTTAAAACACAAAATGCTATTTATTCACACCGACTGAAACGGCTTTCGTAAGGCTAATGTTTGTGAATGAAGAGTTTTGTTTTATTTTGAACCGTTTTGCTGCGAGATCCCACATTACCTGTTACCGATGGCGTAATAGCTTTAATATGAGCAAATAAGCTCGCTAGTTAGCGATATTTTGCAATGAGAAATTGGTTGAAATATACCACACTCTCAAGTGGTATCCGATCATTAGTGTCTGGTGTCATTAAAGCGCCAAATATGCGTGCAAAAAAACAATGCATGCACAAGGACCTTCCCTGGGCAGTAGAAAATAAACGCCACCAGCCTCGTCGCACAGTTACAGCGAGGTTTATCGCCTCGGTTAAAGCCTCGGTGCTCAGTGTTTAGAGTTCAGGTCCGTTGCGCCTAATAGCGCACCTTTAGGTCATCGCAGCGATGATACCGGAGATCAGATTGTTCAAACCATTGTTTGCCACATTTCCGTCCGGAAGCATCGGGGCCATCGAGGTGGCGTGGAAATTTGCCGACGAGATCAAGATCGAGAGCCAGATAAGCTCGGTGCGTCCTCGCCTGGAACGGTAGCCAGTTATTGTGGTAGCGGAAAAGGCAGCGATGGATCGACATTTCCAAATGACCGTCGATTGTGTGTCATTTGCCGATAGCAATCGCATCGTCAACAGCGCACAACAGTGTAAAAGGGCAAATACGCTCTACCGGTTGCGGGGTGTCCTTTCTATGCTGCTGTCCCAGGACCTGGATAGGCTCGACGGCAATGACGGAGTTTAGCAGGGGATACGACGGCCGTGCGCGGTACAGTGTAATTGATTTTGTGCATTAAAATGCATGCGATGTCATTAGAAAGTGATTTGGTGAAGTCGACATCGGGACTCGCTTGTGATGAGGTTGCATACGGCTGCGTCGTGGGGGCGCCAACCATTTCTTCATCAGCCATTACCCATTATCGACCTTCAGCGGTAAAGGGAGGCCGCTCATTTACGACCTTTTATTTCAAGAACCGTTTGTTATCGCTCCCAGTCGGCTTTTCGGGCGGGCGGGCGGGCTTTCTATCGACCGCTCAGTGGGCGGTTCCTCTAGCTGGAGGGTGTTTTGGCGAAATAAAAAAAACGCTCGACACAAATTTAGAGGAAATAAACAAATGGAATTAAATTTGTATGCAAATTTGAAGAACAAACGTCAGCCGACCTTCTCCCTTCGCTTCGAAGTCGGCTCGCTAGCTGCGGGAAAAGCTGAAAAACCCTGGCGCCACTTGGGGTGCGACTGTGACAGAAAGAGAGAGAGAGAGAGAGAGAGAGAGAGAGAGAGTGAGAGTACGCCAGCAAGTACGGTACGATAAGGCCACCCGGGGTTTTGGACGACAGCTTTCTTGTCCTTGCAGGAAGTCGCACCCCACGTGGCTCGGACTGGTCGGTCTAATTGCTGTGCAAATTATATCTCTAACGAGATAGATAATGACACTTTGGCACTCACTCTCCCACCCACTTGGGTGTCGCTTTGTTTTGTGTGAGAGCGGAGGGTGAATTTCGGGTCGGCGTGTTGCAGGATTTATGGCGGGTTTGGCGAGTGGAATCGCTAATTCGGCGGGAAAAAGCGTGTCTAGATTGCGCACGACTCGAAGCGAAACGAGAGTAAAGCAATCAAGTTCGATTGCTTAAAGCGCGGAAGCGCATCGAGGGCGTGTTTATTGATTGCGACAAACGTAAATTACGAGATTAAAAGCAAAAAGAAGAGGCATCGCATCGCAGCAACCTGGAAAAAAAGTGGCGGGAAAACTGTACGATTCATTAACGGTTTATTTCCCGGTCATGGCATCCTATGCGGGTGACAACGCGCGGTTTAATGGTAAGTGTATTATTGAACTGCACATAATACTCCATCACTCACCCAAGTGCACTTCACTTTAACTGAATTCCCGAAACTTTCTTCCTCTTCAACACCCAACAGGAAGACAACAGCGAAAGGAACGGCTTGATGAAGAAACAAACCATGGCTCGGTTGCTTGACTGGAGGAACAACTTTTGTGGACGGAGTGGAAAAATAAAATAATAATAATAAAAGCGAGTGCTTCGAAAGTTGCCCCCGAAAGAGCGCCACTTCCTGCGCGGTGGCGCATGCTGCTAGTCGATATTATTAAAAAGTCGATGTTAATTCAATAACGCTCCAGGCAGCATAATCATGCTCCCGGTTCGTGCATTTCGCGCACCTGAAGCCCTCGCTGGCAGGATTTTTGTTTTTTGTTGTTTTTGGCCTCCTCGTGGCTTCGTGGCTCTTTGCAGCGTGATTTTTTTTCCACAAAGGCGTGCCGGTGCACGTGCAGTGGTAATATCGGGCGCTGGCAAGCGGGAAAATGTAGACAGTTTTGGAAACTTCTTCATGGGGGAAAAAACCGTCCCAAACACGGAAGCGGAAGGCAAATGAACACACCGAATCCGGCCGTTAGACCGGGATGAGTATATCCGGTTCATTTTTGGTCCTGCCGACGCGAAACGTTAAAAAGACCGCTTGTTGTCCTTGCCCGGGGGTTTCCGTGATTGAAGAAACCATCGAGCTAATAGGCCATAAATATTTATCCCCATCGAAGGTGCTGCTCGAGGACAACTGGCGCGTGTTCCGTGTGTGTGTGTGCGTGCGTGTGTGTGTGTTTATTCCTCCTTTTCGACCTACAGCATAAGGACCCTCCCTTCGAAACGGGTCTTCTGCCGGAGGCCTGAATAGGACGCATCAACCCTCACGCTCATCAACGCCAGTGGCGAGGAGAAAGAAAAAAAAGCAGCATCGTGGAAAATTTGTCACTAATGAGAATTTTCGCCACGGTAGCAATACCCCACAACTGGCATTGTTGTTCGTCTTATAATGGAGTTTCTTGCCACTGGCCACACATCTGTCACGCTTCCGACTAGCTGTGCAGCTAGTCATCCGACCGTGCACACTTTTTCCGACGGTGCGGTGTGTATAATGGTATTTTTCATTAAAAATGTAACACTTGTCCCGAACGCGCCACCCGCCGGCTCGATCGGAGTCAAGCTGTGCGTTTGCGATGGACGCCCGGGTGCAGCCAAAGGTGCAATGAAGTGGATGATTTGATTGATCGCGCCGATGGGTTGGCTGTGCAGGTACTGGAAAGGGTGAAAAGAGCGTTTTGCGGGGCTCTATTCATTAGCGAGAGTGCTCGATATTACGAGCAAGCCCCAAGGCGAACGGGTCAGTGTTTTACGGGCAAACAATGTCGTGTGTGTTTTTTTTTTCCAAACAGGCGCAGCAAATTTCGCATACACTTCCGCTTATCGATTGTTGTTTGGAGTTGATCGTCAAACACTTCACGTGACATTGGGACACGTGGTTGTATCGAGATGATAAAAAAATGGCCAGAACGGCTTGCTTTATTTACGCGGATAGATAATACACTCGGTGGAAGGATAATAAAGGGCTCTTGCATGGTTATCTGCTTGAACGGGTACAGTGGATTGCTTTGATCGTGATGCCAAACGTCATATGCCATCCTTCTGTCAATTAAATTGAGCGTTTGTTTTCCATAGGGCAAACTGTACGACTTCCAGGTAGGCTTAGAAAGTAATATTTCCGCGAGCATAACGCAGCGCCATCTTCGATCGTCTTCGGGACGTCACATTCTCGCACGTGGCACGCCGTTCAGTCCCCCGAGGCTAGCGATTTCAAACAAATGCACACTCACGCGGACGCATAAGCCGTTTGGTTGTTTGGGTTTTCCTGCATTTTCCCGACCCACTCGAGGGTGAGAGAGTAACACAACGAATAAACACGACTTTCTCAAGCATAATTCCCCTCGCTGAAATATTGATAACGAAGTGAAATGCCCCCCGGCCTGGCTTGCAATGCGTTTTTTTTCTTTGCCCGAGGCATCTCTTTGATTTTTGTGCCCTTTGCTGAATGCTGCCCAGTTCCCCTGTGCAGCCGTTTGGCACTCGAGACAGCGCGCAGGATAATTTGAAAAGGATTATCCGATTTGCTGTTGTTATTTTCCATCGGTTTTCGACAGATTGCTGTTGTGTTTTTCGTTCGAGCTGCTCAAGCCACACGATCGTTCTTGCTCGCTTTCTCGCGCTCTATTTCGCGGTTGTATCGCCCTTTGCCTCAACCGATCCTTGAGCATCCTCCGGCATCGTGTCAAATCGAACAGGTTCCATTTTGCTTGGGAAGGGTTTACATTGCCGTCATAACACATCGCCAAACTGCCGCTTGATGGGTTTTTCTTTGGCATCAGTCGGCACCATTCCGACCGGTGGGAAATGGCCTCCGGAAGGATGGCATGGTGGGTGGCGAATTCAATTTTACGCCGCCCTTTCTGATGCTTGATTGCACCGAAACCGGCCCGAGTGGTAGGATCGTCGGCAGGATGTGGCGGTGCGAGAACAACACGGCAAATCAAAAGGATATCAATTCTTCGCCCAAAAAGGATGTGGCTCAGGTCCGAGCCAAAGGGACAACAAATCCCTCCGACCCCTTTCGGAGGCCCTTTTCTCGCAGCTTTTTCAATAAATTCGCCCATCACCGGTAGAACCAACACATCATCAGCGCCAGCTCGGTTGGCAGTGGCCGGAGCGGGAATTGGCAGAGAAAAATGGCCGCTTTAGCGAATCCGCTTCCGGTGCTTCAACCGACGGAGAGACGCAAGATGAAGGATCACCCGTTCGCGACCTTGCCAGGATGCACCACGCCACGAGGAAAACCCCCCGTTCCGAAATCACTGAAGTAAAACAATTCGACCATGGCAAAACAGAAACGAACCAAACACGGGCATCCTTCCCGGGGATGTGCCTTACGGGGGCCAAGGCGCGCGATCGGATATGGAACGGAATTGTAAAATTTATTTGCTTTCTGACAGCGCGCCAGGAGCCAGCAGGAGCGAGCACCGAATCGGGGAATCGTGGAATCGGGGTTGAAGATGAAAAATCGTCCGTCCCGAAACGGAGAGGAATCCGGAATACACCGGGAATTTACACATCACCGGCAATGGCACGTGATAAATATCCGGAATCGGACATTATTATTTTTCTATTTGTATTGCGCCCTTCGTCCGGTCTTTCTCTCGTGCCTGTTTTCTTTATTCACACACACACACATACACCGTGTACTACCGCCGGTCAAGCGGAGTTGACGAAGGAAAAAGGAAATTCCGCACCATTTGCAGCGAAGCGTCGTAGCGGATCTTATTGCCGTGCGAGGGCGGTTGGATTCGATTCGCTTTGCTTGGCTTTGCTGGTTCGTATGTATGCGCGGGTCGCCGGGGCCAATTGTCCGACCGAAAGCAGAATCAGGAAGAAGAAGCGAAGAAAAAAAAACACACACACGCACACACACACACACACGTCAGCCCACCAGCACGTGCCTTTTTTTCGTGGCATTCCCACCACCGATTCGCTGCGACCAGGCCTGGGAGTGGGCAAATCTAATTAAGGCTTCGGATTAAATACAAATCAGTTCCTGCTCGATTCCGGTCGGCGTGGTCGGGTGGAAAAATTGACGAAGGAAACTTTAACCTGCCAAAACCAATAAGATTACGGGGCGTATTAGCCATTATTATGTAACTAAATATTCCAAACCAGCACTTTGGCAGGACTGCGGTTCGGTTCAACGTTCGATTACGATGCGATGGAATGAGCTGGTGTGGGTGAGTGCAGAGACCGCTGCTGCAAAGGAAACCGAACGGAGTAGATGATCATCATTTCAATTAGTTTTGGATGGTTCGTGTGAGCCCCGTTGGGATTTTATTGCAAATAAGTTTTCCGATGTCCTTGCCGTGCCAGGGAGGCTCACGGGTGCGTGTGTGCGCTACTTGGCCAATGTGTGCGCGTAAACAAGGATAACGATGGGTTGCGGTCCATTAGCCGTCGATGGACGAGTGACTGACTGCATCTTTAGACGGTGGTTAGCTTCCGGCTACGACACTTTCAGTAGAGTCTGACTTTAGGCTTTGATAGATGCTCCGGATTTGGAGACACCTTACCAGCTTGGGTAGGACACTCGATGGTGACACAATCTCCTGCAGATGCTTTCATTCGTTTCGTCCACTTCACAACACGCGTACTGCCGCACATAATGCCTCACCCGCGTTGATGCTGGCCGCGATGCAAATGGTGCTACAAACGGCGAGGAAAATCCACGGTTCCGAGGAAAACCACTCTCGTTTTATGGCACACTCCGGTGCCGGTAGCCATCTCTGGAAGGAGTAACGGTTCTGGAATGTGGAATTTCGTTCGACGACAATTGCGAACGTCTGCCAGTCAGCCAGTGGGCACGAAACTCGCGCTTGGTCGATTGATTTTTATACCACGTTCCGGTGCAAGGACGAACCACCGGATCTCGACACTCGATTGTGGCAACGATCGGGGAAGTACTGGTCTGAACGAACTGAACTGCCACCGACAGTTGACGGGGCTTTCTAGTGCCGTCTTTCGTTTGGGGCGTTTGAGCCGGTTAGAAAGATCCCCACTTTCAGGGGTTGATAAGTGAGGTCAGCGGTTTATGTGTGTTTCATTCGTTTTCAAGCGGTTCCTTATTTTTGGCTTTTCGGCGCCATCCAACAGATAGCAGCAGCTACGAATTTGTGATCTTGCGTGATCGTGTAGCTGGTGAATTTTTGTTTAATTAATGTCATCCAATGCAATCGAAATTCTCACTGCACAAACCTGCATTTTAGCACACACGTGCACCAAGTTGGATAGGAAACGGCCTTCGAATGCCAAGACGGATTCGGGAGATGTGCTCTATAATGCTGATTTATTTATGCTGATTCATTCTGCGATCGTCCCATCCCGTCCAAGCCGACTCTGAAATTCGTTTGCCGTGTGATCTGAATGATTGATTAATTTGTATATTCCCAAGCCCAGCCCAAGCACCGTCGTTTGGTGCAACAAGCCATCGTCCGCCATCGTGAACCGTAATGGCTGGGGGCCTTATTGGAGCTGTTTATTTTCAGCCACACTTTCAGCTTCAGTCACGTACGGTCAGCCCTTAGGGGGATGCATAACAGCTGCAGGTTGCACGCGTTTTGCATGCACTTGCGTTAAGCTTTACTGCTACGGAGATATTGATATTTGCCTCCGTGATTGGACTGTTTCAATTATTGTCAACTATTCGATTGGCAGCCCGGGCGGTTCGGTTAGCTTTAATCGATGCCGAAGCCAAACAACACGAGCGGCATTAGCTCTAATCCTTATCTTGCCACCAGCAGTGGAAGCAACAGCAGCAGCATCCGATTGTCAAGCGAAACGCATGTCGTTTCTTTAGATTGGTAACTTTTTCAATTATCATTTGAACCGTTTGGTGCTGCATCGAAATGGTCGCCTGCAAGGATACCGGCAATACGGTGGCAGTCGTCTAGCAAAAAGCCATTTGCAGTTCAGGCTGCAGCAGCCATCGGATTCTACGAGCGACCGATCGACCGGAAATCGATAGCTTGCATCGAAGCGGGGACTCAACTCGAGATTCTGGGGACTCAAAGTTCACAAGGTGGCTGCTTTGTCATGGCATGTCACGGTGCAAAAAGCGTGGAGTATTGATTTTTCCAGTCGGTTCTGTTGCTCCTGCTGTGGTATAGTACTATTCTTACTTACTTACTTTTCAGGCACTACAGCCGCTTTACGGTCTTGGCCAGCTTGTCGTCTGCCAATCCACGCATCCACGCCATCACTGCATCTCATTTTGGGCCTAAAAGGACGACTGTCAGCACCTTTGCGCGTAATTCAACTTCAATGCTATTGTTGGTGCTGACTTTTGACCCAAGATAAGTGAAGTTTTGGACGACTTCAAAGATTCGCTCACCTATCTGTACATCACCCCTGCGTAGACTCGCATTAGTATTTGTTAGCAATCCGTTCGCGACATAGCTTCTGCTACATAGGAGAGCCGCAAATCAATGATGTCTATGTCATCGGGGGATGCCAGGATCTGGATTGACTTGTAGAAGATGGTCCCCGAGGTTTCCACTCCTGAGTCTCGGATGGCCCTCTCTAGCGCTAGGTTGCAAAGGAGACAGGCAAGCCCATGGCCCTGGCGCAGACCTTTGGAGGTAGCAAAGGGCCTTGAGAGTTTTCCATCCACCATCACCTGGCATGTGACGATGGTCATGGTCAACAAGCCTGGTAAGCTTGCCCGGGATTCCAAAAGAGCTCATTGCGTCGTAAAGTTTTACCCTCGGCTATGTTGTCGTATGCGGCTTTGAAATCTATGAAGAGATCTCCGCCATCTTCTCCAAGATCTGCCGCACGGTGAAAATTTGATCAGCGGTTGATTTTCCTTTTCGGAATCCTCTCTGATAGTTTCCAACTACTGCTTCTTACTACTTACTTACTACTTACTACTTACTTACTACTAACTACTGCTTCTACGAATGGGAAAAGTCTCTCTTGCAAGACGAGGGAGAAGTCCTTGTAGGCGGCCCTGTACTGTAGGCTGTGTCCTTTCTTGTACATGGGATAGATGATACCAAGATTCCAAGTAATGATTTGCTGAATCTCGTATTCTAGTGCTGCACCTCCGTTTTTGATCAGTTCGGCTGATATTCCGTCGGTGCCGGGTGCTTTATTGTTCTTCAACCGAAGGTTTGTTTTTCGGTTTTCGTCCATGCTAGGTAGCAGTAGCATGATATCATCCACTAGTGGAGCCACTAGCTGTTCGTTGACCTAATCATTTAACAATTAATCAAAATACTAACTCCATCACGGTAGCTGATCAGATTTCCATCCTTATTTCGACAACAGGTCACCTTAGGTATAAAGGTGTTTCGGTGACCTGCTATCTCTTGGTAAAACTTTTTTCCTGGACCGTATCGCACTTTGATTCTTTGGAGTTCCTGCAGCCGTTGTCCTTCCCATTGGTGTTTCTTGCTGAGGAGTACTCGTTTTTCTTCTCATCTGAGCCGTGTATAATTCTCTGCGCATACCCGCGTTCTATGCCGCTGCTGCATTGCTCAATATGCGCAGTCCTTTCGTTCTGTCACAAGTCTACATTCGTCGTCGAACCAGCCAGATTTGGTGTTGCCCCGACGTGGTGGCAGTGTAGTTTTTGCATAGTTTACTCGTTCGTTCGTAGTTTCGTAAGGAGTTGCTGATACTAGAGACTCACCTAAAGCGGATTCGAATGCTTGTTGGACTTTAGTGTCCTTTAGGGAGTCCGTGTTGAGCCGGGTCTGCATTTTTACCAGGAGAGATGAATAAATCTGTAAAGAACAATATTCTTTAGAAAAAATCATCATCATGCATTTTTCCCTCATCTCCTTTGGCGCCGGGGACGGGCGATTCTGCAACGTATCACTAAGCCAACCAAATAGTGATCGGAATCGATGTTTTGGGCGCCTCCATATGTTCTAACGTGTAACAGGCTTTACTGTCTTTGGCGGCTTATCAACACGTGGTCGATCTGGTTGGAAGTGGCTCCATCTGGGGACACCCATGGAACTTTGTGGATGTCCCGACGCGCAAATTTGGCACTTCCCACAACCAGTTTGCTTGCTGCTGCTAGTTGGACCATTATCTATTACCATTGTCATTACTGTTCTCATGTAGACTGTGATCACCAATGTATTGGCGGTACATTGGCTCCCTATCGACTTTTGTATTGAAGTCCCCCAAGAGCCTATCGTTGAGTCCAGTTCTTTGTGTTCTTTACGAGTTTTCCAGTACCTCTGGAGCCCCCAGTACCTTCTCAAGCTCTTAGTACCTCTGGAGGGCCTCGGGACAGTTTTGTTTAGGGTCTGGCTGCCAAGCTTAGATATACGATGCTACATGTTACCGCTCTGCACGTCGAGGACGCGACGGAATAGGAGTTGGAAAGGAGAACCTGTGTAGCATTCGAGAGGCGTCGAAACCTTACCCATTAACAGAGCTACTAATAGTAGTAGCAGTATAGTAGTATTCTGCATATTATATATCCAGATGGGCTGAGCTGTTACGTTAATATAAAACTGATCAAATGAAAAATCAAAAAATTGCCATAACGAATGGTAAAAGAGAAATAAAACATTTTTTTGCTACAAATTACTCAATCGTAAGAAAATAGTGTTAAGAAACGATTTTTTGTGATTTTCAATGTATGAGAGTGCCCTCTAAGGCATTTAACTAAGAGCATTTAAAAAAAATACCCAATATGTCGTGCTAGACGCTTCAACGGTACGAAAACATGCACAGCTATCATTGCTTATCAATCACATTCATGCAAATGGGCCGATCCGAGACACACTGTCAGTTGCGATGCTGTTGCCTCTACTCCATTTAGTAGCATTTCCCGATTCTTCAGACAGCTTCTTAAGGGCTTCAACCACCGACACCTGCCTATTTCAAGGCTCGATCTCACCAGCAACACAAGCCATTTGCCGAAAAAAAAAACGGGCGGATGAATTTGAGAGAAAAGTCATTTTTGATTTATTTGACAGCCCGGTCATTATTCTTCCTTTCGGCTGTCAGGCATTGTATGCGTGTGTGTGTGTGTGATGCACCGATCAAACAGAGCCTGGTTCGACTGCACCGACTTCACAAACCACTATTTCAACTCCCGGTGCCCGGTGGTCAGGGATTTGATCAACCGGATAAGCCTTGTCCCGAGGTCCAGCGGTCAGCGGCTCAGACAGTTCACCGATTTCAACGCCGTGCCGGGACTAAAAACCATCAACACGGCACAGCGTGCTGCGATCAGAAATCGTCATGGTCATTACCGCCGTTTGGTAGGTGTATTTTGTAATAATTTTTGGTTTGCCAGCTAATTGAATGTGTTTGCAGTTTAGATCGGACGCGATTTGTAATGGGGCATTTTCTTCCCTATTTTTTGTCGGGAAAAGTGACGCTGCATTTATGACCCGCCGGTACACTGTCATCATTATATTCACACGTGGTGTGCGAACGTATGCACACGGTTACACGGTGATAATTCACCGACTCACCAACCATGTGGGGCAATTTTGACCACCCCAAGCGCCCTTCGTGCAGTCCACATCGATTTGCGGTCTGTCATTGAGCAGAGTGAGTGAGTGATGAAATTTTGCAAATGAATTCCCTCGTCCTAGCCCCGTGGTTCCCGTTTAGCGCGGTGGTTAAGGTTCCGTCCGATTGACAACAGCAGCAGCAGCCTGCACCACGCAACTGCAGCACGATTCTTTCCTACCACCGGTTGCTGCGGGTACTAAGCGCTGGTGCTGGTGCCATGGTATGACACCTCCGACTAACTGAATGACTGACTGTAACTGATTGACTGGCACCGACCGTGTGGAGCGGCAGATTGAGTTCCGGTCGATAAAATGCGACCAGCTTGCTGAGGCTTTATATTATGTGCTGACGATTTGCCCGCGTGACGGGCGCGGCATGCTGCACGGAAAGCCACAAACCGGAAAGGTGAAACAATATGAATTGCGCCAGCATGCCCGGTTCGGACGTGTTATAAAACATTCCGATGTGGCCAGCGACCGTCCGGTGGTTTGCGCCCGTTTGGAGTCTTGACAGTGTGTTTGTTGTGCTGTATTATGCAACCGATCCGAGCTCAATTGCTCGAAGGATTTAGAATTATGCTCACTCCATCAAGTCTGACCCGGTAAGGGTGGAATGGAAAGTTGCATCCCTCGGAATCAATCGATACGTGCGCTCGGGTAAGGGGAATAATAGTGTCAACCGGCACAAAAGCTCGATTGTTTGAAGCTGAACACTCGGATGTCGGTCGCTATCAAACGTCCCATCGAACGCGTTCGAGTTTTCATCTCCATCGCTTCGATTTGGGGTGAAACGTGTTCTCGATTTTTTGTTTCTTCCACAGGTACCCTGGTCCCCGTGTTTTGTGCGTTAAATGCGAGATCTTTCCACTGCCCTTTGCGATACCGTTCCTTCCGTCACCCTGTTTGACACTTTCCTGTTCACTTCCCCTGGTAAGGGAAAGTGTGTCCTTCGTGAATCGCCAGCAACATTTGCCACCTTTCACACCGGAGGCGCACGATTCGGAGAAGGAATTAGTTCCAGGCCTACCCCTGCGGAACCTTGCTGCTGGCCGATTCGTGATAAAAATGTTAAACACAATCGCCAATCGCAATCGAGCCCCCGACTGGCACGGAGGACGGACAAAATCGCGCTGCAAATCAACGTCCGTGATGTAAAGGAAAATTAATCAAATGAACACGCGGTTCTGAATTTCAATGAAACGAAACGATCGTGTCGGGAGGGTTTTTTTTTCCTTCTGTGTCCTTTCTTCATTCAATTGCCGAAACATTACCGCGACCGGGCTCGACGCGTCGCGTGGTCACTGAACCGTTCAGTGGCTCGAATGGTTTTATCACTTCCTTTCGGCAGGGAACGGCACCGGGACTGCTTCGGTGTGTGATAGAGAACGAGAAGGAAGGATGTCTATGTCATTGAGAGAGAGAGAGAGAGAGTGAGAAGTGTAAGGATGGCAAAAAAAGGATCATTAAATTTGTCAAAGACGAGCGCAGACGGTGAAAGGACGATGTGGAATTAAAAATGGTTACATTACACGGCGGCCCAATTCATCGCCATTCTTCGGTTCGAATGCTACGTTTGCTGATCGATGATATTGAAGCGAATCGATCAAATGTCATTGGTGTCGTTTTACGAGAATGGTGCCGCATAATAGGTTTGTTTTTTTTTTTTGAGTGTGAGTTTTAATTCTCTGGTGGAGATGTAAACATGGCTCTTACGGCTTTAAAGCACGTTGCGAATGTATAGAAAGGTGGGTACAAATAAACGACATTTTATAATTATGTGTATTACATCGGGATATCTTGCAATAGAATTTAGATTTTTGGTAAAGCTACACACTGTACATTTTTATGAAAATGTTTGAATTAATGCTTAAAAAAAAAACAGACAAAATAAGAAGCGTGCTTGAATGTTAGCCAAGTAAGCAAAAAAGAGGATATAAAAAAGGTAATAATTGAACTCCTAAACAATTAAACTAGCTTCTTCAATAATTGCTTAAAGATTGAAGTTCAAAGGCATTTAACTAGATTCTAATATAGTTAACTCATATGGTTTGAATAAGAGAGGCTGGAGTGAATAAAAATCCCATACAAAAAAGTATATATTTTAAGATTCTAAGCTGATTTTTTTTCGCCCGAGAAATCACGACACATATGTGCAATGGTTATCGTACATGGTTTTCAAGGTAAATAATTAAATGAATAACAACGAATCAGCATAAACAAAGCATTCCTTCTAGGATGTTTTTCAAGCAATACACGAGATTTACTTGTATGTTCTCAAGGCGTGAACATTCACGTCAACAAGCGCTTGACATCCTTACGTAAACGCTTAAACAATTTTTCTTTTTTTTTTTGTGAATGGAAGCGTCTAAGTCTATTCATCAATTCCGGTCACAATAGGCGTTGAAGCGCTTCAGCCGGAAAGCCGTTTTCCCGTGTATGGATCGCTGGTAACGTGTCGTGTGAGAAATCAATGCCTGCTAGATGAAAACGTCGTTTCCTTCAGCAGCCCCCGAAGCAATTCGCTAACGAAACGAGGACCCGATCAGGCGTAAGCAAGAGATCCTGCGCTAAATCCTTTCCGTGCTCCCAGTTTCGGGATTGCTTTGATTGAACCGCCCGGATTGAACCCGGGGGCAGGTTTTCTGCGCCTGATAGGTGAATTAAAATTTAGTCCCGTTCTCCCATCTCTCCATCATTTCCTCCACCAGTGCAGCTGGCGAAACCCTCGAGCCCCGGTGCACGGTCGTGTTAATTCGTCGAAGCACGCTGGCGAACTATCCCTGGTGACATCAAAGCCGTGTGTCTCCGAGGAACGAGGAACACCTGCACACTGTGATATAACTTAATTCCGTGGAACCGCACCTTCACACTCACCGCGCCTTTTAGAGTGGGCCGATTCCTTGATATCGCATATTGGGTGAGCGAGCGAGTCCTGAACTCCTGTCACCCATGGTAAATCAGTGTGCCGGGTCCTGTTCGTTCATTAGATGGAAAAGCGTAACATTATTTGGGCAAAATTAAAATATCAAACAAAAACGCCAGGACACCCTTCGTATATAGGGTGGCCATTGAAAGCGCCTCATCCGTGGTGAATATGTACGAAACATGCATCAAATAATTGTCAGCCGTAATAGCATGAGTGATTGTCGTGATAAATAATGCGTTCCGGTTGGTTAAGCGATGGAAAGCAGAACCACGTGGTAGGGAAAGGCCAAATGGAAGGCGACACATACACACGAAAAAAAACGAAACAAGTCAACGCAATCGAGACCGAGAGGAAAATAGTAATAATAAAATCAACCCTTGTCACCCGAAACTACCCAAGCTGGCCCAGGGGTTGGCATAATGCGCCGTTGTGTCACAAATTTGAGGGCAGATTTATGAACCACGCCTAGACCGGCTGTGTCGCTCGTGTTCGTGAAAGATTTGTACAACCCCTGAATGCACACTCAACACTCTGCACCGTGTGCAACTGTAGCTAGCATTGCATAGCTTAGGGCGCACAGAGGCTTGAAAATAGAGGGCGATCGGTAAGCTTGGTCGCCGTATAGTTTGTACGTGTTCGAATGCAACAATCCGACGGGCCACGGTCCTGTTGCGATACATATGTTTCGCTTCCCGCTCGGTTGGGTCCAGAATCCACGGGAATACCAGCATATGCCGGCGGCTTCCGGTGCGCACGCAAGTGTCGATGCGTGAAATGCGTTTTGATAGCAATCTCGTGGCGAAGGGTCACGCAGGACACGCGAACAACGCGCGCGGGGCGTTGATGTGAAACTGAAACGTCAAGATCGCGCGCGAAGGGTGTTGCCGGCGGAGTTTTGAGGGAGGCTACCGGCTGGGATGGTAAATAGTAATTTAAAACCTGGATAAATTCCCGACTGCGATGAATTAGGACGCACGGGATAGGGCGAACAAAAACCTCCGGCCAGCAAACAATTGGAAATGGATCCGGCGGATTGCCTGGTTGAGGGGAGAGCTTAGAGTGGAGTGTTTGCTTGGGTGTAACGAGAGATGGGTAGGAGGCATAAGAGGGATGAAAAAAAAACAGGGATTACACGTAACTTGTGTGTAGTGCGTGAGGGCAAACGCGAGCTGAGTGGCGATCGTGCCCAGGGCCCAAAATGCGACCAAGCGGCACAAGTTTGAACGGGGATGATAAAGGATTAGCGACAGGACACGTCAATGTTGCAGAAGGGAGAACGAGAGAAACGTGGTCGCTTGTGTTTGGGCAGAGTTTCCAAATTCGTTCGAGGGCAGTCTCGTTCTCCCTGCGCTCGCTAAGACGTTAATGAAATTAACTAATGTCGTGTGCACTTGCTTTAACGGGGTGTATTTAGCTCGATTTTAGCCAGATTCGGAAGAGCTATATGGGCGATATGTCAATATGTAAATTGAAAAACTCCATTGGGGGGATTACTAGAAAATGGCTGACAAGCACAGATTGCGTTCGATGCGGGAAATGTACGATGCAAATCAATTTTAATAGATTTAATTTTTAATCCCGTCTGCTGTTCGACGAATAATGGTGTATTTGTAATTGAGCAAAAAAGAAAAAAAACAAAACGCTATTTTGATTAGGATTTTGTAACAGGAAAACGATGCTTACATGCAGTAGAATCGGGTTGATGCATTGTCCGCATACCAAACACAATTTTCCCGACAGTGTTCGATGGAAAATTAATACTTTGGATAATACATTTGTTCAAAAACTCATTTAATTACCACCTGGGCAAGTTAATATGTTATTTAAAGACCTCATTTGTGAGCTTGATGGATTGGGTGACTCTCAATTAGTTTTCCTAGACCACAACATAACGGGGCCACAAGATACTAAGGCCAACTGAATACTAGGATTTGAATGGACCAACACCAAGCACGCTAATGAGTCTTAAAGCTACATAATCCGCTCTATTTTGCTCGACAACCGAATTCAATTTAGTGTCTTGTTTGTCCTCCCGCAGCAGGATGGATGTATAGAGTCCGGCCAGCGTAGGCTTAGCGCTACCGTTTCTTGGCGACAGTACCTAGAATTAATTGTTTAGTCGACGTGGAATCTCTTTAACAGAAACGCTACGAGGTATATGTTGCAATTATCTCAATTGTTACTTATTTTATAGATCCTCGTTAGCAAATATTTTACGCACTTCAACGGTATATTTAACCGTTGAAAATATCATTAACAAAGTGAGATTAGATGGGCACTTCACTTATCACAAAATAGATTTTATTCATTAACTCATATCCTCACTCAGCAATCGGAATAGCATAAGATTGCTTACATATAGATGAGACTAGGTAAAGAAGTAAATTATTTCAACAGCTGCACTATCAACTGTAGCCATAAGTGAGAGTCCGAAGGGCTGGAATCGTGTTACACAATCCATCTGGCAGGATCATTTTGTGCACAATAAAGAAGCAATATCTGCCAGTTTATGGAAAATTCCGGAATGATCATTACATACGGTGCAAGAAGTTTGATCAGTTTTGACTTAAATAACGCTTAACCTTGCGAAAACCTTTGTGAAGGAGAGTGCAGCACAGGTTTAAGGCAATCCTCGGCACAACGAACTAAATTATTGCATCTTTTTTATACACCAATCACCAATTCCAGACTGGTTCTCGCGCCCAAGTGCACAGTTAAATTACAATACAATTAGCTGATGATTTCGATCTAAGCCACACAGTAAAGTTTCCCTCAGGAAGCTAAGGTCGAAATGAATGTTACAAAGCACCCTGGACGGTGTTTCAGCACGCTCGCGCTTATATTCGCTGCACTGCGCTGGAGGGCAAATTATTCTTTATTAAAAAGTAATATTCGAGGATGAACTCCGGCCGATTCTGGCCAACGCCAGCGTTAATGTGCGCTGGAGAGAAGGAGCGCAACAGAAGGACCACACACACATACACACACACAGTCTGGTCCTGGCAATTGCGATTTCGATTTAATCGAGTTTTATTTAATGTCATTTATTGGCAATCCGTACGCCGGTTGGCGTAAACATGTGCGCCCTTTCGGTGCGCCCTTGAGGGATTTAATTCCTCGCTCTTTTGTGGGCGCGTTCCGGTCCGGTTGTCCGTGTCGTTGCTTGGCGCTATATCCTGGCGCTCACCCGCAACCACGCGCCGGTGGTTGACTTAATAATTTTCTAATTACGATTTCATGCCAGTTTAACGTTCGATAAAAACCGACGGCTTCACGTGTCCTTCGCTACGACTAGGCTGGGTCGGTTCGATCCCGGCGGTTGGTAAACAATTTGTACGCTACACCGGAACCCTTGAGCCAGACTCACGTGTCCCCCAGCATCTGTTTTCGGTTCACTGCACTGGGTGACGTTTTTACTGGCGCACCTTCAAGGGAGCGATTGGGGGGCTGGCATTTTGGGCATCTTGTGAAAAAGGTACAAGGCTCGCCGGTGAATTGGAAACTGGACGGTTTTACGGGCGGATTCAATTGAGCCACGCGACCTGGGTGAGGGTGAACCTTCTGCTCCGTTACACCGGCCCTTACCGGGTCGATCACCGCACAAAAACGTGCCTGCAGTCCCGGCACGATGGAGGATGTCCTTGCGATGTGGAAATTTTCTAATTATACTAAATATTTTAATTAAAATTATAACGCTCTCGCATATGCAAATTATGAACTTTGAATGTTAAAGTTTCCGTGGGTGGTTTTCGATCCGTGCAAGCGACCCCTGGCCCGGCTGAGGCAAGAATGGCGGCGTGCCCTTCGGTCGCGTTTTTCGTCCTTTCTTCTTTCCACACGGCACAGGGTGGGCTCGGCAATTAAATGTACACCCAGCGACCGGCCAGCATTTGGCGGGGAATTTTTCGACTCCCGTTCCACGGCAGCACGGGGCGACTTTCAATTGTAGGGATCCGTTTGAAGCCGATCTCTGAACCGCAGCCGGCGGCGCCATTTCTCGCAGACGGGAGGATTTGGCACATCAAATAAACACACAATCGCGTGCATGCTGTGTGTACGTGTGTGTGTCTTCGCATGACATGACACCCGGCCATGGTATGAGGGCTGAAAAACGGGAAGAGTGAGTGAGAGAGAGTGAGAGAGCGAGTACTTAAATTAGCATATTCACTTCCGCTTCCTAGACCCGTCACCATTTGCCTTTCCGTTCGCCATTAATCCTCGCGCAACGGAAAGACCGGTGCAGGAGTGTGAGTGATGGGACGCCTTGGCTCCCCGACTCTACGGGGTGAAATACAACCATGCTCACTGCACAAATCGTTTCCCGGCATGCTTCAGGGCCCTTTTCGGAAGCTGTTGGGTGAAAAATCTCGCCTTCTTTTCGGTCCTTCGGTTCAATTCCAAGCGAATCGGTGCGCGCCCGGTCGCATTGTAATGTACGCTGTGTAAGCGGATGTATGTAGGCTCCTTTTTTTTCTTTTCTCGAAGCGTATGTGTATGGGTGTATGGGTGTGTGTGTGTTTGGGTGGTTTTCCTACCGCCCCCGGTTGAAGGTGGGATGCAAGAAAGTTTGCTTCCGGCGTGGGCGGGAATCGAAACACGACAAAAACGCACCCCCAGACTCGACCTTCAAGGACTGCCCAAGAAGCGCAGTAGGCGGTGGTGACGCACACCACCATCATCTCGTTGCCATCCGCCTGCCTTCACTGGGGAGGGAAGTTAGTTATTTAGAGCATATTGACCGTGCATGATGTAGGGGAGTTCATTATCCGGCGCCCTCCGGGGCCGAGCAAACAAATGCTGCGAGTGCGGGAAAACAGCATTAATTCCACGCTTACAACAGCTGCGTGTGTGTGTATGTGTGCGTGTGTGCCCCCTCAACGGTTGAAATTGTGATTTGAATGAGAAGGAAAATCGTCAAATATTTACGTGTTGCCGGGGTGATTCGAGCGAAAAAGACGAGCTGCACGAGGCCTACTGCGCGATCGGTGCAGCTTGATGTGATTATTGCGTAATTTTCGCCAGCGTCGCGTGCAATTTAGATGTTGACGATTTCCCCGCCTCAAAACCCGTGGAAAACTCAGCCAGATCGCTGACACGAGTGGCGGGCTGCTCCTATAATGCTGACGCCGTTTTCGGGGTCCAATGTGCATAAATCAACATCATCAACCTCGGGTGAGCTCAAGGCGGCTTGGTTTGGTTGGCATTCTTGGGTGTCTTTACGACGACCGGAACACTCCCATTGTCGGTCGTTATAGCAGCAACAACCTTACAGCCAGGGTCCCGCCCGGTCGAACATCGAACTACCGTCTACCGTCTCGAGCGTCTAGGTACTCGAGCTGGAGCGGCGTGAATCATCGCCGGGGTGCTGGATGCTGGATGCCGTGGCTGCACAACCCGTCCATAAATTACATCAGATTTCTTGTTTACATTACTTTACTGGCTCTTTGTATCATCACTCCGCCCTTATCCGATGCCAAGGGTGCAGGCTGGGGCTATTCTTCCGCCTTGTATTGCTTCCGGAAAGCGGAACCGGAACCGATGAACGGATGAGTAAACACGGGCGCACTAGTGGCTGCGTACGTTCCCGTTGCTTTGGGATGTGTTGGAGCGTATGTGTTCTCGGTGGTTGGTGGGGGGTGCAGACAAGCGAACAACATGCCATAAGGACACGGCACAATGGAAGTTCTGGTAGGGCCGTGCGCCTTACAGGCGCCGGGTTCTTGCTGAACCAGCTGAAGGGCTTTGCTTGTGGAGTGTATGAGAGAGAGAGAGAGAGATAGAGAAAAAAGGGGAAAAATCCACCCACAAAGGCACACAGGACGACGATGCAAATATTGCAGGATAAATAGTGAAGCCAGTGCATGCTGGCTGGTGCGTTTACAACGCAGAGTCGAGAAGGTAGTCTCGTACCGACAACGTGCACCTGGGAAGGAACGGTCGGTTTGGCTTCCTGTGCAAAATGTGAGGAAAAATCAATCTTGTGCAAATGTTGATAGAAATTAGAACATAAATCAATTGATAAACAGAACTGATCATCTCGAATGGGTGAATGTGTTACTTGTTGCCAACAGGCCGCAAATGCAATGTACCGTATGTTTAGGTCTTTCACAATGCAAAGTAAGGGTGTGCTATCAAAAGATCACTGCCATGGTACATCATATCATGGCTATGTTTGCTAGAGCGGTTTGGAAACACCTGTCGCTCATTTGCTGGTTCAAGGAACATGAACTTTGAAATTGTTGGAAACTGTTGCCTCACAAACAACCGTCAATGAAGAGACGCAAAACGAAAAGGAGTAAATAATCATCGGCCAAAGGGTTTTAATCCCATCTAGAATAAGTCTCACGAAGGACAAGTTTCCTGGTACGCATCTCACGAGGACTGGTGCTAATAAGCCAATTTCACAATGTCGATACGTACCAAAATAGCGTCTGGTAGGAGCTGGAACAGCGCTTCTACGGTCGGATGATCGCAAGTTTGTATGAAGTGTTTGTGTACCTAACTTGTTAGTGTGGGGGAGGGCTTCATTCACGAAGAACCGTTCCGTTAGATGTTTTCAAGTTTGTGCCAATATTTTGGCTTCCAATCAGCGTGAAAAAAGATTTCATTAGCCTTCGTGTCCGCGAAATGATGCGTACAGGTGAGATGGGGCGATGCCGAATGAGAAGGATTGTTTTTTTTCTGCTGCTGCTGCTGCTGCTATTGATCATTCAATTCCTACACTTTTTTTTTACAACGGAACCGTTCATCGTTTACTTCGGAAGCAATAACAAACATCAGTGGCCAGTGGGCAGCCCTCGAGAGTCAACTGCTAATCGGTGTTGTTTGTCAACATAATACCGGTTCACTATCACCCCAGGCTTGTCGTTCGTAACAAAGCACGTGATGATAGGGCGGAAATTGAGCCACGATCGCGATGGGTGCGTTCCACAACATAGGTCACGATTCAATGATCTTGCTCCATCCGGTGTGTGTGTGTGAAGGAAGAGAGGAAGGAAGTTCTATTTTTAGCCAGAGAAATAATCAAACATGATGAAACACACCTACGGATTTAGCCGACGGCATTGAACTCTCTCGCTGGTGTCGATGGAGTCGATCAACCGCAACCAACTGGAAACTGGTGGTCGTTCAATCGATCGTTCAATCCGACCCACCACAAACTGAAAGGGTCGCAGTTTCGGCAGTGACATTGTCGAATGCGCTTAAGCCCCGGAACGTGTGTGTGTGTTGTGAGTGCTTATCGCTCTCTACGAGTGCCACCAAGGCAACATTGGGCCTCTGATAATTGGCCGTGACAAAACGGGCCGTGATAAGATATTTCACCCGTCGGGGAAGCTCTCTCGTGGATTGCGTGAGTTTAACCGGGTTTTTAGCTCAAATTTAGGCGGCAGTGTGCGTGTGATGAACTAATGACAGCCACCGCCACAGGGCCCACAATTAGCAACGGTAGAAGCCTGTTGAACGAGTGAAGAGTGACGGCTCAAACCTTACGACCGGGTGTTCCGGGTGTCAACGCGTGAATCCGTGTGGTGGAGTGAATTTGACACACGACCGATAACAATGCACTGGGTGTTGTTCGCCCTGGTGGCACTGCTGGTGACGTGCCACAACGTGCGTGCCGAGAACATCCTGTTCCTGCAGTCTACACCGTCGAAAAGTCACCATATCTGGAACCGGCAGATATTCGACCGGCTGTACGATAATGGGCACAATCTGACCATCCTATCGTTCGAAACGGAACAGTCCGTGCCGGGCAAGACGTTTCTCGTGATGGAAGGTTTCAACGAGAAGATGATGGCCGCCTTCTCGGACGGGTCGTCGGATTTTTCCACCTACGAGAACCCGTTCGGTAACATCATGAACGTGTACCAGTTCTACACCGTCGCGAGCCGGATTCTCGAGGAGGAGAATGCCATCCAGCGGTTGCTCGAGTATCCGAGGACGTTCCGGTTCGATCTGGTCATCCACGATTTCACGATGGGCCAGTTTCTGTTGGGCTTCCTGGAGTACTTCAACAACCCACCGCTGGTGTCCGTTTCACCGTACAACATCCCGTCCTATACGCAGTACCTGGCTGACGTGCCACTCTACCCAACGTACGTGCCACATCCGGCGTCCAGTTTCGGTTCGCGGATGGACTTTATCGAGCGGGTCAAGAACACGGTGTACTGGGGCTTCGACATGCTGTACCGCCAGCAGGTGTTTATGCCTGCCGAACAGCAGCGCATGAGACGAGTCTTTCCGGGAACCAATCTGACGCACGTGAAGCTGCTGGAACGCCGTTCGGAGCTGGTGCTGGTCAACAGCGATCCAGCACTCGACTTCTATCAGCTGCTTCCACCGAACGTCGTGCAAGTGGGCGGATTGCATATCAAGCGAGCGGAAGATATGCCACCGGTAAGTGCGTGCTCGAGTCGGTGGCTTTTACTCAACTCTAACTTTCTCCTTTCGAATTCGCCATTCCCAGATGATGCAGCAATTTATCGCACGTGCCAGCAAAGGAGTGATCTTGTTTAGCTTTGGCACGAACGTGCAGAGTGAAATGTTGGGTCCGGACGTGAACCGTCAGCTGTTGGAGCTGTTTGCCAGCACGCCCGAGTACGGATTCATCTGGAAGCACGCGAACGCCGAAAAGCAGATAATGCCACCGAACGTACTCATCACTTCCTGGGTGCCTCAATCCGCGGTGCTTGCAAACACCCGCACAAAGCTGCTGATCAGTCACGGTGGGTTGTTAAGTTTGCAGGAAGCCGCCTGGCACGGAGTGCCCGTGATTGGGGTGCCGTTCTTTGCGGATCAATTCTCGAACGTGCGCCGTATCGAGCAAGCCGGCATCGGTGTTGGCATTCCGTCCACTCAGCTTAACGCGGTCAGCCTAAAAGAAGCGATGGATATGATTCTGAACAACGGCAGGTAGGCAGCACGATAATCATTGTCGATATCGATATCACGTTCCGTGGTGTTGTTTGATGAATTTCACTCGCTCTCTCTCTCTCTCTCTCACACGTCCAACGTAGCTACCGAGCACGTGCCAAAGAGCTGTCTTACCTGTTCCGGACACAACCCGAGGCACCGCTTGAACGGGCCATCTTCTGGATCGAGAAAGTGATCGCCAGCAAGGGCCTACGATATCTGCGATCACCGACGCGCGATATGGCACCGTACCAGGTGTACGGGCTCGATATGATCGCGGTGGTACTGTTGATCTTGCTCGGGTACTATCTTATCTTCAAGCGTCACTCGAAACCGGCCGGTGGATCTACGCCAAAACCAAAGACGGAGTAAACATGAGACGGGTGGCAATTACAACGGAACTGAACCGCCTCGCACGGAATGTCAACTGATCGCAACGCAACAACGGCGGAAGTAGCAGTAACGCATTTGTTTTTATTTCGCTTCATCCCGAAATCCCCACGCGAAATCGTCGCGATAACGAGCGGACTAGTTTTAGCAAAGCAAACGGCCCGGCCCCGGGGCGAAGATTGCGGTATATTATGGCACGTAGATCAGATATGGGCCGCAGAGTCGCGGCTCAGCGCGATCGTGGAGGCGTACGATGGTGGCGGTTCCTCGGGCGGGAAGATTTTGCTGATTTTCTCGTACGACGGTGGTTCGTGTTCGTTCATGACCGTCTCGTAGGTCGGCGGTGGCCGCATGATGTCGGCCGCATAATCGAGGCCACCCTGTTCGACCGTGTAGATCGATTGCTGATCACTTTGCGGACCGGCCCACAGACAGTTGCCGACCCGGTGCGTCAGGTAGACGGACACCATGACGCAGATCAGGAAGAAGGCCACCGCCAGCGTGACCATTATGATCTGCGATTCCAGCTGCTCCGACCAGCCGGTCCGGTTCATCATGTATTCCAGAAGCAGTGCCACGACGACGAGCGAAGGGATCGTTATCAGGACGATCGCGAAATCAATGACGCACTGCTGCAGCTTCATCTGCAACGATCACAAGCGCACGATCATATGAGCATTGGGATCACTTAAACAAAAAACACCCTCACGATCACGATCGCCTACTTACGGTGCTACATTTTGAATCACAAACGCTAAAGGGCAACAAGCAGCTGGGTGGCTCGGAATGTGTCACGGGATTGTGCAGCGAAATTTCTGCGTCACTCGGTCACGGTAGCACTACGGACCACTGCACACTGTCCACCAGCGGGCGATCGCTCACCGTTCAAATATCCTTTGCGGGCGGATTCCACTCGACGAATAGTCCGCCGATAAGTCCGAGCGTTATTCGCGTGTGCAAGATAAATCTTTCACTCCCTCTTCTCGGCACGGTTTCGAACTAGTGCCGCAGGCTTTGGCCCCCCACACACACACACGTACGCACGCGTACACCTTACAGTGTGGCGTGAAGAAGCGGCCCAGCGTAGACGACAGCTCTAGACGAGCCGCGGGTGCTCGTGTGGCCACGCCATTAGTATGTGCGCCAGCGACCAGCGGGTGCTGTTGACACAGCGATTACGCAGTTCGTGTTGGTGTGTATCGTTTGCGCTTACGCGAGCGATCTCACCGGTGTCGGTGCGATTTTCCAAGCCCCCGGTGTCGATGTCGGAGGAAGAACGCCGAGACCTTGCCGAGTGTGCGATTCCTCCGGGGGTTTTATCGTACTGAGCGGTTGGAAGCTGAACCAGCAGCAGCAGCATCTTGGGCATCCGTTGTAAACGGAAGCAAACATCGATGCAAACACGCGTTCGGTTGCGGGTGTTAATTGTGACACATTCAACGCCGGGCTTTTGTTGCCATCGGGTGTGTGGTTAAATCATTTTCCCGCTTTTCAGACGTTTGTACAAATTTCATTCCACTCGCAATCAGCGAGAGGTTAAATGCCTTCCGTGTCGGAAACGACAATGCACCGTTTCTGTGTATGTTTGCCGACGTCATCGATCGTGCCTTGCACACCACTTAACCACGTGGTTGCGACCGTTTCGTTCTTAACAGTCGAATGGTGTGTGTGTTTAAACCGTGCTGATTTCTAGTATCTTTAGTCGTCCTTGCGTGCAAATGCGGTGACAAGTTTTCCAGCATCGCTCTTGATTATTGTGTATCTCCTAGCTCCTAGGTGGAGATCACACTAAAGTACTGCTCGTTACTTTGTTTTGCAAGCCGCTCAACGTTGACCGTTATCGTTTTACGATCGAGCATGGTACTGCGCATCAAAATGGGCCGACAACATGGGGATGGTTTTCATCACACAAAGGCAAACGACGCAGCAAGAGTTTTGAGATAAAATGCTTCCGCGAAAGGCGATCATCGCACTGCACGGGTTTCTGCGCTGTTGACTGTGCTGTCCAAGTCTGTCAGTGACGCGATGGCCGGTTTGTGTGTGCTGTTTATTTTTTTTTTTTTTTGCTGCGACCTGACCTAGCTCGAGGACGGTGCGACCCAACCGGAACGAGCAGCTATTGGCCACAAACACACACACAGATGGAGGTGCGATGTGATAATTGGCCTTGAAAGTGAAATTTTGCCGTGTGCACATTGCATCGTGGGTGATTACGCGTCTAAGAAAAAGGGCGAAAGTATTCCTCCCCGTTTTGCCGTTTGCAAGCGCCAATCCCATGTTTTCGAACGGCGTGTTTTTGGTTTGCATTTTCGTCATCCCCCTTTTTGGTGACTTAGATAACCCCACGGTGGACACGGTGAGCGGATTACTCACGATGGGTGGTTTTTGGTGAAATTGCACAAAGGTAAATGAAACATCTCGATACGGAAAGTTCCGGGATCGCTTCCGGGAAATTCCGGGATTTATTTTTGAAGGCGTTGGTACCCAACCGACGGAATGTAGTACCGTGGGTTGATCGATCGGGTGAGACCGTGAGTCAGGCAGAATCCGGGTCACCTGTTTAACGTATTTTTAGCTTTCCATTCATCGATGGAAGCGGCAGGAAAATCATTGTTTTTTTTTGCTGCATCTCGCCATCACCTTCTATTCTATTTATCGAGGTGCAGTTTTGTGTGCACTTCCTTTTTTTTTTGAAAACACAAAGAACCACGCGGAAATGGGTGGAACAGCTGGCGTTTGATAGTGGAGCATTTTACACAAATGCCCAGCACAAACGCATCTCTAATGGTGCACCATGAGCGGGCCTTTGTTATGGAGTGATGGTATTATTCCTAGCCTATTCTGTGGAAAAAAAATACCTAAAACACGAGCGGTTTTGTGATGCGAATTATTCGCAATTAATAGGTTTTTTCACGTCATTATTATTATGAGGTGATTGGAAAAAATAAGCATGCAAAATTTTAAATTCTACATACCAACAACCATACTCATTGCCGTTTTGTTCGTCCCTGCAGCTCCGAACGTATTGTGTTTCATCGTCGTTTATTTTTTTTTTTGGTAGATAAATTATGTATTGATTTTTCGCTGACATTACTATTCATTTGGTGGCACCGTTCTAGGGACCCGTTGCTCTAAATGTCCATTTTCCCGGCGTGAAATAGAGCGTCACATCGTCGGGTGGGGAAAGTGAACCCTAATCCAGTCACACAACTTCATTCCGACCGCTTGTACCGTGCGGATGGATATTTGCCGCAAAATATGACGGGCATTTGTACGATGCTCACGTACATTTTAACATCATTATAATACCTATAAATTTCATCTTTTATCGTCACCCTACTATCCACCCCTAGGTACACACTATCATCATCATCTATCTTTTCTACAGTCCGCTTTTTCCTCGCTTTTTCCCAACACTCTGGTGAACTCAGGCTCACGTCTCAGTTTTTCATATCGCTACGTTCCAACGGAAGTCCCGTCGCGTCGCAGGATTGCGTAGAGCCCGAGCCGGTTAACCCTCAAACTCTTGCATCCTTGCTAGTGTTGCCGTCTCGGCCGGGGGACATACATTACGGCGCTCCATTCATTACGGTAGTTTATGAATTCACCTTCGCTTCGTTTACAGTCGCTAGAGGGTAAATTAAGACGTTTGATATTTTTACCGTTGTTTGGTGACGGCGCTATCACAGGGTTATCATTTATTCTAGCTTGATGGTGCGTTTTTTGTGCTATCGAAAGTGTGGATTTAGAATTTGCAACAATCAACCGATGGGATAGGTCAGTTTGGTTGCGTTTCTTCAATGTGCAAACAAGGGAGAGTGATTCAAAAACAATTGTTCAACGTTAAATTCCGAGCAAAGGTGTTTTTGTTGCGATGTTACGCGCTATCAGAGTTATCTCTACAAGAGAGATAAGAAGGAGAAGCTCTAAGTATGACAGTTGGTAGCTTGTATTGCACTTTGGTAAAAATATGATAATGTAATGAATTTACACTGAATGAAAATGCTTGTACTGTTATTCAAAATGAGCGTGAAAATCTAATAAAATGCATCTATCATTTCACTCACTAAGCTTGAGAATGATAGCAAGTGTATTACGAACACTCTTTGCGTTTATTTTCGGATTGTTAAGTGTTAAATAGAGCACTTATTTTAATCTTATTAGGTCATTTAAGTTGTTTATTGTAATAAAATAAGCCACGCTCAACATACCGTGGGGATGACTCCCCATGTAAATGGTAACTACGAACCTAGTAACAATGTAGCTGGCAAAATTTAGTTTAATAAATCAAACAGATGTTTATAAATTACAATCAGCGAACGATCGAAACTGATGAAACGCTTACAATCGCGCTGAGAAGTGAAAGCAAAGGGGCAAAATAAAGAGAAAAAAAAACACACACACAAGCATAACAAATGGGACCGATTTAAATCGTCGAATGAAGCCCTTAAAAGTGATCTGCGGTATTTATGGTGAGTTTACCCTCGTTTCGAAACTCATCGTATGGATGCGTCAGATTCGAAGTCGGTGCTTTTGGGTCGTCCGGAAACGCTAAGCACTTTAGACGAATAAATAACTACGTATGTAACCTCCCAAAAACGAAGGCATGTAACGAATCCGCTCGACCTGCCGTGGTGCGAAATCGCGAACAAAATGGCATATTTTGTGATTTGCTAAAAGAAAGCCTAACGTGGGCGTGATCTTAGAACGGTTGCGCTCCACGACAGGAAGGTGCAGCCGGTGAAAAGTGGGAGAAAACAAAAACAAAAAACCCATCCACACCAAACAAGCGCTCGTCTCGTGCAACATTGTCCGCCATCGAAATGGGTGTCTGCATCAGACACATAATTGCAGACAAACAGCCGCATTAAAAAGAAGCAACGAAAACGCTACGCTCGGTTGGCTTAATTGGAGCAGCAACGCGCACGGGCGCTAACACGTTTCGATTGCGCATTACGCAATGAAGGCCCTCGCGCATCGGGTGAAAGAAAATGAAAACGTTAATGGGGGAGGGAGGCAAAAGAAAAAAAAAACAAACAAAAAAAATCGTTGAACTGGAACTGCGCGAAAGGCTTTTCCGCGGTCAAAAGGGGCGAAAGAAAAACCGAAAAGGAATGCACCCTCTACCAAAAGGAACCACTTCCGGGTGGTATCGTGGGTCCACTGGCCGTCTGCTGTTTCACCCTGTGGATGATCGTCTTCACGATCGGTACCTTCACCGGGATCGGTTGGGGCAGATAGACGGGGACGTGCTTTTCGATCGGATACGGCACCGGTTTCTCGATTGGGACGGGAATTTTCTTCTCCACCGGATAGGGTACGATCTTCTCGATCGGTACCGTGATCTCTTTAATGTCGGGTACGGCGATCGGTTGGGCTACGGGTATGTGCACTGGGTAGGGCCGTGGTACGGGAACCAACACCGGGTGTGGAATTTTGACCTTCACCTCTTGAGGGATCGGCACGTGGATCTTTTTCACGTACGGAACCGGTACGGGTGTTTCGATTTCCACGTGTTCGCTGATCGGAACTGCACGTCCTTTCGTGTGAATGATCTGTCCTCCACCATATCCGATCGCTCCACTGTGGAAATCGTCCTCATTCTCCTCTTCGCTACTGCCACTAGTGTCGTCCTCGTACTCGTGGGAAGTCGGCAGTCGGTTTGGTCCTCCGTGCAAGATCTTGTACGCCTGGATCAACTGTGGATGGTAGGACGTGTGCGTCTGATGATGCTGTTGCTGGTGCTGCAAAGGACTCTGGAGTTGAGGACGTTTATGGTGATGTTTCAACGGATGATGACTTCCAGCATATGAGGACGCGATCGTACCACCGTGATGCTTTTTTCCCTTCGTTTGATACGCACGTAACCCATCGTAGGCGTTCGAAGACTCCTCACTTGCACTCGATTCCGTTTCGTCCTCCTCACTTCCGGAGTTCGAGTAGGTGTTGGTGTGCCCTCGGCTTCCACTTCCGTGCCTCGTGACCGTCTTGTACGTGGTCATGTACTGATGGTGATGGTTGGCACTTGCCGTAGCCGAGTCTTCCGCGTACTCCGCCATGTCGTGTTCCTGCTCCGGATCGGTGTACTGTTCCGGAGGTTGCTGGTAGTGTGGCCGATACCGGAAGTGAACGGTCGGTGCTTGGTGGTGTGCTTGAGCTCGTGGAGACTCATTTTCTTCGCTTTCCAGCCCGTTCGAGACGTCGTTTAGTTCTTCCGCGTCGTCGTCGTCGTCGTCGTTGTCGTCGTCTTCATCGTCGTGGTTACTGTTGGTCGTGGTGTGGTGCTGATGATGATGATGGTGATTCAGGTGCACGTGTGATCCGGGCGATTGGTACGACAGCACGTATTTGCCCAAAATCTTTGCCGGCACCGGATTAGCCCGTGCTGTCCTTTGCACCAACAGCAACACCACCAACAGAACGGTGCAGGTTAGGGATACGATCTAAGGAGAACAGGATTCGGAAATGTCAGTTGCTGCTGCTGCTGCCACGGTTGCTAGGGCACACAAAACAAAACAACTCACTTGATTGGCCATTGTTCCGCTGGCGGACGAATTGAAGGAATTTTCACTCTCACTTGCACCTACTACTTCAGCATGCTCCTTCGGGAGGCTGAGCCAAGCTGTTGAAAAATTATCTGGCCCACAGTGTTTCGCCGCGTTTACTGTCACTCGGAGAAATGCAGGAAAAACGTCCGCTCGTAAAGCGCGTTGTTGGGGTTTCTGATTTGTTCGCTTGAAGTTTTCCTTGCGTCCGCCAGCTTTAGCGATCACTGGACGAATGCACCCCTGGCCATGGCAAATGTGCCATATTTATAAGAAACAGGCAGCCCTTTTGGCCACACTCACTCAAACACACACGCGCACACCTTCGGAAGGGCTTCGTGAATGCGGACCACGCTGCGGGATCGGATTCGTGGGAGCAATTCGAGCGGAACCACGTGCGAAACTGGGCACCACTTCCGCTCGGTACGCTCGGTGGGTGAAGAATGTTGACGAACGGAAAGGCGATCGGGCGCTGGTGATTAAAAATTCCCATGATCGTAACCGATCGTCGCCCGGGTCGATGGTGGCTTTTCGTGAGTTGAAGCAATCGACACGATTGCATGCGAATGGGCACGGTTAGTGGCACGCTAAGGGAATCGCAAAAGGGCCATTTAAAACCCTTCATGCAGGGGTGTGAGACAGCATAATCGAAGCCATAAACCGGACAACCAACATGCTTCGCCGAGTGGGTGGTCTCGGGGTGTTTGGCGATAATTGAGCGCGATGGATTCGTAAATCAAATCGCCCAATGAGGCTGTTTGGTTTCGTGAAACGCGAATTGAGTGAAGACAAAAAAAAATGGCACCCACAAACTGGCGTGTTGCGAGTGATAAGCTGATAATGGATGGCTAAAGGATGAAAACCAAAAATGGGATGGGTCCTATACATGTGGGTATCAACAAAATAAGGGCTCGTGGTTGAAACGCTTGGTGAAAAGTCACGAACCAACTAGCCTTTCTGGGCTTTCCGGCACAACACACGAACCCTTCGGATGGGTGGCATCATTTATCGGGTTTTAATCACATTTTGGCGCTCGTTTCGCTTTACGTTTTAGCGAAAGGCAAAAAAAATGGAGTTCGTTTCCGTTTCGGGGACGTAGCAAAAGTGCATCCGGTGCCGGAACTCCGTGACTAGAACGCACCGGTTCCGTTGGGTTCGAAACAGGACGATGTCACACCAAAAAAAAAAAGAGAAACCAAAGCACAAAACATTTGCATCCGCCACCCCCAACGAAACGATGGAGCAAATAGAGTGCGTGCTTCCAAATAATGCAAACAAAAAAAAACAAAAACAAAGCGAATGCATCCTAGCACACCATGGAGCGGTTGTGCATTTGTGTGCGTCAGCAAAAGAATGAAAGCCCAAAATGGGAATATTAGGCGATTGATGCAATCGAAAAAAGGTGGCAGCGAAAAGCTCCCTCACGCACACTAACTCACTCACACCGGGCAAAACTTTGTTATATGGCCAATAATTTGATTGCCTGCCAGCCAGGGAGCACGGGCCGGGAAGAGCAATCAAAACAGGAGTTATCGGGACAGGAGCAAACAAGGAGCAGAAGCAACCTAAAGGAGAAACAAAAAAAAAACACACACACACACACGCGACGCGAAATCCAAAACTGCAAACCAAAGCCGATAGGATCTTTACGGTACTTTCATTTTATCGCTTTTTTTTTCGATGTTCACCACACTTGGCACGGCACTGTCTTTTTTTTTTGTTTTTTTAGTATCCCCCCATCCTCCGGCCAATCATTTCACTATGAAACCTGATGAGTGGCGTTCGGTGGCGATACAAAAGTCTCATCATTTTACTTCTTTTTTTTGTGGCTGAGTAGAAGGACTGCCCGACGGGCGTTTATTTTGCGAGTGCTGGCGTGTGTGTGTGTGTGAGAGGGAGTTGATACAAAATGCAACCATCGAAAATAAAACATCCAATTCGACGGAGGCGCAAACAAATGCCCCACGAGCAGGTTAGTGGTAAAAATTTGTGCCACCGTGGTTGGAAAAGTCAATGGAACGCATTGTTTGAGCTGAAAAAGCGTTTAAAAATGATACATTTAATTCTCATCGTTGCGTACTAAAGATGGTTTGAATTTTTAGAACTTAAATTAGCACAAAATTTTGGATTTTGATCCAATTCAATTTCCTAACCTCAAAAATAAAGGGCTTTAAATACATTGATTGATTTTACGAGATATTGTGGACGTTTAATACCTTCGGTTGATAATTTAAATTCAGCATAAAGATTATCACGAGCAGTTCAAAAGAATTCAGTATTAATTCATCCTTAATCGATGAACCGATTACCGATCCTTTTCACGTCAGTGTGCGAATCTTTGCACGCGATTCCCGACAATCGTGAGTGCGTTTCCTCGTGTCGTCCCGTTCGCCAGAAACCCTCTTTTTCGCCGGAACCGAGACCGTATGAATTTTAGTTAATTAAAAATTGTGCCCCATGTTTGCGTTGGCACGGACGGTCGTCCGTACGCTGGGTGTGCCATCCGTGCTCGATTTTTCCATTCGTTCTCTCCTTCCATTCGTTAAAACCACGCGCACGATCCGTCGGGGCAACTCAGGTGCAATCATTTGGGGAACATTTTGCGGACAAGTGTCCCACGAGACTGGCCGAACGAGAGTGCACGGCTCCACGTGGAAGGAAATGCATGTAAAAATAGACACAATGGTGGACTGGGGGGAAGAAAAAAAAAACTACCCCCTCACGCAGAGAGCCACGCGCGTGGCACAGATTATTGCGTTGCGTATCGCGAACATGGGATTTGCGTTGCGTTCGACAAGCGTGCAATGCGGCAGGCACACACGTGGTTTGCCGATCGCGTGCCACGATGTGGTCGAGAAATTTGAGACGGCCGGTCTGTTCTTTAACTCTGGCTTGCGTCGGGAAGTGCAATCCAAAGCTCGAACTGCCAGGCGAAAGTGCGTACATTTTATTCACCACTTCCCGAAGTTCGAAGCTACCCACCTGCCCGCGGTTACGCCGTTGCCGTCAATCACGCTCACGTAGAATGTTTTGCGTGTGCGCGTGGCCGTAACAATGTCGTTGGAAAAAGAACGCAAGAAAATTGTGCAACCGTGGTTCGCGAAAATGAAAACTAAAAACGTGGCCTTTCTCTTCCGGACCTAAAGACGCCACCCTTCGATTGATGCACTTTTGTGGGTGTATTTTTTTTGTTGTCTTTGTTCATTTGATCGCTCCCTCTCTCTCTCTCTCTCTCTTGCTACAGCTGACACGAGATAATGGTGCTCTTTTCCTTGGCATCGTGTTCTTACCGCTAGCGGACCTCGCCGGTCGGTGGCATAATCGGTGAATTACGAAAAGGAAAAAAATAAAATTACTCGACACTTCCAGCCATAAAACACGCCAACCAGGGCTCCGTCCGCATCCAATCGTTTGGCCACGGTACATTGAGCTTAATTGATGAACGAGCGAAACGAAAATGGACTCCTGGTTGCAAGCTGTTGTCCCGCGTTGTTCCGGGCACGTTTTCGGCCGTGAATGGATTTTTGCACGCCGCACCCTTTTCCCGACGCAACGAACGGCAAAACCCGGGCGTACCCGCGGGTTCCCGGTTTTAATGGTGTTGTTTACATATGTTAATCAAATGAGCATAAATCTGGTTTGATTGCTTCCGAGTCGCCGATCGGCTTGACGGTAATTATTCATGGCAGATTAGTTTCTGCCTCGGTGGGGTTTGCGACTTACGAAATCGCACAAGTGACCACCGTTGGGGAGGGGTTAATTTCTCTTACACACAGTATTTCATACCGTGCGGCATCAAATGGCGTTGTTTGATCGATGAAACGATGAGCAGATTGCAGTTGACGAGTTGACGAGGGAGTTGACGGGGCTTTTAATGTTGAATTCTAATCAAAAGGACACGCCGTTGCATAAAGCGGCCCGTTGCTTTTGCTGATCATGTAACAGGTCTACTTATCGGCTATTCGTTCGTGAGGCTTTTGTATGCTTTGTTTTCTTTTTTTGTTTTCCAAACACACCCCCCGTGGAAGGATTGCCATTCATTTGTAAACCACCAAAAAAGGCTCACGCGCGCTTACTCACGAAATTTGCTCTGCCTTTGACACTCTGTGTCACTGTGTGCGTGCGTGCGTGCGTGGGTGTGCTTCCGTAGTTCCTGAGTTCACGGCAAATCCTTCGCTTCCGGAAACCCGCGAGTGCCCAAAATTGTGCCGTGTGACCGCGTAGATCTAGTCGCCCAGATTGGCTTGCCTTAATTTGTTCCTTCCACCGGTTGCGGTCCGGTCTTGGGATGGATGCGTGGTTTGCCAGCAAGCGATAAGGCGCCGGCATCACACATACACGCGCGCATACACACACACACACGAGCGCGAGGTTTACCAAAAACCAAAGCCACGCATCACGGACGGATGATTAAGTGTAACTTCTGCAGCGCCATTGCCACCGCTCCGGAAAATGCTCCCGCGAGACAGCAGGCGTACCATGGCACACGTACACCATGCACACACACACACACATACATACATCCACCCACATCTCGCGGGCTAACGATACACGCCCACAAAACGCACGCATTAGGTTCGCGCTTGCGAAACGAGCGTACCGTTTATCAGAGGCGTAAATCAAAATTTACATAAAGTTACACGATTACTCCTGGCAGGGAAAACTTTGAGCTCTGCCGCCCCCGCGGGTTCGTCTCGGTGGAAAAATGAAATCTCCCCCCCCCCCTCTCCCACCCCCCCCCCCCCCTGAGCACGTGGTTGTGGGCGGAAGTTTTGAAAGCGGAAGTGGCGTTGTCCAGGCCAAGATATTCCAGGCGCGGGCTGATCTTGGTTGATCGTGCACCGGGGAGTTGTGTGGAGCAAATTTTCACACCAAATTCAAACGAAAAGGGGGGGTTTGGACGATCACGCGGGTAGACAGCATTTTGTTTGTGTTTGTTAGTTGTAATTGACGCCAGGATATTGCCTTAGTTTGCATCCTGCGCTACGCCGCGACGCCGCTTACCACGAACTGGCTAATCAGTTTGGTTGGGCCGTACCGGGGAGTAGTAATTTGATGGAGCGTGTGAACTAGTTTGTAAAGCTGGCTCGCCAAAATGCTGCCACGCCAGAAGCGCACCTGCACGAGCGCACCTCGAATCTGACGGGGCAAACTTTTGCGCGAAAATTCGCGTGGAAAATAATGAGAAGTTAATGAGGGAGAAAACGCTGCGGAAGGAGCTTTATTTTTTGTTTGTTGGTCCCCTTTGTGAATCGTTCGAGCAAAGATCCGGTCAGCGAGGCATTTAAACGATCGCTATGGATGCTGGGCACAGAAAGGATGCCGTTTTGTTTGGAACAACATTCGAATGCTCGTAGCAACGCGCCCAGAACTGGCCTTATCGAGTTAGGGGAAAACCTCCGGAAGTGCTAAAGCCGCACACCTTTTGCATGGAAAATGCGGCGAAAGCTCTCTCTCTCTCTCTCTCTCTTGCTTTTTCCTTCGACAAGAAGCCCAAACAAAGGATCGTAGGGTCTTCCTTTTGCTTACTGCCGGCACTTTCAAGCGTCAATCCGTCAATTCTTCCACCGTCGGATTGGAAAAGATCGCGCCTTTATTGGCAACCGCACGGAATGCGAGTGCTTTTGTTTTGTACCGGCGAAGACCTGGGTCAGCGGTTCCATAAAGCACTTTTCGTGCTTTTTACCTTCAACCCAGGCTGTAGGGTGGTGGTTTTATGACGCTGCTTACACTCGCGAGTACGTGCGTGAATGTGACCATAAATCATGCCATCCGGTTTTGGTGGCGGTTTGTCAGCGAAAGCTCTCACAGGTCGGTCAACGCCAGCCATTGGGAAAGCTTTTTCCGCAAAAAAAAAACAATGCCCAATGCGATGCGAAGGTGCCGGAATTTAAAGTCGAACTGGGGGAAGGTTTTTCTCTCTCTCTCTCTCTCTCTCTCTCTCTCGTCTCTACCATCCCAAGCGTCTCTGGCCAACACTCTGGAGGTGTTGATTCGTGCGAAACGGTCACCATTACCTCGGTGCAGCCAGCCACGAATGGAAAGCCTTGATCAAGTTCCCTCGGTTGGGCTTCTTCGCGATTTTTAACCTGCTCTCTTTTTACTTCGCGCGGTAAATTCATCAACCAATCCGACGGGTGGCAACCTGTTCGATGGGTTGCTGAAGCAGACGCACCCACGACAAACCCGATAAAAACCCAACTCCGCTCGACTTCTCGACACTCGACACGCAGACGATGGTGGAATTGGGAAATGAAGTGGATAATTTGCTTTCTGTTTCCGGCCCCAGTCGCTGCTTGGAGGGCTGCTTCTTTCGAGGCCACAAACACGCTTCGTCAGGCACTCGTTGTCGCAGGTTGACGTTCTGGCTGGGAAAAGATGTAGCCTAGCGTGAGCCCCACCGCTTTTAGCCCACGCGTGTGCGTCGTTTTGGTGTGCTCCGAAGCAACCGAAGAATGATGTGATTTTTCTTTGCCATGGTAAATTTCACCGGGCATTTTTTTTTTCTCGTTTTTATTCGCCCCCCTGACTGCTACTGGCTGCCGTTTGCTGCGCAGATCTGTCGCCGTGGCGTAGGTTAGATTACATTTATTATGTTGCCCTTTCTGCGCGCACTGGCAGCCGATTCAAAAATAACCAAAAATCGCTATTGCGCCAAATCCGCAAGCTTCCGTTCCCGCACGACGGCAAAGGCTTGGGGTTTTGGGCTCGTTTGAAAATTTATTGACACAGATAAGCGAGTTTATTAGAAATGATTTAATCAAAACGGTGAAACGGCGCGGCACAGCCACGAGAATCCAGTGGCCTGTTGTTTTGTGCCGTTCCGAGAACGGTTCATTTCACTCGAAGCGCTGTCGACAGATCTACGCGAAGACAGGACAAACAGCACGGGACGAAATGAAAATCGCACAAATTGATGGGTTTCAATGTGGAAAAATGCCACCGCCACTGTCTTGAGGGAATGCAAATCGCGCCGGAGGAGAATCTGAGTTATGCTAATGGCATCGATACGCGTAAGGACAAAAGGCGCGTGGGTGAATTGCGCGTGTGTGGCGCATACGAGCGTAGCGTCTGTGTGGCGGAGAAAAATGGGCCGCTGAAATAGGCATTTTTAAATATTGCATCGCCAAAGCCTGATGAATTGTGCGATCCGAGCGAAAAAGGGGCCAGGGCGGAACCGAAAGCCCATTTCGAGTGGGATCAGATTTAGCCTGAATGGGACCGTTACGGTGGGTCCGTTTACGGCCGGGCTCGTAAAGAAAAATGGCGCAAGGCTTTTCGCCGTTTCCGTCCCGTTTAGCACTGATTACCGTCGAGCGGGTGGTATCGCTTTTGCTCGGAATACAAGCTTTTTGTTTTTTGGTTTGCTCGAGCATGGTAGCCGTATCGGGAGGGAAGCTGTGAAAAAGGCCTTGTATAACATATGTTTTTGTTGTGCGTTAGTGTGATAAAAGAAAGCACACTCCCATTAAGGGGGTTGTGGCGTTTTTTGCCATGTTTGACATGCTTGATGTTAGTCAAATTTCGTTCCTCATATTGGTGTAACATAGTAACAAGAAACATAGTTAAAAGAAAACGTTTCTCTCACTCTTACACGCTCTTAGAAATAGTGAACCTCGAGGTGTAAATATGAAACGTTGGTAGATGTTGTTAGACACGGGTATTTTTTTCTAATATAATCGATCTTTCCACACGTCCCCGTTGCTTTATTCCAAGTCCTTTATGGATAGATTTCGGTAGTATAACTCTTTTGATCGTGTATTGATGCGATACCCGACACATTTCGCGTTGATTCGACAAACGCTTCTTTGATTAAGAAGACGATGCTGCAAAACCTTCGCAGACAAATCGTCACGCGAGTGTCATCCATCTCGGCTTCTTTTCAGTGGAAAAATAACATTAGTTAGCTGATGGTAATTCATCGGTATTCCACAATTACTCCCCAACGTCATCAATTACTTTTGAAACGTTCTACGTATCGATGTAATTTAATGTTTGTTTATCACTGTCGATGTGAATTGGCAGTATTTAATTGATTTTAATTGCTGCAAATTCACTGAATACCGACTGAAACTTCGCGGAAGAGCTACGGATAGATTTTACGATTCGAGCTGTACCACGTACCATGTCGAATGTGGCACGACTTTGTTACGGTAGGACTGTCCGGCCAGTTATCTAGCGTTTATGGTCAATTTATTTGACGTGGATGGGCTTACATCATTGAATAGAAATTAAATGCATGGAAGAGGAGATTTTGTTTATAAAAAATGAATAAATTTGGTACATCAGTGCCTTAAAATCAGTCAGTGTAAATACATTCGGGTGCTTGTTCATTCATTTTCATCCGATGATTTGTATGCGATTTACCACAAACGAAATCGACATATGCATTTAAAGGAGTTATAAAGTTGTATGATACTGGATCAGGCAATTTTGTTCAAATGAACGGAAAAGTTTATTTAAATAGCATGCGTTGTTAATCAATTCACCTCAGGGTTCTCTTGTTTTAATTTTGACCATTTTAGATTTAGAATGCTTCCCTTAAGAAGATAGTTATGAAAGAATATAGATTTAGAATGCTTCCATTAAGAATATAGATTTATAGTTGTTTGTTGTTATTTCAAAACAAATATCAAAACGGTTTCCAAAAATTACAGTGCTTTCTTCTTTCTTGTTTATTTTGTGCGGTTTTAAGGTATGCTTCCGTATCTCCGACAGCTCACGTGATTTCTTCAACACTCATTGATTTTATGATAACAGTGTACACAGAAGAATTTGTTTAAAGCACTATCAGTTGCAGTAACGTTGATAGATTCAACATGAAGGAAAAGAGGATTAACTCTCACCGAAAAAAAGCTGCGAAATTTGGCAACAAAATAGACTACATAAGTATTTCAGAAAATTTCACCTTATGAGGAGCAAAATAGTGCACCATGACTGCGTAATTTCTCAAAAATATAAATTTAATTCGAGCAAAAAAGGCAATCAGTCTTTTCTATGTTTTCTTTCTAGTAGTCTGTTTTTGGTTTTCATCAATAATGTCATCAATAATGTTGAACGAGTGAAATGTCCAACTGCCAGCGTATCGTGTTTGATTTCAATTTCTTATTGGTAAAATGTTTCCTGGCATTTACTGGGTTATGTGTGCTATCAAATACTTTGAAAACTATTAAAACTATTAGTTAAAGTTAGCAAACTAAATAACGCGCTTCAAACAGCAGCAACAATGATTGTTGTCTTATCGTGCTATTATTCCTTGGTTTCGTGTTCAATTTGACTGCCCCATCAGTTGTGTCTTTATCGTTACAAAGCCTTTTTAAATTATTCCATCGGTGGTAATTGAAACATCAGGACGGTTGTATCGGAACATTACAAGTGAATTTGCTATCGCTTTTCCTGCTACAACGCGGTCGGTCGCGATGTAACGTACGCATCCGTTTCAGCCGTCCTGTCCGGCCAGCAGGAGAAAACATTTTCCTGTTCCTCAATTTGCTCTTTTGTCCAGCTTTTCGGAACGCCGTGCTGTTTCTTTTGCTCGTTTGGTTTTTGCTAACTGTGGCTTACGCCTTACGCCATTGCAGCCCACACGCACCGAAACCACCCTTGGCCGCAGGAAAGCCCATGAATATTAATCACCAACGACAAACGGGTGGAAATGTGGCCCGTGTCACCCAACGCCACGAGGCCCGTATTTTCGTGTCATAGTTTTTCGCGTGCAGAAACAATTAGCACCCTAAGGGACGGAATCCCGTCGTGCGGAAGCGAGATTGACATTTCGCTGCGATGGCATAATTTAAGGGCTTTTCGGCGCTCGAAAATGATTCGTTTCCACACACAAGTCACATACCTGCGCGAGGGGTCCGAAAATGACACGGTTCGGATTTAATTACAATATAGCGAAAATAATGATGGCAACGCAGCGACAACAGCCGCCCTGGTTTGCCGAGAGGGTCGTTCCTAGTCCCGGGGTCGATATATCGATAGGTTTCGTTCGTGCCAGGTTCATGTTTCTGTGGCGCCTCCATTCGGCTTGCGCGGCGTTATCAGTTATGACTTCCGGCGGGCGTCCTGTCAGCGCGTGCGATGTCGCTAAGGATCGAGGTCTGCCGAAACTGCCGAAACTACCGGCAATAACAGGCTGTCGTTTAATGAATGCCGTCCTTTTGCTCGAACCTGTGAGCGCCTTCGTACCGGAAACACGCCGTTTGTGCCACCGATGGGCCACGTGGGCCATTCGCGGAAGGGCTTCGTTTTCACGGTACAGCCTTTTGCGGCCGCCAGAGGCGCATAATTCGCATGTCAGTCGGATCAGTTTGGATCAGTCGTGAGACGACGACCTCCACGACCGGGGGAACTTCACTGGTATTGGCATGCCGACCCACACCCGCGCAAACGATAAAGCCGTATCCCGCGCGTAGAGTATCGTAAAGTGAGACTTTTCGCCCGGGGGCGCATGTTCTGCATGCGAAATTAGAAGTTTTCTTATCACGCTGCACGCTTCCGAAGGGATTTCCCGGCGGCCCGGGATGCAGGACTCGTCTGTCGGTTTGTCGGCGTTTGCAGTCGCTCGAAACTATTCACCGTTTCGTCCTGCCATCCCTGTGTCAGCGTGCTGTCGGGATGGCAAATCTCATCAACTCTTGGTCGGAACGGAATCCTTAATCGAACGTGGATCATCGGCTGGATCGCGTTCTCCGGTGCTCATCGTGATGCAAACGATCTGGCTGGTGTAGGGCGCGATGATTGGGGTTACTATTTGGGGATGGGGGCTCAAAACGGTAATCAGACGTCAATAACGGTCGCATCGAATGAAGCTAATCCAGTTATCTGATGGATCGATGGAAAATCGCTGCACGAGTGCGGTGGAGTTTCCATTGTTTTGCAACCAGCTTGAGTAGCTCTCTAAACTGTTGACCTCATCTTGGCATAACGTGTTGTTCAAAACTTGGAATGGAATCAAATTACAAGCCTCGTAAAATCGCTCGTGCTTGGGAGCATTACACAGTTTTGTGGAAAAATAGTTTCCATGTGATTATTCGAGCTGGAAGAAATCGCAACATAACATTACTTCTCTAGGTGTCGGCATTCATATGACCTTTATTGAATAGTAAAGTAATCAAATCGTTTGCATTCGACAAAAAACCTTCAAATATTCGGTCTCTTCACATAAACAATGAATTCGTAGAAATGAAACGTAGACTATAAACGGACAAACATACTAGGCTTAACAGTGAGGGGTTGCCTCATTATACACGATTTATAGAGCAGAAGTAAATATGAAGGTAAAATAACAATCCAATACGGTGTTTCAATTCTACATTTCACGCCTTCTCGCTGCTTGCATATTCATCAAAATGGTCCTTTAAAAAGAGTAATGTCGGTTTGGAATATCTCGTACTACACCTTCGCTTTTGTGCGCTGGTTCACGATTCTGCCCATCAGCCGGCTCATCTTCCTTGTTCTGTCTGCTAATTAATGTACGTGAAGGTAATCTATGCAGGAAGTTTCATTTCAATAATTTGCTTAACTCTTTTGAGCGGACATTACGACGTTGAAAGTTGTGATGAAATCAAGTTGGTTAGATAATTTAAAGTGACTTTTACGTGATTGCCGATAGAAAAAAAAACCCTGCATCAGTCTCATTTAAAAAAAAGACCATTGCCATTTGATGTCGTGCTTCTGCCCTCTTGCCGCATGGCGGAAACGTATTCAAACTCTTCAACTCTTCATACGCGAGCATCGCTGAGGTAAACTGTTCAACTAATCCACCGCCCACGGTCGTCGGTGATATATTGTTTCCATCTTGTTTTCCCAAGCCGGGATGGTTTCGATGAAGACGTGACCACGTCTCCGATGGCTCCAGCTATATCCGGTGCGACCGGTTGCAATTGATCCCTGTGTGTGTGTTTTGCGCGCCCTGCCCTCCAAATGCCCTTGGCCGATGCATGGGGTTTTCCAAGACGAAAATCTCGGCCAGTATCGGTGTCGGGAAGCGACCGGCGTCTATTTCCCACCCCTGGATGCCGGGAATGCGGAAATCCAATTCGTAAGCATGTCACCGCAACCACCCCCGAGGGGGTTGGTTGGTCTGAAAATAGTTGTAATGCGGTGACGGCTGGTTGGTTGGAATTTCCCGCGGTGTCGATGTCATTGGCGTCGAAAAGCGTGCTCCCGACAACAACATGCTCGTCGCAGTAGGCGCGGTTACTTTTGACAGACGCTTTTTGCTAATCATGGGCATGGGCACCCGGAATGATTGCACCTGGAAGCATTATGTTATGCTTCTCGATATGCACACATACACGCAGGCTCACACCACGATAATCATGCACGAAGGAAGGCGTGGTGCGTTATTTACAGAAGTTCAAAACCAACAGGCCTTTTTGGATGGGTTTTGCCGAAGAATCCGCCAGCAAAGGCAAACAAACTTATCGACGGAAACACCAGCGGCAGCTTTTGAGCAGTTTAATGGACTCGGCGCGATAATGTGTGCGTGGGCGTCGTGTGTGCATATGCGAGTGGTTCGCTTTTTTTTTTTGCTTTACTGCTCAGTAAATCGAATGGAGGAACCAAAAAAAAAATGGTTTCAAATAACTTTTCTCTCTCTCTTTGGATAAGAAGTTGAGCCTTTCGGCGTGGGGAAAACCCCCACACTGAAGCATGGACCAACGCAGCATTACACGAGTGCAAGAAATAAAAAAGGGGCCCCATTGCGAGTGGAATCGTTTCGAACCTTCGCTAGGAAGGCATACCGAGCGTGGTGCGCGAAAGTTTGTTGTTGAGACGTTCTCTATACCGCAGCGTGAACAAACGCTTCAAAAATTCTCTTACGCCAAAATGGATGCAAAAATCCTCGCGTGGCACCATTTCTTGAGGGGGTTTGCGCTTCAAAGCACGAATGGCCCCCTCCGCGGGAGGCTTGGTTTGGCTTGATTTTGAAGAATGGTGAATTTCGAAATGGATGAAATGACACTCTAGCCCGCGAGCGCAAAGGTGGTCTCCCCCGTCCCGGCTAGATGGGTTCGGGCGAAAGAGTAAAGTTTGCTCTAAAATATTCATCCCACCTAATAAGGTGGAAAATGATGGGAAAATGCTTTTAGCAAGCATAAAAATCTGAAAAACCACTCACACGTGTTCCGTCTGCATTCCACACACCGTCGCCGCTCGTGTGGGTGGTGAGAAAAGAAAGAAAAAAAAACAGCATTTGAAATACCACGTGCTGGAATGAGCGAAATTGAACTTGGATGGAGCGACAGAATACGCCACGTCGCCCGAGATGGATGGAGCAGCGCGCGGGTCCTTTTTAGAGCTACCCTTTTCTTTATGGCTGAGCGTTCCCCGGGATCGTGTTCGTCCCCCTGGTGGTTGATGGTGATGGTGGGTGGCTCATAAACCGGGGCACCCGAGGAAAAAGCGGACTAAAATGTGAACGGCGAATATGCGGAAAGGAAACCGACCGGCAAGCTTCCTGTTTACTCCACCGGAAGGGTGCCGAAGACGGCGATCACTGGACGGAGGTGTGGGATTGTGCGGGCAAAAAAAAAATGAAGAAAAAAAAAATCAGGGAAAACCGAATGCTCGGCTGACTGCTGGGTTCGTTTGTAACGAGTTTGTGATTTATTTTGCATATTTTTTTAATCAAACAATAACATCAGCGTGGAGTGCTTGTTCGAAACACGATCACGATGTCAATGCAACCGAGAGCAGGTTAAGTTTAAACCAGATGTAAGACCAAACAGAGCCTCCTGAGGTAGTGTTGTTCGTTCATTAAAGTGAATCCATAACATGTTGCTAATGTTGCAGATATCGCAACCAGCGCAAAAACCCGTTCTGTGAGCTTTCGTCGCATAGCAACACATCCAGCATGCGTGCTGATTAAGACAAATGAGATTTTTTTGCAAGACAAGAAAAAAGAACAAATCCTGCAGGAAATGAATCGTAACGGAGTTCATTTTCGAAGGGATTCGAAAACCACCCCCATGCAATGCATCGACCTCGCTGAGCTCGTGGAAAGGATGGAAAAGCACTTCGGAAGCGGAATTGTGTGAAGTGTTGAAAAGGAACTTTGGCATGGACGCGAATGATAAGGCGAGCAAGATGGCGGCAGCAAGAGAATGTGTTCAAGAATGAAAATGCACGGTGGCAAGGCGCCGTTCACTTTATTTATACTTTCTTTTTTTTTATGCTTTCTCACGATGATGCTAGATGAGTGAAAGTGGCAACACGCTTTATAACGACACTCGCGCCCACACAAACACCCAGCAGCACACACGCATACCAGCTGCTGGATGACGATATACTTTTAAGCAAAGGGAAACTTCGGCAGAGCAAGTTGTGTTTGCCAAACGAGGCAGCCTTGATGGAGTAATGTTTGGTATTAAAATAAAAAAACACGAAAACTTCCCGTTCGAAGGTTCATTTGGTGTATGTTGAAAGTTGTAAAGGGAGTGATTTTGAGTTTATGTCATTTTCAGCAGCTCATTTTGCATCTGCATGGGAGTGAGTCGGCGCTGATCGGGAACGTATGAAATTGTGTGCCATATTTGTGATAAATGTGTTTTATGTGCGGAAAAGAAACCAAGCGAGGGATATTCCTGACAGTTGCTCGTGGGTTCATGTGCAAGAGCCGGCTACATGCTACATGAAATACATTTAGCAGAGCCTTAGAGTGTTGCACGCACGTCTTTTTAAGGATTGTACTGCACCTACGGGATGATTATTTTTAATGAACTCGTCTTTGGTTGTAATGAAGGCCGTGGCTATGGTCATTAAAACACAACAAAAGCCTTCCTTCGATAAGAACCTCAGATAATTTGTTGCTGCGAGATGATGATCGCTTTTTGGTGCTGCAAACCATCCAGGTCGTATTCATCCGACCAAGCGTAATGATCTTTTCCCCACATCGTCATTCAAGCCTACCATTGCCGCAGCAGATCACGCAAACGGTGCAAGATTACAAGATGTAAAAGCAAGTAACGTGGTGCGAAGTTTATTATGGAAATGCGTCCTCTGACGGCGGTTTCGAAGCCAGATGAGGGTGCACTCGTGCGTGACGAAAATGTGTCGAAATCCGAGGAAATGTGCTGTAACCGTGCGAAAGATGTGCGTGGCCCACAGGTTGTCGGGTGTTAAATGTTAATCGAACGTAAAATCCGCCAGCAGATTGGTGTAAAATTTTTACGATGGCTCACAGAAATCCTGTACGGCCGGTTGACGCCATCGGTGAACCGATTGGCCAGGACATGCTGAATAACGATGTCGAATTATGAACCGTTAAAATCGAATCGCTAGACGATGCAGTTCGCCGGTCTATAAGCAGTTACTGCAGCTAGGCCGGAGTTTATCTGCAATATGACTTTGGGTGATTTTTATGAGAACGTTAAGAAGAAACGACGCGAGCGCGCAATTTGTTGATGACGTGCAAAACGTGCTTCGGGAAATCGACGGCCAATGATGTCCTGATCCTGGTGGAAGTCTCTGTACGCAGATTTCGCCCACTTTTGCAGGTGGCCATGTTCGTACAAATCGTCCATCATTCCATTCACGCAAGCGAGCGACGGGCCGAAGGTTAATCCAAAATGATAGTTCAGCGTTTCTTTGTTCATCGCGATCCGGCTCGTGGTTCGTACCGACGGTGGGTTGGAATATTTATTTTCATTTCAGCTTTTCGCCCGAGGAGGCCACCTTAATCTGATTATCCTGATGTACGGTTGTTCGGTCGGTCGGCGAAAGGCCTGTTTGCGAACGGCGCTCGTGAAGCTAAAGCCGCGGCTTGGATGCTATTTCCATTTCGGTGGTTTTTCGAAGGGAGCGGTGACTATTCGGCCACGAAAGACTGCCGGAATGATTTTTGAGCTTGTGTACCTACTTAGCGGGACGTTTTCGCGCCAAACCGGCAGCCGGGACACGTATTTGCTTTCACAACGGCCGGTTCTAATGTCACCGAAATTCGGTACCTTTCGGTGGGTCCCGTCCAAAGAAGGCTGAGTAAACGCTGAGTAAAGCCAGGAATCTGGAACTGGAAACGACACAAATCATACTTTGCGAGCCACATGAGCCACACGAGAAAAAGCCCGTGACAGTTGAGCCCCTTACGACGACGCCAATCGACAGGACATTGGCCGGAAGTGCGCCGAAGATCAATCATAATTAAGCGACCGTCAGTTAGCGCTGGCCGCAAACGACGAGACCGCTTAATTCAATTGCCATTCTGCACCGGAAGGGCTCGCGCCAGCCAGCCAAGCACAGTGTTGGCATATTTTATTCATACACAAACGAAACACGCATCGCATCGAGCAAAAAAAGGGCGTATAGACGTGGCGTATTCCTTACCGCATCGAAACCGGTCCTGCAGTCTTCCCGCGCGAAGGTTCCTTCCGGTCTGGCGGGCGCATCCTTGGCGCACTCGAGGGATTTACGCTTGCCGCCGGAGCGCCTTCAGTGCGGCAAACATTAACAGCATGTCGGAAGTAAATGGATTTGACACTCGACCGTCAACCGTGATTAATGGCTTTTTAATGGAGTGTAAATACGCGTACCCGATGTAAACACGAACCGTTCGGGGATGCCGAGATGAAGCCACTGTCAATCCGATGATGATGGTGGATCTGATTGATTTTTCGTGCGGCGGGTATTTCGGGTGGATTAAACCAACACGATGGCGATTATGAACTCGACCTCGGGCGAGTGGTCGTTGTGGTTAGCTTGCGGGAACTTGCGGTGCATTCAATTATGCTTCTGGCCGTTCTGGGTGGATTCTTTGAGCAATTTTATCAACACTTCTAGCGTATTTTTCGCGGCCGGCAGTTTCGAAGGACGCACAGGACTGCACTCGCGTCTTCGCGGAGAAATCGGGCTATTGCTGCGGATTGGTCGGTTGACGGAAATCAGCAGCTTGCTGGTGCGTTCCCTGGATTTCGTAGATTTTTCACTGCTTGATTTACGCTGCATGGTGGAGTGAAAATTTAGACGAAAATGGCGCGCGAGCACTGCACGTGCCTACTGCGATGGTGAAAGGTGATGAAAGATGGCTTTTTTTGGCAACCACGAATCGAAGCGGTTCGGTGAACACGCGCGCCAGTGTTGCCAGTGCCAGTCGGTCGCTTTAGGTCGCATTACTTTAGGCGTGGTTCCCAGCATCATAAATCACATCGGATTAGCAGACGCACGGAGGTTCGTGAGAGTGTCCTTTGCAGGGGGGAACCGACCGATACGACCACCCGGGAAAGGGCTTACGGTGGTTTGGGTTTATGTTGTTTTTTTTTTTCGTTGCTTCTGCTAGCCTCTTTCTCCGGCTATATTTTCCCATCGACTCGAATCGCGGTCGAACGAACGTACACCGGGGGTAGTTTCAAATTTCATAAATTATCATTTGTGCCTCAATAAAACGCTGGCCCGCCAGTGTCCTATTTAGGTTCGCCGGGTTTGCTTCCGTTTTGCACCACGTTTTTGTGTTTCTCATTTCAGCCAGCCCTCGTTTCCGTTGCGTTCCGATTCGGCATTTGGGCTGCACTTTTGCTGTCAACGGCTTTGCAAGGTAGCTCGCTGCGTTCAGGACGTCCCGGCCCTGGCCCTGAGAGCCTTGTTTCTGTGGTTTCGATTATTTATTTTTATTATCCTTTTTTTTTGCTCGCCACCATGCGGAGTCCGAGTGGAAGATGGACGAGAGAAACATCGGCAGCTAGTGCGAGTTACGGCGCAAAACTTTACCGAAAAGTTTGGAGGTTTGCTTCGTGTCCCTGGCCAGTGGATGCGCTTGCCGGGCAGCGTGTCCTTCGCGCAAGCGAGCGCAAAGTTGGATCGCGCGTCGACATGACCGGGTGCGAGCGAAGTGCATAGATGAGAAAAGTTTAAATAGCACACTATCCCCTGGTGTTCGTCTGCTTGCTCTTTATTTTAATGATCCCCGCGCCAGATGGAAGCATCCTTTATGTACTCGCTTCCGGGCTGGAGCGCCGGCAAGATTTAGGAGGCGCATAAATTGCGTCACTTTACGGCATGCGGCGAAGAGTGTCCTTGCGCCACACCGGAAGAAGGGTGCCGTTTTGCCACGTGGAGAGGCAAATGTCGATGCGTATCGGATTGCTAATAAAATCCCGAGTCCTGTTTTGTGGACCGAAGGACATACCTTAACCACTGGGCAGAACAACGACAACGACAACGACAACGGCGACGTGCGGTGGTTCTAAAGCGTCCTGATTAGACGTGGTCCCGGTTGACCGTATCTGAGGGACGTCCGGTTTCCGTACTCGAACTGCTGCTTTTCGGCATTCGGGGCCGATAGATCGGCACCAGGGTCTAGGGGGACGATACCGGGCATTGAACACTGGTGACATCGGCAACCCGCCATCAACGTCGATGAGGGAACAAATAATGCGTTCGTTGGCTTTTTCCGGTTGCGCGTTCGAAATTCGTTTGCGGTGGGAAAAGAAAGGTTTACGACCGGCAGGCAGATTGTGGCGTTTACCGGCGACAAACGTGCGCAAAGTTTACGGCTTTTGTGGCCGGGCACAAAAAGAGAGACACCATTTCGGAAGGTTATTCGATCACTGATTCCCTCCCCGAACGGGCGTAGACTTGTCATCACCCTCAGACCAGGGTTTACGATCGCTTCTTCAAGTGTCGAGTGCTGCTGTGCAGCGGAACGGCCGTAAGATTAACCAATTAACACTTGGCCAATGGAAAATCCCTTTCCTTTTGCCGGTGTCCTGCAAATCTTGTCACTAATGCCATGGCTTGGCCATCCATCTGAAGGAGCGCAAGACACTGTTTATAAGTGAGTTAAAGTGAAACTAGAAAAAGCTGTCTAGGCTGCCCCGGGAGAAAATAGTTGCAACGGCGTTGAAATGGTATTCAAATTTATGGCATTCATGAATAGATAAACCCATTTTGCTAACATTTGTGCAACGAAGCCATCAGTGGAAAGTGAGCGCACACACCGGTTGCAATCGGCCACAACGTTGCGGTGCTGAGTTTTTGGTGTTTTTTTTTGCAATGGATTAGGTATCAAAGGTTGGAAGTGTTTCATAATTCGGTTTAAACAGCACCATGGATTTTTTTGCGTAATTTTTAAACAGGTAGAGCGCATGACAAAATACACCTTTGGTTTGCTGATGGTGGGTGAATTAAAATGAATTAATGCCTTTTCGCCTCCCACAAAAGGACCTACTTTTTTTCGACTATTTTTCAAAGGTTTGGTGAAGAAAAATTGGCCAACCCTGTTTCGATCGCCACCGGACGAAGGCACCACCATGCCACGGTTCGCCTGTGATGATCTTCATCCCAAAGGACACCAACGGCAGCTCACCTATCGGCCAGAGGAGCGAGCGAACACCATCGAGTGGCCCTAAATTGCCCTACGAATGGTGTCCACCAAGATATACGAGTGTCCCCAGTGGTACTTCTGCTACTGCTTCCCAACCGTTGGCCACCTCCAGCGCCAGCGTGTTGGTTCACTTTATCCACCCGATTTTCGCCTTATCTCTAGCCCCTGTCTGTCGGCAGATTCAGTTGGGAGCTGTCTGTTTAAAATTCGCTTCCACCCGAAAGCATATTAGCATTATTATGTCTTTTGTCTTATTCTCGGCATTCTGTGGGGTGGAGGGTTTCTTTTTCTACGTTTTTTTTTTCGTTTGCGATTTCTCTCTCTCTCTCTCTCTCCGTCCTATCCACCTGCAGGTGGTGCGAAAGGTGGAAGATCTTTTGCGCCGCTCGGGTTGAGGATGCTGTTTGCGTGCGAATGGTCAGAAGAATATTCATGTGCTGGCTTTTTTTTTTGGTGAGTGTGTTATCCTTCGTCGCTGTTTAAAAAAAAAAATGTGTGCTGCAAGTGGCTGCCTCTTTGGTCAAGCACTCAAGCTAGACAACCGGAGCTTTCGGAGCTTTCGGGTGTTAAACCGATTTATGGGTGCGAGGATACGTCGGTGTCCCGTACCATCCGCGGATTGTTTCGTTTTATTAGTTCTCTCCGTGCACAGTACAGACATCGGCCAGGCCCCCGTCCAATTCGTGCCCTTTAACGATGCCACTCGAGCCGGTTTTGAGGTTAGCCGAGACCAAGCCCCACCGAGAGCGGTGAAGGATAAAAACCCAAACGCACCGTGACCTTTTTTACCCAAATTTGTGCCCGCAGGTTCGCAGCGTACCGTGAAAAGGTGTCAGCGAGTTAAGCACCAGCCGGAAAGCGGAAACCCCGGACAAACGAGGGGGAAAAACAATCACGACCATCAACACCGAACCGCGCGGTTCATTCATGCTGCAATTACACTCCATTATATCTTTACGAATTTTTTTTTTCTGTTCGCGTCTCGTTCGCCCTATGTGCCTTTTTCCACGCAACTCCGTTCGCAAGGGATAACGCAAGGATGGTCCCGGTCGTGAGATGGGGTGGGTTAGATTTAGGGGAAAATTATAGGGCGAAAAGAGTGCTTCCATCTCGCTCTCACTCGTTGTCCTTCATCCCATTCATTCCGGTTGCCGTATCCTTTACTTCGGGGCTTCGGGAAACGGGCCGGTGGTTGATCGCTCGAGGTGGCGGATTTTCCCCGGGATCCTACAGCCGGGAATGTGACACACTCTCGTGTCGCGACACACGGGGTGGAAAGTGAACGCCAGGACGCCGAAAACAAATAAATACATCAGATCGTTAAAGGGAATCCCCGGTCTTTGCTTTCTTGGCACTGTTTTCACATCGTTAAGGGGATTAGGGTGCGCTTTAGCATTTGCCCATTTTTGCATTTTCCATGAAGTTGAAGAACTTAATGCCCTTATTTACGACAAGCGTCGTGCTTTTGTTTATCGTACCGCCAGTGCCACTGTCCGTTATCCGTTAGCCACTCCCGGTGACGTGGTTATGTGCGGTGATGGCTTTAATTATCACGCGCGAGAACTATTCCGGGAGCTGGAAATAACAATTACCACGTGTTCGAAGCGTTGTTTACTCGCGAATCCGGTGCATGGACCTAGCGTCTAATTTTAAATTTGTCCCCTGCCATGCCAGAAGACTGCAACCATCCAGAAAAAAATGTGCAGCATCGGTGCATGTGCCAGGTCAAACAAACCCAGCGGTCACCATAAAGGGAGGAGAGAAGGCCTTTTGTAACGTGACACTCATTCGTGGCAAACATCCATCCGTTTCCCGCATCGCCACCGGTGGTCGCAGCAAAAACGAAAATACAACACGCCAACCCCGGAATGCTTTCTCGTCCTTGTGCGGCGAGCCCGAAATGTTTGTTAATCCTATTACGGAAGATTTTTGGAAAGTGTTAAACATATGCGCCTTTATTTATGTTCGCCATCACCGGGTAAGCATGACGTTTCTGCGGAAGCTCGCGCAAGTGTCTCTGTGTGAGTGAGTGGGGGGAGTTTTTCCTCCCCCCCCCCACTTAAGCCAGGTCAGGATGGGAAGTGTTTGAGGTTCCCTCATTTGCTCATTTCCCTAACGATTACGAGCAGTGTGTCAAATGTCGTCCTTGCATTTGTTGCTTTTCTTTTTTCCTTTTTTTGCACCACACTCGTCCTGGACGTGTTTGCACACGTATCCTTCGTTACATTTGATCCACCGCACCGCATGTGATCCGGTGCAGCTGTTTCCTGGTCAGATTCTGCTGCCACGCTTAGCCCGAGCCTTGGATGAAGCGGATAAAGCCTACCGGAGCCTTTTTTGCTGTGCTGTGCTCTGCTTGGGCTAGTCTGTCGCACCGGAATGTCCTTTTTTTGCGACGTCCACCGACAGGAGTGCTGCTCCGAGTGACGAGGCCGATGAATTGCCACTCGTAATCCTGTCGCTGGAAAAACATCGCTCCTTATTGTGCTGCGGGAAATTCTCCTTCTCTGTGAATCGCAGTAATACGTCGCGTCGGGTTTATTTGCACGCTTCGTTCGAGTTGCGATCGTTGGCATGTGTTCGTTTGAGGTCGTGACAAAAAGTGCTTCTTGAAGGAGAACACACACACACACACACGCACATACACGTGTACAGCACACAATCTATCTATGTTTGGCATCTTGGGCTCGTTGATAAAATGCCACCAATATTGGGTACGTGTTCCAATCGCCCTTCGAGCGGATCTGCTCCGTTCAAAATGCCTGCAGTACCAAGGAATGTAATGCAACGGGCATTCTTCTTATGTTGATTTGATTTGTTCGAATAAATCCGATATGCAACATTTTTTTACTGCTGAGCGTGGGTGTGTGAGAGTGAGAGAAAGATAAAAAAGTAAATTATGAGTGGTACAGGTAGTATGCATTATTATACTACTTCAATAACCGAGTCAGCCCGGGATAAGGCTCTTAGCCGCTGTTGGGAGGAAATGCCTTTCAGTCCAGAAACGATTATACAAATCTCAATACGGCCTGGTCGTCCTTAAAGAAAATAATAATACTAACTCAACGCTGTTCCGTGTTTTGAAAGAATTATGTTATAATATGCAAAATGTCATCTTTGGAAAAAAAATGCTTTCTCTGTTTTTCAAGTTTCCATCTCGTGCAGTTTTTGTAACAAAGTGTTTGGTAATGCGTATAAATTCCCATTTTCCCTCGCACACTTATTTGCCCATTGAAAAATACCATCAACACTGGACCCATCCATGCAACAATCCCATGGTTACCCATGGTTACAAAGTACTCAACCATTCGTTATGCGCCCGGTCGAGCAGCGCAGTTTCGCGATGCGAGGATATTTGATTGGCCCTTCAGCTGGGATGGAAGCTGTTTCCAGCGGTCCCGCGCAAATATTATCATTTTCATGTCTTTCGAAACTAATTGAGTATTGATTGCATTAAAAATATTGATTTGTGCTGGGCGCTTGAGCAGGTATAGCGTCGGAAAAGTGCGCGAAATCACGTACGTTGCGTAACGTCCGTGTGGGCCTGGGAAGGCACGCGTGTCTGTCGTGAGAGGGAAAATAAATCATTTAATCAAATGACAATAACGCGGTTCCGATCTTTCGTGGCAAATTTCGCTCTTTGGTGCATGGTTGTCGAAGATAGACACGTAACACATCGAGAACGTTATGACACTGCTTTGAAATGCCGTACAAAAATGCACAAAATCGCGAGCGCTTTTTGGGCAATACTGCGGATTTTACCGAGGATTTTAGATTTTTAATTTACAATTTTAGAGGCCACTCTATGTTTTTTTGAAGTAAAATGTATTTACCATTTAAGCTTCGTGGTGGGATAGGCATTGAATTTTATTGACATACAGCGACCTGGCTGCCGTCAAAGGACGAAAACGAGAACTGAACGACCCTTAGAATGGCTTACTTGGATAACCACTTCGACAACTACATCTTTGGCAGGTGGTAATTCAAGGGTTATTGTGACCCACACCACCATCAGCTGCATTTGAGTAAGAAAGGATAAAGATCGGTGAAAATGTATATTTTATGTGCGATAAATACCGAACCAAGTTTTGATGGTATGGTGCATTTTGAAAATGTGAAATGACTTAGATAATGACTTGGTGAAATGACTGGTGCATTTTACTAGCTAAAGTGTCGTAATGTATAAAATTCTTTTTTTTTCTGTGATCTAAAACTCTTACCTTAAAAGAGATTGAGGATTAGCTGGAATAGTTGTGGAGGAATGTAGAAGAGCCTAGGAAGCTGGTCTCCATCATCGAATGATCAATCGAAATGATGCAAACTACGACAAAAAAGAAAAAGCGCATGTTGACAAGGTGCGATGTCGAAAATCAGTTCAAAACGTGTTCCGCTATCATTTTGGTGATCTTATGTTAGCTTTAATTTTGAAAGAGAAATGAAAAATCCCCTACACAATGCTAGATCACTTGGCGTATTGTTCTGATAGTAAGTTCGGCCTCAATTGGGTACAATTTTTCCGTTCCGTAGAATCGTTCGCTCGTGCTTTTCTTTGAAAGATGATGGCTTGTGAGCTTTAGCTACACGCCCGGTAGCCTTCGGAAAAAAGTGGAGCCGTTTCTTGGTGAAGCACCAGTAAGACCTATCAAACGCTAATACATCATCAGTCTGTCCCGGGCGGTGTTGGTGATGGTGTTTGCTTACGCCTCGCTTGCATGTGTGTGGGCGCCCGCTAAAGACGGCGTAGGCGATAAGTAAGTTGCCAAGGGAAAAGCTGAACATCCTCGAGGTTGGTTGGAGCTCGCCTAGCCAGCAGCACGTCTAGCTACTCTCAAAGCCCAGCGTTCGTCGTCGACATGTAACGCCCTTTTGTATTTGGGGAAGATTTATGCTGCGAAATTAATTAAAGCATCACCCTTCGGAGGAGCGCTGCTCGCTATTTCGGCAGCTTGGGCTAGCGTTTCTGACGCTAACGTGCAACAATTGGGCGTTTGCGCCTGTTTGCTTGACGCACGCGCCAAGCCATCCTCGCGTCGGTGGAGCTGAACTGGAAAAGGAAAGCGGCCTCAGGCGACCACCCACACCACCCACACCACTCGAAAAGGGCTAGCCAAAGGCCTGGAGGGCTTCCGAGTGTGATGGGCACGCTTGGGTTGCTTTTGCCGCGTGTACCAACACAAACACGATTAGCGCAAAGTAAAGCATCGCCATTTGCGGCCCCATCGCTCTCGGTGACTGCTGTAAAAAGGCTTGCGATGGTTTTTCTCGTACACGGGCGCGCGCGCGCGCTCGATGAACAAAAACGTGTGGCGCTGTTGTGGCGATGGGTAACATTAAAATAACATTGCGTTCCTGGAACGCTTTGCAGATGCCACGACGCCTGAAGATGCCACGACGCCTGAAGACAGGGCTGCTGCGAAAACCACGCATTGCTCGGCCAAAAAAAAAATCGAGGAAAATGGTGAAAATGGGGGGGATAAAAAAATGAAATAAATGGAAACAACACGAGAGAAAAAAAAACAACCCCCCAACAAACAAACGCCGGCCACTTGTGCCGCTCGGGCGCATTTGATGGCGAAAGCAGCAATTCAAATCACGCTCCCGGACGGGACGCTTTGATCGTGATGCTTTTCGGGCTTTCCCGGCTGATGATGACGATGATGAAGGTGATGATGCTACGTTCCACCCCCACCGTTGAACGTCAGAATCAATATTAGAAAGCATACTTGTGCATGCGGAGAGGGCTCCCAAAATTAACACGAAGCAAATTACTTGAGCTGTCGTTCGTTGCGCGAAAAAATAAACAAACATGAGGCTCCTGGTGGGTGGGTGGGTGAGTGGGTGGGAATGGAATCTATTTTGTTGTTGTTGTTGTTGTTGCTTTTGTTGCTGCCAACCGCTCGCCTTTGAAGACTGCACAAATTGGAAGCAAGAGTGACTGATTGAGATTAAGCGAAGGTGCTGCGAATGCGTTGGTCACGTTGCGATGATGATGTCGGCGTAGGAAAAGATGCTGCTATTAAATCTTAACAAACGCTAAACGAGCAGAACGTAATGAAGCGTTCCCAGTACGATGGTGGATTGGTTGATTATTTGCAGTCGCACACAGTATTGAATGCCGCAAAATGGTCAACATGTTAAACTGCGCATACGGAGGAGTATGGGCATTAAAATGAGTAGCTTTCTCTGCGAATTGTTGTACCGATCACGATCACCGGACGCCAGAAGCCGGCAGGAGTGATAAATCCACGTGCCTATGGGTCCATGCAAATTGTTCCGCTCTCAGTCGTTCAGGTGACACATTTATGGCACGATTTTAGCGAGCATTTTTAGCGCAATCCAGCCGGTCACGTACTACTTCACACTCTCTACGCCGGTGCGGGTGTTTATTTTCGTTTGCTCACGAAACACGGCCGGAAAAACTGTGCCGCCGACAAGCAGCCCCAGGTCGACTAATCGCTGTGTGCAGAATAAAAGCTGTGTGCCACGAAACGGGGCACGATTGAGCAGACCAAATTCAATTAGCTTCTTCGTGCGCATCATTCTAATGCCAATTGTTGACAGTTTGGTCGATTGGCGAGCAGCAAAAATTTCCATTTCATGGTGGGACTGGTCTTTTATTCCCTAGACCGGAACCGGTCTATGAAAGGTTAATAATTTTTATGCAATTTGCTTGCGGAGCGCGAGATTTGTGGAATTAAAAAAAAAGTAATGGTCAAACGTGCCGTGATTACCGGACTACGCGCCTGTGGTTGACGTTGGGTTTGTTGCGGCTGGTTTTTTTTTCCAGGGAAAACTCGGGGGCAGAAAATCGCTTATTCCATCACCGAACCATGCTGTAGCAACGTCAATCCATTTCCACAGTTCTGGCAGCTGTGTCGCAAGCAGAACAGCACTGTGGAAATCAACATTCCACGAATGAAGGGACGGTCTCGGGTGCCGAGATGCAAAAGATGTGACGTAAATTTACAACTAATCGGGAAAAAACGATTTTCCATTCGCGGCCCATCGCACGAAAGGGCTACCGATGGGTGCAAAATTTTCCCCGGCTCAGAAATAACCTTCCTACGTTCTATTTTCCGGCTGGCATGGTGAGTGAACTTGGCTGCACTGTAAAAAGGGCTCAAGTGTGTTGAACACTTCATCTTTAACAAGAAACCGTTCAATTAAACATGATGCTTGATGGGCAGAGAGCAAAAGCATGATCAAAAATCGACCAGTTAGCGCTCTATCAGTTCCAACAGCTTGTTTCATTTCGCACTTGCTTCACTCCTGGATGTGGTGTAGAAAATCAATTTGGATTAGTAGCACAACACCGCACGGGCAAAGTGAGACACAACAAAAAAAATCCTCGTAAATCATGCCATTCAAACGCAGAAACCTACACGAACCGTCCACTCCCACTCACCCACCGAATGCGTCCTTGTGTCCTTGCGTGCGAAAAGCCTGTCGACATTCTTTCTACATTAAACTCGCGTAAATTTGATTGATTTCCTTGTCGTCCTCGTCGGCGGCCGCCTGGCTGTATCCATCTGCCGACAGACGGATCAGGTACGGAATCAAGCATTCGCCGGTGAAATCCGCACCGCAAACACATCATCGCGTCACATTCACGTCGACATTCTCGTGACAAAGTGAAGCAAACGCCAACGCACACAGCCGGTCCTGCTGGCCACCCGGTGTGTGTGTGTGGGTGTGTGGGTGAGCTGGGCACAAATTTTATTTATTATTAATCTGCAACTAATCCGCTCACGGCGGGAGGGAAACAAAAGAAAACATGTTCGCATGTTCGGTTCACTTATCAGCCTCCCGTCAGTTGCTATTCCGCTTTTGGGAAGGAGTTTGATTTTCCCTTCCGTAGTTTCGTGTCTCCATTCCCGGAATGCGAATTGCTTTAAGGATCAACGGAATATCGACATCGGCACCGGTAGGACTGGCATTGTATTCTGGCCACGCGATGTTGTATTGAGATTGAGACTCTCTGGGGTGACGGTTGTGCCATTGTAAAGGACGAACAACGTTAATTATAATTATCCGTTTGCTAAGTCGTGTATCGGGATTGAAATTGAATGGCCCTAATCCGAAACCAGTGATTCCGAAAATTCAAAACAAAACACCACATTCAGGGAAAGTGATGCGCACAGTTCGGTTCGGTTTGGGTGACATTTCTTTTAGCAACCTCGTGCAGAGCGACTCGTGTTTTTGGTGCAAAACTCTGACGAGCCGTTTAGCAGGTTCGATTAAACAAATTTGTATTTAATTTATTGTCAACAAGCACCATAGAAACGCCCACTCCGGTTAGCTTCGGTTGGGCCGAATGGGCGAAGGATTTGTGCGGTCAGTTCTCAATCAGCCTCAAACAAGCACAACAGAAGTACTCGACGATCCCGGGCCCCAAACCCTGGCAAGCTTCTTGCACAGGCGGCCGGTCCGGTCGGTTAATGAAGGGTTCTTGTGTAGCCTGGGTAATAAATCCTTTCCCGGTTTTGCAGCCCAACAAACAAGCAACGGAACCCCGGGAATCCGAGTAGGCCGGTCCTTGGAGATAACAGGAACGACAACGAACAACGTCCGGTGTCCCGAGCGACCTTCCACCAACTGTTGCTGGCCGCCAATCGGACCAATCCCCGGACCGATGTTACAGGAATTCCTTCGCCGACGCTCCTTGTTCATTCGTCTTGGAAAAGCGATGTGAAATGTTTCAACACAGACATTAAACCCACACCTGAATGCGTTCGACCTGCTCGGTTCTCGGTTCCACTTGGGCAGAAGGCATTTTGCATGTTGTACAAAATGTTCTGCTGCTTCGCCCAGCCGGGTGGGCCGTGAAGGAAAACCCATGCCTGTGTTCGCTCGGTGTAGCGGTGCATGCGCCAGAAGGAAGATAATTTTTACTAATTTCGTTTCATGTCGCAATCCTTCCAAGGATTTCGATATCATACTATCACGGAGTGCGGATTGTTAACCGCTCGCCCCACCAGCTCGACATTGTCCCACCTGTTTTGAAAAACCTCCCCTGAAGGTGGGTTGTCCAAACACCCGAACATGCTCGAGATGTTCCACGGAGCAGCTGCGGGAAAGGATTGTGTCTTTCCAATGTGTAGGTTGGCACCGGCGAGAGATATGATTTGTATCTGTTTCATTTATTATCAACAATCTTTCGTCCATTGTCGCCCATTGTGGGGGTGGTTTCATGTTACGTTTCATCAGGCAAACCGATGCAGCTGAAAGCGATGCACGTCGGTTGAAGATGTGTGTGTGTGTGTGTGTGTGTGTGTGTGTGTGTGTGTGTGTGTGTGTGTGTGTGTGGGTGTGTGTGGATTCATAAGTGAATGTAGCTTCCTGGGAAATTTCAACCGTCGTTTGCAGATGATTAAACATCTGCCGTTTTGCAGGAATGTGTTTTGAGTTCGTGTGTTATCCTTTTTGTGCAAATGGATTGAAGCGAGGTTGGCGAATCGATAAAGCTTTGTGGAAAACCGCACTCTTGCCTTTGCGAACGATAGCAATTGGGCTTCGGGTTGTGGTGCAACAATGCCATAAAAGTTAAACAATTTATTTACATAAAACTGCCATCAACATTACTGGGCAGCTATAATATGCGCTTGAATGGATACATTCCTCAAGCCATTCTGTTGCTCGTTGCGTTGTAGTTTGAACGCTTCGTTGATGCTGATCAACCCCTGCTCGAGTGTGAATTTTGCAAGGCGTAAGTGTAATGCTTGTGGTTAGTCAGGGGTTTCAATTAACCTATCATCGTGTGGGCATACCTGCAGGCGTTGCTGCGGGAATTCTTTCTTCACAAAAAGCGATTCACGTGCGTCGGTCATTCGAACTGTGGAACAACATTATTTACCTTTTGACCCGTTTTTAACGGCTAGCTGGCAGTCCAAAGAAACCATCTTCCAATGAGTAAATGGAAAGCATCTTGTATTAACCAGCCATCGTTAAGGGAGATTTGATAATCTTGCGGCAAGAGATGATTCCGGTTGGGCATTGTAAGATATAGCGATAATTGAATGATTCAAAAAGTTTCCAAGAAGTGCAGAGTGCATCGTTTCAAAGACACGGAGTTACGCCTGTTTCGGCCGTATCTCATTAGCAAAGTTTCGTTTCGTTTAGTCAGTCTTGGAACAGTGAACGACAGTGCACTTTAGTGATTGCAAGATTCATATGTCCAGCGTTTGACGTAGAGCGCATGTTCGCGTAGCAACAAGTTAAGTCCGCTTTTACGGTGATGTTTCAACAGCAGTGGGGCAATATTACGGAGTTTGTTAAATTTGCGTGCAGCTGTGTATGTGTGTGGGATGGTGAGTGGTGGAGGCGGAGGAGGGCACTTTGGAAGCAAACCTAGTGGGCTCGCAAACCTGGAGCATGATTGGAAGCTTCCTGCAAAGGGTTGAAACTTTTCTGTCAATTTAGTAAATTACTTCCCCCCGGGCCGGGATTCCGGTTTGAGCGTCGTGATGGACTCAAACTCAAGGTTAATGGTGGAAGCAACGAACAGCAAGGGCCACTATTAGTATATTATGTAGTCGAAAAGTACGCCATTAATGGTGGTGAGATTACGCCGAGTTTTATCGCTGTTTGATGTATGCAAGTTTTGTGTTTGATAAGGCCACCAGGACCTGCGACAAGCTTAATGGAAATAAGGTTGATATAAGTTAAGCTCATGGCTCAAGTGCTCCCTTGATGTAATGCGCGTAATGGCTAAAAGCTTAGCGCATGCTAATTGTGCATCAAAAGGATGCTCACAAATTTTAGATTGATGCACTAACTCGGTAAACGCTCATGCGCATATTGCACTGTACGTCGCGAAAGAATAACGTTACATACTGTTGCAGTGTCATTTTTTTATTGCTTTCCTGTCAAGGTGTTGTTGAAAACGTTCATGTGTACTCTGAAGATCCTGCGTTGGCATGAATGTTGCAAGAAAGAAACGAGTAATGGACGTGAAATGAAAACTATCGTTGTGCTTACAAATCATATCCCTGGAAAAGCTTGACTGCCGTGAGGGTCAATATCGCATAACGAAAAAGACCTCATCGACCCAGTTTGTCAAAAGACTGAGTATTCTACTTTGGTTCGATCTCTTTTTGAATGTAATTGAACCTGTTGCGAAACTGCGCATTTAGCCGTGTTCTTTCTTCGGAAATTATGCTTCAGATTACGAGTGAAAGAGTTTATCGAACGTGTTGAGGCATTTTAAAACGCTCGTTTATTCGCGACATTTCATTTCTGACTACTCGATCTTCATCAGATCCTGCCTAAATATTTGCATTTCGCTGAGAGCCCTGCTCTCATTGCCACGGTCCTGTCGGCATTCGTGATGAAAGCGGCTGTTAGGATACAATGTATTGAAACAAAACTCAACCCTAGTTATTAACCGGACCGTCAACTATAGGCAATAATCCATACAATCGTTTCTTCTCGAAGTGGACGGTTGTATCCAGTGTATTTCACTGTAATCCATATGACTCTAGATAGTCGAGCCTATAAAGAAGTGGTCATCCTTTGTATATATTAGAAGTGACTCTTTGGAGTATTCAAATATAGAAGGCCAAATCTCATCTCGCAAAGAAGAAGAAGAAGAAGAAGAAGAAGAAGTATGACATAATCGGTCCAGCATAGGTTCAACAACTGGGCAATACGCAGTCTTCCGTGGACGAACTCTGTCACTGTGCTTGACTACTTTGATCGCTGTTCGTTACTAGGGTTACAGCCACTCTTTTTTGGTAGGCGCCACATCACGCAAATGGTGTTTATTCTTAAGATACTAAAGTGTGAGACCGCTAAAAAGTATTATTTGATGTGCACCCAAACGATCCTTCGGATAAAAATGGAAGCAAATAAAAAATAACACGGGTTAATCGATCTATCGCAGAAAGAACGACAGAAGACTGGAAAAACGAAGAATGGTGCATCGTTTGGTTATACGAAATAGTGTAGAATCTTAAATGGTGGTTCATTTAGATGGGAGAACCGTTGAACCTATTTGTTAGATAAATAAAAAAGAAAGAGATAAAAATTCTCATTCCGCCGGTTTGCGAAATCGGAACCTGCTTTTGGTGCTTTTCTCACATCAAAGCCCTCATGGTCCGTTATGCATCCTTCCAGGCACGCGGTGGAACTTCTCTGTGGCCAACTTCCCCCAAGTGCAACTTGTCATGTTTTGGTTCGTACACAACCACGCACGTGAACTAACACGCAGCCATGTGCCGGCTCGTCGAGGATTAAATTGTATTTCTATTTGCCCTGCCCGTCACCACCGGTAGAAGGTGCGTTTTAATTTGTGCGTGATTGCTACGCACTACGTTTTTCGTGACCGCGACCGACGCAAGTTCGTTACTTCGATTCGCTTGTTGTACGCGGTTGTGTTCAAAATCCACCATCACCAGTACCCTCGGTCTTGGGTGGAGGTGGTGGAAAAGTGTTTGTTTAGCCTGTCGACAGCCGACACAAATACGCCCAAGGAGTCGGAAATCGGAAAATCGTTGTTTCACCACCGGAAATGGCCCTCCACCCACCCTCGCTGCTCCAAATGTCACGGAAATGCCGGGTGCAACAAGGGCCGCCCTGGTGTTGGGTGTTGCTAGACGAGTTGTTGGGTGGTTGTAAATATTTGCAGCACTCTCGAGGGTTGGCGTTTCGTTTCTGCAACGTGACAGCAACCCTTTTGCTCGACGCCCGGCCACCGGGTCGGTTACATTGCAACGAGGAGAGCCAGTTAGCGCTTGAATTGCAAGCCGGAAACAGGGAGAACGTTCGGGTGTGTGTGTGTATGTGTGTCGTAACAACATCCGCTCTATTCTAAGGTACGATTGAGCTTTTTCAGCTTTTGTGGCACAACTTTCCCACAGCTAACGGAGCGCGGGCGTCATCTCGGTGAAGCTAATTTTGAACGATATAATGCCGGGATGCGAACTGCACGGAGTGAATTTAATTTTGGTCAGGTGATTGAGCTAAACACAAAGGGAGAAGAATGCCTGCCGATGTGATGCAACCACTTCACCAAGCGAAAATATGCCAATATTTCTTGCAATAACAGCAATCAGTCGCTTGATACGTAAAGCTTTTCTCCCAGTAAAAATGTGTAGATTTTAATGTAAAAAACACACACACACATACTTGACGAGAGAAAAGTCCACCCCTACCAATGCTGGTCAGAGTGGGCTTTTCTGAACATACAGTTGTTATACGAACACGAAATTTCCGTCCAACAATCTATTGAGCAATCTCAGAGCGTTTATTGGACGCTGGAGCTACGCTACGGTCACGGCATTTCGTTTCGTGAACAGGCCAGAGAAATATAAACTAATTTTCTATTCTTTTCCCAGCTTGTGTTAAGTGCTCTCGAAACCAAAAAAACAAACTCGCCCCACAGCGAGTCGTCTGAGTCATTCATATGACAATATGCGCATATGAAAAACGGGAAATAAATCAAAACATCACTCAGCAATGGTACATTAAACATTCCGTTCCACTGGACGTGCTTCCGGGTTGCGCGCTCCCGGGAAACTCATCGTTCGTCATGCGATTAGCCGGACGTTGTGCGTTTCTGATGCCGATGGGCTGCGTTCTTATGGCTGCGTTCTTTTGGCTGCGTTCTTGCACGTCTGCGTGTGCCGCTTACGTGGGTATGTTGTTCATTATTGGCGAGCTTTTTCCATTCGGTCGGCAAAAGCAATACGTCTACGCTTTCCCGGGTACCGGAAGTGCGGCATTGGCCAATCTGCACGCCAGTGGTAGCAGTTTCTTGCATTCCACTGCCGTCGTGAACGCCACACATCTGTTGACGAAAGCAAACTGGACGAAAAAAAAACCCGAACGGTAGGAGATTGAAGCTGATAAAAATCAACAATGATTTCTGAAAATCGTGCATCGTGAAACCGAGCAAAACGAAACGGTAACGTTTGGGAGAAAATCTTTGAGTGTGTGTGATCGGCATATTTCCCTACCATTTCGGGGCATAACTGCAGCCGGTGTGTGATAGGGATGAAAAGAAGGAGAAGGAATAAAAAAAAGTAAACGGTTGGTGATAATACCCCGGCTCAGCAGCAGCTATTCGCTTCGTTTCAGGCTGGTAAAAGCAATCCACACACTTCACGGGGCCGAGTGGAGACGATTCCCAAGACGACGTACGGAGGCACTTATTGCAACACCGAGGACTGGAAGATCGAAAGCAATGTGGAAGAGTTCAAAAAAAAACCGGAAGCATCCATTTCCGTTCCACCGGGCCAGAGTTCGTTCGGCAGGAGTTTGTGAAATTAGTTTTCCTTTCTTTTGGGGACTTTTGGGGAACTCACAAATGGCAATCGAGAAACGAACGCATGCAAATGTAACTAATGAATAGAAAGCACCGCGAATGTGAAGGAGTAGTACTCTCTCTCTTTCTCTCTCTCTCACACACACATACTCTTTTAGTGTGAGCTTTTGACACCGGAAGTATCGCACAGCTGGTGAACTGCACCAGCAGCTTCGGTGCTCGTTTTTGTGAACGATTTTAGATGCAATATTCAACTCGTAAACGGCAGCTAGACTCGTTTCTCTGCCAGCGATCGAATGTTGAGCCTTTTTCTATTTTTTGGACCCCGAGATGCCCTACGCCCTTTGCCTTCTGCGATGGGCGGGAATCAATTTTTCCTCCCGAGCACCATTTTCAATAAATCATGCACGGCCATTATCGCACGCTGTACCACGGTCGGGACAATTACGCCCTTGTAGCCCTGTCCTACGCACCCGCAAATTACCCCCTTTTTAGGGGAACCGGCCACTTACGCCTAGCGGAAGCAAACAAAAATTATGGAAAACTACCGATGCCCCAACTCGGGTGTACGTGGGGCGACTCGTCAATCCTCGTAGATGGTTCGAACCTGTCGGCCTAATTACGGGTCCCTCCTGTCAACAGAGGACCGGAAACACCTGCTCACACACACACACACACGGCGTACGGATTAACCTTCTCAACGTCGACGATGTAGCGGCACCAGGCAGTCAGGTCTCGTTGGCACGTGGTTTGGTATGCATATTTCAGTGGACTGTAATTAAGCGTAGTTTAGGTAAAAGTGCAACGATTCCGACCCACCAGGAGGTGTGGGCTATCGATTTTTGGCTTTCTCGAGGACTGCCTGGGACCACCAACCTGTTGACAGTCGATCATGCACGTGGGGTCCATGCCGTCGCCGGAAATCAATCATATCGCTAGCGTCCTTCACCGTTTCCGGTAAGGTCAATCGTCCGCGTTGGGTGGAGGAGTCCTTTTCTGGTTTTTCACGGTGTCATCTTTCACGGGACCGCAGCTCGTTCGCACGGATCGACAATTAATCGGTCCCAGGGGTCCGCAATCGGGTGTTTGGTTGCACCGCAAACATTGGCTGGGATTGTGTTCCGTTAACGGAAGTGCTGATGGAGGCGCATGTCCTTGAAGGCTGGATGCGTTGTATGCAAAGATGAGATGAGTCAGTTTGGCTCGGAAATTCGAAAAAAAACCCACAACTTGCCAACATCAAGTGCGAACAATTGCACCGATAAAAGGGAAAAGAAACATGCAGCCGTTTGTCGTGCCCTGACCGTGCGGTTCTGAAGGACAGCTTAGCTGGAATCCTGGTAAGGGCGGAACTCGTGTTAATTATTCACCGTGGCATCAATCACTTCCGACACATCCGTCCGGAACGCCGGGACAAAACTCGTCATAGGTGGCGGCCAAAACGCGAGCGTGAATCACCGGAAGCCGGACGACAGACCACCAGACAGGGTGGGCATTTTTAAGCGGCTGCAGCTCGTACGAAAAGGTGCTTCGATTATTTATGTCCCACCGGTGAGCCCTTAAAACTGTGTGTTTCGTCAGAAGGTTCCCCACGAAACGCGCGCGCACATCCTCCACGGTGAAGCGTCATTATCGCCGGGGTTTTAGTTTAAGAGAGCCCTTGTGGCAGCACCAAAGAGGTGAAGATATTTTCACGCCCCCACCGGGAAGGGTAATCGGAAATACATTTTGGTAAATTGGGCGCTTTTGGGGGGGGGATCCGTGGCGTAGGAGGTTGCCAGCACCAGCGGGGTCCGTTGGACGGGTGCTTAATTATTCAGCCGATGAGGAACGAATTTCACGGCGAGCTAGAAAACCTGGAACCACCCTTCGGTAGCGTGGCTGATAAATCGCTTCTCGCGCTAGCTTCTGCCAGGCCGGAGCCGTGGGTCAGTTAAAGTTTATGACTTATTCATACGCTGGGCATAATGAATTCATGGCAGATAATCGCCGAACGGAAGTCGTTTGCGTCGGCGGTAGTGGTGCCGAATTCGATCGGGAACACCGAACATGGCGAAGGTAAACTGTTACGGGGTTGATTTAGGGAGGCAGTTTTTAGGATCACCAGCACAAGCAACCCAGATAGCCAGCCAGCCAATGGTACAAGAAGGTGTCGGTCGTGTTTTCGATAATAATCGTAATAATAATAACACCGCAAGCATCTTTATGGTCATGTACCTTAGCAGGCGGAGTGTTTTAAGGGTCGGGTGAGCTACGAATTCATGGAAATCGGGAATACTTTGAAGCTTAAATACTTCGATTGCATGCCCGATGCAGGTTAAAGGATTCGGCTGGAATAAAGAAGAACAGAGCATCTCGTTGTGTTTAATCTTACTTCAGCTGATGCCCGAGAACAAGCAAATATATCGGTGTTTGCTGCGTGTTTGAGAGTCTCGCTATTGAGCGTTCCTCCATACGTACGCAGCCATAGTTACAGATTGCCATAGGAAGCTTTAACAAAGCAGGCGTTGAACCTACAATTGTTGAGCTTTTTAATAAAATACTGTATTTAAAACTGAAACATAATAAGCTGCCTTTTTGATTGTTTGTATCTTACTATTGCTATTAAATGGGTAAAAATGAAAAGCACTTGTCTTTTTTAAACAGAAGAACTACCATGCAATTTGAAGCCTCCATCGTGTGTGGCTCATACATCTCCAGAAATAGGTGATTTTAAGCAATGAAAAGCACCTCGTTGAGTAAGCTCTTGTCGGAATGTTCGAGAGCAGTAGCTCATGTACGAAGGCCATGCCATCGTCCATTTGTTTCCTCCCGGCGATGTTTGCAAGGCATGGCGATGGCACTGGCATTCGCCGCGGGAAAACGGTGCAACGCCGTCCTTAGAACGTCTTCCGGTTCCGTGTGCCGGCATGTGTTAATTGAAACCGGCCAAGCTCTGTTGGCACAATGCAAGTGTGTTGGCCTCGGTCCATGCAGCGGACCATAATCCTCCGTGCCTGCCCGGCAAACTCCCTGGGATGCCTTTGTGTGGCGATTAGAGCCGATTGTCTACGACGGAGCAACACGAAATTGATGAAAGCACCGTAATTAACCATTTAATTGACTAGTGTTTGAGCATGTGGGGTTTCGCGGCGTGCGTGAGCCCCCGGCAAGATACGACCATGTAAGCCGTTCCGTGTGGCGATCGATCGTCACCGAAGTCTATTAATTAAGTCGAATTGCGTATGCCAGCACAGCGACATCATCGATGCGCTAAGAATAGCGCGGTTGGTATGCAAATTATTGAGCGGGTTTCCGTTTCGGCTCGAGCGACGCGATTAGGAGTGCTGCATTTGCAAGAATTACGATTAGTGCATTATCGTGCATAATTGGGCGTGTTATTCGAATGTCCGTTTGAAGGTTTCCTTTTTTTTTACTTCGTCTTCTTGCCGCCATTGTTTGTGAAGCACACCATCCACGACGATGGCAATTTTGGAACACAATTAAATGGTCGTCCTTTTCGTTTTAAATCTAATGACAGGATCGACAAAAATGGTGTGAAAAACAGCTAATTGTCAGAAAGGAAAATTCGTACGAAATGGATCCTGCGATTCATTGACATTTTTCATTAATCCACCTGATCGAATTGGAATTTGCTAGCCTCGATACGCGGGTGAAAAAATGTGTTTCAAATGCTCCTAGATGCCGTTCTAGGGAGTTGTTACAAAATTTCAAGCTGTAATTAATGCGAATGATGTTGATATTGGACTTCGTTGAACAAAAAAGCGCGTAATTAAATTATTAAATGTTGTCGGTCTTATATGAGGAGCTGGAGCAATCCATTGAAGAGGAACTAACAAACATAGGGTGCAAATTTTAATATCTGATTATGTCTGCTTCTCATCTGCTTCAGTCATTCCAAAAACACCTCAGCACTAATCAGCACTTGCACTATTTGTATCTCACGGCAAAGAGGTAACAATTCGCGGAAATGCTACATTTCAGCACAACCGGCTAGGAGGTGCATTAAAATTTGCATATTGTTCCGAGCTTGTTGGTAGTGGTATGTCTACGTGGAAATTTGCAAAAAAAACTTCTCTCCTTCGGCCACTTTACCCCGCGTATTCAAAACATCCCTCGAGCAGGAACACCCGGAACAGGTTCCCAAACGATTCCACCACCCACGGAAGCTTGTGGCACGTAATCAAATTAGCTAACCTCCCCTCCGGTAGGCTGCATGGAGTTTGGTCAAAGGAAAACCTGCTGGTTTAGGTTGGTTCAACCGCGAAGGCTCTCCGGTGCCTCGGGTTTCTAGCCTAATCGGAGTCCGAAGGTTTAATCGACAAGTTTCGGTGGTTTCTTCGAAAACTATATTGCCCATGGGACGCGTTGTCTTTTGAATTTAACCTACAGCACCGCGTGGTGCTGCTTCCGGAAGGACGACCGTCCCCCGTTTTGCCAAAGGTGTCGATTAGTGTGGCACAAACTTTGAAGCCATTCGATTTCCGCCGCTCGGTTTGCCATTCGACCGACGTGGGAGATGTCCCACCAGGACCGTGGAGGGGGAAAATTCGCCAGGACACTCGGGAAAGCTGGCCAAAAACAAAAAAAAAACAAAACAAAACAAAACACGAAAGGAAAACTACTTCCGACCAACCGACGCCGGGTATGGTCAAGGGATATGACACAACCGGGGCTTTCACTGGCAGGCAAGCGAGAGCTTTCACCGACGAATCACGGGGGAGTGAAAATTTAATTAAACTTTACGAAACCTCTTCCCCATCCCCACCACGGCAGAGACTGACTTCCGATGGACGACGGCCACTTGTACCGGCCAGAACGGGACACTGCTGCCATGTGCCTGATGTGCTCCGGTGGTGAAGGCCAGGTGAAGTCCAGTGGCCGCTCGGCGAGACGTGTCAAAACATAATAGATGTAATAATATGGATAATTTATTATCTAAACATCTTGCCACCGTTTTAGTCCCCAACCGGATGAGGCGCTTTTCCGGATAAGGAGACACGTGGTGTCCGAAAAAGCTGATGCCGGGGAGTGAGAAGGACGACAAACGAGAGTGAGAGAGACCCTTTCGGTGATAGGAGCGATAAGTGAGCGGTGCCACCACGGCCGTAATGAAGTTGTTGCGTGGATGAGGTGTTGGTTGAGGAGATTTTAGGTCCAGATATATACATATACACACCCACACCCACACCCACTCACACCCACACAGCCACGAGACGATGCAGTCAGCCGATGAAGGGAAGGAACTGTCACAAGAACCGGGCAGAACTGGCTCCCGGTTCCGGAAAGAGTGAAGTGCGAACGGACGGATGAACGGCACCGGAAGTGCCGGATCCTGCGTACTGTGGTGTGGCGGAACGTGCTTACGGTGCCGAACACAGCTGTAAAGGTGTAAGTGCAGCAGAAGGTTGCATTGCCCGCGGGTGGTGGAGTGATTTTGATCCAACGTCAAAATCTTGCATTTCCCAGCGCTGACTGCGGTCGGCTCGATGGGTGGCCGGTGTTGTAGCGGGATAGTTGCTGGTATTAGTTGACTTGTTTGACTTTTCCCGTTGCTGGAGGAACCAGGGAGAACTTCGGGAGGGATGGGCACTGTTTGCGAGGAGCGATAATGGGAGCGATGAGCACGACCAAAGACCATGGTCTGGCAATGCGGAAGTGCTACAGCCAACGAGCTGGAATATTGAAGATGGCACTTGTGGGACATGTTTACGTCTTCCGGTCGAAGGAGGACCGTTTTGTCCGGCAACAGCGGGGTGGTAACCCGAAAAGGACTGGTGTACGGGGGCGCCACGCCACGCAAGGACACTGCTGGGAACGATCTTCAGATAATGATGGTAATGGAGAACGATAGCCAACAGTCGTAATAAGGGTAATTCAATATCGAGCGGCAAACCGGCAAAACCCCGATAAGAGTTTGTCGCTCGCACACGAGCGCACGGGAAATTTGACGACACACCAAGGAACTATCTGGCACACCGGTTTGTGCAACAAACTCCGTGAAGACACAGCCGGTGGCCGGTTTCGGTGTTAGAGTGGCGTTCAATTTTGTGGAACCGATCCAGGAAACATCAAGTTAACGCTCCCCGGTGCACCATGAATTCGAGATGGCACATGCAGCTGCAATCCCGTGCCACTGCTGCTATTGCTGCTAGTACTGCTGGTGCATATTTAAATTTCAATTCCACTCCCCGGGTTGCCTGGGCCGACGCATCCGGTTTTGGATTTATTACCAAACGCTCGAGTCACACACCGGGTGCGGTTGGCAAGATTGGCTAAATGGGCCGGATAGGTGTATCCCGGCGCCGCCCGGGCAGATCAATAGGAATAAAACATACATCATGCATTGCAAATAAACAGCACTATCATTTGAGCCGCAACCAGCACCTGGCCTAGCAGATGTAAACACAACGAAACGGGAAAGAGATCTAGTGACAGCAAAACAAGAACGAGAGCGCGAGAGTGAGAGGGCATATAAAAAACAATACACAGCAAGGCGAGGCAGTTTAATTGGAGAGTTTATTGAAACGGTTCAAAGGAACTAAAGTTCCGCAATTAGAGGCAAATCTGGTGTGATCCTGACTCGCAGGCACAAGAGCGAGTCCTTTTAATGTTGTGCAACTTTCATGCCATAGATCCCGATCCAAGCGGTCGTTGGTCGTGTCTTGGGGGACATTCCTCTAAACCAGGTCACTACACACATTCTGGCAAAACCGTTATTGTTACGGCGTCCGAAATTAATGGACGGAAAGCCGACGAATGGCGCTCGTTGAGCGTTTTCCTGCGAGAGGGTGTATAATTTTCCAACTGCTCTTTGGCAGCCCATCAGGATAGGGACATGGATGGAACGATTCCTTGCACCCGTGTGATGGCTTTAATTGGGCGTTGTAACAACTATAATCCTGGGGTGCTTGTGCGTGCGAAACCGCGTGATTAGTACGTATTTAAAAACGTCCGGTTGGGGATTTTTTTACCTCGATTTTTCTTCTCCATGCTGAGCCCTGATGGATGTGGATTAATCCCTACAGCAGGGACACTAAAGCATCAAAAGCCCCACCAACAGGACGAGGACGACCATGCCATTGCGCTGGAGACCAACGAGCCACCGAAACCGGCCGCAGATATGGCGTGACATTTGTTTTACTGGCCGGGCTCGTATTTTGTGTAGAAGCAAGATAAATATTTGCCGATAAGAATCATCAAATTTCAGGCTCAGTTTCACACAGGCTGTCGTTGCGGTTTTGCCTCCCATTGGACGGGGGACTTGTGGTTCTGGACACCGGAACGCGCGGGTCTATAGATCAAACCGAAAAAGGGGATATCGAGTGTTCGCCGTCGAGCATCCCTGATCCCGGCTGATGAAACCGGCGCGGTCTGAGCGAACCCGGGCTCGAATTCCGCTCATCCGCACTCGGAAGCCAGGATATCGGCTGGCGTACACGCGGGTCAGCTGCCAGCACCGGTCGAGATGAAAGATAAGTGCCATAAATTCATCCCGCTGCTTGCGCTAGAGCACCGGAACGGATGTCCCACGTGAAACCGACCGGTTTTGCAGCGGTCGATGGTCGACGTTGCGGGCCTCGAAGAAGGGGCCACGAAATTGAAATGGGCTCGAAACGGGACGAAAAATCTTCCACTCGGAAAGAGTTAAACACGAGGTCATTGCCGGTGTCGATGGCTTGCGGTGCGCTCGTAGGTCAGTGAAGATGTTTATCCTGCCGTTGCCGGAGTCGGGCGATCGGTTTGGGTTTGGTTCTCCGTTCTTTTAAGCGCATTGTTCACGGTCGAGGATCGAGTCAGCTGCATGACGAGGGATTTGCGCTTCGATCGTGTGATGATGAGTGGCGAATATCAACGTTAAAGCAAGTACGGCATCTCGTTGTGGTGAATTTCCTTGCTTCAGGATGTGAGAACGATGGCCTTTTTTCTCCATTCCTTTTCATGCAAGGACGATTATCAGCCACTAGAATCGTGAACATGAAAATAACATTCACATCCTTCTCGTCTAGGTAGGAAGCTAGCTCCTTTTTGTTTGTTTCACGGTCGCTTTCCGGTCGCTGATTTTCCCCGAGTGTGTGGAATTTGAAATCCGACTCACAGCATGGGGCATTTTTGTTCGAAACGGTCGCGCGATGCTGTTCGAAATCATGTCGCACAACATCACGGCGAGCCGGGAAACCCGACGGTCACGTGTTCTTGTTTCGAAAATCCTCATTCTCGCTCGCAGGCTCTCTCTATTCCGGAATCGAGCCGGAAAAGTGGCCAGCCTTTTGGGTGAGCTGTCACGCGTTCGGATCACACGAAAAACCGATCCATTCGGCTGTCAGAGCGCGCTCGATTCAAAACACGAACACGGCCGGGAAAACCGACCCCTCGGAAAAGTAGGCTGTGGGAAATTCTCGTCCTCTCTGCTCATGCACGCGCTCTCACTCTTTGGCAGGCAGTGTATTCGCTCTCTCTCTCTCTCTCGTGTGCTGATTTTCCAAGCATCAACCAGCACGGGTAGAAGCATCCGTTCAAAACCCGCCGTAACTTTCTCTCATCTCGCTCGCGTCGGGGTAGTTTTCTCTCCCGCTGTTTAGCACAGGATTCGGGCTTCGGGTAATTCCGGGTGTTGTTTTTCTTTTTTTTTCCAGCGCGCGCTGCCAACCGACCCGCTCACCAGTCGGCGACAAAACGGCGCTGATCCTGACGGTTGCCACGCTTCGGTCGGTTCAATTCAGTATTTTCCTCGCAAACGGTTCGCGAACATCCCCGCGTCGGGCGTACGGCAACGCGCGATTCGCATTTTCCCGCAGTCCCGCAGTCCCAAGCGGTGCATGCAGTGAACGAAGCAAAGGTGGCAAGGTGTTCCGCGTACCGTCCGCGTGTTGATTGGCAATCAAACCCGGCCAAACACCGGGAGCGGGTGCGTTCGTACGTTGTTGTATGCATTTATGCAATCAGCGGAATCAGGCGCTCCGTGCATACGATCGATGCACGTGGTAGATGAGTGCGCGCGTGTGTGGCAAGGGGGCCCAAACCCCAACCAACACCGCCTCATGGTGGCCACATTCCGGGGTGGAAAACCGATTCCGATGCTAATCGATGCGTAGAAGTGTTGGCGATTCCCGCGCGCCCATCAGCTGCACTTTTGCGGTGGACAGTGATTAATAGTGATTTTGGATTGAGCTTTTTTTTGCCAGCGGATTGCACACCCACGCAAGGTAATGTTTTTGTTGTCAGTTTGGCTGTCGTGCGTAAGAAAGAGTGAGAGAGAGAGAGAGAGCGAGCGAGAGAGTGCAATAAGAAAATGAGCGATTCGACGGATGAGTCCTGGAAGTGTGTTGTTCCTTTTTTTTTGCCCAAATTACCCTTTCCCAGAACGGTGTTGCGAGATGTGTGTCTAATGTCCCCAGAAATGCGTGCATATAGTGGTGGTGGTGGTGGTGTTTTGGTGGCCGACCCAGCGACACACCACAGAACCCAGTTCAGGATGGTGATGATAAGGACGCGTATCCTTGCGAACGGTTCAGCAGCAGCATTCTACGGTGATCGAAAGTGCACGGAAAAGAACAACACAATGCAGATTTCCAACAACTTGCCCTATTTCCGGCACAAGTGTGACAGTGTGATTGTGTGCCTGTGTGTGTGTGTGTGTGGTGCGATCGGTGGGACCGTTTGCTGGCCGCGCACCAAAACGCCTGGTTCTGCTTCACGACGAAGCCACCAAGGGGAGGTTTCTTGGGGCGTGCGAGAAAGTGACACCCCCCCGTTCGTTTGTGCGCGTGTCAGGGTGGGAGAGGTGAAGGATTGTTCGGGGTCGAATTTGTTTATAGTGCCCGGGCTGCACAAACTTCGCTGGTTCCGATGGGTTCTTCGCCACCCGGAGAGCGCCTGCAGTCGATGGAAACGCAACGGAAAAACCCTCCCTTGGGACCCGACCGAGGACGATCCCCTGGCACGCGGAATGGGGTGGGAGGGGGAGGGGGGGTTTGTTGGTCAGAAGACTGCTGCTATTTTGTTGCAAGCGAGTTTCGGTAAACATTTCCGCTTGCCACCGAATCCGCCATCCAGCGGTTGGCCTCGGGAAAACACGGGGCTACGAAGGGGTGCTTCGATTTTCCACCTAAAATTTCAATATCGCCCGTAAACTATGCCACTATATGGCTTAAGATCGCGCCCAATCCCACGGGCATCAACCGAAAGAAAGCAATAAAGCAATCACTAGTGGGCTAAATGGCAAAGCAACAAAAAAAAAAAAATACCCATCGAATGTGAGCCGGAAATGGCGTGGTTGATTTTTTTTTCTTATCTTCGTCAGCTAGGTGGCTTTGATGGGGGTGGAAAAAGAAGCTTTTTCTATCGCCTTCAGCACCCGGACGATTCCACCGAACGGGCAGGACAGGCAAGATAGAACCAAAACGGCGGTCGGCTCCGGTTGGAGGATTAACAATTTATTCAATAGAGACAAAAGTATTGCCCTAGCGTCCCTTTGGAGTCTTGTCCCTTTTTCCCGGTGCCACGGTGTGGTGGGAACCGATGCGGAACTGCGCTGGGGCCGAATCGAAAAATCGAACCGAAACCCGAGAACCCGGAACAAAAGGTTTAAGGCTAGCATGCTGTGTGTGTGTGTGTGTGCCTGCCAGGACACAGCGTTTCTGCGTTGTATCACCGGAAAAGCAACGGAAAGAGCGAAAGGGACAGCAAAATGGTGCCTTCTTCGGAAGGGAAAGGGGCTAGAGTGTGTCCTAGACGAGGAAAACTCTGGCTCCCAGGCACTGCACGTTTTCCCGGTGACCGTTCCGGCGAACCGATCGGTACGCTAAAGTCCGAAAGGGAATCATTGATCCCGGGACGATGCTTAGGATAATGCCGAGTGTGACGGAGCGTCGGAACCGGTTGGGTAGGGGGTGGAGCCGGAGGACCACCGTGAAGAAGGTGTAGAACTTTATTTCCAGCTTGATAATCAACTTTTCACGTTAGGGCCAATTTTCCACTCCGTACGCAACCCGATGGTAAGCGCGCGCGTCACACAATGGCGATGGCAAAACGACGCAAGACTCGATCGAGTGAAAATTGGTCGCTCCTGGCGGTGCCGTCGGAAAAGCAAAAAAAAAAAAGATGGAAGGAACTCCGGGGAACTCGGGTCAAGGGAAACCGATATGTCGTATTAGCCGAGTGAAGGCGACCCTTTTTTTTCTTTTTTGGTCGGTCGCCTTAAGCCAGCGGTCCAATAAGTGAAAGCAAAGGCAAGGAAAAGGGTCCTGGTTGGAAAGGGTAACGGGTTTTCCACTTTTCAATCAGCACGCGCGAGCCGGGTGGGGATATTTTTATTTCATGCTTATCGCATGGCGAGGTGTTTATTTTATTCTATTTCTTCTGCCATCCTTGACGTTCTGGCCGCTACGAATAGCTCGTCCGGAAGATCGTATGGCTGCAAGAGGCTGTGAATTAGCTTCAGGATTGATCCGTAGCACATGACGGTGTGTGGCTTTTTATTGCCCTTCAGCGCAGGGTGGACCCTTTTTTTAGGGCCATCGGTGGCAGGGGGTAGTGTACCGTAAAAAAAGGTACCGCCGAGTTCAACTGGGCGCTCCTTTTCTCCTCCACCATCGACGGAAGCAAATGGGACAGAAAAGCTTTCCCGGCATTCGGGATAGACGGGAAGGGTGCGTGATTCGTGGCTCCCAGGGTTGAGAGGAGAAAAATCGACCCTCATTTCCCTAAGCAGACCGTAAACTAGGCCCGCTTCATTGTTCAGGCGTGGCGTGGGTCCTTCCGCCGAAGTGAAATGGCCAATAATCACTCGTTGGTGCGTCTGGTCTGGCTGTGCTGCCATCGATGGATGGGTGCTTGGTTTTCTTTTTCATGCCGTAAAAATTAACCCATCAACCCGAAGATCAATTAATAACGCAATTAATTATCCGCTTATTTCCCGGTCCATTTCGACGGGCGGTGTTGGTGTTGGTTGCGAGTTTCGTTTCGTTTCGTTTCCTTTTCGAGTGTCCTTTCTCCTTAGCAAGCTGTTTCGGATTTCTAACCCGTCATTAGCCGTGACATGCGCGAGTTATCGACGACGACGTCGGGGTGGAACTTCCTGGAAAGTGGATGGCATTTCATTCTCGTCCTTGCTGTCTTTGGACTCCGTTCGACTGCTACTCGACGTAACACGGCGAAAGTGCGTTTAATGGGGTTTGAAAAATGACACAAATTTACCAGCGAATCCGGTCAGGCAGACACATGATCGTCCTCGCGATCGTTCCGGTGCTTTGATCGCTAGCTTTTCCTTCCGGTGTCCGGTGACAATATCGCTACCATCTCCACACGGAAGGACGCGACTCCCACGCGACCTCGAGGCACGTGCTGCCACTTGAAAAGGCATTTGGCCTTCGGTTGGCCGTTCAGTTGGAAGCACTTTGGTCCGTTTTTTCGGCAATTGCTTGATTGCTTGAGCTTGCTTCCCGTGCCAACCGGTGGTTGTTTTTTTTCTGTTCATCTCGCGTGCTGCACCACGACACTGAAGTGGATCACCGGTGCGAACCTAAATTGGACCGCCAGGAATCGAATCCCAGCTAACATTTTATCGCGTGGCAGCGAGGACGATGAGCAGAATCATTTGCGTTCACCGGGGACTGGAATCTGGGCTTTTGGAAGGCAGAAAAAAAAAGATCCACGACAGCACAATTACGGCCCAGTGCGTCCTGGTGGGTGGAACGCGTCGCAGCGTGGTAGTCGGTGTCGCAGGAAGTGCCCCTTGAGATAAGGATGTTATTTTTTGTTGCTCCATCGTCCATCGGGCGCATGTTTGATTATCATTTAATTTCAAGGCACTGTCGTCCCACTCGAAACGCCCTCGGAAGGCACGATAAGGAGCCGGTACGATGACGAGGCTTGCGTTCCCGCTGGAGTACCGGTTGTCCTTCAGGGGCTGGAATTTGTCGAACGGATAAGTAATTAAACCGACGGGACCACCCTAGCGGTGGGATCGAAAGTTTGTGCTTATCCTGAGTACACGGGCAAAATCTAAATAGTTGCGCGCTACATGAACTCCAAGGGGGTGGCCTTCACCGGAACCGGAAACCGGAGCACATCGCGCTAACGCAAAAAGCGCTAGCGAACGAACGGCAGCAGGGACGCGGACGCGGAATGGTTTAATTAATTTTTCTTCCATTCCGTGTGCTTTGCTGTGCGACGAGCGCCAGGACGAACTAGGAAACTGGCCCTGGAAACGGGTTCGAATACGATTGAGTTTGTTTTAAGGGTTCGGTGCATTTGCCCGTTTGGATGCTGTTTGCTTACCTGCCCGAAAGCAACCCGGGAAATGGTGGAAAAACCACCCTACCGACAAAAAACCCATCGCGACTGATTTGAATAGGAGCGATTCTTAATTTCGCCCGAACTTGTCGAAGCTACACAGTGGTATACGAAAAAGGAACCTCAATACTCACCCAAAGGGAAGTTCACTCAAGAGGGCTAGAAGAATTCTCGACCAGCATGCAGAAGAATCGCCGTTCGTTGGCCAACATCGGGCGGCGTGTAATTCGCTAGTGGTTCTGTTTGCTCTACTCCCAAGCTGGAGCGTTTGTTTTTGTGTATTTTTTTTCCACTCCCGGCTGCGTTGTTTGCTGGCGGTTGATTGTAGCAAGCTGTTTTTTTGTTGCTGGTCGACTTGCGCCGCGTTTATAAGCTAGGATCGATTTGACGGATTCCGGGCAGTGCTCGTGAGGGGGAATCGTCCCACCGTTGTGTAGTGTATTTGATTACGGTTTTGTTTTCTTTCAGGTTTTTGTTTAAAGTACAGCTCTCCAGACACCCGTGCCTGGCCGTGATGCAAAGTTAGAAAGTCCTCCAGCACAGCGTGATTGCTACAGTACCGCTTACAGGTGTTTCTGTTTTCGTAGCGAACCACCCACGCCGTTGGAAGTGTCCCGCCGGGAGTCGTCTGGCCTGTTGGAACGGCTGGGAAAGCGTTTCCGTTAGCAACCCTCCGGACCGAGCTACTGCTGCGGTGTTGGCGGCCGGTGCCGTCTGTCAAGAATGGCTCGGTTAAATTAAAAAGCGAACTTTGATTCCTCCCTCGCCGAGCAGCGCGCCGTCGAATCGTTCTGGGGGGGCTCGAGAGTATGGTTGGCCGGCGTCACGAAAACATGGCATAATGAAATTATAAAGCAAATAACTCAATTTAGCCTCAAGTGGGACGATTGCGGCTTCCACTGGGCAGTGCTCCGTGAAATGGTCGTCCCCTCGGTGGACGAATGCCTTCCATTCGTCTGATGGAGGGCTCGTTGTGTAAGGCTACCAGGTCGCCACCAGGACGTATAGAGCTGGTGGAAACTGATGTTTATATTTTTCTGGCATCACGGCCTCTCAGGTGCCCCGTTCTGCGCGTCGACTACACCATCACCGGCGTGTCCTAGCTCGCCTTGGGAAGCCAGCTAATGTTTGCCAATTTTACTGCATCAAAAGTTAGGCCCGAATTTGGCCCTGCCCAGTGTGTCCTGCCAATGTCGACCGTCGAACGAGTCGTCGGGCGTCGGGTGAGAAGAATTTTAATTAAAAGACTTTTATAAATCAATTTGTCGAACTGCCCACCCAGCGAGGGTCGAGTGGGCGAACATTTGTTCGAAACGTCCGGTAGGGCCGTAGACGTCCGTCACAGTATCGATTACGTTGGAAGTTTGTTCCGGTGAACTTCGGGCAAACCCACCCCGAACGATAAGAGCGGCTTCAATATCGAGTGCCGCACCGAAAGGACCCGTTGAAGCGGAAATGGTGAACTGTTCCACCTTCTCGGGATGGAGAACAAAAAATATTGAAATGTTTCGCCACGCTTCGGACGCGCTGGAATCGCAATCGAAGGGATAACGTCCCGGTGGTGTGTCTGAAGTGTGTTTACAGAAGGTTTCGTCCCTCGCCGACCGATGTGGCGTAATTAATAATAACGATTTAATTATGACGAGGGACAACCTTTCGGGTGTTCGAATTGTGCTTACCTTTCCGACGAAGCTGCCACTACGTTTTTGCGTGGTTTCGTTTTCCAACGCACCCAAGCGCAACCGTTTCGGAACAGTTCGGGAAGTCCTTTGCGCGGAAAAATCGAAGGATGGTGGGGGGAAATAATCGATATCGGAGGTGTCCTTATCGCGAATGATGCACGAAACAGAATTGCGAAAGGTCGTCCCTGCGTCGTGAGGGCGAATCAATCGAGAGAAGAATCGAGAAAACGCCGGAACCATTTCCGATCGTCAGCGAACCGCACGACGATACGACGAGGCCACAGATTTTCCCCACGGAAAACGCACCCCATCGGGAGCTCGTCGTTAATTAGACCTTACGCTTCCTGTGGCCTCGAGCTCGGGACGGGTCGAGTGATTTCACGGTCTGCGGAGAATTAAGTGCGCCATCGGCACCGAATACCCGGCGCAACGGACCCATTTTCCGATGTGACGCGCTTCATTGGCCACCCGAAGCCACCCCAGATGGCCCCACTGGTGGAGATGGTGCGATAAGGTCATCAATTAAATTTTCCCGGCCGACTTGATCGCGCTCGCGCGCGAGACCAACTTGCATCGCAGCAGGCGGTGGCGATTGACGGATCGTCAATTTTTTTTTTGTTTTCATACGCCCGGCATCGTCTCGGTGGGTTTGGGGCTCGTTTGACTTCTTCCGGCTCACGCGTCATTGAGCTGGGTTTTAGTTAATTAGCGTTTGCTCCGTACTGCTTCCGGCCACGGTGTCTGGCGTGGCGTGTGATTGAGATACCCCGAGCAAAGATTGGAAATCGAACGGCAGAAGCTTATCGTGACGTCGTGATAAGACGCCACCGACGTTGATTTCATTTATTTTCTTGCTCCCCTTCTTTTTATCGATGGTTGCCAAGGCAACTAGCCAGAAGGTGCAAAGCGGAGGGGAGAATAAAAAACCCACGCTGAATGGCCTACCGTGTAATGGTTATGATTTTTTGGTACGCCTTGCGGGAGCAAAAGTTTTCCCTTTTATGACATCTACACCGACCGAACGCGGCGTCGGTTACTTCGACACTTTCCCGTGACTACTAGCGAGAAGCGTGCTGGCGCAGCCTTAACGATGGTAGAGATGAAGCGAATCTGTGGCACCTGCGAGGAAAATAGATCGTCATCGTAAAAGCGCACGCGAGCAGGAGAGAGTCCTCTGCGGTTTTTTGGCAGTGCCATTGCCGGTGCCTCGAGCCTCCTGCAAGAATGCCAGATTATGACGATGGCGGTCTGCATCGCTCCTGGCGATGGTGCTGAGTGTGTGTAGGTGTGTGTATAATGTGATGGAATGTTTACGATTTTAATTAAGATTCGTAAATAAAAATTTACACACACCGGCGGCGGTGGCGGCAAAGGACCGTCGGGAAAATGGCAGATGAAATTCTTGAACCGTTGGGTGGGGCATCAAAAATGAAAGTTAATGTTGATGTGCACCAAAGATTGTACGGGAGCATATTCACGATTTTTACGAGTTCGTGGCAGCCGATATTCGCGCTACCATCCGTGCTACCTGCGTGCCCTGACTGGTAGGGACGGTCATAATCTTATCGGTGAGTGGAAAATTTCTCGCGCAACGTTTCGCGGAACCGTGGTACCGAAAAGTTTGCGCAACAGTTACGTGCCTTGGGTGCTTGCGCGAGACGTTTCATTTTGCCGCAGTTTTGTGCTCGCTTTGAATTCACGAACTAAGAGCATTTCATATTGTTCTACTGTATGTAGTTGGTGGGGCGTTTCGTTCATTTTGCGATAAATAGTAGGCGGATGAAAAACACGTCTTGAAACATTTCGCGAAACAGTGGAATGTTTCAAGCGCCAAATGCAAATGGGTTTACGCATTGAACATTTACGCCCGAAGCGTCTATATTTCGGTGGAATGGTGCATGTGTGTGTGTATATGAGAGAACATATGTCCTTGCGCCAGGTTACGAACGAAGCATTCCCGAAATACCTCACACAACGGGGTCCAGAACACCCCACGATCCAGGGTAACGGGCATTTCCGTGATTGCTTATTATTGTAACGTATCGTAAAATCTCCCTCCTGGAAACCAACGCATTCCTACGAGCATATTTCGCGTGCTGGCATGGCTCTGGGTGGCAGGCTGGCAGCCAGAGGCAGGAAGCGCCTTTGCCAGGATGTTGATGAAGTCGTTTGACCTGAACCGTAGCACGGGCGTGAAAACACGCGGCACGGCAAAGGTGAAGAAACCGAGAACCGGTCGAAAGACCTAATCTGAATCACAGTTGTATTATAATAAAATTTTATGTTTATATTTCCGCTTGGCCGGGATGGATTGGAGTATTATTGCCGCCACCGGTCGACGTTTCTGTTGCTGCTGGTGTTGGCGTCCGGCACGAAAACCGGAAACCGGAAAAGTTCCCGTGCGAAGGTCGAATGCCGGTTTCGGGAGCTTTCCTTCGCTACAAAAGGGCAACCTTTTTTTCTGCTCCACACTGGGTTTTCCATCCATTTCCTTACGCGGTTTCTACGCTATCCAAGATCGTGCTGTTTGTTCCTCGCTGCCACCCCGTTTCGTAGGCTTTTCCTCATTTAATCTCTTTTCTCGCTCTCTTTCCGTCGAGCTCTTATCACGAAAAAGCAATATCAGGTTAATGGAAAATAAACTGGCCCATGGGTGAGTGGAAAGGAAAACCCACGCCACCGTGGAACGGAAGTCCGGGCATGGAGCCCTTTCGGTGGACTGGTGCCAGGAACCGGATGAAGGTTGTTCTCATTGATCGTGAAATGACCGATAAATTCCACCGGCAAGTGGTTTTCTTTCCATTCGGCTCGGGTGAGGGAAAATCCACCCAGTGGATCTCCCCGCTCTGCTGAATGCTGGCTTCGGTTCTATCTCTCTTTGAGGGCGGCCATAAAGAACGGAGGATGAATGTGAACGCTTTCAACCCTGCGACGCCGTACGGTGGGTTGCCGGGGATCAATCCGAGCTTTATCTTAGTTTTCGATTAATCGTTCGGCTTCGCAGTCGGCACAAGGGAGAAGAAGACAACCAGAAAAGGAGCAGCAGGGCCTCGATTAAGCTCGCTCCGTGCTGCGGAAAATCCACATCCATCCACAGGAAGTCTCTCCGGATGGCGCTGCAACTTCGAGCTTTTTTTCCGGACAGCGCATCCTCTCCGCTGTCGAGTGCATTTAAATTGCTTTTGATCGAACTGTGCACTCCTTTTCGCTCGGTTGTCTTGGGATTTGCGGGGACGGTCTCGTTGCGGCACGGAAATGTGGTTGGCAAATGAAATGCGCACCGGCACCACCATTCCCTTTGGCTGTGTGTGTGAGTGGGTGTTTCCGGTGAGGGATGTTCTTTTCAATCGTAGGAAGCCGTTTAGGAACCGACGCGAACTCGGCATCGAACAGATTGGTTTCGCAAACGCGTGATTGTTGTGTGTAGGGGAGGAGCGTTTGCAGACCCCGGAAGGACGAAGCCTTCCAGGACGAGGTACGGACGTTTGTTCGTTGTCAATCGCTGCTACTTGAACCGATATGCGTCAAGTGCGCCATGGAAAAAGCTCGCACAGGGGGGATGAAGCTAGTTTTTAGTAAGACGGATGTAGTCTGTACACCGAAGAAGCTGTGGAGCTTGTTCCTTAACGCGAACGGCGAGTCCTTAGAAGTGCAACCTACTGCAAACACGTCTTTATGAGTTTATGCGCGTTAAATCGTCGTAGCAATTTGTGCGATTCGCCGGCGTCGAGCGCAACCGAGTGGTGAATGGAAATTTATTTTCATTAGACTCAACAAAATAGTTCTTCAGCCGGTGGCGACGGTGGCGACAATAAATTCATGGCGCTTCTTCGTCGAAAGAATTCAGGAGTGAGAGCGACGACAGCGTGATATCGAGATGCGCCCTCACAAACTGGGGTGATTTTAATGGAGCAGACAAAGAGAACTTTTATGAAAGCTGTTTTATGAATTCAGCCTCGTTTGGGGATGTTGCCCCTTTATTCGTCTCTTCGTTTTCTCTCTCTCGCTCACTCGTCTTTGGATAGCATTTTTTGGGTGCATTTCGCCGTCGCGGCGTAGTGTGCTGATGAGGTGTTAGGATCGCGTGCTAGCGATAAGGGAAATAGGAACCCGGAAGCGGATGCACTGACGGCTTTATAAATTCGAAATGAGTAATTTCATTCGCATATTTAGAAGCAACACGGTCGTGTTCCCTACTCCACCATGCGGCTGAAGGTGTTGGTATTCATGAATTTAGTCTGATTTTGCCTTCTTCGAAGCATACACCTGATCGGTCGCTGACGAAAGGACGGGTGCAGATTAGCACAACCGGGCCAGAGCGAAAGGCAGGTAGAGATGTCGATGCATCTTCATTGTCAGCTGTGTTTGCAGCAAAAGCAACGACGAGGACGATGACGACGTCCTCAGCCAAGGATAATGATGCCGTTTCTTTAGTCTCGCTCGTGCCACTTGCTCGCACAGTGAAGCCGGCATTGAGTGCATACATATTTTTGCTTTATTTTAAGAAACTCCCCCCGCCAACTTCCGCTGTTTGCTCGAAGCCCTACGCCACCGGTGTTGCAAATGGAAGCGGAAACTCTTTGCCGAAGGAAAGTTGCGTCGTTGATGAGATTGAATCGGAAGGGAGACTTGGCTCAGACCGAGCATGACAGAATGCATATGTATGCAAATTAGCAAACGTGCATAAGACACACTCGGTGCTGCGATGCATCGCGCATTCGACGAAGAAATCGTTAGAGCACCGAGCTCAGATTCCAGTGCCGTATAAACAAAGACATCGCTCTTGTACCGGTGGCGGAATTAAAACGAAAAGAGCAGCAGCGGCAGGCCCAGTGAAGATCCTACCAAAGATCGAGGTGTGTCGGTGTGGGTGGATTAGCGTACCGTGGAAAAGCTTGCTCATTTGCCGTTGCCAACGTCGCTCGGGACGGCGTGGGTTGAGTTGGGGTAGTTGCTGGTAGCATTCCGGTGTTGGGTCGGTAGTTCCTTCGTTAGAAATTCATTAATTAAAAAGTGGCAACAAACGAATTTACGCGTCGCGTGCCTTCATACCTGGAGACGATGCTCGAGGGGTTAAAAAGAGCGACGCAGCTTAACATTTCGCGTCCGGAAAAACGCTTCGCACAGCCTTGTGTTGTAATATTGCCACATTCCGGGGTTTCCCTGTTTTGGGTCGGTGCCGTTCCGCGGGCCTGCCCCGAAAATGTATCTCCGCTGGGGTGTTGTGATAACGAGTGAAATAGTTTCGCAATTTGATCATTCCTAGAAGTCAGTGTCTGGTGCGAGAGAGGAATAAGAAAACTGTTATCAGGAAGCGCGTGTTCAAAGCGTGAGACACAGTGCGATAGGTGGAAATATAATGAACTTCGTTTTCACCGAGCTAGGATAATTAGTTTCAGGGGCGTGGAAATGGTCTTGCGTTCGTCGTTCGCGGTTCGTTCTTCCTGGCTGCAAGTTTTGTTTTGCAAACAAGATTTCTTATCACATGCAGCACGAGAGGGAAATGTATGTTGTATTGTGTATTGTGAGCATATTTTTACGCTCGAATGATTGCTGAAATATGACTGCATTTTCTTTCCAGGAATGTTATGCAACTCCTCACGAATTCAACTCAACATTATGCAAACGTAATGTTTTCTCACGCAATCTCCGATGAAACCTCTTTGTAGATTAAACCCATGTGCTTTCGTGTGCTGTCTAGTATTGAGCTATATTTAGGCAATATACATCTTAATTGATTCCAACTTTTATATATAGAACTGGTAGAACATGTTAAATTTTATTTTTATATATACTTTTTGTCTTTTTACTATGAACATGACGGAGTGAAGAGTAGGTCTTGAATGGTTATCATGAAACACCTAAAAAAATCTTAATACATTGCTAATAGAGTATTTTTTCTCCCTTTCTTCTTCCACAGACAGTTTTTAGCAGCCAATGCCCTCGAATAAGCGACGTTCAAAACAAACTGTTGATTTCGGAACATTGTCCGCCCAGCCGATGAGGGAAAACCACTCACGTTAATAATCGCTCTAGAACAATTTGTGCGCGAATAATAAAAGAAACAATTTGAACCTCGCGAAACTTGCCCCACACCGCGTAGGCTTGGTGGCGATCTATTATTGGCCAACCGTTTATGCAACCGTCCGGCCGTCACGTGGACATTTTGGTGCCCAAGCGCTAACGCCAGTCTGTTTGAGGAAGAGTAAAAAAAAAGCGAACCCGCACCTTGCTGAACCCGAGGCTGGCTACAGCTGATAATTGCATTTTAATTATCAAGCTTTCGCTTCCCACGCCAGATAATCCGGCACTCGGTATCGCCACCTGACAGGCAGCAGCCGGTCACAGTATGCGTTGCGTTCAGAAATAATAAACGATCGATTGAAGAGCTTCTAATTGACGCCGGTAGGGAAAAGAGGCCGCGCGCGTGCGAAGGACGCCACAGAGTGTGAAAATTGGTGGGCGTTCATTAGGAAGTCAGTAGCAAAAAATAAAAACAAGACACAAAAAATGAGGCTCTTCAGCAGCTTGCTGAAAGGCGCCGGTGTGTGAAACAGTGCGCCGTACGGTAGTGAATATTATTGAAGTGCGTTTTTCCCCAGCAGTGACGCGGGCGCGGAAAAGCAAGCAAGTGTTTTTATCGTTTATTTTGCAGCAGACGTGCCGGATATTAAAGGATATAAAGGAAAAAGCGAGGCGATAGTGGTGAAGGACAGTAGAAATCAGTTCGCTAGACGTTTCGAACGAATCTTCACAAATCTTCGGGGGAAAAAAACATCCCATTTGACAGTCCGTTCTTGACGCGTGTCCTTTCTTCGCGGGATCGCGGTAGGCTGTGGTCGAGATCTGCACACACCGACGTGTGTCGAAAAGGAAAAAAGAAAAGAGAAACCCAAGCAAAACCCTCCGTGACTCGCGCGCCAGTGGGGGGACTCGTTTATCGCGTGTGCCCAAGAGTGCACGATGGTCGTACTAAATACCGCCCGGTGGCATCAAGCACATCCGGCTACAGCTATTAGCGCAATGGCCGCCCGCAGGCGAACCGTCGTTGGGAAAAACACCGCCAACGCCACCGTCGGTTGTGGGTTGGCAGAACGCAGTGTCCGACCCATCGTCACCGCAAACTGCGCCAGTAACAATGCTGCTCCGGTCACCAGTGGCGTCCATCGAAGTCAACGAGGCGTAGTTAATTGCTTTCTGCGATTTATTTTCCTTCCCAACATGTTCATTCTCCTCGTCGTCGTCGGCAGCCTGCTAGTGTCAACGACAGATGCGGTCATCTCCAGTCGTGGTGAGTTAATAACATTCCGTGCAAAGGCGTTTTTTTTTCAGCTTTCCTTCGCGCGCGCCATTTGCGAGCAGTTCTCCACCTGACGGTGTTCGATGCTCGGAAAATTTCAACCCCGGCAGGGAGTGCGTCCAGTGTGAGTAGGTGCGATTTAGTTGGGATATTTTCATCGCCGGCCGCCAAAGTTTATCGCCCACGGAAACTGCCTTAAAGCGATGGCCGGATGGCTTTATTACTCGTCACATGCATATCGCACACGTGTACAGAACGGCACTTTCCGGAACGCAGTGGGGCGAAATTTGAGGGTAAAATGTTTCTGACAGCTTTACTTGACGTGACATTAATAAATGAAACAATTGAGTCCCACGTAAAGGCTGATGGCCATCGTACTGCGAAAAGAGACAGTGGAATTGTGCCAAACACGTAGCAGTAAACGGGCCAAATTCCGATGCAGAGAAGATGCGAACGGTTTGGATATTTTAAGCACGAAAAGCCTGTCGCGAGTAACTATGCTGAGCCTTGAGTTGTCCTTCAGTGCTCGCGAGCTTAAAATAGGGGCGCCTTCCGGCTTTGATGGTTCAATTCCATCGTATAAATCGTACCCCAAATGTGGCCCTCATTTGGAATCATAATTCCTCGGCGATGTGATTGCTTATCTGTGCTTCCCGATCGACGGAGCTATTTATTGCTCGCCTGGCTGGCTTCAAAAGGCCGGGGGAATCGATCCGTCGCCCAGGTTGTGCGTCCTGTAAATCAGCGGACCGTCAGCAAACAAAAATTCAACCCTCATGCCGGCGCACATTCCCAACTTTGCACCTTCCACCGGCCGATCGGGTGGAAAGCGGGGTGATAGCTAGTTTCCGTCCCGGGGGTGGCCAGGTTATTTAGTCATAAATCTTGTTCCGGCTTCTTGCTCTTGCTCTCTCTCTCTCTCTCTGCAAGCTGCCCGCACACCAAAGCAGGTGGAGACACTGGACGACCAGGAACATGTGCACTTTCGCAGCCAGCAAAACATCTTCGACTCGAACTTTCTTCCTCTGGGCCGGCGTCTTTCTGCGAATGATTTATACTGACACCGTGGTACCGAAACGAGAACGACACGCCTCGGCGGATTCGGCGACTTCCAAACTTCCACCGCTCGACTTTCGGGCTTCGGCCAGGCGCTGTTTTTCCGGGGAACTCGACTCCCAGCGCCAATGGATTAAACGAAGCTCGAACCCCGAAATGGAGCGCCGGTGTTTTGGCGTAACGATGCGAGCGAGCTCTTGCGAACGAGTGGCCGCGACACGGGCTGCCGTGGAAACAGAAGTAACAAAAGTGCCGGGCTCAATTCGTGCCACCGAACAACGAGCATAATGATTTACATCAAACGCCATTAAATTACCATAAATAACAATTTATCTGTTTCCAGTGGGTCTGCGAATGTGGCGCGTCGTGGAGCTTTTCGCCTCCATATGGTCGCGTTCGCCTTGCGGGCTGCATTTCGTTCGGTGGTTTCGCCGCCTGGCAGAGCCGCCTAATTTTGCTCCCATTAAACAATTGAAAAGTTCTTAATGGACTTTCCATCCATCCATCCATCCATCTATCCTGGGATATGCCTGTTTTTTGTGTGTGTGCTTTAGTTTGCTTTTCGCCGCCTGTTTGCCATTCCCTCGGTGGCACCTCGGGGAAAATCAACCACTGGGTGGTGATGGAGACGCCTGGTCCTCGCTGGTGCTGGTGCTCCGTTTATCTCCGTTATCCAGCAGAAGCGACAAAAGTGGCCACCACCAGCCCCCAGACCTCCGGCACAATCGAAATACAACAATGCAATGCAATCAACAAAATCATGATACTGCCACGAGACAAATCCATTTTCTTATCCACAGTTGAAAACTTTCAAACCACTCTTGTCCGCGCGCGCGCTCGCGCTGGTTGTAAGCAGCAGACCCGGTAGTAGCTCCGGCAAGGGGAAGCTGTAAACTTTTTGCCATAAATCAGCCAGGACGTGCAGTGAAGCACTAGCCGGGGTGCGGTCCTTGCGAAGCCCAAAGGATGATTCCCTTAAACGGCCCACGGAGAGCCACGGTGGCAAGGAGAAGGCAAGCGCGAGCAAGGACACGGGTGTTTTACAAGGCAAGAGACCGGCCGAGAGAAGTGTACAGGAGGCAACCATTCGGAATATGTATGTGGGCGGAAAAGGTTACGGTCATGGTAGGGCTCTCGGAACCGATCGTGTCGCATCCTGGCTCGGTTTACCTCAACGTCCGTCACTCTATGTGGGTGTGTGTGTGATAGAGAGAGAGAGAGAGAGAGAGAGAGAGAGAGAGAGAGAGCGAGGCCACATTTTGCTACCGTGTCATGGCCACGACTCGTGCAAGAGATAGGTTTTTTTTTCTTGTGTGTGGCAGTTTCCGTTTCGATCGACCGAAAGCAAACCACGCGATGGGCACGATGGCGAACGGCCGTTGGACGTTTCTTGCGAGGTCGCAATTTTCCGGGTTGCATTGTTTGAAAAGAGTTTTACTTGAGCCACACTAAACGACCGCCAATTCCCGGTGCCGGCTAGGGCACCGTTTGCTGTGCAGGGGGTGCTGGATAGTAGAGCACAAACGAGTGCTTTCGGCGATTGCGACGACATTAGTAAATAAAATAAATGAAGAGAGAGTGTCTTTGCTGGTCACCGGCGCGTTTGCCAAGGACGATGAGGACGACGAGGACGACGAGGATGTCGACGATGGTGGCATGTGAGAAGAGGCCCCACTTCAAGACGCAGCAGAGCACTGCAAGGATGACTGTTGGCTGGAAGGGCGACTGCAGGAGCGCTCCATTTCCGGGTCCGAATGAAACGAAGCAAATAAACGCTGACATAAATCGATCTAATGGCTGTAAATCCATTAAAGGCTAGTTTCTCACCCAAGATAAGAGGACATTTGCCGGGCAGCGATGGATGGGAATAAGATTCCCATTCGCTTGCCATTCGGCCCCACGGCCCTCGGCGCCGGCTTCGGTTCGATTGATCGCAAAATGGCGGAGGATTGATTATTTTGAAAATGGCGCCGCTCGGGGTGTATTATCTCCGACGTACGATCTGTGCGATTAATGATGATGGCCGTGGCTTTGTTATGCCGGTACTCGGTCAGGGCGCCCTTCGGAGGACACCGGACCCTCGGAGAATGATGATGGTACATCCATAATGAATGAACCGCCCCAATGGAATGGGTGGATAATGTTTTAAGCATTTAATATCATTATTGAGTGGCTCTTCCGTTGGCTCTTTCATCGGCATCCCCGTCGCTAGATGGTCATTTTGCCAGTCTACCGGGCACCACCTTCGAGAGATGCCATCGTTTTTGTCACGTCGGCTGTTCACATTGCGCCCACCGCGTGTGCACGAGAGCATGCGTATGTAAATATTTGCCTCGTTTAGCAAAATTATTTCGCTACAAATTTTATACGGCAAACAGACCCGGCTCGCTTACCTCGCGGGTTCCTCGATTTAACGCTCCAACCACGGTACCTTGAAGGATGAGCCGAAACGCAAGCGTGAACGTGCGCTTCGATAAGACATGATGAGCACGACGGTAAGGCGAACGGTACGGCGAGATGTAAACACGTGGCATCCGTCATTTTCCCCGAGCTGGCGCCTGAAGCACGTGGCGTGTGTTATGGTGTGTGTGTGTGCCTTTGTTTGAACAACCCATTGCGCGCTCAAGACGGCTACCAACAATGCACTCGAAAGCCGAAGAGTGATGAAGAACCCCAAGCCCATGTTCAAGCGATAACAAGAAGGCGTGGAGAGTGAAGGAAAAAAAACACAGCAGCAGGATCTTGACGCATTTTCCCCCGAATCGGGCGCGTTTGTGTTCTTCGTGCTGCTTCCGTGTACAATTTAATGGCGGCGTTATTTTGCGCCGGGAAATGGTTGGCGTGTGTTTCTTTTGTTCCTTGCAGGCACGCGGAGGCGAATATTTGCCGAATGAAAAGGAACATTCTGGTGGCCCATTTCGACACCATTTACAGCCTCCCACGGCTGATGAGAAACTCAAACAGATACAGAACACTTCCAGCTCTGAGCCGCGGTCCGGAAGATGGCAGGGTCCGTTCGGTTTCACGTTGACCGGAAGTGTTCCGAAACGCGGACGTAAAGCCTCGCAGTGGGACGGATTGAACGGGAGGGAATGCTAAATATTTATCGTCTTGAAGTAATTACTTCCGGTTCGAAATCGTTCCGATATCGCTTACCGAGAAAAGCTGGGATTTTTCGATCACTGATGTGATGCAGACGGTGTCTCCAGATGGAGGCTGAATGAAGCAAAGGGATCGTCAAATGTGCTTTCAGTTCGCTGCTTCTGCGAGGTATCGTTGTGTGTATTTTGCTTTTCATTTCGAAAGCTGCTCGGTAAACTAGTCATGGGGAAAATTGGTGATTTTGCATCGACACAAACGTGTTTTAATCGTTCGAAATTGATCCCTGATTGATAAATCCATGGATCCCTTACGTAAGTTCATGAGAAATAAAAATCCAGCATTGGGGTTTCTTGATTCTTTGTATTTTAATGAATTTTGTTGAACAATGTGCAAAAGTACGAAATATTCTTTGTTGGTACCCGATACATGCACTTTCCCTAGCTATCGAAGTATTCGTCGTGTGAATTGCTGATAAAAAAGAGCGTTTTCATTTATTTTCCGGAATGATAGTTTTATGTGACGATGTTTCAGGGTATATTTGGCATTGGTCTTTTATTTTATCATTTTTCCAAGGCCACAAATTAAGCGTTTTATTAAGTACACTATTTCCCTTGAATAGAAGGACCTTGTTTTAGAATGTAACTGTGTTGCGCGACACAGTGTATTTTGTGAAGAATACAATTAATTCGTATCATCGTAAAAAATATTTTCCACATTACTGTGCAACGTCCTCAGAGTGTCTTTCAGTTTTGTGCGCGGATTAAAGTGAAAAGCTTTCTTGCCGCGCTTGATTGAATGAATGTTCGATTTGGGACGCACGAAAGTGAAATGTTTTATTTTTTCTTTTTTCTGTGTGAGCTCAAATGAACCGTCTTCTCCTCGTCTCACTTTTTTTTCCGCCGTGATATTGGCTCTGACTTATGGCCTAGAAAATGCGTGGTGTACATTTCATTCGCACTTTGGCGTATAAAAATAAAATAAAATCAAACGATTGGAAATAAAATCAAATGTGCGGAAAGGAGAGCAACAAAAAAAAAAAATAACACCGTCACAAAGCCCGCACGGGCACCCGTTCGTGTTGAGTAACCATGACTGGAGCCTTTTATGCCGACCAGGGCTCCCGGAATGACGCCGTCAATGACGATGATGATTGCAATAATGTTGGGGAAATTTCTGGGAGCTAGCCCGACCTGCTACGACCGACTAGCTAGCTGAAAACCGTTTTACAGGGATTCCAGTTGCTGCGAGTTTCACGACCGTCATCGTCGCCGTTGGCCATTGGAAAACAATATCACGCAGCAATATACCGCCTTTCACGCCTCAACATGATGGGCAGGAAGAAGATGAAAACATCACTCAAGGTTTTTCGGTGTCTTTCGCGTGGAAAATGCAAGGTATCGTCAGCCCGGTAGCAAAATTGGCCCGAAGTGAAGTGGTTCCGGCAGTGAGGGAAAATGTATTTATAAGAAACAAGGGAGGAATGATTTTATTAGACCTTTTTTTCCGGCTCCCACTCTGCGCTTCGCATTAGGATGGGTGTGTTTTTATCTTCCGAAGGATTATTGAAAAGTCCAGCAATTGAAACCCCATCTGGGAGTCGGTATAGTAGTAAAATATTCAAATAGGTGATAAGAGTGACCTTTTGAGGCGATGGCTTCATAAATAGATCAATTTATGAAATTTGTTATGATTATGTTATAAAAACAGGGAAATGGGGTCTTTCCAGCGATGGCCGTTGTTTTGGAGCAGCGGTTGCCGTTGAAGTTGAAGTCGGCCATCTTTTTCAGGGAATTTTTCGCTATTTTTTTGTTGACGTGCTGGGCGCCTCCATCAATCAGTTAGCGGCGTGGTGAGGAGTAACGCTAAATAAAGAGGCCATTTACTTAACCAACATATAAGCGGGGATTATGTGCAACCATCAATGGAATCCGGTTATTGTTGTCGAACTTCTAAGCCGCTTTAGACGACGCTCGGGGGAGGTCAAATTTCCTTGCCCGGGAATGGTGCATTTGAGGTTTTATCGGATGACGGTGAGTGAATGTCGACGTTGTGTGGCTTCGGCTTTAAAGGTGTAATTTACGATATGTCAGCATAATTGTTGCTGCAGTTGCTGAAAAGTCCCACCTACGTTCCCAGCTTAAGCCAGGAAGCCTTGCCTGTAAACTGTTATCGTAGCGAGTGGTGGGTAAATGTCTATTATGTCATGAACGAGTTAAAAAAAAATGTGGTTTGCACGAAGTATACTCACGCTTTACAAAACATCCCGTCATTAGAATGACTTCCTTCGTTCGTTGCCTGGTAGGTAGGATGCATTTTGTCGTTTGATGCGTTTAACAACCGCACCTGACAAGATGGCCAGACTGATTTCCATTAGCTATCCACTCGTGCGAGAGATATCGAGCTCGTTCGTTTGTTCGCTCGTATGGAGTTTTAATTGAAATTGACCACAGGTTTGCTTTCTTGCACAGCGATGCGAAAGGATGCGAGTGGGCAAAAAAAAACGAAATTGGCAACGAAAGCTTGAAGGGGGTGCACATTTACCGCACTGCAATGAGGTGTGCAATTGGTAGAGAAATTAATTAAAATTAGCATTATCGTAGTGGGCGTATCACTGCAGAAACACTTGCCTGATTGACGTTTCGATCGACAGATGTCATTGAGAAACAATGGCAGCGCCTGAAGCTGATAGGCTTTCGGGTGGAGAAACGGAACCAGCCCCTTTTCGATTGTTGCAGGAGCAGCGTTTGTTATGATTGAATTAAGGTTCGGTTTCATTTTGGGTGGTCTATCCCTGGGCCGAGTTCAACTGTCACGTGTCACAACCTACTCTTTGCGGGTCGTTTTCTGTCCCTTCGCACAATGGCCGGTCAAGGATTGGTGGCCTCGTGGCTGGTGGCCTAAAAGAAATGGCACGTTGCCCCCAAAACTAATCCTTTTGTTCCCAGGAAGCGTTTTGTTTCTGAGGAACGCAAAACCCATTCACGAAACATAGGCGCGTTCAGTTCAGTGGTCCGCAGTAGCAGGTAAAGGAAAGCTTTGTAGACATTTTGCTGCACAAAAACCCGGGATTTTCGAAGGTTCAATTAGTAAATGAAACTTCCGTTCTCGCAACCGTTATTTTTTGCCATTCAATAAATTCTTTTATCTGTTCGTGCGAGACAATGGACCTTCCATTACATGTGGGCAAAGTTTAGTGAAATATATCAACTAGACTTCATTGGAGCTGTCAAAAGCTCTCTTCGTGAGGTGAAATGCGATTTAATTCGATAGCAAACATGAAAATTAGCCAATATTCCAGTGGTTCTATAGTTGCGCAATATTTTCTTGCTGCTTTTAGCTTTAAGAATATGATTGAAAGAACATCGCTGTATCTTAGACAACCTGCCTGTGGGTAGTAAAGGAATAGGAAAAAGAAAAACGAGATAACGAAAAGAATAAAGAAAACGAATCGTTCTACATCCAGCTGTACGAGCTGAGTAAATAAGGACAGTGCATCTCTGCTAATGACAGTTATTGATGGTCATTATTAATCTTTGTGCAGGATCTTCCGACGTTATTCGGGACTGTTTCTCGTGGACGATTGAATGGATTTCGAGAGATAATGAACGCTTCCGTACCCGTGTGGTTTGTTTGTACAGATGGGTCAAGAACAGACGAGCTGTGCGGATGTTTGGTGTAATTTCCTGTTATTAAGCTATGATCAACTATTTTTCGCTCTGTCCTTCACGAGCTTCTTTATTTTCGCACCGAAAGCACCACAAACGATGTTTACCAAACGGGCACTTCTATTCGGTGAGAGGAAATGAGCCATTTTCCAAACAAAACCAGACATGAGATGGGTTCTGCGAATTCCTCGCTAGACACTTTGCTAACTGTACCGTGAAAACCTAATTTTGCGGCAGTTTTAACAGGAGCCTCCAATTGAAACAGGGCTTTATTCGCAACTTTGTTTGCGCTCGACTGTGTTTGTTGCATGCAATGACTCATTTGTGATGTTCCATTTGACGGCAACGGGATGAACGAATGGGAAACGATTGCAAACGTGAGGAATAGAATATATATACATACGTATTCTGGCACAGGATTCGAGGCAAATGGCGAGGAAAATCTCGTCCCATTTTTCCACCGACGAGGCGTTTGAAACGGAGTCGATGAAAGCCCTCAACCCGGTGTGGCTGGTGAAAAGTGATTTTCGAAACGAAAGACGTGCGTAGCTTTGCTGAAAACGACGAAGCAAGTAGACGGTGAGCAGGCTTGACAGAAATCATCCCGAAATGGTGGACCCACTGGTGAAGCGGAGTGAAAGTGGGCTACTTATTGGATTAACAGCGAATGGCGTATTCTTCATTTTTATCATTTCCTTTGCATCCTCATCGGGTCGGGTATTGTTGTGTGTTCGCTTCCGCGACACTAACCAGTAGGCGGGCTGTTGAGCGCCCCGCCGGATGATCCGGAGGGAAAAGTTACTAAAGTAAATGTTTTGACGATAGCTTATTTGTTGATTGGATTTTAGCCCCGTGCGCCTGGGAAGGGTACACGCGCGACTGTCGAACGTTCACCTACGAATTTGGGGCGGATTAATCGCTCCGGGTGAGACGCAACTGCCGTACCGAATTTGACACTGAGTTAGACGTTGACGTTGGAGAGGGTGGACTTGATCGAAAGCTGATTATTGGATAAGGAAAGTGGAAGCGGCTTGTAAAGAAAAAAGTCAACTACAACAACAAGAAGCACCTAACGAATCGATTGCTGTTGTGTGTCAATCATCAAGTTTGGTAACTTCCTCAATCACTTTACCTGTCGCTCGGTTGCAGGTGTATCTTACGGTAACTGTTTATTATCAACGAAATGTATTGAAAATGAGGACACATGAAGCAAGCGACGGTATTTAGTTCTGTAATTATAAACACCTGTTGTTTGAATTTGTGCTGAGTAGCATTTAATGAAAGGGGTTGTTGATGGTTCCGCTAGTGATGGCTAATGAGCTGGTTTGTTTGGATGACTTGAACTCAATCTTAAAGCAGTCCTTTGATTTATTGACGCTTGACCAAATGTATGTGTGCCATTCGTGTGTGTGTGTGTGGGTGGTAATTTTCAAACATCCCTCCCGCGACACGTAACATGGCGTAAGCTGTCATGTATATCATAATGGAATCACCTCCTTTAACATGCGCCACGGTTAATAGATTATTGTCCCTCTATCTCTGGCTAAGCGATTAGATCCCGGTAATCGTCGTCACCGTACGCGCCTGAACCCATGGTGCCCGTGAATCGGGCGGTCGATTAGTTCGTTTGCTTGAATCATCAAACATGGCGCTGGAAGGAGCGCTTGTTGGGCGCAAAGAGCCCTTTTACTCGCCTGACCACGCTGGACGTTGGACGCTGGACGCTGGACGCTGAGTTAAAGCGAACTCTTGACCCTGGCGCTATAAATCGCCCCACGGTGAGCTGTGTCACCGTGGTGTGCACGTGGTGGCATCGGCCATAATTTCACCCCAAAACCTTGCAACGTGACGGGTTACTCGCAGAAGAAGGATTCGCTCGGTTGTACATGGTCCCGCTATCATCCACAAGGGGAGCGACACGTACGGAATCAGTTATCAGCATACGAAGTGCGAAACACGGTCGTGGACTGGTGGCACACATACACCATCACCACCATCACATTCGCACGGGAAACAGGGATAAAGCTAAGCCCACCGACGCTTTAAGGCGCACGCGAGTTGGAACAAAAAACAAATGCCGACAACGGATCGGACGCTGTCGCAAAGATAGTGGTTCGTCCCTGTGGTGAAAGATATCGTTGTCGTCGTTGGTTCGTTCGTTGTTGCAGGCCGAGTCCTTTGGGAGCGACGTGCTTGATTCTCGGTGCTTGATGCTAGAACCACGCCGGGCCACGTGACGATGGTTGGGAGATAGCGAAAAAATGCACGCCACCCAAAAAAAAAACACCAAGCACAAGAAAAGGCGCTGGCGTGTGTGTGTGTGTGTGTGTGAGGGATGAAAGTAGGGGACCTTAGGTGAGCGAGAGAGGATTGGGCGCCAACCCGGTGTGAAATATTCCCGTCCGTGATGGTGGCACTGCTGCTGCGTTGCTGGTGCTGCGTTGCTGGTGGTAAATAAATGCAGAGCACATTACGGTTGGTCATTTACGGGCAACCGAAGCTGACTGGTAGGTGGAGGGATGATGATGCGGAAGGTTAAGGCAAAGTGGGTCCATAAAATATCGTCTGGTAGAAGCGGCGATGCGACGTTTGATGCGTCCGGTGTCACTACTGTTGCTTGCTGGCACCGTTGGCGATGCGAGTTGTCAGCAGGATCGTGCAGTCCTCGTGAGACCAGCATCGTGGTGGACCTTAGGTGAGCAAACCCTTCTTTTTTTCCTTTTTTTTTTTGGTTGGGTGGGGAACGAGGATGATGTTATTGCTCTGCGACCATTCCTCTCGACACGGTTTCGGTCCTTTTCTTATGGGATTGCGCCTCCCATTCGGTGGTGAAAGTGTGAGCGAGAAAAAGCCCAAAAGGGACAGGGACACGAAGCCGCAAGGCATTGCAGAAACAACGGAAGGCATTGTCGGCCAGACACGTAGCGCTTTTGAATTTTTAATGCTTCATGCATCATGTGGACGGGAGTAAATTCGAGGCTCGGTGCCCGGTGGGAGCGAAAATTAAAGCACAAATCCGTTTCAACAGGCAATCGGTGTTAAAGAGTTCCTGTGCTCAGCAAATAAGCAAAAAAAAAAAAAGGACCGTACGATGCCTCGGCCGAGTCGAGGCTCACGATGATACGTCAGCGGTAAGCTTTATTAATTACAGCTGAACGAACGTACATGCTGGCTTTAAGTTGGGGTAGCTTGAATATGAGCTCTTTTTTTTTCTTCTTCTCCTTTGCTCACGTCCTGCTGAAGCTAAGTGGGTGGGTGAGAATTCAACACGGACCGCTGAAGTATGTTTGAAGCTGAAACTAACAAAATCGAAAGGGAGACGATAATTCAAGACCACTTTTGCAGTGGTAGTTTAACGTGCGAAAAGTAATGGTTTGGTCGGAGGAGGATTTGCTTGCTTTTTTTTGCTCGATTTTCTGCACTACATTCATTGCGCAAAATTGAGCAAACTCATTTCGATTTATGACGCAAATTTATCCTCACTCTCTCTCTTTCCGGTGGAGCAAAAACTCCCCGGAAGATGTTACAAATGGCCGCATTTTTTTGGGTGTGTGTGTGCCGCATTAACATCCACCACTCGGAAGAAGAAAGCTCACGATTGAGAGTGACTGTAGCAAAACCTGGATATGACTTATGCCACTTGATTGAAGTTACATCTGGTCGACTTCATCGCATTCAGCTTCCGGGTCCATTTGGTCCGCACGTGCGGGGCGACAAACCCACGGAAAACCCCATTAGGTAATGTTCTCCGTGCTCTCGCGCCACATTATGAATGATTAACGGGGGGAACAAAACGGTCAGCTCGTTCCTAATTCATCGATGGCTCGAAGGTGGTCCATGGATGGCTACGTCGATGGCTCGAAAAGATGGGGCCGCCTGCCATTTTCTTTGGCTCGGTGAAGGTTTGAGCTATTTTCCTTCCAATTTGGCGTGTTTCCTTTTTCCCCGGTGCTACGAACACCCGCGCGAGATCGTATTGACGTTCGAAAGCGTCGTCCACCATGTTCGCAAGTCAGCAGCACATTCTTTCCGTTAAACGAATCCAGAACTGCGCGCGGGTGGGGAAAAACCCCCGTGAAAACCCGGAAGTGGGTGAATTGCGCACGTGCGCTAGTTCCGCCGTTCGATGGCGAGCTTCGGACGAATATCAACTTTATTAGACACTATTCATCAGCGCCAACACATGGTTGACAGTTTGCTGTTCGGTCGTTTAGCTGCAAGTTCGTATGTGTGAGTGTGTGGGTGTGTGTTTTTTTTTCATGGGAATTTTCCTTCCTCCTCCTCTTCCGGGCTAGGTCCTCCACGGAGACAAAGTTGTTCTCGCTTCGCGCTGGTTGCGAGCAGATGGTTGCATCGTTTTTCTTCCGGTCTCGGCGCACTTGCGCTAGCGTAAATTCGGTTCCAAACGCGCGTTCCCGTTCGCATCGAAGTGTCGAAGCATTTTGAGCACACACACAAAGAAAAACGAAAGAAAAGAATGCATGCCTTACGCGAGGCTTTAGTGGTGAATGGCAAAATTGGCTCCCTGGATGCAACGCGTGTGTTTTAAGCTCGGTAGTTTGGCGGGGCCGAAATGGATACATAAACATTTATATATTTATTCGAGCCATGGCCACGAAGTAAGGAGTGAGTGCGATGGTCGGATTGGTAACGGGGATACGACACGAGAAGAATCGACCTGAAACCAGCCGAGAAAGGAATGCGCTCATACTTTATCTTTCCCTGCTATAGCACATGGCGCACCGATATCGTTAGAAGGCAAGGATCTCGTCCTGGTGGCATTATGCTTGAACTTTTCCCTTTGTGCGAAACGTAAGAGGGTCTCAAGAGAGAGAGTGAGAGAGAGGCCGATTGCCGGCGTGGTTGGGCCATTTTCTCCGGGAACGGTATTTTCTCATAGTTTTCCCCAAAATTTTCACATGTGTTTCGACGTAAGTGTTTTATGACCGCACGGCCGGCGAAGAGGACCGAGGGTTAATGCAAGGGAAAAGTTTGCTCCGCTCGTATGATGAACGATGGTGGGTAATTAATCATCGGAAACGATATTCACTTTCGGAGCCCACGTTACCCAGCCAGACGCGGTTCAGCACAAGTATGGTACCGGTTTCGCGAGCAACGCTGCCCGTAATGGGCCCTAGAAATCTGGAGCATCTTGTACCGAATGGAAGCGTGTGTATGCGAAGGAGATAGCGATCCGCGTTCCTCGGGAGCACCTCGAAGAAACAGTGCGGTTGCTTGGGCGGACGGTGCAGTAATTAATCATAACACGTACGCGGCGTCGAAAAATTACGCTACCGGAACGTGTCGGTAATCGAGAGGGAAAATGGGCAGGAAAAACCAGAACACGCTAGTCAACAACCTCAAACAGACCGGAACGACGCGAAGACAGTCGACAAAACAAACGAACTCTGGCGAAGGGCCTTCGAACGAAAAAAAAAAAACCCCATCCCGATCGTGGAGCGTGTAGTGAAAAATCTCGGAAAATTTGACACCGCGCGTATTCGGCTAAACAATTGATGAGGCTTCACGATACCACCACCCTCGTAATGTCGGGGAAAAACACTCTGAGAGCTAAATCTTTCGCTGAACTGACGAGTTGGGCCGTCGACGGCACCAAAGTCCTTGTCCGTGTTCTCCGCTTTCAGCGCGAGCCGAAAATGAGCGTGAAGATTTATGACACTTTGGAATGTAATTTAATATTCATTTATTTTAACTCTCGTCTGAGACGCCCGTAGTGTGTGTGGACGAGTGGGCTCGATTGTGGTGATCATTCGCGCATTGTTTCTTCGAGCGCGTTTCGAACACCGACGCCTGCAGCAGCGAAGAGAAGGATGCCGACAGGATGACGGATGTGCAACTGGTCGTGGCGGATTTCCCGGGGATGCTGCCGAGTTACCGAAGCCGTGCGCGGTTCGTTAATGATTTCGCTCAATTACTAAGCTGCGGACACCGGAAACATGATGCTCGCAGCAATTAGACGACGGCGAAGGTCATTCATAATTGACGCTCGAGATTGGTGGAACGTTTAGGTGAAACGGCCGTGGACAGTTGCTTGGAGTGAGCGGCAGGCGAGATATTACATCTGTCATACGGCACCGGCGATTTATTGCTTTGTTTGACTCGATATCTTGATGCGTAGTGATTTGAACCGCGTCACAGATAACAATGGAGCGTTGGCGTTAGCGAATGGAATTTGATAGCCAAAATCCGAACAAATGCTTCACGTTGATGTAATTGAGAAATGGACTGTGGCCCCATTTACCACATCTAAAGCAATGATTTGGTTTTTTCTTCGTCTATTGAACGGATTTCTGTGCGTTTTTTGCTTGATGAATAATTTCAATTTTGCTACACATTAGCTTGTAATTAGCTTCGTTAGGGGGTTTTCACCACAAACGCAGTTGGCGCTCATCCCTGGGAATATCATTTTTCGCCTGCAAGCTGGCGAGAGAGGAAAACCCATATAAAGACCGGCTACGTATCGTAAAACAAATGCTACCATATGTCAACAGCAGCAGGCAGCTGCTTGGTAAGACCATTGCCTTTTCTGCGGTTACATTTACGTAGCAGATCCTTTTCGAGTTTGAGTGTGTGCTGGTGCTGCGTAGATGCAGGGTCTCGAGTCAGAAATCAGAAATATACGTTGATCTCTATCTAGCATGAAGACATAAAGACCCAGACGCGCACTGACCGGTTGTCTGGGGTTGCTCTTGCATCCGGAACCGTTCGACCCGCCGGCAGACTTTTTACCAGTCACATGCACGATTATTATCATCGCTTGAACGATACTGAGCAGTCGTCCGCAGTCCTCACTGTGCCATCTCGGGCAGTAGAGAAAAGCTGTGAGGCGTGTGTGGAAAACCACCACCCAGATCCAAACCAAATCAGGCACCATCTCACGAGCACCATCATAAGCGGTGAACACTGGCACTGGACTGGTCGGGGTCAGTCCGTTTGGTTGGCTCTTTTCGTCCGGACGAGCCTTATTTAATTAATGGTTTTGGTTTTTCCACCTACAACCATTGCGAGGCGCTGGAGGAAACATTTTCCGCCTGGAGAGCGAAGAAAACCTAACGGACTCGTAACCGATGGACGCAAAACCACTAGGCCTCACTAGGTGGATGTTTCCTCAAACTGACCGACAAATGGATGGCGGTTTTGCGTCCGATGAAAGATCCTCGTACAGTGAATTCCAAACACTCCAGATGTGTTGCTCAACATTTTGTTCATCTCTCCGTCGCTCGTACATGGTACATGGTGCTTGTAAAAATAATATCGCAATCCAAGCGATCTCGTAATGCAATCCTCTCGTGTGGTGAAACATTGTCCGCCATAGCCGCCAGTAGTGGAGTCAGAATCAACATAATGGCGTATCTCTTCGTGGCAATTTGCGGTTAGCCAGCGCGAGTAGGGGGCCCGGTTTCGAAGTGGGATGGAATTCCCGACTACTCACTTCGCGGTTACCGGACGCTAGAGTTCGATGTTTTGGTCCGCTTTCACCGCAAATATTCCGAACGGTTATTAATGCATGAATATTTCATAACGCTTGGTGTAAATGCAGCACACAGGTGAGAATGATGCACGCTGAGAGATGGAATTCGAGGAATCCCAAACTCTGCTGGGCATGGCTTGCATTCGATTGATTGGCTGGCACGTTGGAATTGTACAAAATGAGCTCCATCGATGCGTGCGTTTTGCTGGACTGGCTCAATTGGCATCCATTGGCAGTAACCGAGTAAAACGAGCGAACGAAGCCGCGCGTGTCCAGTGTGAAGGAAATTGAAACAAATATGGTGACAACTTTATCGTGTAGAAGATTTGCACAAAAAAAAACGCCAGTAAACTCGTGCCTGTGATACTGCGCCGGCGAAAGTCAGGAAGAGCGAACTTTCACCAATTGTTCAACGGCCGTTGTTATCAGTCGTATCTTCGGGCTTCCTTCTTGCCCTGGGAGGAGTCCTTTCTTGGTTGGTGATGGCGGCTGAGCTTTTTTTCGCCCTTCCCTGTGCTACTCAGGAACTTTGCTGACCCCAAAAAGATTGTTTCGCGGATAAGACCGTAAGATTTTAAGTTTAAAAATTACGATATGGAAGTTGTGTTTGTGTGCGAGTGTCTGGTTTTCTTTTTTCTTCACTTTCCCATCTTCACATTTGTTTCCGTCCGCTTGGTATTTTCGTTTTTGTGCTGGTTTTTCGCAGAGCACGAAAAGCTTCATCTAAGAAGCCATTACCTCCGCCAGCGAGCGTGGTTCATTTGCTCCTATCGTGTAGGAAGTATACTCACGCTAATGGCTTCATCGACTGCCTGCGCTAGATTGCAATCGATAGTGGCCTTTGCGCTTGCAAGCCATTGAAAATTTCATATTTTTTTGCCCCATCCCCAGCGCGGTGTCGCTGTATCAGTTGGGCCATTATGATAATGAATAGCTGGCAATAAAAATTTGTTCCGATTCGTTAGATGTAGATTTTAAGCAACGGGCGAATTTTCCACCGCAAATAAGCCACCCCACGCCCCCTCATTCGGTTTGCAGACTAACTGGATTGCTTACGGCGTTTAAACTAGGCGAAACGTTCCATGAAACAGCCGGACTTTCGGAGCCCTGCTTCCATGCACAACGGAAACCGAACGGATCAACGCCATCTTGTCGACGTTTTCGTGACGCCAATCGGTGGACTGTTTCGCTAGTTGCCAGTCGCCAGTCGTTAAATAAGCCGACATCAATAAAACGGAAACCAGGCGTGTAGACGAGCGAACGAAATGAAAATACCAAACCAATCGTCCCATGCTACAGGGTCGCCATCTTGTAGCGGAGTTTTAGTGAGGACGTCGTCCTTGAACCAGCCGGAGAAAGCTTTCTGCCTAGTGGATTTCAAAGTTTGTCCGCAAACATCTGGCATTTTGGGGTTGGCAGTAGATAGTTGGTAGTGTTGGTGCGATAACACAGATCCATGGCCGTCCACGGTGTGTGCATGTTGTATAAATTCGCGACAATTCCAAGCTATCGGTGGCGTTTCTTCGAAGGTTTTTTTGTTGTCGAAAGAATGATAGCCACAGGATACCCTTCACACCCTGCGACACTGTGAGAGACTGTGTGAATTGTCACACTCAATATTTTCTCGACCCGTTGATCGAGGAATGTTACTGCTGGTGCTGTGTCCAAGCCAAGCCTTCCGTGCATTCTTTCCGTGAATTCCCGCCCAGCAGGGGATGGAGATGGCGTGAAATAAAGTTTTTATCTGCTAACGAGCCCCGTCGCCGAGCTGTGCCAATGCCTGCAGTGTCTGTGAAGGGCGAGGTCTTAATCTTCCACTATTCAGCCTGGCGGTCCTTCTTCACGTGCCATGCGGATGTAGAAGGCTATTTTGCGAGGCTGGCCAAATGTTATCAACAACACCAGCCATGCTCGGCGTGCGAGATGCCTACAAACCATCGCATTCGATACGGTGGCCTCTATCGCTTGTGCTTTCCTTTTTTTTTCTTCATATTTCCTTCTCGCCATCGGCACTCTGTCTCTCTCTCTCTCTCTCTCTGGGTGTCTTGGCTCGAGCTGGCGTTTTGATCGACGCCAGTAAGCACCGCAGGGTAGGAAAGTTAAAGCGTTATGCTCAGCAAATATTCCGACCGGACCGGACGGACGGAATGTTCGTGGTTGTGAGGCAAAAATTCGGATAAAGCCAAGCGTCGCTGCCGCTGCCGAAACTTTGTTTGACCGTTCCGAGCTGGCCGGGCCACACAACCGCTGGTTGGAGTCTCGTGAACGAGCCATTACGAGCCGAGCGTTGAGCATTCTTGTCGGTGGGTCGATTGTTAGCTGACGCGGGAACGATTGCCTGACCGGTGGTGGATCCTTGAAGGTCCTTGGAATTGGATGTTCGACGCAGGCCGAGAGCCGTGTCGATTCAATTCCCACTCAGTAGAGGCGGTGCGGCTTCGTTGGAGATGAAATTGCAAATGTAACCTTGACATTCTACACCCTTTCGCTGCGGCTGCCGGTTCGAGTGAAACGGGCGTGAAAATAATGCTGCTTTCGTAGCTGGGATGCTGGGTGGGTGGGGTTTGGTTGTATTTTTAATACAATTATTGGAGCATTCCTCCGACACGACGGTTAACACGAGCCCGTAGCTCAATACCCCCGGTATGGTGTTAAGCTGAACAGAACTAATTGATGTCCATTAGTGACAGCCCCAGAGAAGTGGGGTGATTATCCCAACTTAGAAACGGTCACCTGTCGAGCCCGGAAAGGGTGTAAAGGGTGGGAGCAATAGACTACATTCTTTCCGCTTGATGGATGGATCTAAAAATACGAAATTATTCAGTGCACTTTCGTTGGCGAACCGCATCGAGGGCTGCTCGAGCCGCGTTTCCAATTTCCCCTAGCGATTGTTATTGCAGCGAGGCTAGATGGTGTCGGTGGGTGGAAATAGCGAGGGCATCTGTGAATAAATAATCTACTCTACAGTAATTATATGCTCATAAACATTAGGCCTCATGCAAAATGAATTCAAAATGGGGGCGCACAGTGGTGAGCGATGGCAAAGCAGGCATTCATTGGCCGATTGGCAGCACTAGCAGCAAAAGTATCCGCAAACTAGGCCATCGTAGGCTAGGGTTCGTCAGTGTACAGCCGGGAACCCACATTAAACAGCATAACAGCTTAGGCACTCGAGCACCAGGCACTGGGCACTTGGATGATCGGCTTTCAGCAGATTGGATTGCCGGTGTGCGGTTGATACGATTTTCAATTGACATCTATCCTTGCCATTTAGCCCAACTCTCGCCTCATTACGCGCCTGTGACGTGGTGGATGGAGGCCAATCGGTGGCATAATTAGAAAATGCCCGAACACAGGTACACGCAAATTTCGCTTCCGAAAGGTAGCAGAGCGTTCAAAAGGGAGAAAAACGCTTCTGGCACACATACGACTTCCGCCTACTCGACGTAGCGGGGTCGAAAAATAGCGGCCTACTGTGGAAAACATAGTTAGCAGAAATTATTCGTTCGTTCAGCTGCATTAACAAGCGCTGCAGTGCTACGGGTTCGTTGGCACGAGAGTAGGCTGTGATAACTCAAAATTCAAGCGTCAAAGCGTTTTTCTGGCAGCGTTTTGCACGTGATTTGCTTTCCGTGAAGGGAAAAAGCTGCAAAAATAAACCCTCCATCCTATGGTGATCGTTTTTGCACACAGGCACAGAGCCACCCGGTGGTGGATCGCACAAACACAACCACCGATGGGAGGCATGTAGGTTTAATTGATGTAAAATATTGGGCTCCATTAAAATGTATGGTTTGGGGAAATTAATGCAAACAAGCCCCCGAGCAATAAGACAAATTTTGGTTTCATTGAAACATAACAATGCCGGCAAATTGGGCAGCTTTTACCGCTCGTGTTGGGTTCGCATTGTTTTGCATGTGTTTTGGTGAGGCGCCCATAAATGCCAGAGCTGTGGTGGGCCGCAAGGGCGCCACAAGGGCCCCTACCGAAGGGCCGTTGCGTTGGAATGCTGCTGGGAATCGGGAAAGCGAAGCGACGGTGAGTTTGTTTCGGTTCCAGCTCGGACCGGTAAACCCTACACGGAAACCCGGCAACAGCACTTTCGAAAGAGAAACAATTCGTCGAGGGCTTCACAAAGTCAACTACGAAAACTATGCCATGGACCGGCTGCTGCGCCTGTGGAAACTGTGTGGCCGCAAGTGCGCGTATGTGTGTGTGCGTGTGCACGGTTGAATAATTCCGAACAAGCTGCCAGATACCCGGAGGGGTGGCATCTTGCTGTAGCATTCCTAGCGAAGAAAATCGAGCCATTTCGGTTCCGGCTGCGAAGGCAAGACCCGCACGGAAGAAGTTAAACATTATCGATCGGATTCGGGGATGGAAGTCTGTACACCAGGCGGGGGAACTAAGGAAGTTCCGGTGGTACGTTAAGCGATGCGTTTAGACGTGCCGGGTCGAGAGATCCACAGAAGAGGCAACTCGTCCTCGAGCTTTAAAATTCATTTCTCTACCTTCTTCGAAGCGAGAAGCCAATGCCCAAAGGACACAGCCTGCGGGTTTGGTCGAGCGCTTTGGCTCTCCTTCCGCTCAATTGACTACATCCTCGATATCGGGTCGTTGGTTTGAAAAGAAATGGGGACATTTAGCCAAACGGGGGACCACACATGGGCGAGCCGGTCTTGGGTCTTGGATATCCTCACCATTTACCTGGAGACAGTTGGAGTGCTTTTGTTGGCTTCCGAAGCGGGCTCAAATTTGTGGTCCTTTCCCCTCAAGCTTTTGGGTGACCCCATGTGGGATGCCATCCGAGGCGTGTGTTGCCTCTGGCAAGAAAGGAAAAGCGGGACTTTATTTCTTTATTCATGCGATTTGCTAGCCTTTGTCCAGGTTGGCATTTGCGGCAGAGAGGCACGCTCGAGGATACTTATCCTTCGTTTCAAACGGATAAATTCTCAAGCATCTGTTTATCTACCTCGTGTTTCGAAAGCCCGGCTAAGGCGTGTGTGTTCGTGGACCTAAGTCAGGATGTCACGTGAACATCACCGGTGGATTGGCGTGTGGAAAGCTGTGTGGGCTTCGTTTCGAAGCGATTGTTTCGAATAATCTGAGCCAAAGCCATCCGGGAATCACAAATTGATTCCACGTAAGCCACTTGACCGGAAGGACAGATGCTTTTATTCTTTTTTTTGTTTTGCATTCACTTTCCCGGCAAAACCAAACATTACTTGGCGTGAGTAAAGGAGACTTGCGGTGTGCAGTGGAATGAAAGATGTCATGATATCAAGGGGTCGATGATGTGTCGTAGATCAAACGTTGCGTATTCGTTGAGAGTGAGCTCCAAGAATACTTGTGATGTAACGAGGATGTTACGGATTAGGTTTTCAAATTAATTTCCCAAGTTGCGTTCCGTTTCAGAAGCTAGATTTGTTAAGTGCTCTAAATCTTTGCTATTTTATTCCAAAACCTGTACGTTTGCTTGGCTACTTTCCGGCGAGTAACTGGCGTCTCTGTGTAATGATCATCCCTTGGACCGTTACAATTCATGGAAAGCGATGGAATAGCGACAGTTTTTGCGGAAATCCAAGAAAAAAAAATTCCGCACCAAGAAGACTGGCAGAAAACTCCCATCCGGGAGGTGGCAATCGAGAAGTCTCGAAGGTTGTCTCGAAGGTTGACTGTCTGGCTTTGATAGTAGCTCAACAATTTCCATCCATCCAGTGCTTGTGGGAGCTGCGGGTCTCGTATACTGAGAAATAGTGGATTTAGAACACGCTTGGTCTCAGTTGCTTGCTCACTCAAATCCAAGAAAGAAGCAACCCGGAATGAATGAGCTGTCGTTATTTTATCTGAGATCTTGCTTTCTTTGCGGCTCTACGTTGCTACTCTGTTGGAAAAGTATGAATATAAATAAGTTCATTTTGACGAAACGGCACCGACGGCATAGGATAGCCATTTTGCCCATTTCATGATATCCGCCTGGTGTGGCCAACTGGCGTTGTGTGAGCAGTGAGTGCCATCACACGTACGGGAATTGTTCGCTTGTATTGGCAGGCTGCTGCGGGATTCGTATTCGCTTACTGAAGCTAGTCTTGCTGTTGCTTTGAGCTGGAACGGTTATGGTTGGACGTCTTATAGGGCTGTGTATGTACCGATCTCACATGATCGTAGATGGTTACGTGCGACTTCCGACTCAACCAACTTCTAGTACAGTGGTTCAGTAGAACTTTGATTTGTGTAAAAACTGCCCCTTATATCTTTTAATCACAAGCAAATATTTTGTCTAGCAGCAGTTACGCCAGTTAATATTTCATGCCATTTTTTCACTTCAAAAATAAGTTTGCTTGTTTTGAAACTTACTTATTAAATTTTGCACAACATTTTTATCTTATTTTACGCTCTTATAAGCAAGAAAGTTGTGCTCAAAAGTTTAACGAAACACAAGCAGAATGAAAAACGCCTCATACTTCTTCGTCTTCTCGATTTGCTAACGAGAAAATCGGTTCGCTCGTACGAGAGGGCTCTCACCAAGACATCCTGGGATATCAAAACAACAAAATTTCCCTGCTGCTCGTCGCTATCTCGGCTATCATGCGGCATTTTCCGTCCGCTCGCTAGACGCACGACGAGCGAAACAGGATACGGTTATTTCTACGATACTTCCCGATAATTTCATTCGATCAAAATCGGTGCGGCACTACGAGCGAAGATGAACGACAACACATGGATGACAAGATGTTCGATTTTCTGATTCATGTCACATCCGCAAAAAAACACGCCAAGCACACCCCGGGGTTTGGATCGGTGCGCGAAGCAAACAAAAAAAAAACGCCGGAACTGGGAGTGGATGGAAATTGGTGGCGAACAATTGAAGAATTTTCTCGTCCTCCACACAGCATCGGAGAGTCGGAATCTCTCTGCTGCTAGCGTTGGAACACACGGTCGGTATGAGTCGTACGCAAGTAATAACAGGTTGTTGAAACTAACGACCGTTTTAGACGTGCGAGTTGCGGATGGGAATATGCCAATAGGAGTGTTGAATGCAGACGGGAAAAACCGACGTGCAGTGCACAATTGAGTGGGAGTGATGGGTGGAAAAACGGATCGGGCGATTTCAAGCGAATAATACCAGCCAATTATTTGGAAGGCAAAGTTACCCATACGAGAGCGGAAATTAAGGTGCACCGGGAAAACCTTCAAGGCGCCAGCACACGACGTTGTTGGTGTTTGAGAACTCGAAAGCTTACCAACGTGTGATGTGTTGCAGAAATATCTGCTTTTTGAAGCGGTGTTACTTGTTTCTTTTTTTTTCTAAAGTATGTTGGGGAAGGTTTTCTTGTGAAGAGTTAGTGATATGAATATCTTTCCATGCTCCTATAAGAAATTTTTCACAAAAACCCTGACGTAAGCCATAATTTTGTTAAATATACCCTCGGAAGATGTTGCGAGAAACTATCTCGGAATGCTTACTCGGAATGCGAGTGAAACTAAACACAGGAGATTCGAGAAGCGAATCAGCACAAGTCATTTTCTTGCTGGCTAGTTGTAGCCGCTAATTGGCCATTGGTGGCAGATCGCAGCTTATCTCAAGCATGAACTGTGCTTCATAATGGGAAGAAGTTTCCGTATCATGCCGTAACCGAAAATTAAACCTCCACCCATCGAGAGCAAGAGCGTTCCAATTAAACTAGTCGTACCATCAGCACCTCAGACTCAGCGGAACGTGAAGGCAATAGTTTTCCCTTCGATCCCGAAACAAACCGGATCCCAGGTAAGCAGTTGCTACCCATCGTTAGTGGAGTTTCGCATCAGGACAAATGATGCGCGACTGCTCGGAACCTCGGTAAACGATTCGTTAACGTCGGGTTTTTGAGCAAACTTTAACCCAACGAAACCTTGAAATTTCGTTCCGGTTTTTCGTGATCATTAAAAGTGCATGATGGTGGATTGGCTGTGGGGTTTCTTTCGTTGCTGGATTGGAATGTTTTCGAACGCTGTAAAATGGCCGCTTTCCGGTCAGTCGTAGGCGATAAAGGAAGTACAAGTTGCTAGCAGAACGAACGTAAGGACGAACGATGCGTTGGACATAACTTTTTGCCCGCTGCTGTAAACAATTCCAAGCATCTTTCGGACCCTCCAGACAAACGGTTGGAATGTCTTGGTTCCAGAACGCCCCGTCTTCGGCGTTCATCCTTGCATCCTACTTCCGTCGTACTCGGTCCCGTATTTCTTGAAACACTCATGCTTCGTGGGTTAAGGGCGAAGGAATCTCGGTGCCTTTCCATCGAGCCCACGTTACGTTTTGCATCTCAATTTCAGGTGCGCTAGGGTTGGGTGTTTTGTCGTCATCCACGACGCCTAGGTTTGTTTTGCCGCTGTACATTCCCGATTGAGTGGGATGTTAACATCGTTTTTGTTTCGCACACGCCCGCCATTGAGCGCTTTACGCTCGTCTCTTTAAAGCCAGCTGTGAGCAGCTTCGTCCTGCGAGAGCAGATGTCCTGAATCATCAGCAGCTTCACCATGGATGGCTAAGGATGCCGCCATATCGCCCACGGCACTACGGGAACCGGTCGTGATTTCTGAAGCATCTCGGCTGCACGTCAACCAACCGCGTACCGACCTTAGATTCGTCCTAGCCCCGAAGCGTAATAACACCTAATCACAACAAAAACATGGCACTCTTGCTGTCACCCACTACCCAACACAATGGGTTTTGTGGAGAGAACAAAAAAGAGGAAAAAAAGGAAGCTAACGTTTGTGAGTTGGCGGCGGTAAGCCTGCTCCCTCGGGACAGGGTTGTGCCGGCAAAAGATAGCGAATACGCTCCCGCGACCAGGCGTGCCATTTTGAGTTTTAAAGGACATGAATCCCTGCCGTGGGGGACATCGCTGTCACCTGTCGCATCACCGTCACCATCGTCTGTCTTTTGTCGGGGTCGTGCCACGTGGAAGCTGTTTGAAGGGAACCGTTGGAAAACTTCTCCGCTGATACTGTGCTTACTCGTGACACGGGTGACAGACTTTTCGTATTTCAGCAAAAGGCTTTTCTTTCGCAACCCACGGTATCGAAATTGTTGCAAATGTTGATCTGAGTAATAATGGTCCCTAATTTTCCCTATTTCCTGTGATTTGTTTGAAACTTACAAAAAGACATAAAGCGAACGAGTTGACGTTAAATTTAGTGTTTCATGCACATAAATTGCTGTACATTAAAAAAGCAAACGCACTGATTTTGATTTCGTATCTTTCCAGGTAAGTGCGTACGAAGCTGAGTTGAAATCTTTCTAATGAGAGCAGATGGATCAAAAGATTTGCGTTGGTTCGTGCAAGTAAGTAGTCCGACCTGCCATTAATGAAGCTCTGCTTACCACTGGTTTGCCTGTGAAGTGTGTTGCTTCAAATGCATCGCCATCGAAATGGAAAGAAATTTCCGCTCTGCACTAGACAGATTTAATGTAGTTTCATCCCGAATGGTGTCTGTAGCCACACGAGGCTGTACGATTCCTATTTAATTATGATGAATATGGCTTCCTGCTAGAACATAATATGGCTCTGCGTGGTCGTGTACGGCTTTTCCTGACAGCAGAAGACGATGTATTTGGTTTGGAATCGCACTGGTTAAGCTAGCTGGACGCGCGATAGTTATAATTGGAATCGTAATGAGCATACACCTGGTTGCAGTTCTTTCTGCGGAAAAGCACGATCATCCAGTCGCCTACGGGAAGGTGGCTGATGGCACACAATGCTTCATAGAACAACTCCCATCTATTCTCTAGCCACATGCCACAGAGTACATGCTGCTCATTTGCATTGAAGTTCTTTCCAGTACATCTATTCATATATCCCCATTGTATGGGGGTGTTCAGCTCGTATGCAATGCAAACGAGTCTTATTTTTTTTGAAACTTTCAATGCACGGCGGCGTGGTGCAGGGTTTTTGTATCGCTTTAAGACAACCTGCTAAGAACGCTGCTTTTTCTGTCGTCATGTTTGAACGTTCTCTTCGGAGCATTCGAGGCTTTTGTTGGTTGGCTTTTGACTTTCGTTTCACTGTTGCGGATGTCCCATTTGCTTAACATCGCGAGCGTACAGACCATCTTGAAGCGCGCGCGTGCCTACATCCACTCGAACAGGACATTGCGTTCTCGGGGGTTACCTTGGCCCCTGGACTGTCGAAGCGAATTGGCAACGGCACGCGCAATTTCACCGGCATAATCCCACCTCGACCTCGCAAATCGAGCCAGCTTAGTGCGTGTTCACGCAGCATAAATGGCAACGTCAAAGCAGTGCGTACAACGCGTGTTGCGGTTTTACGTACTCGCTTCGTACGCGCTATACGCGACACGCACTGGCGCGCCCGTTCACGTGCTTTTTGTACGCGCGGGAATTTTGAAGCCCGGCACGGGAGCGGTGGGCTTTTAGTGCTCGATGACGCTATCAGTTTCGTGGATTACCATAATGTTGCTTTTTTTTTTCTCTGCTGCTTACCACCATTTTTACACTCACGTTCGTGGCACCGTCTGGCTGTGGTCTAAGACACGCTTTCCTAATGCGTTCATTGCCCGCTCATTCTCAAATTTCGCGTGGTTTTTTTTTCTTTTTTCTTTTGCCACCCGATTCTACTCGCGAAATGAGTCCGAAAAATCAATTTTCTCCACTCACCCCTGAACCAGTGGGTAACCAAATGAGCGAAGTGGGAAAAGCCAAAGTGTCCGCTTGAGTTAATTGAAAGAAAACATCATCACCACCGGTGGCTATGTCGAAATGACGCGCCACATTGGCGTTATGTGTAATGGGCTCCGATGTTCGTTCTCGCAGATGGTCTTTCCTCGAGCCTTAAAAGGAATCTGTTGATAGGGAGGCGAAATTATAGCTCAGCATCACCATTCACTGGGATGACGTTTGAACCACTGGCGCGTCGTTTCGCGGCTCGATGATTGCGTAAATCTCACCCCACCTTAGTGGAAGCCCTTTACAATCGGTTCCAGCTAGCAGTCGAACGGTACTGCTTCGGGGAAGAGTAGGAGAGCTGAATGGTTAAGGAAATTACCATAAATTTCCCCGTCAACCTCTAGCGCTTCGTGCGCTCGCATTGGCCAGCCTACACACGTGTCGTGCAAATTCATATCTCCATCTATCCGCATCTCGAACAGTGGGACGTTTGAGAGGTAGATACCAAGCCCGGAAGTGAAAACTCCCAAACGTGATCGAAGAAAATTTATTGGCAGCGATTTCAATAATTTTCCGTTTGCCAATCGACCAACAAGCAAACAACTTAACTCCTTCGTGTGCAGGTTGCAGGATACTCTCGCGGTGGCCCTTCAGCAATCATGTCGCACAAACCACACACGCGGTGATGGGGGTTTAAAGTAATTTTCGTTGGTAACTGCGGTCGAAAACATACCATGAAATCCGAAACGAGCCTCGTCAGTCGAGTGGAGGTGATTCAATGGAACTAAGCGCGACGCCACGGACGAACAGCGAAGCCCGAAAGGGACACGTTTCTTCACACGAGCGTTTGTTGGCGTAATGTGACGCTTAAAGGGCAACCAAACTGCCATCGAAATGGGAAGAAACTCGTACGAGAGCACGCCCCCAACCTTCGGTGTCCTGGCGCGGAGGATGGAAAAGAAATATTTATTACGTTTTACCATTAACTTAATTGATGTTATGAGATTTATATAGGTTTTTTATTGTACATGCCGTTGCTGGCGAACCAACACCCCAGCATCGGTTCGGTCACGGTTCGTGCGAGTGGGTCCTCGATGTGTTGGATCCATTCGTCCTGGGTTTCGTTCTCCAACATCCCGACGGAAAACCAGCAATCCAATGTGCCCTTAAGGATCCTTACTGCTCGATGGAACAACGAGGAAAACGATTCGCTACCCGATAAGGGGTTGATCCTCTGCGAAGAAGTGGTGTGTGATGGGTTTTTTTTTGTTTGTTCCTGAACGGACGATGCTCCAAATCATCGTCCTTAAAAGTGTGTGTGTATGTGTGTGGCATATTGGACCGCTCGAGTGGGGATCGGGTTTCGTTGCCCATATGGACCGTTTTCTCGAGGGTCATGGTAATTTTGGCCAGAAATGGCTTCAAAGCCTGCTACACGATCTCCGCCCGATGTAAAACGATCACCACTGGAGGAACGAGCAGCACCACTGAAAAATCCAACAATATTTGACAAATGAATAATTTATGATCTGTGGCGAAGGTATCGGTGCCCGAGCTGCTTCTTCTTTCGGTCGAAAAGTTTGCAAAGGACTTCGGCGACCGTTGGCGTCTCTTAGCTTAGCTTGAGCGTCTGCACACTTGCGTTCGTTCGGTCATTTGTACAGAAGGGCCTGGTCGGGCTTTCAGCTTCCCAGCACCAAAGGGAGCAAGAGCTCGGAGAAAGCCCTTCCAGTCCTGCTGACCCACGGAAAAGGGACCAAAGGACTAGGCTTATCCGGTTGGTCGTGTCGGAAAACATGGCCCAACCATCCCCATTTGGCTGAGAGAGGGCCGCTTTTGGTTACCATTCTTCACACACACACATGCGTGGGAAGCTGGGCGGATTCCCATTTTCGTTTTATTTGAAGAGCGGTTGATAGCTTAATGCATCGGTAGGGCACCACTCGGTGGCGCTATCGTTGTTGTCGGATGGGACGGCAGATTTGGGCGGCAAAGTGCCCGGGTTGCGTTCGCTCGAGTCCTATGAAAGAGTGCAAACTGAACCGTAAACTACCGGTGGAGATTTATGATGGTGGAATGATTGGAATGGATGGGTAAGATGAACTGTCTTACCCTTGTAGAAAGGGATATGGAGATAGGATGAGATTGTTAGTTATCTTATATTTATTCTAGCTGTCGATTTTTCCCCGCGCACTGCACGGCAAATGGTCGCTTGGTGTTTGAGAGCTGACAAGGGTCCGCTGCAAACAGCAAGGCGAATCCATTCGTTTTTATTAAGACTCTATTATTGGTTTCGGTTAGCAATTGCGCCGCGCCTAATAGGCGTCCATTTTTCGCACGGCTCCAAACGCTCTGACAGCGGATCCTTTTTATTTCCACCTTCGGACAGGCGTGAAAGCCAAACGCGTTATCACTTTCAAGGGTAAAGGTTTTCCGCTTTCCCTGTGCTCTTTGAGGTCGGGTTGCATGATTAAAATAGCAAGAACATGCCTGAGAATTAATCCGCTGCAGTTTTTCTGTGGCTTTATTATTTTTGGTTACTCCTCGGAAGACCGTTACCCAATGTGAATGTATGTCTTTGGCGAAATAAAAGTTTACTTAAAGCAACAAGAATAGTGAATGCTATTTACATAGCAGTGAAATTTATGTTTTATCCCCAAAATTCCTTCCGTCTTATGCTTAACTTTATCATACTACGAATTGTGGGGTTTACTTGAAGAAATCATTTTGAATTTAATCTTATCTATTAGCAAGCTAATCTATTAGCATTTTTTTGTAAGCTAATAGCAATGATATTTATTTCCAGCGATCCGAGCGATTGAATTAATTGAATCTGAGGTGTTCCTGCCATATTGAAAAGAGAACACAAAAAACTCTCTGTTTAACGTTCGGCGGAAATAAAATCCACTTTTACGATTATCAAGCTATTCCGGTGAAGGATAAACAATTTAATGATATTGTTCCATGAAACATTTCTCCATTTCACGGCAGCCAGGCAGCGACGTGAACAATCCGCAAAGCAGCGATGGTTATTGGCCGAATGCGACACCTCCGCAGTAGCAGACGGAGGCTTTGACGGGTTTTTATCATTTTATTTGCTTACTTCAATCCAATCAAACCATTTCAGGCGCTGATGGCCCACAGTGTCCAGTAAATCACCTACGCGTGCCATCCGCTTTCGTCTGTCTCCCTGCGGGATGGGATTTCAGTTTCCGCATTCCACCGTCGACATCGAGCACACTCGTGCCATGCGGATCGTTTGATGATCGATATTTTATGACAACTTCGCTACGCCTAAACGAGCAACTTGAGCTGACGAGACGTCCCGCAAGAGACCGTGTCAATGGGGATACGCCACGGGAGACGTAGGCACTTAACGTGGTGCAGGTTTTCTTTTTCACTCTCTCTCTCTCTCTCTCTCTCTCTCTCTCTCTCTCTCTTCCGCAACTGGGGTTTACCTTCTTCCGAGAAACATTTAAAACGACAAAGCAAGCGAACGGGAAAAGACATCTGGCACTTCATCTCCGCGTGGCTCCTTCATCTCAGAGGGATCCTTGCCCTGCACGCGGCACCGAGAACAAAAGGAGCCAACGAACGGAAAACAACCCAAGTGCCCTGTGTGGGGCTGTGTGTGTGTGTGCGCGCGCGTTTGTGCGTATGCGTAGATATATATATATATATATATATTTATTTATATATGAGTAAATTCACACCGTTTCACCCGGGGAAACTTTTTCCGCTCGGAAACGGCATCGATGGGGCCGGTTTCATCGTCGTCGTGGTTGTCGTCGAGATCGGCAGCGAGAGGCAGTTATTACTTTCCTTTTTTTTTCCCGGTGATGGTTTCGCTTTTCCGGTAACCGTAGCCTGGGGGTTGTTTTGCTTTCGCTCCGTTGACGAGGACGCCCGGCGACGTTCTTTTTCGGCCAGCGCTAAAATTATGCCGTAGCGAGCGAATTATGACGACACATAAGCGCATTATGATTATGATGATCGTAATAATGTAATATCTTCTCGTTTTACACACCACCTTCGCCTTTCACCACCAACACCGTGTGCGCGCCCCGTGGCATGGCGTGGGAAGCGACCGAGAGTAGGCTTGCAGTTTTGCTTTGCGTATTTTCCCAAGACCCTCTTCAATGCGATGTCACGAGGAGATGGAAAATGGACGAGAGCAAAAATAAGCGCGGGACCGATCGTAGCGACACTTCTTGGAACGATGTTCTCGTTAGGCGAACAGTGCGCGGAGTTAGGTGCGTTGGTGTTCGGTTCGGTGCTACTTATTAGCGCTCGGGGTGTTGAGTTAAGGAATGGGCTGTTCAGCATAATCTTCATCCAGCGGGCCGTTGGTTCGCTTTTGTATGCTTTCTTCTGCTCGTACGGTGAAGGCATGGCTGTGTGTTTTTGTTTTGCAGATATTGTTTTTCTGCACGACGCCATCGGGGACGTTTTTTAATGCGACTTTATACATTTAGGTTTGAAATATGTAAATGTTTCATTGCTTGCATTATGGGTTATTTGTACAACTGCTATCATCCCATTTTGTTTTTCAATAATTTAGTATTCCAAGCTCAATCGAGCTCCCAGTCAATGCACGGCCAGTTTAAGGAACCGATCGTGAGCGCTTTTGTGCAAAATACGTGAGAGTTTTAGTTCCGCCGCGTCGAATGTCGATCCGGTTTTAATGCGAAACTATTGAAACTTATCGTTGCTTACGTGCAAACTCCAATATCGAATGAATTGAATAAAAAAAAGGGCGATGAGAATGTTTTTCGAGCGGAAAACTAGCAGGCGGAACTTTTTCTTGACTGTGGTTTGCCTTCCAGAACGCTCTTTCCGGTCGCAGCATGTGGCGTGGTGAAAGTGAAAATTAAAGTATGAACGGAATGAAGAGACCACTCCGCTCGAAAGCGGTGAGTGGTGAAAAACAAAAAAAAACTATATGATGCAATGAAAACACCCAACCGAAGACAATAAGCGAAAATGACGTTTACTAATTACATTTTCCACCGTCCCACGGTACGCCTTGAATGGGTGCTGTTCGAGAGCAAAAGAGAAAAGAAAGGTCGGTGTAAAAGGCTGAGAGAACGCTATGTTCTATCTACTTCGAACTGACCGGTGCCATTGTAGCTGACTGACTGACGGTCACCCTGCTGTGTGAACAATGAGTCCGACGGGGATTTTGTCGAAAGGAGTAGCAAACAAACGCTGTCGCAGCTAGCGGACAATGGTGGATTGTGTTTGTGGCGTGCTTTTATTCTTCATTTTGCTTCCTGTAAAACAAGTGCCGTGGCTACAATGTCCTGATAAGACCGCACGAAGATATGACACCGAACAAAGGTGAAGCAAGGCGTCTTGCTGGTGTGCTTCTAAAAACAGGCCTTTATAAAAAATATCATATACTCGACCATCTTCTGGTGGGGATGGGAATTTGGTTAAGTTTTTCCAACCAAACGTTGTCTGCTATTTTTTCAAAACTCGCCTTTGAGTTTGAGTCGATAGGCTGCGTGAAAGACGCGTAACAGTTCGACGGAGTACTTAACAGGACGGAACAGGACCCGAAAACTGATTTGACCTTTTAGTGGGCGGATAGAAGGTCGTAATTTATTGTGCCATGCCCAATAAGTGTGTTATATTGTGTGTATCGCTGAGGGCTCACGTGCTGAAGCGCTCGTTGAGAGCCGACAAACGCTGCTTCTTGGGCCACCGGAAACTCTTTGACCGCTTTTGACAACGCTTGTTCGAACGGCTGCAATTGACCATCCGGATCCAGATCGGAATCTGCGCTTAGGGCGCCGACGATGAGGCGAGGCCAACATCGTCGTCTCCCGTCAGGAGCTAATAAAAATCCCACGATTTATGGAGCAGCATTTTTTTTTTTCGCCGTGGCGATTCCGCGGATGGTCGAAATGAGTTCGACCCGTCTCTCCCGGTTGATGGATGATAATGGTTTCCGGTTCATTCGCTGGATGCGATGGATGCGGATGCCATGATGAAATGGGCTCTTTTGTGCGCATCAGCATCTCCCGTCGCGTGGTGAGTGCTTCTGGGAAGATTAGAGCCGCATCCAATTGGCTATAGGCCGCGGTCTTTAGGAGCATTCGCTAGCCGCGTCGTTCGTGATTGGATACAGCTCGATTAATTGAAAATTGCACTTCTCTTGCGAAAGCATCTTACGCCGGAAATGGGTAAAAAAAACGTGCTATTCCTTGGTGCAAGTATTGCTTGAACGTGGAGATTCAATCGCGCTCAAAGTGCTCGTTTGATTCAAAAACATAATCTTTGCAGTGGACCTTTTAGAGCATTATGAACCGGAAAACCATTTTTGACGTCATGTTTGTCTCATGCACCTAACCAACCGTCAATATCCTCACAGAGACCGGCTTCCGTAGGTCAGAATAGATCGTTTTAAATCCAGTCCCGATGCGGGCGCTCTTCGGCCGATAATTTCTCATTAAACGTGACAAGAATGGTTGAATGGGCGGCGGCTGGTTCGCTTATCGGACCAAACTCGACATGCGTTACACCAGCACTGTTGGCAAAAGGATTGAAAGGTCCCTTTTTTTTCTCGCAGCCGTAGAAGGGTCGCTTTTCCTTTTTTACTCCCTCTAGTTGTACGAAAATCGCACAAGCTGTTCGTTGCGCATCGGAAACCTATATCGCTGTTTTTTTTTGCTCCCTTCCGAGACTGCCGTATGTCCGTCCAGAAAAGTCCCTTGTTACAGAGAATGTCACTTAAGCAGCCGGGGGAGGAAAACATTTTTTCTCGAGTTTTTTGTCTGTGATTTGTTTCGGGCAGGGGAGAAGGCTTTTTTAAGGTCACTTTTGCCCATGGTTTGAAGGCTCAGTCCGAGGCTCGTCTCACGGGCGAACTTCGTCGGTGTGAACAAAAAAAAAAGCTAAGCTAACAAAGTGGATTCAAGCGGAGTGCTGCGGAATAGCACGCACGAGTTCCTGTCGCTGTTCGCTGGTGTAGGGATAAATGCGTGAGTGCTCGTGAAAGAAAGCCCGAGAGTGTGTACTCAGTGAAAACATTTATCTTGCGCTTTTTCCCACATTTTTCAGCTTCGTCTGAGCTTGGTTCAGAGTTTCCGCCTAGGCTTTTTTTTTCCGCCTGCCCACGAACTCTGATCGCTTTTGCGGTGCTGTTGTTCCAACTCGTGGGGCTATTTTGGTTCCGGCTTTTCGCCTTTCGGTTTCGGTTTCATTGTGTGGGTGTTTTCGCAGCAAAACACTACTTCTCGCGCTTTAAGCTGAGACGAATCCGTGCCGTTCCATGAAACGGTTGAAGAAGACCATTCTCTAGGCTATAGTTTGAAAATACTGTAGATAATGTTGAAACAAAACAAATAGCACATCAGTAAAAGTAATGAAATCAACATTTTTTCAGGTAATATGCCCGACTAAAACGATACCGAATAGGAGAGAAAGTTCATAGCCAAAGTATTGCTACAAATGATGCGGCTGTTATTTATCTGAAGCACTCGTGATATATTTTCCCGTTAAAAATGTGCTCCCGTTGAAGGGTTAGAGAACGTCGCCAATAACAACAGTCCGTGTTATCGCGCAGGGTAGTCTTTACTTCCGAAAACATCGCAATCTCGTGCGCGAGTTGCATCAACAAGAGAGGGCCCATCTGCGTTCGGTCGGATCTTTTGATCATCCGACTTTCCAGCGACGAGTCCAGCTAGCCACGGGCACGAGTTATCGACGGGCGGTGTTAGAAATGATCTAAAATAAGAACAACAGCATCGCAAAACAACAAGGTGCGATAGCAACCGACAAGAAATGGAAAGCGAAACGATTACTTCCTGCTCGATGAACCGCAATTCGATTGCCGGTTGCGAGAGCGTGAAAGTGGAAAAAATTTAACATTTTACCACCCATAAACTTCACGCTTTCCCGGGCTTTTCCCACGCCACGCCACGCGTCTCGACTTGGAAAGCATTCAACTCCTCCGGAGCGCAACCCTTGGAGTGCGAGCGAAAATATGGAATGCCGAGCCATGAAGCGAAATTGAAACAGAATCACGTATCTTCGCTTGATTGTAAACTTCCGCCCGGGGTTTTTGGGGAGTTTTGCAGCGGCACGGTGCGGTTTTTTCCTCGTTGAAATCGTGGGGAAAATTCCGTCACTTCGAGCGAGTGGAAATCCGTGTTGAATTCATAATTCTATGACGGGTACGATGGTTTCGTGATCGGATTGGCATGGCGGTTTGAGACTAGTATAACGCTTTCTTTTTTTACTATCGCGCAGGATAACGCATAACCTAGTCGCATCAGTTTCAAACTCCCCCAATCAGCCTTCCAATGTGGTGCTGCGGCGTTGAGTAAATAATCAAAATCAGTATAGCTAATAGAGTAAAAGAAACCAACGGAATGAAGGGGTTTTTCCAACAAGTAAGAGTCTAAGAAATTGTTCATACTAACTAAAGTCGTAACCTTTATTTCTGCCCATTTGGCTTCTCAGAATCCATCAAAACATATTGAGTCTAGTTTTTTTTTTCCTCTCTGTTTTTTATGCAAGAAAAATGGGAGCGCAAAACCCATTAGCACAAATCAACAAGAACCCCAAATTACCTCTTTGATGTTGAATTGAACGTTTTTGTTTTTCAGAGCATTTACATTACCAGTGACCAGCGGCATAAATCGAAGGATTTATGTTTCACGATTTTTATCGCACCTGGGCGTGCGTCGGTCCGAATCGTCCGCTTGGGCGAATCACATTTATCATTCATTTGCTATGGTTTCGATGATTTGTTTTCTCTCTTTTTTCCTTTGGCCGCTGAGTTTGGCCTCTTTGAGAAAGCATAAAAATTGATAAACAACATAACCCCGTGCATCCGCATCGTCCACGCCAGTTGCAGGGCTGATCAAACCGTGGTGATTCGACGATGCTATCGTTCTTCGAATGGGGCTGTTTTTTTTATTACGACGAGCAGATCCTAATGACTATCCTGGGAAATGGTCAGCAGCAGCCGGCAGGACGAAGGCGCTGAAAAGCGAAGCAGCATCCCCATTTGAATCGAGCAGGGTCTCCTGATGATAAAGCCTTTTAACGGAAGGGAAGCCCAACAAAAAAAACATGCAGCCCTCGAAAGGATGGGTTGTACGAAGGACGTAGGGTTTCGGGCCGCATCAAGTGAAGGCTGGAGGTGGTATCGCATGCAATCCGAGGTTGAGGTAAATGCGCGAAATGGATGATGCCTGAGGGGGCCATGGTTTGGGAATTAGGCTCCGGATTGAGCAAAAAAAAAAAAAAGAGCAAAACCCTTCGAGTTCGCCCACTCGAGTCCTGCGCCCTTTCTTCGCGCGTGTACCTGAACCGGTCAGCCATGGAAGCCGAAGGAAGATGGACGATGGGTGAACCAGGCCGAACAAGAACCGTAGAATAATGCTAAAAGCTTTACGGATGGGGAGGTTAATCCAGTTTCCGTCTAAACCGGAAACGGGCGATGAGAGAATCTAAAACCCAGCACCAGATGCTCCTCGAAGGGATCCCACGCGCAGATGGATGTGCGAGACGGCGGCTCTATCGGCAACATGTCGATAATCTGTTTTTATTCGTCCAATCATCGTTCGGGGTTTTTAGTGCGCAAGCGAAGGCATCCCTTCGGCTTGCCGGTACACCTAGAAACCGGTAGAAAACAGCCTTGTAAAAGCCTTTAAAATATTCATGCGCGTGTGCCCGCGCGACGCATCGCATCGTCGACGGCCCAGGGGAGAATGCGAACTTTTTCATGCGCCCTCGGTTTACGAGCGAAGAAGTAGTAAATTTCGGAACATGACCCTTCTCGACAGTCGCTAAAGTGTCGCAGATGATGACCGAAATCGACGATTGCGGCATCCTCTAAACGCTCCCTGGCCACCGAAAGGCCTAGGTGTTTCGCGCGTGATGAGTGATCGGAAATCGAGGCGGATTTTTTTTTTTGGTGCTTCAATCTTAAGCACCATCCGCGGGCACTCATTCTTTTCGTGGCACAGAACCGTCCGTCTGCCTGCTGCTGCTCGGAGAAGGAGAAGACTGTAAAGTTAATATAAAACCCACCGGAACCTAATTCGCGGATCGAAGCATCCGTTTATGATCCCAACGAGACCTCGACCCTCGCTCTCCGAATAATTCACGTGCGGCCGGAGCGTGAGGCTGCGCTTTGGAAAAATATACGTATCCGTACGTCGTACTGTTCGTGTTCCTTCATCCCACCACACGGATACACGGCTTAGATGAATGGTTGGAAAGCGTTCAAATTCCGCACAGTAATGCTTGCGTTGTGCGGGACGCAACTCACAGGACGGTGGATGTTAATTTCCTTTTGCATAAATTTCGGCAGTTTATTATCATTTTTTACCCCTCGGACCGGAAGCAGTCCTGGCGGATAGAGTATCGGAGTTCGGGTGCTTGGGCTGCCGATCCTGCCGAATGCGAGAAACCACCTGAACCAAGCCGCCCTACCTGTGCGTAGTGTTTCCTCGACGGTCGCGGTTGGGATCGGTGCTATGAGACACGGATAGCATGGGAAACCCTATGTCGGGGGAAAGTTTGAGACGGATAATGGAATCTTCGTGGAAATGGGTTTATTTTCCGAAACAACAACAGGAAAAAAATGCGCCCTGTGCATAATGGAATTTTATTTTAAGTACTTTCACATTTTCTCTCTTTCCGTCTAATCGACGCACCTTTCGAGATGCTGTTTCTCGATCGAATGCGCGTGTTTTGCGGAGTCCTTGCGGTGGGGGATTTTTTTTTTTCATCGCAAGGGTAGCTTACATTCTTGAAACAACACGGAAAGCATTCATAAACGCCTTCGCAATACCGTCAATGTGATTTCGCATTGGCTACTCGGAAGTGATCCCTCTTTCCGAGAAGAAGAATCGGGATTATTCGCTTCAGCCATCAGCTTTTTCAGCCTGTTGCGAAAGTGTTTACGTTTGGTCCCGAGAAAAATGTACAGTAATCCAATTCCATTCCGTTACCACGAAAGAGAGAGAGAGAGAGAGAGAGAGAAAGAGAAAGAGAGAGACTATCGGGTTTAATCTCGCTTCGTCAGACCAAGGGAGCACCTGGTTGTTTTTCGAAGAACAATTTCGCAGCTTATTACATTGTTCATGGCAATAAATTGAATCTTGCAACTGCCGGAGAATCATGAGCTCGATTACCAAACGGGAGCTGACGCACTATGCAGTGTCCCTTTGGCTTGCAGGATGCATCTTATGCGGATGGACGACGGAGACGGTTCCAATCCTAGCGGCATTATCATAACCCTAGACCTGGTTATTAAGTTGGCCATTATGCTGGATGTAATATGAAAATATTACGTTGTTGTGAGGAGAAATCGAGCTTTTAAAAAAAAAAAAAGGACGACCAAAACGCAGAAGGACAACGAGTAATGAGATGTTTTAGAGCAGTTGAATTACGTAAATTAAGCAAAAAATAAACCCATGAGGCACGCGGCTTTTGCTGAGAGCGTCTATCAATAAATGCTCCTATTTCTGTTTATCTGCCCGTGGTTTGCGAGCAGAAGTAATTTAAAACCAACCCAAAATATTGTTTAGACGAAGTTTATAACAATGTAAACTGTTCAATTATGTAAACTTGTTCTTCTGGTAATGAACGGCAGCTGCAACGAAGGACCAGACTCAGGCCGAAAACTTTGCAACTTCGACGGACGAGAGACGTGCGTCGTTACGAAAGAACCTTACGCTTTTGTTAAGCCCTTTCCAACACCGCAATTAAGCAACGAGATGGCACGGGAACAGAATTTCGAAGCTTTCGAGAGCTTTTCCTCGAACGCCCCTGGCAGTGCCTAATATTAACAAATTATCGAAAATGAATTCACTGCCCGGGCCCGAACGCGCATTGTTTCAAGACTCGAAAGTTCTCATGGCCGGTCGCCGGTGTCCATTGTGGTAGCGAAATATTTGGCATTTATTTTGTGCCCGCAAACGCAAAAACACCCATTCCGTTGCCCGATTCCTCGTCGATACGATAAGATCAGTGGCCCCGCTGTTGTGCGAGGATACGACGATTGGTCGGTGGAAAAGAATGCCTTCGTCTAATTTCCCAAAAGTCCCAGCATCCCAACCGGACCGGTGTGAGGTACTCACCGGTCGAAACAAACCCCCAAAAACCCGTGGTCCCGCGATGACGACGGTGTTCGCTGACTGTGGGTGGTTGGTTCCTCATCAGCATTCTCTCACTATCTCTCTCTCGCGCGCATGGACCCCCGAAATTCCCCCGAAGCTTGATAGCTATCTGCTGTTTTTACTGCCCGGGAGCTAATTAATTTGATTCAATTAATTTCAAAAACAAAAGGCGTACCCACAGTAAAACCCGTACCGTTGTCCCGGTGACCTCGGGACCGTGTTTTTGGCTCGATGGCAGCGAGTCGATCCTTGTGTTCACCCGCGCTAGTTCGCTATCCTCGTCACGCAACCACCTAACCAACTCGTAGGTAGGCAAAGGGACACATTCTAGGCAGCCGGGCATTCCGACAATTCAGAACGAATCCTTTTTTTTTTTTTTGCCCACTCGATGGTGGTGCTAGATTTTGTGTTACTGTTTTCAATTGTGGTGATGGCAATAGCGAATTGAAAAGAAAAGTCGCGAATGGGGCGAACCACTTTACGTTATTGCAACCAATTTTCCAAATAGCTCCATTTCGGGCGGCGGTTCTCGTGTGAGAAAAAGTGGTCGCAATTTTCCTGCTAGCTGCTCGGTGTGTGTGTGGATCGCTGCGAAGACAGTAGTGAGCTGCTGCAATTCCTGGCCGGCGTAGTCTCGCCTGAATGTTTGGATAGGAAAGAGTGGGATTATGTAGATGTGATGTTGATTTTGAAGTTGAAATCACATTATGCACAACCACCCAAGGACCGACCTGGTGGTGGTGGTGGTGGTGGTGGTGTCGAAAGAGCACGATTTTCCCCACCGAAGCTGGCATCAGATGGTGCGCTTTTCAATGATCTCCACCCAGCCATCCATCCATCCTCACAAACGTTGTGCCGTCATCGTTCTGGGGGCATAATTGCGCTCTCGTGTGATTGTTTGGATAGAGCTTGCTTTCGTCACATTTCCGAAGCAACGGTATGATGAAGAAAAAAAATACGTCCAAATGACGATTGTTGGAGCTACTACGTATCGTTAAATTCGAGGAAAAGCCCTTGTTTAGCTGAACGGTGGTGCAAAAACCATTTGTCTTGTTGGGCTGCCATTGGGAGGACCTGTAAGCCTGCAGGCAACTTTCTGTCGCCTTAATTATACCGAGATTGGGATGCTTTTCGCTGAAAATAGTGATCTTTTTTTTTCTCGCTCGGAAAGCATCGTCTTCCGTTACGGCGATTGATGTCAAAAGTTACGCTCCAGTACAGTGCTGGGGTTCGGTTTCCGTTATTTGTCTCGATGTTCTCCGAAAAGCTTGCGACAAAGAACCCAACGAAAAAAAGGGCATAGGGTAACTATTCCTTATCAATGCACTGCTGTCAACGGATTTCCTGGCGAAAGCTTCGGCCGAAAGAGGCAGCAAAAAACGCGCAACGATGGGACTTTGTTAATCTTTCACATCCGATCGGCCATCACCGGTTGTGCGCTGAAACATCAAACATCAAAGCGATCGTTTCAATACCAAAAACAAAAAAAAAACTGTGAGAGATCGGACCATCCTTTCCGAGCTTCGGCTTCCGGCGGTAGCATATTTTGCACGGCACAAAAGTCCTTCAGAGCATAATGGCCAAGGAATTCGACATTCTCCGTTCGGAGAGGAGGATTTTGAGGGATTTTCGCAAAAGGTTATAAATAACGACCGTCCTTTTCACTAACAAACTTTGATCGGAACACTCTGTCGCTCTCTTCTCCCGAAGGAGGAGACTATTATATTTCACAGCACCCAACGTAGCTGGCACGGGCTGTGCGATGGTCAGATATTACGAATTTAATTTGGGCTTTAATTACGGCCTGCTCCATGAGCCAAGGGCTCACAAGAAAGCGGTAATCAATTAATTTGATTAAACGCATCCGACTTTTCGAGAAGTTTCTTCATTTTAGGTGACCGACCGGTTGGGACAGCAATTCCGAGAGCTTCGAGACCCGTCGATTATCAGCGTGATAGCGAGAAGAAAAGTACGACCGAAAGCACCATTGTCAGAGGCTCAGGCACGATGGCTTATTTTGGTCGATTGTATTTCTTCCGAGGTGCCCGAGTTTCACTCACGGACGTCACAAACTGTTAACCAAACTTTGGGTCATGCGGAGTTGACGTAAAACCATTTTGTTTTGTTGGGTCGCGAAAGCTTTCCTTCCATCGACAAAGTGAAAGAAGTAACAGAAACACTTACGCGTTATGTGCGGTTTCGTAAATGGAAAAGTAGATTAATTGTAATTTAACCAGCGACTTCGATTGCCTTTCATAATTCATATAACTTCCATATCCCCTTCGGAAAACTCAAGCATGAGTGATAAAAAGCAGCACACCAGGTCAGCGCTAGCGATAGGGATGGAATCTCGAATCCCTAATCTGTGCCAGTGGCAGCAATTTTTGCAGCATCACCTCCGTAACGAGGGCAAAACAGGTTCGAGAAAAAAAAAGTGAATAAATAAAATCGAACTGCAATCCGAACCACCCCGATGACGGCAACGACAACAAGTATGATAAGAAATCTAATCACCTTGTCGATATCAAATGTCGATTTTCGTCAGTCGCAAAAATCATGAACAGATTCCGTGTCAATCTCTGATCTGCCGACTATCTGGCCGTGTGTCGGACATCGGGCCGATGGTGAATCCTTGAGCTCCCTCAGCCCGTCCCAGATTAACACCGTCCGTCAATGCTTTCGCCCACGGAATGCGGGAAACTGTGCAAATTCGAGGAGCACTGATAAGCCGCATTTCCATCCCGTAGCGTCACTGGCAACAAGCGGAATCCGGTTATTTGGATGATCAGATCGGCGAACCGTGATCACCATCCGGGCACCATCGACATCCGAATCGACGTCGTCACGGTTCCGGATAGTGGTGCTGATTTTTGCTATCCGAAATGTATTTGACATCCTTTTTTTCGTACGTTCGTTCGTTCGTTCGTTCGGTCGTTTGTTGGACGCGTCCTTCCTGCCAGTCAGCAATGGAAAAAAAAACATTTGCCTAGGAGTCGGATTTTAGCTCGTCGAGTTCGGGGAAACTGTCACGCTGTTTGCACTCCTTCCTTCAATGGGAAAGCCTCGTGTGGGGAGTCTTATCGACTGACAGTGGACGGAATGTGCGACCTTCCTGGCCTCTTTCTGGTCGCCGGGCATCATCGCCTGAAGCTGGTTCGCTCGCTCGGATGCCTGGCTTTGCAGCGTTATTTATACTATCAATATGTAAATATCTCCATACAAATGCGCCCTGGCGTGTACGAACCCACGCACACGTGCGGGAAACCGGAGATGGCGCACATTCACCGCGTCATCGCTGCAACCGAGAGCAAGACGCAAGCAACCATCAAACCTCCAAAGCTCGAAAGCTTCAGCTCGAAACGCACTACACAGAACGCCGGCCCAAAAACGGTGCGATGAAGCGGAAAAAAAGGAGTTTTATTTTGCAGCTTTGCGTGCCCTTCGGCGATCGCGCCGTCATTCATGATTCGTGAACAACGGGGCTGGGCTTCACGCCGTTCCCGGAATTGGGGCCGGCTTAGACGAACTGAATTGCAATGCGATGCCGGGATACAGCGAAACATCACTCCATTTGTTTCGACTTTATCTCGAACCCCACGATCGGTCTCGTTTCAGGCCGCTTCACTCGTCGATCAGCGTTCAATCAATAGCAACGATGTGGTGGTCAGGATGTGCCACTCGGTGGTATGGGTGCGAATGGTGCTGCTCGTTGTAGCAATGGCGAACGGGGCTATTGTGCTGCAGCCATTGTGCTACTTATTGGTGCATCTGGCAACCAGGCCACGCTGTCAGCGTCGGTGGTTGACGTGAGCTGCTGGTAGATGGCTAGCGATCCATTATCTTCGATATGACGCGTGGCTTTTCTTCGCAAAGCTGTCCGCCAATCCCCGAGAGTGCATGTCGGCGACGGCGGCGATGGCGGTACTCGGAAAGATTAGACCTCTGTAGGTCACGCTGTGAGCTGGCAACGAATTTGTGACATTTTCAACTGCAAAGGCATGTGGCCAAACACGACATCGTATCGCTTGTGAACGAACAAAGGAACAAACAGCCGGATCGAGCAGATTGCCAGCGCTGTCGAGTTCACTCACACACCCACACGGGTAGGAAAAGTTTTAATAAAATCAACAAAATTCTATCATCTCTCTCACGAAAGCTTCCAGATCGGCCGATCACTCGGTGTTCACTACGAGCCGGTGACAGATTTAGGGCTCGATACAATCTTCCGCTTGGGTACGGAGTACAGGCGTGTGTGCCTTTAAGATATTCATTTATTCCGGTTCCACACTGACGCACTCGGAAGCAAAGGACCTCGTGTGGCAGTCCTTTTTCGATTGGTTCAATATATTTCGATTTTACCTTTTCTTTTTTTTCCCCACGCGGTGTAGGTCGGCTTTCCACTGACTGGCAGCACAGTTATCATCATTATCATTGCTGTTATTATTTGCATTGGCTTATGCTCCTTTTTTTTTTCTTTTGGCTCGAACCCTCTCGCGAGCCTGATGCTGCACTGCAGTAGTGTGTGCCACAGAGCGCGGAAGGCTGTGCTGCGTGCATGCTTCGGGTTCGCATTTTGGGTTTTCATGAGAATTTCGAAGCTGCACAGTTTTCCGTGGGCAAAGCGGCTACTCGATATTCAGGACCTTCGCGCGCGGCGGAACAATCGAAATGAATTTGAAATTCTAATCGAAACTCGGCCCTCGGTTGCTCGAAGCGGTCGGAAAGTCAATCAGAGCGGACAACCGAAATGAAGGCATGGATTTTTGTTATTTTAACTTTGGGCCGTTCACATTCGTGCCAACATTCGACGCTGTGGGTAGATGTAGGTGGCTCAGGGCTTGATTAATTTTGCAATACCGTTTTCGGTGGGGGTGTGTATACGGGAATTCTGTTTTGCAACAAAGTTCACTGCTTAAAACGGTGGAATTGCTTTCTAATTATTTTGATTGCATTACCAATACGGCCTAAATCTACAAACCCACGATCGCCTATGGGCTTGGTTTTGTACGTACACTTGAGGGATCTAAACTGTTTATATTATGGTAGTTTGTCTGGTTAGTGGGCTGATGTTGAGTAAATGTCAAAAGACAGTTGACATACGTCAACGATATATTTTATGTATCAACAACTTCACCACGGTGTACCAATGTTGCGAAAGTTAACAAACGAAACGCAATTCCATCTCGGAAAGTTGATGCTGCCTTCGAACAGTCAGAATCGAAAGGGTGCTTCTTCGCAAACGAAAATAAAAACAGCCTGGCAAAAATCCAGAACTGTTTTAATTTCGATCACGAGCCATCCTTGCGTTTCGGTTTTCGTTCCGGACGGGGCAGTTGGCTCGTTAGGTATTCTCGTTTTATTTCCCAGAATGTTTGCAAAATGAGGTGGTGGGTAGTTTGAAACCAGGCTCTCGTCTCGAAAGGGTTCCTTTTTTTCCCCTCACAATAAGAAAAACAAAATTCTCGGCATAAAGCTGCATTTATGGTACGTTATTTTTGTTAGCTGTTATCTCATCACCATTTTTTTTTTCGATCGATCGCTCCTCATAACTGCAACTCATAGTCATCCAAGCATTCGAGAAACATAATGGATTTCTATTTCATAGTTTCCAATATATCGGCAATTTTCATCATATAAATACGATCCGGAGGATGTGGATCGATTTTACGAAACAGAGCCCATCGTTTGCTCCTGAAGACGGTGTGTGCAGCTCCTGCGGGCCTTCTTTCTTTATGGCGTGTTTTGTAGTGCTGCAGATGCGAACCATTAGCTGTTTGGTGAAATCAGATACGACGATCCGGTGGCGACGGAGAAAAGAAGAATGCTTTCTTTATGCAAGGATCCCGCACCTCGTAGATTAAGCATTTTGATGGTAATGCTCCAAAGCACTTAGGTCGAAGGCATCAGATACCGATTTGATAAAGGAAAAACCACCTGAGGCTTGAGTTTTCTTTGTCCATCTGCCCGTATAGGATAGTCCCAGGCGGCACGCCGTGTTTCTTGCCAAACACGGGGATAATTGAGCCCATGGGGATGAAGTGTTTCGATTTCAACCAACAATTTGTGACCATGCGGAGAAGGAATAGTTTTTACTCCAGTCGTGTTTTCTAAAATGCTTCAGGACGTTCTCAAATGAATGTTTTGTCGATACAATAATCGATAGTCCATAGCAGCAAATGGATGGAAATTATATGAATGTAGATTTTCACGTTGGAGAAGCACTACAATAAATACAGTCAAAGGATTCACGAGGGTTTGTAAGTTATTCAATCGATACAGTTTATGCCAAGATCACTTCCAAGGTCCTTTCAAGATGCTTGATGTGCATTTTTTCACTATTCTTGAGACGAAAAAGCACCAGAGCTGTGGTGCATTAAAGGAACTTTGAAATTGATGGCTCTGACACTTGAAACGACTCTGCTCCTGCAGATGGATGCTGCAAAAAACCCTTCTGCTACACGCTGCGATGCGCTCGATAGTGGGTAATGCAGGTAGCAGCAAAACATTTTCTACCCGGTGTTGTAAACTCATTGGCGCGAGACAATGAAGTCTGCGTTTCTCGTTGTGTAGCGCAAATACAAGCAAACCGTGCAGAAAAAATGACATTTTGTTTACATTAGTCGCTCTGGCTTTGGGGCGCGTTTACGCTTTTTACGGGTCGCAATTTTTCGCCTCAACGAACGCCGAGACCAGCCGAGAAGCCGTGAATTCCGAGAACGCTGGGAAATGCCTCAAATGTCCAACAACTGACTCACAAACACACACACACACAAACAGCTATCCTAGCTGCTTGTGTAGATGCGCGCAATCATCGCGCGAACGGGCACGGGACCAAATCTGGATCCCGGGAAATTGCTTATCCTTTCGAAGCGCAAAAGAAGCGCTCTATGACGCGCATCGACGACCCCAAACCGCTCGTCGGCTAGCTAGCTAGCGCAAAGGAAATGGAAATGAAGGAAAAACCGTGCCACACGCATCGCCCTAGCGACGCCGGGCCTCGTTCAAGCGTTCGGGCCAGCGGGAGGACAGAAATTTATTCTGCATGTAATTTCGCCTTAATTGAATTACGCTTGTGTTTTTTTATTTGCGCTTTCGGTGTGCTTTTTTATTAAATTTACATTGATTTTTGTGCTTCTCCTCTTTGCGCCGCGAGGCGACAACAGCAGCCACGCTCGACACCACACTCTGACAGTGACGCAAAAAGGGACACCATTTTTTCGCACTACCTTGTAGAGCCAGTCCTGCGAGAACCATTGCTCGTTGGGTGGACTGGCGAAGCGGATTTAGATTGGCTCGGGCCAGAAGGACACGAACCAGCGGGAAAACAGCCCCGGTCGCTCCCGAGACCAGCGAGTGATGCAACAGGATAATCATTATCGGGGCTCTCTATTTTCTATCCGGTGCTGTGCCGGAGCTACTGATGGATGGATTGATCGGTTTATGCACGAACCGGTGGATGGCGATTGCATGAGGACGATAACGACAGCCGTCGGGTGGGTTTTTATTTACGCGCACCGCAATTCTCGCTTCCCGGAGCACTCAAGTTCCTCGAAACCCCAAACCCAACCAACCGACCGACCGACCGGACACTGGGGATCAAAAATGACAAATTTGATAACGTCAAAATGTACTGATAACGTGCTTTGATTCGGCGTTTTGTTTATCTTCCGACCATGGCCCGATGGCTGTTGGTTGTGGGGCGTAAAAGCATCACCGGAATGGGCAGTTTTTTGCTCTCTTTTTCTTTCGTTTTGAGTACGTCAGACGAACCCAGATCCTGGTGGTGGGTGGGTGGTATTGTCAAACAGAAAAGAAAAAAAATGCGACACCTCGACAACGCCTTTGAAGGTTGGAAGGCTACGACCAAACGGCTCGCTGTGTGTACCTTGTGGATTGGATCATGTCAAAAACACACAAGGATGGGTCAGGTTTTTTTTGGTGTCTTCTCTCGCACACTGGCGTTGTGCCACATTTTTCACTCGTTAGCACGTCCATCGTCTGTCGGTCAGCGTAATTAGATTATAAATGTGACAGGCCAGTGTGCCCGGGAACGTAATGAAAGATTAATTAAACCGTTTGCTCTGGAGCGCATCGGCTGCAAAGATTTTTGCTACTTTGCTAACGGGCATTCCCGACACACACAAAAAAAAAGAGGGCAAGGATTCATGTTTTTGATGGCGCATGTTTGTGCAATTATTTGCGATTCCTTCTGGCGATGCGTTCGACCAACAGCAAACAAACCAAAAATGTATTTCGCATTTTCTGTCCAAACCGGTCCCTGTAACGCCTAGTGCCGTCGTCGGGTAAATGGCTCTTTTAAGGTGGATTTTTTCTCTCTCTCTCTCTCTCTCTCTCTTCTGACCAACAGTCAGCGTTCCACAAATTGGAACATTCAGACCAGCGCCGTTCTGGGCGTCCCGTTACGAGCAATATAATTCGCGCACAGCCGGCTATTAGGGCCGGTGCTCGAACAACTCCAACAGCTACTGCACGCTACGTACCACCAAAGGCCACCGTGTACTGGCCATAGAGTAATAAATTATTCCCCGGTAATGCCCATCGATGGTGGTGGGCTGTGGGTTCATAAACTCCTGCGTCTGCCTTTCGTTTGGGGCCGATGTTTCACCCAAACCCTGACCTCTCGAATCCTCGCTGTGAAGTCCTCGCCAGCGCCAACACGTGGTGTGCTCGAAAAAGAAGGGCGGAACAGGGCTGGAAATTGCTTACAGGATCGTTTTCACCTTCCGACCGGCATTTTCCGAAAGGGTTCGCCGCGGGAATCCAATACCTCCCCAGACACACTGGGCTCGTGGTGCGGTCTGGTGCTGGCACCAGGCTCCATAAGCACTTTTCCGGAGCAGTTCCACCGCGGCGTGACAAATCGGTTTTGAATCAGTGGTTCACACCCTCTACGGGACAAGGACGATGGCGTTCATGTGAGTGTGTAATTGTCATCCTCTCACCCATCGTCGGTGGGTCCTTGAGGAACGGAATCAAGCTGTTTTGAGTCCGCTCAACTATGGATTTCGAGCGAGCAAAACGTGAAACAGATAGCGTGAAGCGTGAGATGGTGGAAATTCGACATTTTGTCCACGTTATTTCTCGAAGTGCAAAGTCCCCTTTGCGGGTGCTACATAAACTACAGTCGTGCGTGAATGTACGTATTAAAGGTGTAACAGGGCATGTAAAACCCTCGAAGCAGCGAGAGCAGCGCAAAGAAGTGCCAATGGAACGGAGTGGAGAGAGTCCTCTTCAGTCGGCGACGAGACGACGGACAGTCGGAAGCCGGATACAACGGCACACATACACAGGGCAAGCGAGAAATGCAATCCTTCTCCAGGATCACACCCTAGTGCTGGTGCTGTAATTTTCCTACCGGCAGGCAATCCAAAGCACACCACACCGACCAGTCCTTGGAAGTAGTTTGGCTTGTTGAATGGTCGAGGCCGAGATCGTTCGCTGTGTTTGCGGAATTGCGCATTCCACCCAGTGCCCTTTTGCAAGGACTTTCTGTGTGTGCGTGTGTGGTCGTTGGTGAAGGAGTTTTGTGAAGCGCCGGCTTGCAAACTACCAGAGAAAAGCACTCGAACGTTGGTCCTGAGGGCAGCAGCACGTATGGGCGCTTGTTTGAAGTTGGTGGTGCACATTTTTCGTGGTACCACGCCAAAAGGCTTCCCAGAGGTGGGCTACTGGTTGCGCGCGGCACAACGACTGGCAGAAGGGGTGCCATGTTATGATTAGGAATTTATTGTAATAACACCTCTAAACGGTTTCATGCTTCGCCGTGCTACACAACACCCCGTATTCGGGATGATAAATGGGCTTTACCATCGACCGACCGAGTGCTGCTTTTTACCGGTTTCTGTAGACGAAGCTCCATTACACGCCCTCGACGAATTCTAATTTGACGGATATCGCGGAAAATCACGACCGAACGTTACGTTGGAAGCGGGGCGTCTTTTTCGCCAACTTTCGAGTAGGGCGAAGCGCGTTTCTATGCTGATTTCGTTCGCCATTACCAGCGCAAGGGCGATGTTGACGGTGCTGACGACTCCACTTGCCCAGTTCGTGGCTGTTCGTGGCACGTGACAATCCTTCGGGGGGAAACAAGCCACGGTTAAGCGATTCGATTAACCGATGGAAGTGATTTTTGGAACGCGAGCTTCATCGCAGGTCCTTGGCGGTGGAAAAGCGATGTCCCCTTTGGGAAAAGCGTCCGGTGGTCGGCTTCTCCGACTTCCGGGAAGGCAACAGAGCAAAATGGAAACACATACGCGTGTGGTGTGTGAAGATTCGATGAATTGTTGAGGGACTGGTCCATGTTTCATTTGAAGCTCACGCACGCTTCCCGCGCGTGTGTGTGTGTGTGATTTTGTGGCCTTTTTGGGATTTACGACCGAAAATGGAGGTGGCTGGCTCGCGAGCAGTTTCCTGTCGTGTGCGAATGACGGGTTGCGTACGTCAAACCGTCTTCATCAGGGAAAACCTACCCACCGTGCGTGCGTCTTTTCGACTTTTTCTTCCCGCCCCAAAAGCCTTCCGTTCCCGCCATTCCAACTGCGGAAAGCGGCCCTCGACCTCGAACCAACAAGGGAAATCGTTTGGAAATGCTAATTGAAACAAGCTTTCAAATCAACTGAGAAAAGCCGCCCGAATTTGTAAGACGGTAGAACACCCGCGCTCGTTCGCTCGCTGAAAGGTTCTTCGCTTGTGTTTTGCCGTTTGCTTTCATCTCCGGACAGGTTTTGGGAGCGCAGCAGACCTTCGTAAGATGTTTTCGGTGGCTGGTCGTGTTGCTTTAGCGATCAAATTTGCCACAAATTTCCGTTCGCCTTTTTTTTCCTCGTACTGCTGCATCGCTGCCAACTGCTCGAAGGTATAGGGGAAGGTTTTTTGTTTCCATGTTTCCTTTCGAAACATGATATGGGTTGAGCGGATGCTCTAAAACATAGTTGTTCACTTTCTGCAAATGGTACGGCTCGGGAAAATCTGCTTATCTGCTCTGAAGGCGTCTGACCTTGTTTGAAACTCATCCGAGAACCAATAAGCGCGCGAACGGATCCGTTTGCTGCTCGTTGCGTGAACTTTCTAACCATTTATGTTGTCGCTTTTTTTTCTCCCCTGTTCGTTTCAGGTATGTGTGCTGTTCGTCTTTGCAGGCGTTTTGTAGTGGAGATCGGTCACGCCAAAAACAGGTTCAGGTTCCAGCATGAGGGGATGAGTTAGCTGAAAGTACGATTCAATCAATCGCCGCGAGAGAACGGCGAAAATGCTTTCGCCAGCAGATTAAGAGCTTTTCCAGAATGCTACCTAAGTGCGCGGAAAACGTTGTGGCGCCATTCTCCAGACACGCCGAGCAGCCAGAACGACTTGGGTTTGACGTGATGATTTTTAATCCACCCGGTTCCGGTCACATCTAAAATCTCTACCGAGCGATCCCATTGTCCAGGAAAACTTTTCATTCGGAAAACGCCACTCCGCTCTTAACTTTCGGTGGCCAACGATCCTCGCATTCGCAGGTTTTTGGCGCAAGCTTCGCTCCACGCAGCTGCCGATTTGGGAGCACTTTCCCACGACCGTAGCACAACCATCGATGCATTGAGATTTCATTGATGTAGCCGCTTGGCTGCTGTTGGCCCAATGTCGTCCATTAGGCGAGCTCCGACTGCTCCGATCACACGGGGGCTCATCAAACAACAAACTTCACTTTACCATGGCTTCGGTCAAAACACGCAAAGCATCTCTCCGGTTGGTGGAGATTTAGTCGAAGCGTATGGTAAGCTCCAACCGACCGACGACCGACGACCGAAGAACGCAAAGCGATGAGAGCGAGCCTTTTGTCCCCATTTTAGGGCAAATTTTCTAATGAAAAAAAAAGGACGTCTCGTTCGTTGGCGACGTTGTCGGAGATAATGATTTTTCGTGTCGTGTCTGATCACAGCGGGATTACCCGATTAGGAAAACGTCAGAGAAATCAAGTAATGGAATGCGTGATTGAGTGTTTTCGTCATCCTGACAACTTCGTTTACGGAAAGGTTCGTTGGCTCATCGCTGGAGTAGCAACGGTGGAAAATCGCAAACAGATTTTGGGCCATTTTTTAATTGAACGTTTGCGTATGAGCTTCATGGATTACGTCGTATTGCGTGTGGTTTTCTCGCAATTGCTTTTTCGTCAAGTTCAACAAGCTACCCTTTATTGGTCCTTTTCTGTGTTGGTCTTAAGAATGCTTCTACGTAAGCTTGATCATGATTTCTCGAAAGTGTATTACAGGTAATATTCTTATCCAAGTGCGTTAGCGTCTGAATTTATTCTGAATGCAATCGTTTTATTCGTGGTATAAATGCGGTTGGTAATGGTAATGGATTCATTCCAGAAAGACTACATGCTTCGCAGTATGTAAATGGTTTAGTGGTTACTTGAAGCAATTTCTTAAATAAATGAAATTTGCAACCTCGAATTTTTCGTCGCTGGTTCACGCTACATGCATCACAAAAATTCTCAAACATAATTCACCTTTTGCCAAGAAAAACGTTGAGCTCTAACTCACAGGACGAAACTGCTGCAGATTGGAAAAGGGAGAGAAAAGTGCGGCCAACAAGCCTGTTGTTTTCTTTCGACATGCGCAAAAATACCCAATCGCTTTGCGGGAAAACGCAATAAAGATGACATTTCTCATACAAACTTCGTCAAACTGTGTCTCACGGTTCGCGTAAGCCACGTAGCAAACCCACCCCGAAAGCGACAATGACAGTTGATGTAAAAGGAAAAGAAGGAAATGAAGAGGAAAACAATTCCAGCCTACCCTCCCACATAAGGACATTTCAATCAAATTGTGCGGGAAAAAGTTTCCTCCCCCGATTGATCGCTTTCGGAAAATCCAACTCTCCGGACAGAAGGGGCGCTGAAGGGATAATAAGATGAAAACCACCGTAAACGGGACCGTTTGATGGGCCGTTTATGGGGCGCACTTTAAAAGCACGCGCCCGCGCCCGCGCGTGTGTGTGTGGGCGTTTGAGAGTGTAAGTGCTCGTTTTTGTTGCGGCGCTCGGAAAACCGTGAACCGTGAATGACACGGTTTTGTCACGCTGTTGAAAATAAGAAGGACAACAACAACGAAGAAAGAAAAAAATGCTATCGTTCGTGTTGTTTCCAACGCATGAAGACATTGAGGCCGCGGTGTCGATGTTCTGGCACCGGCGACATAAGGCCGCGAACTGGTTTGGAACTTTTCGCCCCTCAAAAAAAAAAAAAAAAAAGGGGGGGTGGAAGAAAATTGAATATAGGTGTCGATTGATTGTTATTTTCCCTCCGCCTACGCTGGCATTTCGTTACGTTCAACTCGTTCGCAATCAACCGTTTGATCGTTCTTTTGAACGTTCCCAGGTGAGGCATAGCCGACCCACCGGCATTAGGTTATCGGGAAAGTCAGCGTCCTTTTTCGTTTTTGTTCATCGATGGTGATCGATTTTGGCTGTTTTGAAATGAAAATCCACTCGTTTTGCGTGTTTTGGTAAACTAAACTCACGTACGCTTAAACTTTGTAGTTTCACAGAGCTCACCGATGCCCGAATAAGCGCGCTCAGCCAGTCGATTCAGCGCAAGTGTGAATGTTTTCCGCACAGGTGCGCCCGCTACGAGCCGGTGTTGTGGCGGCGGTAGCATTATAACATCATTGTTATTATGTTTCATTCAATTTCCACCCGCTGCCGGTTCCGGCCGGCGTCTCGATTTGATTAGATTTTCGATAGCTCGTTTACGGGTTTGATGTTTTATTTATAAACATAATCGTTTGAAGCGCGTCGGTAGCCTCGGCGGAAACCCCCGGTCTGGTGGGTGGGTGGTGATAGGATTTTCCACACACGTTTCAACCCTTCACTCGCATTCGAGCTCGGGAAAAACGGCCTCGGGAAAATAGCTCGTTTTACTCGTATCGATCGATCGATTACAACGGGGGCCCTTTTTCCATTTCCCACCCTTGACATTGATCGACGCAAAGCGGGTGCAAAGTGCGTGCGTGTGTGTGTGTGTTGATGCCACGTGTCATTCGATGAACGCGCGGACGATCGTGCTTGGCTTCGGCTTTGTTGTGGCTTTTCAACCGGAGTCTTTTCCGGATCCGGCTGACAAAGGGGACAGTGTGTGTGTGCATCGAGCAGTTGCTTAACGAGGAAAACACGAAAACAAAGCAGAAAGAGCCAATCACACCGGATGCCGACGTTAGAAGAAGGTGGTCCTTTTAGCCAGGCAGCATGCGTACTTGTTGCAGACGCGCACCAAGTACGCAAACAGAACGCCGGGTATCCGGCAAAGTGTTAACTGTTCCACCCCCACACACAGTTGGCGTGTCAGAAGGACAATTAGTCAGTGAGCCAGTTAGCTGCGGCTGGACGGCAGTGGTGTGGCGTGACTTAGACTATGCTTACACCGAACCAACGCCGCCAGCATCAAGTTGGGCTACACCCGGCAGAGCGTTCCCCTTTCAGTGGAATGGTCCCTTTTTGTCCACGCTCCGTTTCTCGAAGAAAGTCAAAGCTCAAACAAGGGCTGATTGTTTACAGTGACGGAAGGCGCGTGTGGCAGACCCAGGTCGCTCTTAAGACCCCATTTCTGGTCGTCCCACGGCTGGCTGGTCGTCTTGCTGGAGCGTTCAATTTCCGGGAAGCAAGCAGCAAGTGAGCGGGTTTTCACCCGTAGAATGCGAAATCACGCCAGGGAACCATCGTCAGTGGCCTGCGGCCTACCGAACACGATCCTCCCTACATGGGGGAGGTGTATTTGTGTACGTGCGCGTGTGTGTGTGTGTGTGTGTGATTCAATTTCTCGCAGCACATCGAATCGCGCGCCGACGAATGTCGACTTTGACGAATGTCGCACTGGGTAGAACAACTCCTCTGCAAAGCATTCGTCCCTTTCGCCTTTTTCTCACGATTCTCCCGTGCTGGTATGGCGAGATTCGATCGTACGTACAAAGAAAGAGAATTGCACCCGCCGGTGCAATCAAAACGGAATGCCACTCTTGCAGATCCCGAGCTGCCGTCACGGGTTGCGCGCGTCGTCCTTTGATTGTCAATAAATTCCTGTCTGGCGTTCGGAAAACCGCACGTACACCCGAACACCGCAGGCAGCTTTGTCAACGTTGCACAAGAAGCTTAAACGTTTGCTTGAGAGCGTTGGAATAAAGGCTACCCCGGTCGCGTGTCCCTCTTTTGTGTGCGGGTTTTTAAGCGTGTGGGAACACTTCATTTCCCGGCTGGTGCTGGTGGTGCTTCCCCGTCGACATCAATAACCGGCACAAGCCGTGGGGTGAGAGTGATATACGTCTATCAATTCCTAGTACCGTTCGCTTCGTCTCCAACCTGCATCCGGAAGCAAATTGTGCAGCTACTTTTGCATCGAGAGCCACATGGAGAGCGCCCTTTTGTGTTTTAGGGGAGTGCTGGGTTTTTGCTGGGCTTTCTTTTTTCCATTCTTCACCACGAGCTGGGATTTCAAAACCCAGAACAGAAGCTAGTAGTATTCTTTTGCGCGATGTCAGTACATCAACCTCAATGTTTTGCAGCAAATGCGCGTGGAGGGTAGATTGTGTCCTTTCGAGACAGTGCGAGACCTGTTGAACCACACGTTGCCGTATCGGAAACACATTTTTCGAGATTATACACAGCTCGGGCCGATGCCATCAGGCGGTGTTCTATTGGGTTTAATTCAACCTGGCCTGCGACTCATTCCCAACGGCTCGGAAGCTCTGCAAATATTGCCAATCACTTTCGGAGAAACTGAAATTAATATCGAACGGATCCGGTTTGTCGACTTCGGGGAAATGATGTCGGTTCTCTTTGCCACGTGCCAATTATTCGCTGCTTCCAAAATTCGCTCGTTCAACCTCCGAATAGTTGCTTCCGGAGTTTCTCCGGATAACAAGCGAACCGTTCCGTGGAAAGCGGAAAATCTTCCAAATATTTTGACATCTGCGTAACATTCGCGTGTCTCACAATAGGAGCTGGGAGCGCACAAATTAAGGCCACTATATTTAGCCCACCGGTTACATCCTGCTGGGGGAGTTCAATTTCATCGTTGTTGCAAATATTCCGCCTGTTTTTGAGTGTTCAGGGCTGCTCCCGGTTCTGCCCGAGCCTGAAGCACACCGTTTGAGTGTTGTTGTAGGTTGTAGGGTGCTCAACACGGGTGCACTACAACCATTCCGGAGCGTTAAGCGTGAAAATAATATCAACTTCGCGCAATGGCAAAAGAACGGGATTTGCATCGGGAATCAAAAATAATAAAAACAAAATGAAAGTGTAGCAGCAGCAGCAGCAGCAGCAGCAGCAGTATCCAGTGCGCTACCAGCAACGATGGTGCTGCAAGGACTCGATGCAAGGCGCAGCGTGCAACGACAACCAACTCGAAAAGGGCAGTTCCGGCGCCCGAGGTCGACATCAATGGGGCTCGCTTTATCAATGTTTAAAACAGCGGTAAAACCCATCCACTGGAGTGGACTGCTTACCCCCAGAGTAAACAACCGATAGGCCGAGGCCGAGGGTGCTTCACGCTTCGAGAATGGGCAGCGGAGATTCGCAATGGCCACTCCGGCAGCTTTTCGGAGCTTTTGATTCCGGAGCTCGAACTCGATTGGTGTGCTCTTTTGAGCGCGGCTCGCGTCCGAACACGGGCGGCTGATTTTATCCGACGCTGTAGTTGTTTTTTGAGCCAGTTCTTTTTTTTTCTACGCGCTCGCGCAGCGAATGGAAGCAAATAAAAAGCGGAATGGAAATTCGGACCGAGGAAAACCTCTGCCATGGTTTTGCTGGTGCTGCAACCACGTTCACATAAAACAACACTGCTGCTGCAGCCGATCCAAGAGAAGCAAGCGCACGATGGAAAACGCGGGTGTTATTAAAGTTTGCCTGTTGGCCATCCACACATACACACGCAGTGAGCACTAGGCTATCGGATGGAGCATAAAGGGGACGAAATTCGATGACCTCGTCGTGACTACGCCTCACTGAGTCGGATCTTTGAGCCTAGGGGCAATGAAAAATACATCGCACACTCATACTGCGCTTGGTTCAGGTGGTGTTTCGGGTGGAAAACAGGACGCCAAAAAAAAAAAAGAAACCAGCATACCCGCCACGTGTGGAGGAAATGAAAATGGCAAGTAGTAAAGAAAACAAAAAAAATGAAAGAGGCGGCCCGAAAGCTGCCTACACTTCACAAGAATTCCTGATGCACTGATCCATGATCCGATCGAAGATGACATCCGGTCGCTGCGCCGGTGCCCGTGGAACAGAAGAATGGATGTGTGTGTGTGTGTGTGTTTTTTCTGCTCGATTCATTTTCTTTTCCACCCACGCTCTGTGGTTGAACCGTGGCCAAAAGCAAACATCGACAGCCCCGCATGATTGGTGCATCATTGGCAAGGAAAACATCCGCGCTTCCGTTCGCGGCGGCGGCGTCGGCGGCGGCAGCATTCATAATTGAATTCTCATCCTTTGTGCGCTTCCTATTGCACTTTGTGGTGGCGTTTTCCGTGTGCAAAGCCTTCGCGTGGTATAAATATGCTCGCTCGAGAGCGTCGAATTTTTGGGGCTGCCGGTTGCGATCTTTTCTTTTTTTTTTGTTGTTGTTGTGGGCTGATATTGCCGCGCTTCTCGTAATGTGATTACTGCTTCCGGCGTAGACGACGAGTCACATTTGGCATCCGCCGCAAGTGCGTCCTTCCGGTGCACTTTTGATGGGCGGCCACCCGATTCCGGTGCTGGGGGGGGCGGTCGCTTAATGAAACTTCAGTTTTTTGGCAAGCTTCCAAGGGAAATCGGACGAAAACCGGGAAAATCAGCGTCCCGTTTTTTCCTTGTTGCCCCAGTTGTGCATTGTACGGAGCTGTCCAATGGAATTGTTGAACGAATTGTGTTGTTTTTTAACGTTGTCACACACAAAAAAGCCATGTACAGTTTTGATTTATTTGAAGTGCTGCACAGAGAGCATAACTCTTTAACATTCGTGTTTAAAAGCAGCATTAGACTCCCCCTGAGATATGTCTCGTAAAACATCCTCACTACTTTGAATCAATTTGAGAGTGCTGAGTCTTTTTGCTACCTAGGGGGTCACCATAGGACGCAGAATGGCCAATTTTTGGAGAGCTTTATGCAATCGTCAATGCATCAAATATTGTGCTGACCTTATCAGTGCTAAAACCACAAAAAATGTTCCCAATGCATTTGGTTGTTTTTTTTCTGTTGTTTGCTTATTCTTGACACACCTCAACAGCGTTTAATAGTCGATCGGTCGACTATTTAAATCCCGATACAAAAAGTCATAGCTGTTAGTGGTTACTAGTCCAATCACGAATATCCAGCCATCAATCCGCCAATGCCCGCGGTTATGCAACCGCCATGACACGGGCGTGATTAAAATCGAATGTTCAAACGATTCAAATAGCGCATATTGTTTGTTTGCGGCTGCACGTGGGTGAAATTTGCAGAAAAATCGAGCACGAAACCAACCCACCCAACGGAAATGGGAGCTTGGTGGTGCAGAAATCAGTTGCATTAATCTTTAATTTACGGTGCGCGGCCAGTGCAAACGGTGGGAGATAAAATTAATATTAAATATCGTTTGGCGTTTGGGAAGCATGGCACCGGCAATTATGCGTTATTAATGTCGACTGATCAGTCTAGCGCCGGAGCGGTTGTGGTTTGCGTCAAACGTTCTAGAACTACAACATCAAAAAAAAAAAACGCAAATGGCAAATCTCCACCACACAGCTCCACTGCTGCAGGGTTGCTTCCAAATTTACAGACCTTCCAAACCCACACTCCGACACGCAGGGCTTATGTTTGAACAATGTCATTCATCGGGAAATAATTAAGCCGCAAATAATTAGCTGCAATTTTAATTGAAATTGAAGAATGATAAACAATATCCCCGGTGCCCGGTAGAGCTAGACAAAAGTGTGCCGTTGTTTTTTTTTCTCCTCTTCGCCGCTTCCCGTGAAAATGGGCGCGTCATTGTAATGAGTTTTTCCTCGTCTCAATAATCCCTCCCGTTTGAGCCGGGTTTGAGGGCTTTGGGTGTAGTTAATGTCCATTTTACAATCGGTGGTGTACCGCCATTAAAATTTCCATGATAACACCACATTCTAGGTACATCCTCCCTTCCCATTGGGGAGATCCATTTGGTGATTGCTAGCCACAATATGATTATCTAATTTCGTGTGCAATTGTTTATACTTCCGATGTGTTTTTTTTCTCGCTGTCCCCACCGATTTGCCTGTCGTATGTGTGTACGTTGAGTGTTATCAATTGAGAGCGGTGGCGTGAATTCTTTTATGCATATTAAGCACCTGTATTGCATTAACTGTATCACCGCTTCATGCATTACGTGGTGGTGTAAATGGGCGCCCGAAAAGGTTAAATCGCATTCCTTAAATTGTACTTTAAGCTCATTAAGTTTCGCATGTGACGTACACGAATGCACGACACCATAGACACCCATCTCGATATTGCCCGTTAAATTGGTGCCCAAGTGCATTCAGCTCAGTGTATCGCCATCTTTCCGCCTCGTTAGACAATCGACCGGTCGAGAGCTTACAATTTTACTAGCGAGCAGCGATTGTTTGTTTGCTAACGGTGTTGAATCTAAACTGCCTCTCCGCAAGCCTACGCAGCTGTTAACTCCGGCACCGGATGCACTGATTAACATCAAACAATATCACTCTGACAAATGGGAATTATTTATTAATTGATCGTACACCGATCATTGAAGCGAACGCCGTGTGTCGCCGGCATCATAAATTTTAACCAAACACACTAAACCACCCCCACAGTGGGCCGATAGAATAATTGCAAGCCAAAATGCTCCCGTTGGTCCGTTAGTGCGAGTGTGTGGGAATGTTAATTTTGGCAAACAACGTAGTCGTTGCGTAAAGTCACGTGTCATGGAGCCCGGTTCGCGTGTGGTTGGTTCGTCCATTTCCCACCAGAGGGCGCGTCGCTTACGGTGGCAGTTTATTTGTTGTTAGCACTGTTCGTGGCAATTTCGTGGCAATTTCGCCCACCACCGCTACCGTTGGGACAGTTTTATTCAATTTCATTCCGATAGCATCTCATCAATCTTGTGCCCCTCGGTTCCGCGACCTCTGCGACACCACCTTGACAAGAGCCCACCGCGGTGGCGAGCACACCGATAAGAAGGTGGACGGAAAATAGGAAACAATGGTCTTGCGCTAGGAAAACATTGACACGGAAGGACGCTTCGTCCACGCAAAACGGTTGAGATGAATGATTTTCTTGAGCTGCGAAAGCTGCACCGGCGTGAAAAATAGCCGTCCATCGTCACTACGCGAAGCCGGTGGGAAACGAAACGCGCGCCACGAGCACCGGAAAGCTTTCGGCAAAATCATCCCAAAATCGCGCCATTTCCCGTGTCCCACAACCCCCGAGGAAAACCTGTTCATCTTGTCCGCACCTTTCGAAGACGTGCGGGAAAAGTGTTGTCACCGTCACCGCTGGCAGCAGAAGGACCCACCCAGGTCGGGAAACTCGCAGGATATCCTTCGATGTGGATGCCGTCGCCCGGTGGTTGGTGCTCTCCTGCACCCTTCGGTTTCGTTCGTGTTTTTGATGAAAAATGATCCCATTTTTCCTGTCCCTCAGCGCGCACAGCAAGCAGCTGTTCGTGTCGCAGCAGTGTGGGTGAATGAAAGAGCACTAGATCGGGAGTGTATCACGTTCCAGAGATGGTCGTAATCTTCGGTGGGCCCTTGAGCAGAGCCTGCTGTGATGTTGCCGGTTGTGCTCCTGCTGCGAACGGGAATTTAAATATGCAGTTAATCATGGCTCCGCTCGAGCACCGGGTGGGTTCATTTGTGAGTACGTTTTGGCCGTTTGAGCCCGGATGAAAGGTATTGGAAAGCAGTTTTTTTTTGCTCTTCTTGCCACCATCGCAAGGATACACAAACCTGACCTTTCATCCATCAGTTGTATATCTTTCTCGGGGAGGGCTCGGTGTTTGGAAACCCACTGACGATGACAGTCGATGTCATCTGAGATTGACAGCTTCCTTCGTTGGCCTCGACTCGTTGGGTCAACGGTTTGGGAAACAAATGTGATTTTTAACCGGCCGTGGGGACTGTTGTTTTGAAACGGGCACAGAAAAGCTAATGTAGGTCTACGAGTGCGAATTCAATAATGCTTCGTGCTTGGGTGAGATCTGAGTTGAATGTGCTTAGCATACGGTGTGAGGAAGTATCAGTGGCCAATCGAACGACTTTAATTGGATGTTTTAGCCATTGTGATTGATGTGTTGTACACTTGCTTTTGAAAGTTATTATCGTATTTTCTTAACGTATCGTATTGTCCTTCAAAACCAGAGATGCATCCTTCAAAAAATTATCAATGTTTTTCAGTACACATGATTTAAATTGTACAAATGTTACATTGCTACATCGTTAAATTTGTTTTCTTGTATTTATATCAGTGTTCCTTACGTATTGAAAATATCGAAAATGGATATGTTGAAAATGGATATGTTTTATGATTTTCTCCAGACAGTGGAAAGGAATTTATTAGCAATGTTAACCATTTTCTTTTGTCAGAATGCATCAAAACTATTTCCAATCAATTTTTTCCTCCACTTTGGAGGGTGTATGTTGAACGCGAGTGCATTTTATACGTTGGAACAGATGATAATCTGGCTATGATTATTTCAATCAAGAGCAAACAACATTAAATAGGAATATGTAAAACTATACCTCTATTTTCTTCCCAATTGGTAATTTAACCTCTTTTGCACAGTTTTCACCTTCTTTATCATTGAAAAGGACAGTCTTTCAGCCCTACGATCGATGGGAGATCACTTCAAAACAGAAGATCGTTCGAAGATCCCTGGTGGTTCGTAAAAATCGTAATAACTTGTATTGCAAAACGAGAAAACTGGTGCTGAAGAATTGAAAAATATTCTCCTTAAACGCTACCCGGCTTCCAACTACAAGCCTCAACCAACGGTTTGGCTTACCGATGACCCAATTTCGATGCCCGTGGAGCTTGGTCAATCACTGGCTATGGATCCCAGCAATGTGACTTCCCACTGTCCCGTGATTTTAGAAAAAAAAACATAGCTCTCCCGTCCGTCTCGCTCTCGGACGCATGGTTCGGATTTTATTTGATCTGTCCAATGTCCGTCACCGCGCTTTACATCTTTATGCAATCGTTTCCGTTTGGTGCCGGCACTGGAAGAAACGAAACACACGCGCCACGTGATGGAGGGTGACTGGCACCGCGTCGTGGCCACAAAAAGCGTACATATTTCATCAACTAGCAGGCTCCAGCACCACTGTGGCCAGTCAACCGTGTGTCTACGTCTCAACGAAGACCGTAAACTTGGCCGTGCTCTCGGGGAAGAAGCATCCGTTTCCGTCTGCCGGAGCTGGGAACGAAAGGATCGTTCGGACATTCGAAAAACCGTTCACCACCCCTTGCGATGGAGGATATTCGCGTGTTGAGGACGGACAGGGGATTGCTTTGAATATCGAACTTCACCAAAGACTGCTGACACATGCACGGGCGACATTCTCGTGGACGTCATCGTCAAGCGCATCAAGCGAGGCGAGTCACATGAGCGAGTTCTTTTTCTCCTTTTTTTTCTTTTTCCCCATTTTCACTACCCTTTCCACCTTACCCTCCCCAAGGACAGTGAGTGGGAAAAACGACAGAGGAAAAAAGGCAGATAAGAACCGGCCATCCCATAAAAATACCATCGCTCGCTGAGGGGATGAAAAGTGTTTTCTTTGCTTCGTTCGTCGCCGCTGCTGCGTCCGGATGATGAGCTTAGTTTAGTGCTGTGCGCTATTTGTGTAGTCATGCAGTCATCCAATCACTTACGATCCCCGGGCGTCTCTGGTGTGCTGGTTCCGTGATTTTGGAGCTACGACTGGCGCTTTGAAAATTCCTGCCCTGCATGCCACCGATTTTCCAATACGGGCGTGTGTCGTGTTTATTCCATTTCCTTAATTTCGCTCCGGCGTTTCAATTGGGTAGCGAAATTGAAAATATTTCATGTTTTCTCGTGCTGAGTACGTGGTGAAGTGTCTTTTTGCACACGAGGGAATCAAAACCTACCTCGAGCGTCACGAGCTGCTCGATAAGATAAGTTTTGCGAATGGTTTACTTTGCGGTTGGACTCAATTATACTAAACATTTGTGGACAATTTGACGCGGATGCGCTTAATCGAACAAGTGTCTTCCGGTTGTTTGGGCAACAGTTTTCACCAGGATCAATGCTGCTCGTCTGCGTTCTTGGTCCACGCACACACACGCGCACTCGAACTTTGCAGATGGAAAACAAGCAACCGAGCATCCTCGGACCTCGGACATGAACCCGGTTACGCCGGTAGTAGCGTAATAATCATAACAATACGCCTCGTCCTGTCGTCCTGATGCCGCAGCATCGACACAAACGTGCCACTCAAACATCGTCAAACGTCTGCTATTCGCACGAACCGACCATCGGGTGGCGTCTTAGACGGCAATCGAAAGCAGAAGCTTAAGCTTATTTATGCATCTGGCCAACGTCACTGATGCTGAGAAGTCAGTGCACATCTTTCCTGTATGAGGGTGGGCGGGTTTATCTGTCGGTTGATTGGATTTGCTACGCTTGCACTTGCACTTGCAATTTGCTGACGTTCATTTGCGCTCGCGCTCGTCTTGCAGTGCGGCAAACTAAGTACGTTGAGCTGCCTGGAACTAAGGAAAACAAATGCACTCCACCAGCGCACAAAGGCAGCTCGGGATTCTAAACGGTTCCTTTGCGATCGATTCCGAGCGTGCCAGAGCTTCAATGCGTCGGCTAAGCGATAACACCCGGACTGTAACTGGCTCCAGTCGTGGACAAGGTGAATGCCGATGGACAAGCTGTGTAATTTTCATCACATCCAACCACCCCCTAGAAGCTGGACTGGGAAGGACCCAATTTGATGGCAGAACGAGAATGGCCAGTTCTTGTGAAACCGGGGGGAATTTGCGATACCGGACGCGTTTCAGTTCCAATTTAAAAATTGCTAAAATAAACCCCTTGATGGCAGAGAGCCACCGGGGTAGAAATAAAAACTTTACAGCGAGAATAATTGCGATAAAACAAAAACAAAAAAGAAAACAGAAACACTCGCAACACCGAAAGAGCGTTGCGAAACAGACCAAACAAAAAAATAAACCAGTCGAAGAAATAATAATGCTAACGGAATAAAACAAAAGCGAGTAAACAGTGTTGGAGCATAATGCAAATATTAGCGCAAATTCTCTAAAGAAATCAACAAGAATGGGAACCCCACGAGGCTGCTGCTGCTGCTGTTGCTGCTGAGACCGGCGAGAAAGGCGTAGAAAAGTCTACGATCGTGTACCGCGAGGACGCTAGCTTCCTGCGGCCAAAAAAGAGAAACAAAGAGTGATAGAGAGAGAGAGAGAGAGAGTCGTGAATCAGTTGGTACTGCTGGTTTACGCGCCGAACGATAAACATTCCATTTCTTGCGTTGCTTCCGATGTTCCTTCTGACTCCGGTTCCTCTCGGTTTCCGGCCGGGCTTGGGAGGGTGTTTTATTTTCGCTTCAGAAATTCTCGCCCACCAGCGCCATCTATCGGTCGGGTGTGGGTTGATGTTAAATTTGACGCCGGTGGCTAGCATCGGCGGATAGGCAGGCGCGGTTCTTAGTCTCAGCAGTAATTTCGCTTGCTTGTTCCGGCCCCGAAAGAAGCAAACCCTTCGGGTTGTAATGAAAATAGCCGCCTGACCTCGCTGTTTGGGCGTCTCTTTCGGGCGTGCCTGTGGCGATTCGGAGGTGGGAAGATTCGTAAGATTATGCCGGGGTCTTTTTTCTTTTTTTGCTTCCGTTTTGCCTTTGCACCGTCTCGATTTTCCTTCGTCCTTGGCCGCGTGTTTACGCAGGACTCCAGGAAAGAAAGAACCAACGATCCGACCCGGCCAGAGAGAGAGAGAGAGAGTGTGTGTGTGAGTGTGCACTGGGTGTAATAAAAAATCAAATAAAATAAAAATCGCCCGTGCCCGGTTTCCTGATCCGCCCTTCGCGTCACCGACCGGTTGATGGCATTTGCATCCGACGAAACAATTGCTTTCTTCTCCGTACGGTTCCGGCCCGGTTCCTGGCCCGTGCTAAAGAGGGCGGAAAAATATGTTCACGCTCACACCAATTTGTCATTTTGATTTTTTCCCACTTCCGGCCGGAGGTCGGGCCGCTTTCAAACTCCTAACCGGAATGGCGTTCTCGGCCAAATGGCTCTCCATAAAACCGGTGGGCCCCAGGGCCATATAGTGAGTCCCGATAAGGCGAAGCGGGTGGTGAAGAATTTTATCTGAAAATTGTCACAACGGGAATTGGGTTTATAGTTGGTGCCGGAGTCCAACGTATCTGATTTTATCTGCTCGGTTATGCGTGCGAAGCAGTCGTTTTGATGAAGTCTGCCGCCGCCAAATTCCGCTGCTGCTGCATTGATTTGCTGCCTCTCTTTGCTACGACAGTGCTGCCTTTGTCGGCGGCTTAAAGGCTTAAAGCATTCGTGAAGTCGAGGCTTCTTTCACGCTTCTTTCTCTGGTGGAGATTTAAACATATTGATTCCTCACACAATTGAAAAAGGTTTCAGAGCAGAGTGAAAGAAGAGATTAATGAACGAATGGTGGTTATGGTTTATTTTCATGTGTCAATTGCTGCATACATTCTTTTGCGTGCTTTTATTGTGACTTTCAATTAAATTCATGGAGCTCGGAAACTTTCATTACGTTGAACAATATTCTACCAAACGGTATGTAGTATACACTTTAAATAGTCTTTTAGATAGCTGCTCTTTTAACGTGAAACGTGATCTTTACTAAAGCGGGGGGATAAAATCATCAAAATGCTGAACGGGCTGCAGCGATTGTAGCGTTTTCGTAGTTTTCTCATCTCAATTGGATAACTCTCAATTTCCACCGGTTTGCCATCATTTGCCCAAAACTCAGGCCGCCATTTCGGGTGCGCATGTTGGTCTAAATCAACCCTAACCGCACGCGACATGTGTTTTGTTCTTTTCAACGTACGCCCCGTCATAAAGGCTCGGGCCCTTTGGCGTCAAGTGAAACGGAAGCAACCGAGCGGTTGCCATTTATGTGTTTGCGCCGGGGGAGTGAAAAACAATATTTATATGCAAATTACAGGTGGCCTCGAACCGCGAAACTGTGCCCCCATCGCCACGGCACCGAATCCCATCTGATTTCGTAATAATGCGCGCGCTTCCGAGCGCTCATGCTGGTGCGTTTTCAAATTTCAATATCATCAAATCACATCCCCAAATCACCCGGGGAGGCCCTTTCGGGTGTGTGTGTGTGTGCCGAACCGTTTCTCGGGGTTAGCAAAGGACCAACTTGGTTTGGCTGGTTGGCTGGTTGGCTGAGCATAATCGTTATGATTTCGCCATTGCACCGCAATCAACCCTTCCCGTGGGTCCCGTCAACGGTCCCATCTGTGGTTCTCAGTTCGGCAGTCGAATTCCGGCCCATTTTAGAGCTCCGTCGTGTGGGAACGGTGAGAGAGAGAGTGGATTTTCCCGGTCGTGCAACGAGGGCTCGAAGCTCGAAAACTTTTCCGTCTTGCACGTCTTCTGGTTGCTGCTGCTGTGCACTGTTATTTAAAATATAATTAAACACAGCCTCAAAAATGCACACACCAGCTCTCGCATTCGCTGATAACCGCAGGATAACGATCGTCGCAGTTGCGAGGACACCATTGCACCAGGATGGCAGTTTTGGGCACAAAACTGCACCACATCCAAAATGGTGCACGATCATGTGTGTGTGTTTGTGTGTGTCTGATCGTGCAAACGAATCCTGCGAACGGCCGGGTGTGGGCTGTTAATCCTGGCTAAAAACATCACCCATTGTGCGCTTTCGAGGCACGAGAGAGAGAGAATGGTATAATTTAATTGAAATTAAAATTAAAAACCACATTCAATTTTAACCCACGATGTGCTGCCGGTGCTGCTTTTCATGCCGCTTTTCCGGGCATGAAAGCTACATCTTGATGAAATATCACTTACTCCCGGCATACCCGGGTGTAAACGAGTTTTCCGCATGTGATTGTTGTTTGCTTTTCCGGGCAAAATTTCGCACGCTTTCTGTCCGTTTTCTGTTGTTGTTTTTCCTCCCCCTCATGCTGCATCTGGGATGGGGAAAAAAAAGCGAAAGGGACATGGAGAGAGAGAGAGAGAGAGTGAGATAAAAATAAACAGATAAATTTCGCACGCGGTGGAATCTCGCACGATCACACACGGCATTTCGTGGGTCAACTCCATGTAAAGCCAACTCGATGAAACATATCGAAATACCGTCCCACCTTCCGGTGAACTCCTGTGACCACCTGACCGTTCCTGGGCCGCTGGTTCTCTGATAATGTCGTGTTGACGGCACGTACGACCAAGCCCTTGCTTGGCCTGTGTTTATTCGTCCCTTCTTACATTCGTGTTCATTTCCCGGGCTTGTGTTGGGTGCTTTTGTTTCGCCCCATGTTGTGCCGGCTTTATTGTTGTGCGTGTATTTTTGTTTCTTTTTGTTTTTGGCGGCTTTGTTTTCGTTTTTCCACCCAATCGGGACCCGCTATCCCGCCGAGTGAATGAGTCCGCGTGGTGACGACCTTTTACGGCTTTTCCATCCTCCACAGGCAACCTTCCCGGCTGAAGAAAGGCTTTCTCTCTCTCTCTCTCTCTCGCTCTCAATGTGGAGCTTTTGTTTGGCGTGCTGGCATTAAATGGATGAATATGGTTTACAGTTGAATTTTTAATTTCCCAAATTGGCGCTTCCTGCCGCGTAGGGTTTGGGTCGTGTTTTTGGAGCATCACGCTTTTCTTTTTTTTTTTTGTTTGGTACATGTTTTTCTTCCCGCCCGAGTGGGGTCCGTTTTGGGATTGCTTTTTTTCCTGTCTCTCCCCGTCGAGGGCTAGCAAAAGGAGGGATTCGAGGCACTCGAGGGGGCTCCCTTCACTCGTGGACAAATATTTCGCAAACTCGCGAGAATGACCCACCGCCCACAACAACTCCCAGCAGGATGCCGAATCGCGTTGGCGTTGTAATTGAAATTTAAGTGTGGGTCCTTCCCTTTGCTGGGTTGTTTGTTTGTTGCGCTGTTCGCTGTTGTGTTGATTTGTACGCGGTTTTTTCCCGGTGGGACGCTTCGGTCGGCACGGTGTAATGGGGAAAAAGTTATTTTCGGATATGTGATATCTCATTTTTGTTCGCAGCAACGTATTCCCAGCCCTCGACTGGGACAACACTCGAAACACGAATGGCACGGTAACGGCAATTTGAAACGGGACATTAATGAACGAGTGGTTTGTTAAAAACGAAAATTTGTTTTCCAAATGTTTCTTCATAGCAACGAAGCGTGATTCTCGTAGTATCATGCCGACTGCAAGTGGTGCATCAATTGCGTACTCTAATACATTGGCACTTGTCTGTAACTCTTTTCCAAGCAAAAGTCGTTCAATTCGACGTGTCGTGATGGCACATGTTAAGGTTCGGGCACCAAACAACCGGGTTATCTTAAAAACAAAAAAAAAACAACACTCAAAACAGATAGTTACAGGCTCTTGCCTGGGCACTGCAAGGCACACGGTTTCAAGTGCCGTTGGTACATATGCAAAAGGTGCTTGAGTGCAGCATCACATTGCTGGTTCGGTTCGAGCTCTTCAGCAAACACTCGCGTACTCTTGGGTCCCTGTGGAGGTTACTCGAAACGCTCCACAAATGGTTCAACGGTTTCGTTGCAATTGCACCAATGCACCCAACCAATCGTAATGAGCTCTCTCCGGGGGCAACAGAGAGCGATGGTTGCCGTTGCACCGGCTCGTAGGAAGTGATGTTTGTAATTTCATTTAAAATTAACTGCCGCATATGATGTTTTCGGTTGTGTCGCTTAAATTATTGATTAAAATGTGCTCCCGGGTCGCGATGCGTTGTACCGACGGACGGAAAAACAACCGGGATCTATCCCGGATCGCTCTGGGTTGGCGAATAAATCCCCGTTCACAACCAGCAAAAGGCTCACTAGCGCTAACCCCAAGAGTAGTGAAACTGAGCGCATCCTCGCTGCCTATCCGATGGCCGCTTCTCGAGCAACGGTGGACGCTCGAACCGAGCGTTCAATTTGATCAACATTAGAGCGAACCGTGAGTCGTGCATAATAATCAGCAGCTTCAGGCGAGAACACGGGGGTTCGGTTCGCATGAACGATAAGCCACGCGCACACAACAGCCACCCTCGTGGTGGTCACGCTTAGTTTTCCTCATTTTCCAGCACACCTAGACCTGGAGGGTTGTAGCTCGCGACTTCATCTACCTTTTGCGATTTAATGTATGATTTTACGCTCACGCACCCAATTCCGTGGAACCGTGGGTGGCATCGGACGACACCACAATCACGCTCAATCACACACGCGCTACTGTGGGATGATGATGTGTGCGCGAGCTACGCCGGGCTGTTGTTTTTCCGTGAGTTATTGCGCATTAATTATGCCGCATGATTATGTTTCCATTCGTCCAATGATCATGATGAAAATATTGAATCCCCGTGTTCGCTGAATGTGCTATCGAAACGCACACACGCACACCGTAGCTCCGAGCTGTTGTTCATCAATTATGATATTTTAATGGGGTTCAAGCTCATCGATGATACACGTCGTGGGTTGCAGGGGAGGGTTAAGTTGTTGAAACTGATTAGTTTGCATTGTGTGCAACGAAAAACAAATATCGTTGTAATGGGCGAGGCGTATTTCGACAAGATGGTGGCCTTTTCGAGAGCCACACGAAAGTTGGAGCCTTCATTTCGTTTTGAAAATCTCAAACTAAGGAACTTTAAAAATGCACGTGCAGTCGTAAAACTCGTCACGAGACATCACCCCGATGCCATTATCGGGCGACATTCGCTCACTGTTGCTGATGATAGGAAGTTTTCCGCGGCAAACGTGTGCACAAAACAAACAAAAAGATGTGTTCCTTCTCCACCAAAGGGGTTATGATCCACTTTTCTCAGATGTGCTCATTACAAGTTTGCTAAATCCACCATCAACACCCGTTCGCGATAAAGGCACGACCAACACGCTCAGCAACGGTGTTGATAACGACGATGACGCCGGTGTTGTTGAGGATGATGAAAATGCTTTCACCATGGCAACGAAACTTGACGGTAGCGGTTCTCGTAATAATGGCTCCAGCGTAATGCATTATTGATGTTTGGCGGTTTTTGATGTCCCTCGAACCTGACCCTATCCTGCCCTCACTCACGGTGTTCGCATCCCGAAACGTGAGCAAATTCTGCTATCGGCATCGGAAAGATACGTCACCACCACCAGATACGGAGATATCCTGCGAGCTGATGAGCACCGAAGGGCCCGACACCAGGCCGCGACAACGTAGGCGAAATTAAAATCATCTTGACAAGTGCTCGCGTGGCACCATTTGCATAATTTTCCTTTCACTGTTCCGCTTTTGGCCAGATTCAATGGCGGGCTGTGACGGAATGGCCGCTCCTGGCATCATCTTCCCGATGTCGATGATGAACCAGTGTTTCAACCAGTCCACACGAACACTTCCCAGCCAGTTGGCGTGGCGTGGATGGGATGAGGGTTGCTTCCTGATTTTTGAATTCCCGTTGAAACCGCGACCGGTGAATGGTTGGATAATTTTATTTGCCATGAATCACGTTGTGCGCTCTTCGGCACTTCGCTGCCAGTGCATAAAAGCTCCGAACTCGGTCAGGTTCTGGTTCAGGATTGTGGCCTACCGGGGGTTCGCCACCACACGTTTAACTGAGCGTTAGCGTTGGAAACGGGCCGTGGCACATTCTCAGTTGGAGTGTATAAACATAAATCGGCGAAACCAAAGACGACAAATAACCCGCCAGAGGCGACCGCCTGGGACGTCTGTGGGTGGGTTTTTGAGCGCGCTCGTTAATGCCCTTGCTGCTCATTGAATAATTTATCAGCGTGCATAAATTTTCCCATTTGTCCCACCCCACCCCAAACACCGCCAGCCTTTCAGGGAGCTTCATTTCGTAACGCCGGAATCGATACAGTGTGGTGAAAATAGAAGAAAAAAAAGGGCTCAAAAAATCAACCACTCCGTGGAGATTCGAGCGCCGATTCTGTAATTGTTTTCCGCTGTTCCGGAATTATGAGAATTAGCGCACTTTAAGCTTACGATGAGTGAGATGGGGTTTTTTTTACGCTGAAGCAGCATACACGATGGCCCGCGTTTCCAATCGCACGTCGCAGAAACTCAAACAGCATCATCTGGCAAAAAGTCTACCAGTCGATGAGCGAGATAAACGAGCAACATATCAAACATGCCATTAGCTGCCGTTATGAAGATCACAAACAATCCGCAACCTCTCGATAATCGTGAGCAGTCGCCGCGAGAAGCACGATCCAGACGGGAAAAAGATGGAAAAGCGACTAAATAAACACGCCCACGGTGGATCGAACGGTTGGGATGGAAATTTGCCACCCACCGGTTCGGCATCGGGAAATCGAAATCTGATTCTCGGATTTATCCAACACTCGCCAAGATGTCGAACCGAATCGCTTCCTACCGTCATTGTCCGTACGTGCTCGATAGGATGAGACAGAGGATCGTGTCTGTCGGGAGTTGGTCGCGTGATTCACGCGCGAGGCGTAGTAAATTGTATCACGTACTGTTTGCACACGAATTACACGCCCTCTGCTGATACCTGGCGAGAGCGCGGGAAAATATATTTTGCTCTCCTCCAAACCTCCGCGACTGTTCCTTGGTGAACAGCTTTCCCGATGGTGGCTTTGTTTTCCGTCCGTTTGATGTTGAAAGATCCAATTTTGGGGACATGATGCGGCAACGCGAACATACCTACAGCACTATGGCTTGGGAACCAAAGCGCACTGCGGCTTTGGCGAGGAACTACTGTTTGGTGTTTTTTTTTATGCCGTATTAAATCGCCCCGATCGATGCCGATGCCGAGAAGCATGAGTATAAACCATCCGTGGAGGCGCAAAATGGGGATGAATTTGAACATTTCCGCATAACAAATCGTATTTACGCCATCGACAATGTTGTAATGCCACCCAAAAGCAAACATCCTGTTGTTTCGGACGAAGGAACGAGACGAGCACCTGCTGCAATTGCCAGTCGATTGGTAGTGATTGGAGGCAAATAAAATCATATTCCTCAAATTATCATGCCCGGCGTTCGATCGCAAGCTGATCCGAAGGTTAACTGTTGCCGGTTTTTGTTTTCTTCTTTCGCCACTCAAATTGCCAATATGCGATGGAGACGCTCGATGGTGCGTCGGTTTATCTTGTCTGTTTATCTGCAAACATAATCTCACATCTGATGATGTACAAACAGTACACTCGGTTCGTGTGGAAGCGGGTATTAAATGAGCGTCGGAGTTAGCAGAAGGTGACGAGATTTGGCTTTTGGTGGCAATATTAGTGCAAGCAAAGATTAGAGAGTCCTGGAGGACGGGTGGCCCACGTGGAGGCTCAATTATTCTTGGGCAGGCTGTGTCAACATGCTGTGTTTCGATGTAATGTATGTTGTGTATCTTGCAAATAAGCTGAAACAACTCGCAACCGCCACATGTTCGCCTTTATCTGTAAAGACATGAATAATGCATTTCGCTCGTTCTCACTAAAAAGCTGCTGGCAGTTTTCTGAAACGCACTACATTAGCGCGGGGAAGAATCTATTTCATTAACGCTCAATTTTGAGATGCCATTCGGTATAGAATTTGCCCAATTCACCACCATGATAGGTTTAGCGAAAGGTTGAAAGCACTTTTCTCGTAGGATCTCCTAAATAGCACAGACGTAAAACGCGTTCGGTTGAAGTTGTGGGCCAAAACCAACGCGTTTTGCCAGTTCTAACAGAGAGGCCTTGTTATCTATTTACCCGACGCGGCTCCTTACGGAAGGTCCCTTTGGGGGCTGAGTAATGATGGGAACTAATGCGAGCGGTCTGTTGTTAATGTTTCGCAATAAATTACGGGCACGATTTATTTGCTGTATTTTTGTGCACGAAAAATCCCTAAGGGACCCGCTTTTTATGCCTCTTCGAATGGTCGCGCAGAAAATTGGATCCTTTTTGGGGGGAGGATTCCGCACCGACGCGGTTGTTAATTGTTGCGCGTTTAACTAACAGCATCGATTCGAATATTCCCACCGCAACAGCGTACCAGCCAGGCGCGTCAGTACCGGAGCAAGCAAACATCTTAACTTGCCCTTTCGCAAAACCGCAGGGACAAATTGCCTAACGGTAGTTAAAAATACAGACACCAGTCATGGTAACGAGTGTAGTTATAGCGTATCGCTGTTGGGCCTGTTCAGGCAGCATCTGTATGTCAATACAAGATATCCAAGTTCATCAAGATCCAATGGGTGTAGAACCGTGTTAGATATGGTTTTCTAGATCTTTTAGGACTGGCTAAACAGCACGTAACCGTAAAAAGGCAACAGATGTTATTGAACACGTTGCATGATTTATTAGAGTGAATCTTATTTTCTCAATTCATATGCTCCTTGTTGTTATGAGTAACACATACATTGTTTAGTTTAAGAAGTAAATGTAGCATACAATATAGAATAGCTAAATTTGACATATTTTTGTCTTTTGTGTAAATGAAGGAAATTTAGAATGTTAATGAATAATTTTAGGAAATGTTTTTTTGTTCTTGTAAATACCAGTATGTAAACTAGTAGAATATCGCGAAAAACTGTTCAGTTCTTGGTTCATCATGGCTAGGAAATCAAACAACATAACCTAAAAATTAGCCCCAAGTGCCGTATCATTTGAGCTAGTTATTCGCAATAAACTTCATAAAAGCCTCTCCATCACTGTATATACTTAAAACCCTATCTTTTTCTCAGTTGTCGTGTTGAGTGTGCTGGTTTGTACGTTTGCTCTTGTTTCACGAAACAACTGTTACCGAATAAGTATCGAAAGTTATTCACCGTGTTGAGTGCTGGAATCAATTCCTGGTGGGACGAGAACGTTACTTTCACCCGACGGGTTGGTAAGTAGTTGAAGTTCAATGAAAACTACGATGGAATAGAGAGAACAAGCTTGATGTAGAGAGTAATATTAAGACTGCGAAATCATTAGACCAAGATACTTACGGAATCAGAACGGGTCAATTTAGCCACAGTCCAAAAGATCATGTCGTCCGATAGAGTAGGAAACAGATTGCATATCCAGAAGGAACGATAATCCTGACTAGTAGATAAGAATAGCGCACACGTGTCGGAAAGAGGTATTCCATTCAGTACCTTTATTGCCCATTCAGCGTCAGTCGGATTCAAATACTTCACGTAAGCGATGCCCCTGTTCAAGCCATCGTATTCCATCAAAATTCGCATGGAAGCAATCACTCCCGGTTTCGACAAAATAGGAATCAACTCATCCGCTCCGTAGGTCCGTGGTATTCCATTGACGAATACTTCTACTGCATGTTCAGCGTTAGATTGAGGGTTCATCAAGGAGCAGATACACTGCCCATTGATTTGCTGAATTTGATACGTTCTTCCCAGCCACTCGATCGGCATTTTCGCTAGAGTTTACACTTTTTTCTTTGACCCAATGGATTGGAATTTAGATCACCTCAGCTTTAAGAAAAACTTTCGCGTACGGCTGATACGGCCAAATGGACACTTTGACAGTAAGGTATCTGAAAATTCATCAATGCTTCTTTCTTACCACAATGAAAAGAAGTAGTCTACTGTCATACATTTTGCTTTGTCTAACCAGTACAATTTGCGCAACGATGTCTACGGTTGTCTCGCTTTCTAGGACCTTTTGAGCCTGTCACGCACACTAAGTCGTACAATTATGACAAACCATCACTCACACACCGAAACGCAACGAATCGAATGACGTCAAATTTTAAAGATCGGGAGGAAGAAGATTATTTTACACTAGAAAATGTGTGGTAGTCAAAGCCGATTTTACTAAGGTAAGGGTGTTAATTATGTCCTGTAAACAACGCAAAATAAAATGCGTTATTCGCGGTGGTTGGCGATAACTTGTTCTTCGGTACCGTTGTTCTTCGTAGTTGGAAAGTGAGTGCCGCCTTGAGAAAAGTGCTTTATCATCCTGTCACGACATGTTCGCCATGAGCACATCGTGAGCCTGTACGTCCTTCAACCCACACGTCAGCCTGCGCAGCCATGTGCACGGTCCAGGGCGTCCTCTTTCCGATAATTTACTGTTTCAATTACAGTGTCCCCGGTGGCGGTTGCGTGTCCGGCCAGTGGTGCGGAGATTATCGACTCCTTCGATGCTGGGTCAACATGATACGGTGACGTTGCGGCATATGCCCGTACGTGTCAACTATGGTGGATCGGATCCGGTCGGATAGGTTCGAGTGCGCCAGTAATTTGGAGCTAATTTATTATTGAATTAGCATCGATAAATCACTCGGGAAATAATTACAACATTGAGCGTTACCACTTTCTCGCCTTTCTAAGACGCAGCCTCCGATTCTCCTTGTTCGGGTGGATTCGAAATCGTTTAATTTAGAGTGGCTCGTTGGAATGCTGCACCGTGTAATCCAGCCGATTAATGTGGCAAATTTTAGCGAAACACCTTTCGCACGGATTGTTCGCTTCAAGGCTAACATTTACAGCTATTTTGTCTGCCGGTGGTACATGTTGTTCACATTCATATGACTTTAAGCGAACAAGCTAAGATGGCGTAACGTCAGAGAAGTAACAGACACGGCCGGCAGGTTTCAATGATTGCTCAGGCGAAGCCTACTGTGAGATGTGTCAGAATCATAGTTCGTTTGTATTTGTGTCGGTTCGCAGTGCTTACACGTCATTGTCAAAATTCTTGCCGGAACCTGGCATGTTGGTTAGAAGCAGCCTTAGCGTTGATGCCTTAGATCTGCCGTATTTCAAAATGGATCACTTGTGAACATTAAATGACGCCGGTTCTCTGCATCGAAACGCAACTCACGTGGGTTGGCCGCATTATGCAGTTTTGCATTCGACAGTGATATAACCACTTCCTTTGCACTGTGTGCAATGAACGCTTTGAATGATGAATGCGCTCTGAAATACGCAGTGCCATTGCATGTTCTTCGCTGCCAGGCTTAAAGCGTAATAAAATCAGTGCCAAGCCATAACCTGGTTCATTGGATCGAATTCTCGTTAAAGAGAAATTATAATTCATACAAACTATGGGCCAAATATGTGCGCCCGTCTTGTCGGGCGAAAGCGCACATAAAGGACGTTTAAATGGGATGGAATTATCTTAACTAATGGAAGTTTTTTGTAATTGCTCCATAAACAAAATCATTTTCCGTGCGCCACCCCGTTTGGTGGGAAACGTTTCCAACGAACGGGCCAAAAAAGGGACAAAGGAACGAATTCGACGTGGCGAAGAGCAGAAAAAAAAGCGTAGCATGAAAGATAATTTGAAGTAAATGAGATTCTGAAAGTGGTATGGCCCAAGGGACAAGGCTTAAAAATGGGACATTCAATAGCTAGCGAGGGTCGGCTGCGCAGCAAAACTAATGGCAGCATCTTTCCCGCGTTTTGGTTAGTGTACTTCTTCCGGTTGATGGCGTTTTGTTGATGGGCAACACCCCAACTAATTTTCTCATAAACGGCATGCAGATTTGGAGGTGTCTTATGTTGGGAAGGATGGCTTCCAAGCCAAGGAAATGTACAACCATATGTTGTTTTGGGTCTATAATAAATGTATTTTATTTAGATGAAAATATATGCTAATCAATTCGTCTGAAGTAAACACGCAGCAACAATTTAATTAAATTTGGTCGTACGGATTGCAATTTTATAAGAAATTTAGAATTTTATAACTATTCGATTGCTCAATCTGAGCGATAAAGTTTGCTTATTTATTGTTTTTTAGCAATACGAATTTGAGCGATACGAATATCTTTCGCAGGACTGTCTTGCCATGTAACTTACTAAAAGAAATCCATCTCAAATGGTGAGGAAGATTCTCTGGATCGCATTTTCGCATCCCATGTAGCGAAATCGTTTACGTACACTGCCGACGTTCTCTGTACAAAAAAAAAGAACACATGCTTTAACATAAAATCAAACAATTTTAGTTTATTAGAATCATTTCGAGCGGGAAATGCATCCTTCTGCTCATTCACTGTCTTATGTAATACACTTCTAAAACCCGGTAAATGCGAGCCATTTTCGTCCTGTCCGGTCTGTCTTGCTGGCATCCTTCGCCAAAGATACACACCGCAGTTCAACCGGGTTCGGGTTCCGTACCGCAACAAGCCGGAACGATAGCGGAAGTCCGTTTTAAGAAAATCCAAACAGAATAGGATATTAGAACTTCATCGGTAAATATCCGTTTCATGGCCCGCACGATCCAAGAGCAGCCCACGGTTTTGCTCTTCATCGACCCGGTCGCCGGTCGGAAGAGAATGGGGGATTTAAAGGGATCCTTCATATCGTGGTATATTTATACAGCAGTCGTCCCTCTCTCTCTCTCTCTTTCTCTTTTCCACCGAGCGACCACCACTCGGGCCCACTTTGCGATGTTCTAACCACGATTTTCGATAGCCAAACCCCGAGCTAAAGCGGTCTTATTGCACCGGGTCGGAAGGCTGGGCCTGAGCCGTAAGCTCAAAATTGTGACCCGAAGCGAGTTTTGTCTAGCGATACCCAATCCCGGTCCCCGGCGTAATCATTGCCTTCATCAGCTTGCCGCCGGCGGTTTTTGCCATGTAGCGACGATTTTTCCATTTCCGTCCGGGCGAGCGTAAAGATACTGGCGAAGGATCGGGCGAGCTAGGATGGCTCGAGGGCCGAAACTTGCTTACCAAACTTACTCCATTAACCGGGAACCAGGCAGTAGCAGTAGTAGCAGTAGCAGCAGCAGTAGAAGACTTGAGTTTGCCTCAGGCGGCTCTTTCGTCGGTTCTTCGGTTCCCCTTTCCCGGTCGCGGATGTCAATGACGCGGAAAAATGATTGAACCCCAACCGAGGATTGTCTTTTTCGTCGGCATCCCGACCAGCGGTTTAAGCTGCTGTGAGCAAATAGAAAAGGGGTCCGTTGGGTCGGGTGCGATGGCATCGAGTTGCCGATAAGGCGAAGGACATTCACTGAGAAAAGGACGCCGGCGTTGGGCGTGGAGTTTTCATAATTATGCCCCGTAAAAAAAAGGCTACAAAATTTGCATTTCCTTGAGCACCGTTTTTCACCCCTGGAAAGGTGATATCGAAAGCCACCACCATGCGCCGTTATCGCCACTCGGAAGTTGGTGGAGAAAAGAAGCTCATTCAGACCGAACACTCGGGTTTGCCTTCACGAACCGTTTAATTGAAGTAATGGATACTTCCGCCGGTGCCAGCATGAGCACGCTCGGTGGCATTCGCTAAGAGATAAGCGAACTCCGGAACCGCGTTGGGATTCATTGGGAGTTCATTCCGCGAGTCTGTGCCGGCCAGTGATCGCTGGAAAAGAACACAAGCAAACAGGAAACAATGGCAAATAAAAACACACAGTAGGCAGCGCAATAGGTCACTGGGCCGTTCGGGTGAAATGGACAAGAATGGAACCCAATCCGGCGCTTGGTCCACGTGGTTGTCCCCGTCCTTTTAAGGACACCTTTCCAGCGGTGGTACAGCAGCGACGTCGAGCGACAATTAGCGGCGAGATGAACGTCATTTGTTTGGTTTAATTGCGGTCATTAGTTTTCGGATGATATCCGAACCGCCAGTCCGGTTTTCGTTGGGGTGGTGTTTTTTTTCTGTTGTTGCAGCCTCTGTGTCCAGTGTTTGGAAGCTTCAAAAGGCCACCTTATAGCTATAGCACTAAGGGCAGCTCTCGGTTGAGGATTCAATTAAGGTCTCCCGATGGGCACGTACACGATCAAGCAGTAATGGAGCAGGTGTGGGTTAAACCATAGATTAACCTTTCCCACGGACGAGTAAAGTAAAATTAATTAGTCAACTGCAAATGCGAGCAGTGGGTGGAGGAAAATTTTTGCACAAAGAATGTGTGCGATTCTAACGTAGTAGATTATTTCTGATGCATCCCAAAGGCCAGTGGGATTTAAAAAAGGCCTTTTTTTGGTAGCGACATACGAACTGCATTGCATTATCTGAGAAGGCAACACCAAAATGTTGAATGAAACGCCATGCAACAAGGCTTAAATTCAAGGCAGGAAAGCACCTCCATTGCATAGGGGTCAAATGTCTGCCATGTATTTGCAGAAGGCTGATAGTGCTTTAAATACACTGCTGGGCAACGAAAATGGTCAAATTAGGTTGACCGAAAAGCAGTAGCATGGGTGCGAAAAAAGGACCTCATTTTCCAAACGAAAGCTAATTCTATTGCTTCCTTTCCGAGGCATCCACTAGCAATACGCAATATCTCAATTACAAAAGATTTGAAGAAAGAACAAATTCCACCTGACCCATCGTTTTGCATGTCGCGGCGCTGTTGTTCAGATTCACCATCGCAACAAACAATTCGATCCGCGGAATCGCGTACTAGAACTGTTTAATAAAGGCCGTTCGTTTTGTGCATTCTGTGCAGTGGCGTGTGTGTGAGTGGGTCGTTGTTGTTATCGGACCTTGTCCCATCCAGCAGAGGGAGTTAATTTTTCGCTTCACATGAAAACGATTCCGGGCCAACATTGCAGCTGTGTTCACGAAGCGCTTCCGATGCTCAGTTTTCCCACTTCCGGTTAGCAAACGGTACGGTGGTTACTGGCAATTACGTAATGATTTTTGCCGGACCTCGACGAGACCTCGAGAGTGTCCCGGCTTCGTGGTGTTGGGAATACAAAAGTCATAAATTTCAACGCGCACGTTGAGCCCAAACTGGCCGGCCGTTGTTGCCGCAGGATTCGACTGCATCTCCACCAGGAGAGATGGTTTATGTGGGAGGTTCCTCCTACACCGATGTAGGCCAGTGGGCCGGATGGATGGTACGAGATGGAAAACCACCAATCTGACACGATGTTAGTTTCGTAATCTCCCCTGGCCAACGGTGTTCCTCTGCAATGCAATTACGGGTGCTATTCCTCTCTCTATCACTCTCGGATGCAGCAACACGTTGCATGACGTTGCTGCGAGGATGGCGATTGTGTTTGGATCGATCCAATTGCACTGTGCTGTTTTTGGGACGACTCCGGTCTGGTTCCGGGACCGGGAAATGATGATGGGTTGCATGCGATAACGGACAAAAACCCTATTGGGATGCATCGAAGAGCCACGAATTCAATCGAGAGCCACGCAACGCACCTGACCTTTGACCAATCTCTCGCTAGCGCACCGTGAAAGGAACCGGGACGCATATTTTGGTAATTATTAGTTCCAATGGAGTGATATTTGTTTCAAATTTATTAGCCATCGAACAATCACACCACACGACATCAAACGGTAAGCAACGAACGGACGGATTCGGGTCCCCGTATTTTAATCTATCCGATTAAACACGCAGATAATCGCGCGGACGGAGGTTCCCCCTAACCGGGCGGAAAAGTGTCCTTCCCGGGTCCGGAAAAGCGAGCACCAGTGCAGAAAATTAGCCACCTGCCTGCAGCCCTGGGCCCGCATCATGCGACCGGTGGCTAATGTGAGGTTAAATGACGTTCGATTTGATCACAGTGTGCCAGGTCAACTAGCCCTCGTCGTGTTCGATCAAAGGAGGCGGAAAACAGCGCGTTTCGGAAAATCGGGAGGCAAACTGTTGTGAGGGTGTAATTGATTTTCGGGCAGCTGGAAATGAGACTATAATTAAGCTTGCACATAAACAGTGCGGACGGAACACTCGGAAACGTTTGCGACAAATTGACAGTATCGCTAGCGTGTATTGACCGCTGCCGTTAGCTTCCTATTTTTCCATCGATCGGCTTTTTTTTCTCTGTGTGTGCGCGTGGGTGTGTGTTTGTTCCGCCCAAGCTGGAAAGGCATCGGTTATTTGCATCATCCCGCACAGGTGTACTTTTTGTGCGCTGTCTAATTGGTTGCACCAGCTGAAGGGATGTCATCGGTCATCGTTGGAGTACGTGACAATGCTGCTGCTGCTGTTGCTGCTCAGTGCCCACTAACGATTGTGTTGGAGTCCCTTGGTGCAGTACGAGAGGGCCGGTTATTCGAGCGATTAAGGACGAACAATCACGGTGCTATCCTCTGGTGGGCACGCAACCGTTTGCCGGGACATGCATAGTTGTTCATTTCGCATGCACCGGTGCACACTGCCACTACCGATCAATAGAGTGTAAAATGCTCTCGTTGCACATTAAAACGTTACGAATGATTCGCGCGGGTCGGTCAGTTTGTCCGAATTCGCACGCGTGTTAGCCTGATTGACACGCTTTTCTGCGTAAATGTGTCCATATCCGAGACAATGGTCGCACATTTCGGTACACGGTTCGATCGTGGCTCGATTGAAGCAATTAGTGTGCCAAAAAAGGAAATTTTGCATCCGTTTGGTGTGCAGTTCCATACCTCACCGAGTCGGAGCGTTGTTTTTTTTTTTAGAGATTTTACATGCATTATCTTCCTCACGAAATACAGCGCTTTAATGATTGTGTTGCTTGTTGGAAAATCCACGATTGCATGCACAAACAATCCACTGATCAGCACAAGGAATTGTGAATCTCTCGTTTCAGCACTTCCAGCTCCAAACGCTTTCCATTGCTCGTGCATATGAGCGGAAAGCTTCCGGTTTCTCCCACGGTGTTCACTTTGAAATTTTTTTTTTTGCAAGACATTTACCGTCGACTTTATCGCATCGAAACTGCACGGAAAAGATCGCACATGAACTCACCGACGGGTCGTCCTTTTTAACGCCCTGCAGCAGTCGACGACGACTGTCGGCCCGAATAGCAGGTACTTAAGGACACACACACCCACACACACACGGTTAAACGAGAGCGGGAGAAAGAGTACTACAGTCCAGGCACGTAATGACTGCTGGCATTATTTTAATAGCTTAATACTTTTCCTCCATATGTTCACGTTCTACTTATACACTTGGCACCGTTTCCTGCGCTTTCTTGACAATTGCAGCGCTTCCGTTCATCTTTTACAGCCGCACCGCTTCGTTAGTGGCCAACTGGTCACGGGGTGGGTGGAAAATTCTGTGTGTTCTCGGGGCGTTTGTTTCACCGAACGCGTGCTTCCGCCTCCCGACGCGCAAGTCGGCATGGAAAAAGCTTGGTATTCCGGTCCGAATGGTGGCTTGGGTAATCCTTCGAGACAAAGATTCAAGGTAACGAAGAACGGACGCCATTGGTGGTGGAGTCTGTCGCACCCACACCCACCAACACACACTCATACACATTCATGCAGCTAGTAATATCGCTCGAGTCCTCTTCGTCTGGTCGCGTAAAGAACTCGTAAAGGTGCCGTGCTGCGAATCGGAGTATTTGATTGTCTTTTTGTCACGGTGGTTTCGAGATCTCGGTGAATAAAACACATGCATCCCAACGGTTGATTCGGTTTTGTTTTCATTTATTTCCATCGATACAATGATACCATTCTTTGCATGATTTAATTGTACCCCCATTGGACGGTTCCTCACTCGCTTAACGCTGGTGGAGAAGTGCTCTGAAATAATGTTGCGTTTTAGTCGCGCTCAGGACAGCTTCATCTGTTGAGCTGCAACCAACCGAGAGGAGGGCTTCCTTTTTCAAGCTGACCGTATTCACGCGCGCTTTTCCCCATAATAGATGCTTCACTGTGCGCCTGATGAAAAGAAAGCGCTTCTTCAAATGAACTGTCCCGGGTCTGCCGGTTCGCCCTCAGGGAGCTTTATTGTTTATTCATAACGCATTGAAGATTGCACCCGCTCGACTGGCCTCGAGAGTGGCTCGAGTGGACGCAAATAGCAAACCGCATTTCTTCCTGACGCGCGAGACCTCATGAATGGTGGAGCATCCTTATTGCATGATGAGGAAGTAACACCATGCGCCTTTCGTGGCATTTCGAGTGGAGCACTGGTGGAATTTATTTCGCCTCACTGATTATGAATGAAACTCACATGCGGTGGTCTCCACTGTGGCTTCAGTTCGAGTGACGACATCGTGGCCTCTGGGCGTAGCTTTCGCTTCGAGACGCGTTTCGAGTACTGCAGCACGTGTGCACGTGGGACGAAAGGGCCCACATTTAATTGACAGTGACCGATGGACCTAGAAACGAGCGTTCCGTTCGAGTGCTGTGTTTCACTTACCATTTTATGAGCCGGGGATTATCCTGCAAATGTGCTAATTCTGTTTTATTCTCTCTCTCTCTCGCTCCTTCTCCTTCTTGTAGGTAAGAACGCACTCGTCCTGGAGGAAGTCGGTTGTGCGCGAGCTGTGATCGTAAATTATGTGCCGCTCGCACCTTCAGCACATCATCAGCACCTGATAATGGGCTTGGTGCCGTGTGCAGCTTGCGCCTCGCAAATCTGCATCAACCGTCTTTGCTAGCGAAGGAGAGCCAAGCGAGTTTCCCAGGCGAATATGGCCCGTCCGTCGTCCCTTCTCGATGCTCGTTTTCGTCGTTAGCTGCACCGTGCAGTGGCTTTAGCAATGCTGAGCTTGCACCCGGCCGTCGTCAGAAGATTGATTCATGCATCGTGGCTCTGGTCGGTAGCGGTCCGGTGTCCTTCTTGTGCCGGTGGTACCGGTTGAAACGACAATCGAGTGGTATCCACTTACATTTCCAGTCAGTGATTTTCCGCCAGTAAGCCTCCTGTGGCAACACGGCAGCTAGTCGGAGCTAGTGAGGGCGTAAAAGGGCCACACAGCCACGTGTAGGCGCAAGCATGGCGGAAAATCTACGAAGAGAGTAGATCCTCCGCCTCCCGGGAGCAGAAATTAATGATCGCGACGGGATGCTAGCCGGCCAAAGGTGCTCGGAAGTTAGCTATTAATGTTGCCACCCACCAGTGCAACCGGGTTCCTTATTATTCCTGAAAACCATCGCTCTATGGAGGCGGTCCCATTTGTAGCGTCGTCTGTCCTCGTGGGTGGACTTTCACCGTGGTGTATGCTTTTCGCCGAGAAGCCAAACTTTGTTGCTTCTCTTCTTAGCGCAACCAAGGGGCATTTTGTGCACCTTCACCGAAATCCTTTCCATTCCGGTAGCGGTGTGTGTGTGCGGTAGGAAAAATGAGTTCCCGAGGGAAACGGTCTCGCCATCGTCGGTACCGCCAAGCGTCGTGGCGATAATTTATGTGCAATTAAACCCTCCGGTAGAAAATGTGTAAACCTTGGCTGGTACACCTGCCCGGCAGCAGTACTGGTGATTGGAAGGTCCATTTTTTGGGAGGTTGTATGGGTGACGACGGTTGCAGGACCGGGTTTTTTTTCACCTTCGATTCAATCGTCCACATCTCCACTTCATAAAGCACCAGCATGTTTTACGTGTGCTCGTGTGTGTGTGTGTGTGTGTAGGTGTTTTTTGTTCGCTAACTTAAATGAGAACGATTGGGGTTTTAATAAGAGCTCCGGTCCCTTTCGAGGAACCTCATGGGCGCGACGATGGTGCCAACACGGGAGCAATGGGCTCTAGTTCCTGTTCTTGGTTCACTCGTGCCACCATGGGGTGAAGTGGGTCTATTACCGGAATGCGAGGCACTTAAATTTCGTTTGATAAATTCTCCGAAGCCGGCAGACGCCGGAAGGCGTAGATTGGGAGATTAGGGCGGCTGAAAAATTGCTACAAATTAGACTGATTTGTTACCGGAGGGAGCATTTTTGAACGGGAATTTTATTCTGGAATTGCTCATATTTTGACCCCTAGGCTGGGGATGGTGGTAGACGGCGGCACGAGGATGCCCCGGTGAAAATGTGTGTGTGTGTGTGTTTCGCAAGAACTATGCTCGCTTCTAATTTATTGACAGTTAATTATGCTACGGAGGCCGTTTTTCTTATGGCGGCTGTACAAGAGAGCTATGATTCAAAATCGTTAGCGATTTGCGGATATTTATCACAGTGAACGGTAACGATTGAGTTGAAACAAAAATGGGGGGATGAAATGCCCAAGTATCTTGAGAATTAATGAATTATTTTTAGTTGTTGCTTAACATTACATTTAAAGTTTTTCGATTTCTTGATTTCTTAATCGTTCCTACGCTTTCATATGTTTCAATAACATCTGTTCAAGGGTTACCTAGAATGGTGATATTTATAGTATTGAAATTCCTGCATATTGATAATGTTTAAAATCTCACGCGATATATTATTTATATCAATCGATGAATATTGCTTTCAAAAAGACATAGTTTTGCATAACGAGCACCTTTACAATACCCATCCCAACAGTCTCTGGTTGTTGAGGCTCCTTAAATGCTACGCATTCCGAAGCCAATTAGGTGTTTTTGGGGAAATTAATAGCGGCACTCGTTTCGGACGCGTTTGTCCCCCCAAGCAGTTGACTTCGTCACCCTAACTCGCGCTCTAGTGCAGGATACAGACGAAGAGATCGCTGACGGCTATCGCTTCTACCAAAATTCGTTTCGTTTCGTCCCATTTCGTGCGCAGCTGACGTTTGAGCTTGAGAATTTTCCCCCTTTTCTTCGCGTGAAAGGCAGGATTGACTTTTGTTTTAATTTCTCTCCTTTTTCACGCTCAAGGCCTCCAATTCCTTTGGCCTGCGAGAACGACCTTTGTGTCTTCATCGGCTCCGTTCCGCTTCATTATCGGGCTACGGCTCATTAGTGTCCCGTTGACCGTGTTACAGTAAATAAAGCCCTCAATCGCTGCTCACCCAGTTTATCTAATCATCGATAAATCACGATATTTTCCGATTTTCGTCATTGCAGCTTGTCTGGGAAGCACGTACCATCGCTTGGCACGCCAAGGATCAGGGAATCGTCCGAAAGTTGAAAGTCACGAAGCTCATTGGTTTTAGTGGTCGAGAATTAATAAAATCCCTCGTCCAATGCACCACCACACGCCGTGGACGGGGAAGAGGTTTGCCGTTTGTGGTCCCACTTTGCTACGGAATCCGATTAGTTGATGCTTCCATGCGCTGGATCAGCAAGCAGATGTTCCCGTGTCGGGAAGTGTGCTGTGCGGCCGCCGGTTGGCTAACAAATGGCAGATCGTTCTGAGCTGAACGGGAGCCCTCGATCAAACTAAAGCTTCTTCTAACGTTTCAACGAGCAAATTGCGCTTATTAGTCGGAAGTCTTACTGGCCCCCGTCCGTGGGTGGTATCCTTTCCAGGAGGCATCCTTGACTGCCAGGATGGTTCGTGCTGTAATCCAACGGTCAATGGGTGGTGTTTCGTTAGGGCAACATTTACCATTGCCTTTCCCGTCCATTGAGCAATCTCCGGAACGGCTCCGGAGCAGGGCAGCTTTCGGTAGCATGATGCTCTTATAAATCCAAAGATAAACGTACATGTATCGATAGGAACGGAAGATTACCCGCAATTTATTTACCAATTCATCAACAGTCCGAACCATCGAACGGAACCATGTCGAGAGTGGGAATGAAACGTTCGAGTTCCGATTGATTTCACGACGTCAAACAAGATGTGGAAAAAGAGAAGCTTCCGAAAGAGCAAACGGCATTTTTTTTCGTGACATTTTGTCATACACTTATCATATGCTCTCGTGATGTGGTTCGAATGGTAATGCAGAAATTCAATTGTAAAGCATTATTTATTGCACATCATAAGAAGTTGGGGCACCACTCAACGAGGATGGAATATGCATGATTTTGCCGCTTGAAAACACTGCTGCAAAATTGCATTTGCAAATCAATCCACAAAGATCAAACCATTCGACCGATGGTGCAAAAGCACGCCAGTTCAGTTGCTCAAACGAGCGCTTTCATTATGCCCTCATAGCGACGTTGTACGTGCGTTTAAGCAGTAGAATATGTCTGCTGAAGCGAATTGAAGCCATCCGGTTGCGCTTGGTCTGGCGTATTTGACTGCAACCCGCAAACCTGCTGATTGAAAACATCTTTGCCATCAATTTCTTGAATAAATCATGGCGGCGTCCACCTTTTTCAAATTAAATTATTCAAAGCACTGTGGGTGCGCCTCGGATATCCCTTTCCGAGTTATCAGACTAGTTGAAGCGTCCCAAGCGAGCATCCAGCGGCGGAACAACGTAGAACGATAAGAAGAACCGTAAGATGGCCGTCGAAAGCGAACGATGCCATCGGGATCGTCACTGGTGGTGGGAGTGTCACGACGTTGGTCAAAGTAAAACCTGAAGAGATCAATTTGCAATGTAAATCATGCTTTTCTATAAAATAATGATAAAAACCCTCCAGTAGCAGCAGACGACCATCCGTTCGGGGGATGGGGCGATCCCTTTGCACCGAGCGAAAGCGACCAGAAGCATCCAAAATGGCCATCGGTGAAACCAGCACCAAGCAAACGGGGGCAAACTCGTAACTGTTTCTATCGATCCTTGCGCTGCTTTACTTCTCCGCCAAGGACCGACAGGATGGCGCTGACTCATTCCCAACGTGGAAAAGGAGTGCCATTCGAACGATGCCAAAGAGATCGCCACCAACCACCGTACGGAGAGCAGAGCTTTCTGATCTGATCCGGCGATCCACAGATTCCGGTGGTTCGGGTTTTCTATCGTCGCGCGAAACCCGAACAAAGGGCGATGAATTTCGAAATGGCCGAATCGTGATCAAGAATCATTTGCCGTAGGGTGGTGGGCCAAAAAAGAAGAAGAAAAAGAAGTGCATGACATGGAACATTTATTTCACATGTTACTGTTATCAACCCGCCCGAGAGGACGGTTGGGTGGGTTTTTTTCTTGTGCGCTATCTGACGCGCTGTGTTCGATGTAAATGAGCTTTTTTTTGGTTCAAGTGCCGCCCTTCGCTCGGCGTGGCAGATTTATGCATCCCTTCGGTGGCTTTGCCCACCTACACTTCGTGCACTCATCTCCATGCAGGTCTAAAGTGCAGACGTCCGAAAACCCGATCGGAAAAAAAATCTTCACGAACGAGCTTTACATTCCATTCCGCATTCGGTCGGAACTAATGAAATAAAATTTTCGATCATTCAACCGCCAACCCGCCAATGATAAAAGCCAGCAGATGGCACCATCCTCTGGGCTCTGGGTCGCTGAATTGTGCGGCCCAAAGAGTAGGGCGCATGTGAGCAGAAATTGGCATTCCGATCCGATGCCGAACTGGAGCGGAAGCAACGGTACCATGATATCATCGTGTCTTGACCATCGCAGCAGGCCAATCGCCGGAAGCAGCTTCCTTTTGCACCAACGCCCGGGCATTCATTAGCGTAACGTGGCGATGGTGGCGGTGTCGGACGAAGCGAGACTCCCGGGGACTTATCCGAGACTCCCGGGGATGCATTCGTGCAGTTTTGCGAGGGGCCAGGCACAGGATAACCGCAGGAATCGTAATTTATTGGCTTCCGCGGTAAGTTTTATTATGCCATCATTGTCCCCACAGTGCGGTTTCCGCAATTATTGGTTCCGAAAGGGCGCCGAAGCGCGCTGTGTGGTGGAAGCGATCGTCGGTTCCAGATCTCTGCCGTGATGCCCTTTCCGAGGAGGGCTTCAATAAATTATACCATTATAAGTGGATTGCTCAATTTAAAACATTTTATTACATCCTGACGCAAGAGGGTGCCATGTACAAAGGGCAAGGAGTCCAGCATCACAAGGACACACGTTTCGAGAGGAGAACCGTTTGATTGAAATTGGGATCCGATGGTTGCAATGCGCCGACCTGAAATAGATGGTAGCTCTTTAAGCATGTCTTTCCTTCAGGCGTTCAGGCGACAACGGTTTTACGAAAGCGAACTACAGAAAGGCTAATAAACATTATGTTTGCAGCTCATTTTTGTTTTATTGTTAATACTTTTATTTCATTCGTATATGGTGCGTAACTCCAAAAATGCGACGGATCTTGTTGAGGAAGCAAGCTTAGTACGTGAAACAGCCATAAACGGGACGAACGAGTCGAATAACCATGCTAGTGCGACATATCTGCATGGCGTTTAACAGCCTTAAAGGAACATCAAACCAGTGTTGAATGTGCTGCATTATCCTTTTGCAAAAAGACTTTAACAAGCTCTTGTGAGTACGCTAAAATGAGCTACGTGAGCGGATCTTACAACGGGGAATGAAACTGGAAAATAAACAAGCTGCAATACCACCACCGTAATAAACTTCACAAGGTGAGGCAATTCGTTGGCGTTTGCAATAAGGAGCACGTTAGTGGGACTCGGAATTTCGAAAGTGATCCGAATTCGGCTAATCTTTCCAGAACACAACCCAACGGCGGAGCGTTGTTCGAGCGGAACGAAATCGCACCACCGCGATGGCAGCAGCACTCGCGCGCAAAAGTGCAACTTTTTCTCGAAACCGAGAGAAGCATAAGGAATGAAATTGTTTCGACAGTTGCACAACTTCATCCATCATCTCGCCCACCCACCGAGGTCACCGAGTGGGTGGGTCCCAGCGGGGCATTAATGAGCCACGTGCCACGTGCCCAAGCGATGGAGGCGCCTGGTGGCTCACGGTTCTTGCACTGAAAGCTCGCATTTGCTCGCGCGAAATGCTCGTCGAGTGTCATTGAAGACAGATTTTACCTTCTTGACCAATGTGGGCCCGCTGGGATTGGTTGGTGGTGGTGAGAAGTTTCCGGGTAACTTTCTACTTCCGCCCCAGTGCAACCGTGGTAAGGACCCGCACGAAATTACACTCCTGTCAATGGGATAATTAAGGTAGTTGGAACAATTATTCTCAGGCAACTTTCGCTTTGGCCACGCGTGTAATTTCCAAATATTTGCGCGCGGCTGAGGTTGCCTTTTGCCCCAGTTCCGTAATTTATCGCAGTTAGTTGTGAAACATTGTACATTATTATGCTTGCTTGCTTTGGTGCAGAGTGCGTAAAGTTGACCAACTTGCGACTAAATGCTCGCATGGAACTCCCATGTGTCACCGTTTTACCTTGCACAAAATATACTTTTCGTGCTACGATGGTACCGTAAATTTAGAATTGAAAATTACTCCCAAAAAAAAGCATGAAAACTAACTCCCTAGCCAAAATAAACTGCGGATGGTTCTGCGAGCGCGTGGTATTGAACCAACGAAATGCTCCATTTTAATCAAATCAACGCAAAGAATTTGCAATAAAACTATCGCAAAGTGCACGGATATAAATTGTCCTGCGACATGCAAAAGCTGGGTCCTGTATCTGCCCTGTACGCTACCGGTCCCTTCGCTGCTCTGTAACGATTCTCGAGGAATTAAACGAAAAGCTTTTCAGTTACGGTTGGCTGCTAGCAGATCGCCCCTTTTTTCCCCCAGGACACTAAGCTTATACTCTCTCTCTCTCTTTCTTGCTCTCTTTTTCTCTTGCTCTCTTCTTTTGCTCTATACTGTTCCGGGCATTCATCACGCTTCGAAATAATATTTCGTGTCACCGTCGTGTCAAACCACGCGATTTTTCTTGCCGTCCCGTACGGGCTGGGACCTTGCGTGTGCCTCACGCGACTTGGCTACGGCCGTTGGGCACGTAAGCCTAGGCCCTTGCCCCAGAGGCTCTTGCCTAAAATTTAAATAAACATGAGCACCGAAGCGGCGTGCTCGTGCTTTTTGGTCGCACTACTCAACGAGGCCACCTCGACCAAAAGGGGTCTTAAATAACTGGACCTCTATCGGGGTTTCTCGAGAATCGCTCAAATCCAGGGTTGCCTTTGCGTGAAGGGAACAGGGTTTCCCAGATGTATGTGGGTGAGTCAATAGATTTCATCAGACCGTGCTTAAGCGCATCTACACGCATCGTTCTCTTTCCGTGCGGTGATGAACGTTCAACTAGTTTTTTACGACGCATGCATGCTGGGGCTTCATTCCCCCCCGGTATGGTGCGGGATCGTATTTTCAAATCGTCATTCGTGTCAGTTTCCCGCAAAAGTGCTCGCTACGACTCGGCTCACACGTCAGAGGCGTAACTGGAAACCACCGGGATTTTTACGAGCCTTTCCGATACCGGAAGCTGTACGTTCGTCGACGATGGGTGGAACCGAAAATGTATGCATAAAATATGGACCACCACGGCGAGGTTGTGCGAGCCTAGCGAGCCCGTGGTAAGAAGATTACGTTTTTAATATCATGAAATCACGTGTTGTGCGAGCTCCAGTTCCGCCCGGTGGGGTTTTGTTTAACTAATTGAAACGTTGTTTTTGCTTACAGTGGTGGTTGTGTGAGTGAGTGGTTGTGTAAAAAGTATCAAAAATCCCTCGCTATGTGGTGCACACATACAACACACATCGGAGATTTGCCTTTCCGGTCGGTCGGTGTTGGTGTTGCTAACGCTACTCATGCAGACAAATGTCGAGAAAAGCGAGCGCTCTTGTGCCATCTAACAATAGTTGTTTCCTGCCGAGAAAACGCGTTAATGAGCCGTATCCAACGGTAATGTGGCGAATGTCGGGATGAAACTCCTCCACCTTCCGGAAGTGAGCCCTCTCTCTCTCTCACACACATTCATTTCCCCCACCGGAAGGCAGAAATCAGACACAATGAGTGGGTTAAACGAGCGAAAGAAGAGAGAGAACAAAAAAAACCTGTGTCTATTTGTGTCTTCGCGCGTCCGATGTGTGTGACATCTCGCGCCGGTACACAAAGCCACACGTACACGTGGCATTGTAACGGCGCTGTCATCATTGTCCGCGTGGTGGCACGCGGTCTGGTGGGTCGTGGAAAATAGAAAGCCTCCCAACAATCGCCCGCCCCATTGTAGAGCACACAAGGAGCACGAATCACCTGTGGTCGGGTGGATCTTCTCCAAGTGAGTAATTGCGCGCGGCGTCATGCCAAACCAGGCAGGTGGAAATCGAGGAATGTAATGCCACACACACACACGCTCGCTCGCACACACACATCCATCCGTCGAGGGAAATGCGTGTGCTGTGAAACGCCTACGCGGTGAAGGGAAGCGATTTTTATTGCGCAGCCTTATTACGTTCCGTGACAAAGTAACATCGTTCGTATGATTCATGGCGTGGCTTCTTTATTATGCCCTTTTTTCTTTTATTTTTCTTTTCAATCCCACCCATCACACCCCCTGTCCTTGTGACCCTTGGTACAGTTGTACTGCCGGCGGTTTGTTGGCAGCGTGTTGCATTCGTTGGCGTACGTGTTGTGGATGAAGGCTTGGCAGGACTCGAGTACTCGAGTCGAGCTAGAGCTAGCTAGGGAAAAGAAAAATGCAAGCACCTCGAGTACACACATGGATGGGGAGGGGAGAAAAAAAAAAGGATCTCGTTCAGCCGGCGAAAACGATTCAACTTCCACCCGTGGAACACGTGGCTGCGTGCGTACGGCGCGGCTGTTTGTGATGCGTGCACCGATGGCCGAACAAAGAAAAAAAGCACACTGTTCGCTGCCCATCGTGCGGAAATACGGCACTTCCCGGCAGTAACATCCAGCGTGCCTCGGCGTGGGATGAATTGTGGCCCACGCGCAGAGTGCGCTTTTGTTTTCGAAAGGCCAGCTAAAGGAACGCAAACGGTTTGCACATAACCACAATTCTTGCGGCCATAATGGACGAAAACAATCAAGTGAAAATTTTAGGCCCATTTCTCACGGGCACATTACCATTTTTCCGACTCCCATCCAGGGCCATGATGGCCAGGTCGCCGGTGGCCAGCCTCAACGCTACAACGGCCATCGTTTGCGAGTGTGCAATGAAATATGAACTTTTATGAGATTGCCGAATCTTTGCCGAAGCGAAGGGCCTACGACCACTACATCATCCGAAGCGATGCCGTCAGGATGCGAGGCTGATCCAAAGGAAACCACCGAACCAAAGTGCGCAGTGTTGGCGAGATGATAAAACGACACCATCGTACATGGGCCCCTTCGGGTGGTCTGGGGCATTTTGAAAAGGTAACGTGTGAGTTCCGCGAATCGACAGCCATGGAAGAACGCGAGACAGAGACGAGTCCTTTCGATGGCATCACGTGGGCGACCTGCTGCGTGGAAGCATCCGTTTTTATGGTTCTTCAATAACCGACCGCTTGAAAGTGAAGCCAACTCGGCTGCTGCTGTTCCTGAGTTTCGTCCTTTGGCTTTGCGGGGTCGACATAATTCAAGCCGAGCACCCCAAAATGGGATGGGTTTTGGAGTTTTCCCCTTTGACGCCGACCGATACGTGGTACGTGGAAAGCGAGTAATAAAATACGTCCTCCCGCTCCACGGTTTGCTACACCGACCGGGAAAGAATTTGCAATCTCATAAACCCTTTCCCGGAAAATGCACGACGATCTCAACCCAGCAGCAGTAGCACTGTCGGTTCCATCCAGTGGACGGACCATAAAATAATAGCAGATTCCGTGGCATGGCGCGTGGACAGATGAGAGTGATCCCTCGGAGGGTTTCGTAAATACCCGTGTAAACTGAACATCGGTGGGTTTGAGGGCTGCAAAGCCGTACGGATCCGTAGAGATCCACATCCGAGCACACCGAAGCCGTGTTTGATCCGTGTAAGGTCACCATTGGGACCAACGGACTAAGCGGACCAGTCACGAATGCCAGATTCAAGCGAGACCTGATATATGCGGTTGAGCGAGTAATTTATCAATTGTTGCATCTGGCGATCCCTTTACGAGTCTCATTTACGATTTGGGAAGCCGTTTGTTTTTTCGCTACATATTTCTATGCACGTGCTTTTACAGCAATCGGATTAATGGATGTACTGCGAGATACGTTCTGGGATAATTAAAAATGTATAAATATAACGATGAAGCTTTACTTTCAAATAGTTATGTTAAACATTTACCGTTAAGGCACTAGCATACCAGCAAAGCCTTGATTGCAATGGTTATCATTCTCAAGTTTGGTTAGAAAGTTAAGCTTCTCGATCTTATTTGGAACATTCTTCATCAAATGTGCACCCACGTTTATTTACACGACAATTTTTGAGTGTTTATTATTCATCAATAAAAAATGGTGGGGGATAAACAGACGATAAGTTCAAATAAAAAAAATTGTCAAAACGAAGTGTCAATAAGAAAACCTTAACAAAGCAGGCCTTGACCGTACAACGGTTGGAGATACTTTCAAAAAGAAAGGAAGACTATCCAACAATCATTTATAAAGTGTTTTAAACGAAAAAAAAGCTGGAAAACTCATAACACCCAGCCAATTAGTGATTGCATTTCTACGTAATTCACAACACCTCTGCATGATGGCGTACAGCTACGTAAAATGCAAAGAAAACGATATTTAGCTTCAACGACACCATTCCACGGGTTTGATGCCCGGCAATTGTGATAATTTATGCTGGTTCATCTCGCATTTCGCCTAAGAAATAAACACTGCGCCAGCGAGAAAAGGTGAGAAAAATCACGTTTTCCGAGGAATAAAACGTTTAGCTGCACGTTTTTCCCGCACCGTAACGGCAAACGTTTGAAGGATTTGATTTGCGATCGTCACACTCGGCATCGCAAGTGCTTCTACCGGTGAGAGGTGCACGTTACGTGATATTTGTTGGCAATTTTCACCTCCCGCTCGTGGGAAATGGTTTCCACGGCATCCAGGATGATCCCGCCTGGCGGAAAGGCACCATAAAATCAAACCACCAACGTCACATTCCAGCAGGTCGTATTCTTCCTTCCGGTGACTGGCTGGCTGGCTGGCTGGGTGTGTAATGGCGTAATGAGTGCCAAAATGAAATTGACGACAACAATCGTAGCACCGCTGACACACGGTTCTGTGACGATACACAGGCTCTTCCGTTGACATCAGCGAGGAAACCCGTGGAAACCCATGTAACGCAAGGGCGATGACGATAGTGAGCAGATTACTACGTTGGCATGCTGCCCCATCAGTAATCTCGTGGTTCCCGTTTGTGGGTACCACCACCACTGAGCAGGAGCCATCGTAAAAGCTCTCACTCACACACGAAACCTCGCTGGTTGCCGTAGAGCGCCCTCTTATCGCGCAATTGGGTTTTGATTGGACCAATCTCTCCCCCCAATCGTGGGTGTAAATGGTCATGGCGATTGTACGCGATGCGAAAAGCGACTGTCACAAAAATAAAATAAAACACCCGGCAATTATGTGAGTGTGTTGATTTGTTGCTTATGGCACCCGTGCTACTAGCCGCCGCCGTTGCCATTTCCGGCCATGCGTGATGATTTCCTGAAGATGTGCCAAAATGAGAATGAAAACACTGTTATCAGGACGCGCTGCAATCATGCCATCATACGTTGCAGATGGCTGTCATTCTTTACAGCAGCGCATGATTTCAATATATTGCTGAGCGTTTATGTGGAGCCTTTTTCGTAAGGCTAGCGTAGGTTTAAGAGACACTTTTACTGCTAGCTCTATGATGTGGGAGGAACAGAAGGTGAATCGAAAAGTTTTGAGTAGAGTGATGAAAATTGAAAGGTTTCCAAGACAGGCGAAATCGTTGCTATATTTGTGAGCACAAAAATAATATAGGGATCAGTAAGCCTTATCGTTGTTTTTTTGCAAGCTTTCTATAAATACCCCGTAACACGCTGCCTTGTAATGTGCTCGATACTGCGTGTGATTTGTTTTAAATCTCAGCTACGCATTTGGGTACAAAAATATCGTTTTACTATTGCCATAGACCATGGGCATATCTGCCACCCTTGTTTTTTATAGCAATAGACCGGCTGAGTAGAAATCTCTCGTCTCGAATGTCAGCTATTGCTGGAAGAATGTTTTGTCTAACTTCTGCCGGGTATAATAGGGATTTTTTGTAGTTTTTTTTTGTCGGAATGTACCGATAGGCGTGCAGACAAAATGCAATATAAACGGGAAAGACGGGATGCTATTGCTGCAAGATTGTCGAGCAGCGCTGGGTCTATTACTCTCCGGCCGCACGGATGCACGTATGACAAATGGAAGAGCACATAAGCACAAAACCAATCATCGATCGATGCTTTCGTTTGTTCTGATGTATGGCTGTTAAACGAAGCATGGAGCATGTCCATGATTACTACTCCATTAGGGAAATTGCATCGCTCGACGGTGGGAGTTGGAGTGGTTTGATCAATAGAAATGCGTTTCGATGCCGGTTTGATGTGAGTAGCGCGGTATTTAAGAGCTTGCGCAAAATGTTCGTTGTAGCAGAATTTACGGTTGATGCTTTTACGATATTTTTGCACAAAGCCCGATTTAATCGTCTTTATGTTTCCACACAGCATTACGTAAAGAAACGGCTGGAAAATAAATTCATTACATCGAAAATCCTTCTTAATTCAACTGACGTTAGTTTTAAAACGCACTGTTCTTATACCATTCTTGATTCTTTGTTATATTTTTAACACCACGCATTTGTCAATGAGACCCTATGGCAAAACTCATTACATTATATCGGAAGTGTCGTTACATACTATTAAATGCCTCACAGGGTGGTGATGGAAAGGAACAGTTCGAATCCGAAGGCAATTGCAAAAAAACAAAAATCTGACATTCCAAGCGAAAACGATACCGTCTTGCCCTGGCGACTGTTTATCAAAGTTCAACGGCGGACTGCTTTGACGTAACGTTCTCGAGATCGCCATGGTAACGGTTGCCTGATTTTTCTATTCAGTGGAATGTAGTTCTACCCTTTTTCACTGTTAAATCAAGGCGCACGGCTTATTTGTCCATAACCAACCGCAATACCAGGCCGTTCGTTCCTCAAAGCGCATTAGACCGCGTTGCCATGGTGCGACCAAGTTGTGGATTGATAATTGAGTTTGACTGACTGCGTGCCTCGGTTGGGGCTAGGAGACGAAGATCCGCATCCTGTAATGGAATGTTTCGCTTATCATCTTGCTTCCTTTTTGAGTAAGAATGTGTTTGTGCCTTGTCCTTAGGAACGGGACGTCCATGTAATTGGACGTTTCGAGGAACTGAGAAAGATAAACAAATTTCCTAATTAATCGTGAGCCGTCCAAGAAATGTGCCTTCTACATCATCTCGGACGTTGGCTTTAAAAGACGTTCAATTTGGCGGTTGTACTCAGACTTGATTGGTGATGGACAGATTCATCGAACTTATCAAAGGTTATTTTTTAGCAACTTTTACTCATGTTTGTGCTGCGAGCTTCTCAAAATCAGTCAGCATCGTACACTAGTTTTTTTTTATTCAAACTTTTGCAAATAAGAAAAAAGCTCTTATATTTCGAAAGGACCGAATCAGCGCTTTGGTTGGGCACAGAAAGCATCGCATTGCCGCTTTTTTTTTCATTCCTGGAATTATTTTTAACAAAACACATCGGTATCAGTTTCCGTCGGTCCAGTGGGCCAGAAAAAAGGACACATGTCCTTCGGAAAAGTCGTCGGTTTTTGTCTGAATTCCGAAATTCCTCCCATCCCAGCCGGACGTACGATGGCGTACTATTTCCGTATGCTCCAAAGGCTAGGCCCGTTTCTTATCATTCGCAAAACCCCGATGGGCGTTGGTTAAACCGATTTCCGTAATCTGCTCCTGCTGAGTGTCACACCAGGCAACGGGCCGAACCTGCGCAAGGGCCACATAAAAGGGGCCGACGTTCGATCGGTGGTCGAAGGAATGTGTTGGACCGGTTGGTTTTTGTTCAAGGTGCCAGTGGGTTTTAATTAAATTTTTTGAAAATCCTTTGAACAGCAGTTTCACCCAACTTTGATGTTTCCGGATTGAAAATTCTTCAAAGCGTAACGTGTTCACTAAGCGGTATGAAATCTTCACCCGCAGCATGCATTTAAAGTTTTTCAGCTCGTTTCCGGTTGGTCGTCAGCATACGAAGAGCTGGATTAAAGCTTTTTTTTTCACCTTTCATTCCCTTCGGTATTGTTACGATAAGATGGGCTAGAGAAAGAGACATACTTTAGTTTATTGCTAGTAAGCGCTTTTAATATGCCTTAGTAAGTCTTTACTAAGTAAGCTTTACTCAAAAGCTCCTGAAGGCTTTCGATACGCACTCTCGTTCGTTGATGAAACGGATTTTCTCCCCAATAACAGTACGCTTCGTATAGTTCATGCATCAGCACTTTCCCCACATGATTTGCTGCACAAAAGCTCGCTAACTTTGTGTTGTTAGCAGCTTTAAAACTCAAACGCATGTGTAAAGATGCATCGAATCACCCCTCGGGCGGTTGTAACCGACACATGGTGAACTTTTTCAATCAACAAGCCACATTTGCAATCGTCCGTTCATCCGAAAATAAGCCCCCTTTTTGCGAACCCTTCCGGCAGCGTGGCTCAGTGCACGCTTGTACAAATCTGAAAATGATACACGCTCGGCTCATTTGCCACCCCTAGGAGTAGTCCCATGGAGGAAATCGGCATTAGCGGTGGTTGGGCTTCATCCCCAAAATGACGGTCGGGCTTAGCAACCGCGCCCTTTCGTGGCTTAGAGTTAATCCACCCACGAGCACCAGCAAACTAGCAGTGCGCGATTGTCAACGTTCTGATATTAGCACGGTACAATGTTCTGGTGTGCAGCCGGACTGTGATTCAGCATTTCCCGGGAGAACAGAACCGAATACCATAGCAGCAGCACCACCACCACCACGTACGAAGGATCATCCATCATCGTGAGGTTCGGGTTTTAAATCAACCGTTTGTAAAAGATGCCTCCTTGACTGGGGATAAAACGCGTCCTACCAAGCCGTACCCGCTAAGAATACAGTGTGTGTATGTGGGTGAGAAGCCTCATCGCGACCCTAAAGCTCAGGTGTGCGTGCGTGTGTGTGTGTGTGTGTGTGGGTGTGATACAATGGCCAAGTGCCAACACCACCCGTCCAGGTAGCGTCGCACTGACTTCAGAAGACTTAATTTTATTTTAATTTGCACCGCCCGCCCCCAAAAAGCTCCCGGCTTTCGTTGCCAGTTTGCCGACGGCTTCTTTCGGGGCTGGCTTTCATGGCCGAGGTGGCCTTTTGCCGCGAGCCGGACGCATTAGCTGGAGGTCGCTGGCGCAATTTGGAGGTCGACCTTTGGTTTTTTTTTTGTCTCCCTCGCTAATGAAATTATTATTATCTTTGGGGCGGCCGGGAAGCGTGTCGCTAATGCCACCGGGTGCGAGTGAGCCCTCCCGAGAAGAAACGGTGAGCCCGATAATGGCTCCAAAGGGGCGGAAGCGTTGGAAGCTGAAAAGCCAAGGTAATGACGCCCGTTTCGCTGGTGTGCGCGGCCGGTTCTTCGGATGGTAACGGAAGTTTTCGCTCTAAACCGCCACTCGTTGCTACCTTGGGAACGTGTAACAAATTGATCCCTTTTCCGGCCACCATTTACCATTTGTGACCGCAAGGGTGGTTCAGCAGGAACCGTTCGCTGAAAAAAAAAAAGGTGAAACTGGAGCCCATTATGCAATGCGGGATTGTGTTTACTGGAATCGTGGAAATGGAAAATTATTACAGCCAAAATATACACCCTTACCTTAGCAAACTAAATGAGCATGATTGAAATAGATACGTCCAATTTCTACTGCTACTCTGTACGATGCCAAGTCCAATAAACGATGCTACTGTTGCTGGCGCGTCGGGACAAAGTGATAATTTTGTGGGTTCACTCCTTCCTCGCTCCAAAAAAAGAAAAGGACCAAATTAAAATGCCCCATTTGATTGAGCGTATCCATGGTCGGGTTGGAAAGTTTTTCGATGTGTGCGAATGCGTGACTGCGGAAAAGTTTCCACTCTCCGTCGTCGTGAAACATCACAACCGTAGAAGGGCGCTGCCGGTTAAAGTTTGAGGCGACAGATAACTTTTCTCCCGTCCGTTTGCCATCGGTGCAAAACCTGCATGGTGAATGCGCGACGATGCGTCAATAGCGGTCGGTCAGCTGGTCGGTCGGTTCTTTTTTTGGCTGATTTTTAAGGTTTATTAGGGCTATCCCGTTAGCTCTTCGTTTTTTTTGTTCTTTCTTTCGTTATGTACCCGTATGAAGAAAGTTGTTTAACTTGCACGAAGGACTAAGGACGACGAAACGAAACCCTGGATGGATCTTTTACATCACTTCCGCTCGCTGCGGGAAATATTAAAAGAAGTCACCCACCCAGCTGGCCCATGGATACGAATGGTAAAGTTATTCCAACTCCCAATTGGCGTCAAACAGTCGACAAACCAGTGTCTGCCACCCAGCGCAGCGGGGAAAAAAAAACAACCCACCCACCTAAAATCCTTCGCTTTTCGAACGCGGCGACGTGAACATCGAGAGTTCAATACAAATTGACACGGATGTAGGATCCTTCCGGTGGACTCGTGGACGGGTGGGATGCCCAACTACAGGCTGGCAGGTGGCGTAATCTAAAGCACACCCACGTGACACAAACGAATCGTACACCAGTGAATGTAAACTGGAAACTCAAATAGAAATTTTTGCCTCTCTGTTACTTTCTTCTGGCCACGGGCTGCAAGCGGCCGTCAGACCGCCTAGTCCATCTTGGAGAGAGAGGGAGAGTTGGATGAAAAAAAGTACAATAATAAAACAGGAACTCTGCAGCGTCCGTCCGTTCGTTCCGTCCGTTCTGTCCGGGCGCAAAGTTTACAACATTTTCTACACTTCGTTTTTGCTGCCGGTGGAAGTTTTTCAAGGATGCTCCTCGGTGGCCAGCCCTACCGTTCGAGTGTCGGTCAGTTTCCCCAAGACCCGAGACCGGTGTAGGAAGGGGTCAGTAAATAAAAGTTTGCAAAACTTTCCTGCAACGATGGCGCTGGTTTGTGGGCCTCGAGAACGTGTGGGTGGGCGAGAGAGAGAGAGAGTGAGAGAGCAAACAAGAGCAAAAATAAACGGCAAAAAAAGCTTTACAGCTGGTCACTCGGGCAAAATGTTTGTTCTCCGAAGTTGCCCAAGATGGGTGATGAGGCTGAGGCACCCTCCGTACCGTAAATGTTGCCTTCAACTCGATTCCGATCGCCTTTCGAGCCATCCCTGAGCTCTAACAATGGGGTTGCGTGGGTTGTATCAGTGTAACTATGTGGTGCAAAATGAAAGTTATGTCACCTCATGGGGGCGATTGAACGATTGCGAGTCATCACTTTGTATCGCTCATTAAGGCAATGAAATTGTTTCGCCCCTAAGCTGGGGAGGAAAGAAAGGATGATTCCTCTACAGCAAGCATGATGGACGATAAAGGCATAGCTTTTCGTGCTACAAGTGATGGAAAGTGACCCTTCTCTGCTCGAAAGATCGCTCACATACCGTAGGTTGGCATTATCTGCAAGTATTTTGAACTTATTATTCTTGAGCTACTTTTCGATAACCTTCTTTTTCATCTTATTATATCAATCATGTTGAATACATTTTTTTAATATAACTTTATCGTATTTTCCCTAAGAATATAATGACTGATTCTAAAATGTTCAATACTCATTTTTCAAAAATCGGCTTTTAACTCAATTTTAGGTTCATGGTTTAAGGAAAATAATTGTATAAGGAAATTGTTAGATATAAAGAACCTGGCCAACTTAACTACCTGGTATTAATTAAAGTTGTATTCGCAAATATTGCCATCAAAATCCTCTTCTTTTTTTGTGGACTCTTCTTTTCCACCGTGTGCATTGTTGTTCAATCCTGGATGAATAGTGATTCTCGTGTATACGATTTTGAAAGCCAAACATCAGCTAAAAACGATGCATATTATAGGTGAAAATACATGGTAAACGATATTTTTGGTTGGCGCATTTATTGTTTGATTGGCAAAATAGTGTAGCAAAATACATCGAGCTTCATTTAGATGGTGGTCGGTGGAATCTGAATGCAGAAATAACGTAAAATAAATAAATAAATCATACAACACCCTTTTCACCAGTCCTGTAGAACATGCTGTTTCTCTCACCCACTCACATTTGCACATATTGCACCTCACTGGGATGGTTAACAGGAACACAGCGACAGGAACATTACATCCTGTCATGCGCTTCCTCGAGAGTCCAGTGAACCCGCACAAAGCAAGAGGCAAGTGTAATTCAGACCGCTCGAGATGATGACGTTCGTATGACCCCTCGTAGGGATCGGAAGGCGCTGGTCGGAAAAACGATCCCATTCATGATTGATACACTTGCAAATGAGAAATTCAATTTCAATTTTTCATCACCGACAACGCTGTGCTCGCTCGCACGTTGTCTGCCGTGGCCCTTTTTCGGCATCGTACGAATCCCTGCACCGGCTGTCGTTGTCATCGTGACCAGAGCTCTGGCGCACGTCGATCAGGCCACGAGTGCTGTTTCGAAAGCAATCGAACAGGCACCGGAACGGATCGTCACCGTTGTCATCGTCGTCGTCGTCGTCGTCGTCGTCGTATGCTGCCCATCGAAGACATCGGTTCAACGCCGGAAAAGTATCATCAATCCGGCCCAACTGCATTTGCCTCGTTTTGCCGACGAATCCCAGCAATGTAACGGTGCCCGGGGTCTGATGTGACGAATCCTTTCCTGGGCTAGCGTCCTTTCGATCCTAGCGAGCGCATCGACGCGTTCCGAATGCACTGTTGCCGCATGTCGCTCCCGTTGTGCTGGTTCCATTCACATACACACCACCAGAACGACGAAGAAAAAAAAAACAGAAACGAATCCTTAAACAGGATGCATTCATGTCGTTCATGTGTCACGCGACGTCCACACGGAGGCGTCCTACTCGTTCTGTTGGTTTAAGCTGTAAGCAAAAATCGTGCACCCGTCCGTGACCGAGAAGGTTGAAATGAATAAACCCCGTTTTGCGCGGTGATTGACGTACGGTTGAGCCGCATCGGGGATGTTAGTTGGCCCGCACTACATCAAAGCAGGCGTGTTCGTCGATTTCGATCAAAATCGACCACCGGCATCGTACCAGTCGACATTCGCTATTACTGCACTCGAGCAGGGGTTTGTGCGACAAACCCGGTCGAGGCGTTTTTCTCTGTGCTAATCTGCAGATTACTCACAATACAATGGACGAGATGAAAATTATCGCTTCAAAAGGCTCCTAATCTAATTCGGCTGAAGCACGAATACGCATTGCCGCCAACCATTTTGTGCGTTTTGCATTGTGCTTTGCAACTTTGTGGAGTTTTACTATGGCTCGTATGTTGAACCATTTCCACAACCACAGTGCTCACCTAAGGCTAAGCCCCAACTAGCGTCTTTGATGACGTCGCAACTCATTCAGCTTGTTGTGGTTTTAGTAAAGCCGGAAATGTCTTGCACCAAAACGCCGTCTCGAAATCTCGATTGTGGTAATGAAGCCATCAAACAGCGGGCAAGCAAGGCGACGCATTGCATCCTCGAACAACGTGCTATTTGCCATTTAGTGCACTACACCAGCACGTACCAGTACGTACGCGATGCAAAATACAACGTTTCACTCACACTTGCGTTTCGTGATAAATCATCATTGCGAACGAATGAACGAACGGTCGATAACGGTTAAGCACCACTGATCGTGCCCCACCGGGTTGGTAGCCGGAAAATTGCTCCCCACCGTGACAGCGATTCGTTTTCCTATAAATTTTAATTATCTACAACATGTTATTAAAATAATCACGAACCACCGGCTGGAAGCGTGGAAAAACGTGCGTATCCTAGCTTCCGTTACCAGCCCCGATGGGTGGATTGGAGGGGCCCAATTGGTTGGGTTGGGTGACAAGTGGCAAGTGACGCGCTTTTCCTTTTGACGCTTTCCACCTGTCGTTTAGCGCCTGTTTTATGAGCCATTTTGCCAATCAACTGGGGTCAGCTAACTGTTGAGTGTGGGCCGCGAACGGTACATGACTGCATGTACTACAACAGGTTCCGGGACACGCTGTCACGAACACACGCGGCCTGACATCGATCGATCGGTCGTGGTTGACACTTCGATGAATGAGCTCGTGGAGGAGGTTTCACGCAACCGTAGACACCAGACCAGAGAACGATGGAAAGATGTGTGTATTAGGTCGGTGTTTCGAAGCACCCTTTTGTGTCAACGTTCATCCAACGAGAAGCAGCAGAAAACAACACGAATGTAGCGAAGTAACATAATTTTTCTCACGATAAGGGTTTTGAAAAACACGAAACACTGTCACAGACGTTCGGATTTTCGGTTCTTATCCAATCACAAAAGCTTTACAGCATGTGGCGGATTTACAAAAACCTCTCTTTTGCTGCATTGCGATCATGATGAAAAGCGTGCTTCTCGCGTCCTTTCATCACCGATTCTTTTCATCATCACTTTCACATCTAATTTGCTTTCACTCGCCGCGGGAGTACCCGATTTCCCAGTCTTTTTTTCCTCTCCAAAATGCATCACTCCCTACGGTCCCCAATCGCGGGGTTTGCAGTTCCATTCACTCATTTGAAGAATCCATTCCGAGTGCTTCCCCGCAACGAATGGCAGCGCAAATTAAGCACCAACGGTAAGGACTCACATTGGGGCGCCTGTGGCCAGAGTTCGCCAAACATTTTCTTCGCCATTACGCAATCTGCAACTTTCCCACGGTTGCCTTCCCCAGGACGCCAGTGCGCCAGTTTCACTCGCTGCGAAAGACAATCAGAAAATCTCATTAAGCCACTTCTTCCCAACGGTAAACCATATTATCGAAACATTACATGGTGATTAAACTTTCCAGTCTCCCAGTGCCACCCACCCCCGCTTGTGGACCCGCTATCCCCCCTCCCATACTCCGCGAGCAGCACTTCATCATCATCGCTCTCGACCGTCCTAATGGCCATGGCCGTGGTACAGCCAGCAGCCATCTTTCGCCCAAAGGACCGGTTCGCTTAAGGCGCTCGCGAAACCGGGCATTCATCTGCATCGGAGACGAAGCCCTTCGCCCTGGTTGTTAGCGGCGGCAGCTGGCCTTCCCAGCTGCACTGTGCGCCGTGGTAGCACCTCGGTGGCCTCAGCAAAGAGGGAAAGAAAATCGTAAGCGCTAAAATAAACTTTTCGTTCGCTTTCCCACGCCCGGGCGCGCTGGCATTCGCTCTGAACAAATAGCGCACGTAAAGCGAAACGGCAAAAATATCATAAACCCCTCCCGAAATGTCGTATGCAGAGCTATTTTATTCTGCAAACCAACGCGCGCCCTCGGTTTCCGATGCTCCGTGCTGAAATGCAGGAATGTGCGCGTCGCCTTTATTTGAATTGTGATTATGTGCTTTCCGTGAAGCGGGACTCGGGGATTCATTTTTCATCCCCATCACCCAGGGCAGGGGCCCCGTTTGGTTTGGGGAATGCGTGAACAGGACCGGCTGAACGTGCGAAAGAAATGAAACGGTTAAAGAAAAAAATGTATATGGCGCCGAAGTATGCGCGCTGTTTCATACTCCAAAGCGTCCAGAACCAAACCGAAGCTTTCGCGAACCGAGCTTCATTAATACGAATCGGTGGTAACACAGCTCAGCCGCAGTGGAGAAATGAAGAAATATGCGCCGCGCGTATAAACTAGCATTACGGGTCGTTATTGTTAGGGGGTGGGCAAGCCTAACTGAATAGGCCAAAAATGGTTTTATGAAGGCGCTAACCACTTTTGCTGGCTCGAAGAGGATCGATTTAAGAGCAACAACAACGGAGGAACGTTTTCCAAATTTATACAAAAAAAAGTAAGCGCCGTGCGTTCGATAAACGATGCCCTTTTTAATGGGATGCACGCGCAAACCTTAGCGCAACAAGGGCAACAAGCAAGTAGAAGGAGCTGTTTATTACCGTCGCGTTTCGCTGTAAAACGCGTGGAATTAAATTATGGCTTGGTGCGTTATCCGTGTGCTTGTTGCCGTTAGCGCAGCGTTAAGATTCAAACACCTTTAGGCGAGTTCTTTCGAGCGTGCGTTCGACGTCATTGTGCGCGAGAGGGATTTTTTTTCTTTGCTACATCTCGAATTCAAATGCAGCTGATGCGACTAAATGCCAGGACACAGGCTGTGTAAGAAAACGAGCTTGTGTTAAAAAACGCGAACGAAAGTTAGCATTCCGCCTACGGCGCGTCCGCTTCCGGTTGAAGTGATCACAATTTCACGCGCGGCATTGTCGGTTGGCCGGTGTCCGCTGGTGAACAATTACGATTGCAATGAGGAACAAGGAGAGTGAGAGAGAAAAACCCTAAAGTAAAAAGTGGACCGAGAAAAAAACCCGTAGCGGAAACTCCAGGCAAACTGAGCCGCATTTTATGGGCCTTGTGACACGGCTCTCATGGCGGCACAATGCCAAAGACGGAAGTGGTACCATCCGTCTGGTACAAGCGGAAGTGAAAAGCAGCGACTTTAAGAGAGAGAGAGAGAGAGAGAGAGAGAGGGAGAGAAAAAAAAGCGCAATATTAATTACGGACATAAAGTGCAAAAGTGAGCATATTGTGGCGAGAAAACAGTTCTCAAACAGGTGTTCGAAGAAGCACGCCAACCTCGGACGAAGCAAAACTGTAACTGTACACGGGGAATAATTATCGTGATATTCAACGGAATGAGCGCGCGAATGCACACGCTGTAAATGTAATTTAAATTATGCAAATAATGAACGCCGAAGAATATTTCTGAGACTTTCTCTGCCGGGTAATTAATTGGCACAAAAAAATGTCTGTGTGGGTGTGAGCTTTCTTTTTTTTTCGCCATTTTTGAATTCAACCCTGCGTAAACTTGCTGGAATGTTTTTTCCACATCTATGCACTGTGATTTTCATGTGATGCTTTCGCAAATGCCAACCACAAAAGGGAGATTGTCCGGCCCGGAGATAAACTTCAAGTTCGCCACCACGCAATGACGCAAACCAATTCCGATTGCGTCCTGAAACGGCACCGAAAGCACTACTAATCGAGGCTGATCGATCTAAGCCGTGGCAGGCAATCCAGTCCACTAAATCGATCACGCGGAAGCAATCCACCGCGTTAATGAATGTGTCAAATGTAATCGCTACGGGGTTGATTTTATTGCTGCGAATTCGCTCTGACAAGTGCGTAATTCGATTAGTGCGATCGATGCCTGCGAGGGCCCCGTTTCTTTTTGTTTCTGCCCGTCTGGTCGGCTTTCATCAGGTGAAGGCTTTCCGACATCATTTTCTTTCGCTTTCTCTCGCTTTCTCTCGCTTTCTCTTTTACGGCTTTTCGTTCGGCACGTGACACGTTACCATTTCGCTCACGTACCGTGTTCGCTGGCAAACTTTTATCCAGTGTGTGTTTTGTCCTTCGCCTGGTCGAATTCGTTGGTCGATCATCGGTAATTGATTTCATTTTCGACTATCGAACGCGCTCCCGGCGTGCTGGGGATGTCGATGGCTGCTGGCGTGGTCAATTTTGTGGCAGGTCACGATTCCACGTCGTCTCGCCAAATCTGGCCCAGACCAGCGATGTGAAATTAACCGTCGTTAAAGAAGTACGTGGGCTTCGGGCACGGTTCCGGTCGGTATGATTTAATTACCTGCGAGGCATAACGCTAGGTCATGGTTCGATGGGCCACCGCACGGAACGGCCTGGTGCTGGACAGCAATTAATTATTAATTTCGCTCTTGCGAAAATAATGTTGTGAAGGAACGAGGAGTGCATACTTAAAACATGGTGGTCTGTTGTTTTTCGATCAAATCAGCGCATAACGAAGAGTTTTCTGACGTTGAGGGTCCTTATTTGTGTCCTTATTTGAAAATGTTAACTATGCACTCAAAGTATTCGATAGTCCTTATTAAAATGTGTTTTTTTTTGTATTACTTTTTCTCACTCACAGGCAGTAGTAGCAGTAAGACTAGCTCGTCGCCAAACAACGGACTGGTTCCACGGTTCATCTCACGAGGACACACCTACCGAGCGGTCGTAGGCGACACGCTGGTGCTTCCGTGTGAAGTGGAAAATTTGGGTAAGTAATGGCCAAATTTAGAAACAAGCAAATCAAATCACTCCTCTGGATTTGCATCTGAAAGGATCTGCAATCGATTTAACTATGTAATTGATATGGTACATTGCAACTTTCATCAAACATTGGTTTTTATATCTTCGTGTGCTCGGTTTCGGAGAAATAGCCATGGTATTCAAACCTTTTGGGCGATGAAAAACGAGCACCAGTACTGACAGGAGAAAAGTGAGAACAATGCTACTCCAAAAAGGCATGAAAGCACGTTCAACTCCAAAGTAATATCAGCGCTCTCTTCTGAATGGATGCAAACCAACAAAAAGAAAACTGATTCCTGCGGTCATTTGAACATGGAAGTCTGGTATTATCTCGGTATTAATTAGCGGTCACCATTTGCAATACCGTGCTGTTTTCAATCATTTGCATAGCGTTTCTTCTCCCATGGCGCATACATTTCAATCCACAATTTGCTGCCGTGTCTCTTTTTCAATTCGTTCTTTCTCAACTCTGCAATGCTGTACAAACAAGTAAAGTCGGTTAGCTTTTTGATGTGGCCTGATTGCAGCAAATGAAAGGATATCATATACATCTGTTTAATGTATATTTTTGGGCTTTTTTGTGCCAATTACTTCCCTCAACATGTTTTATCAACTACAAAATTGGACACATATGCTGTGGGTTGGAACGAGAGGTACGATTTCTACAAAGAGCGAGAGAGAGAGAGGGTGATATTTGTCAAATGTCCCATTCTCGCCAAAGAACCGGTGTTGTTGTTGTTGAATAAATTACCACCCCATTGTCAACGGGTTATTACAACTGTCGTTTGATGTTGCTGGGTAGGTAGGGACGTAATTTTCAGCCCATTTTAATCAGGCAACCCATCAACAGGGATCACCTTTCGGAAGTGAGGTCACAAATGCCGTACCGGTGCCAACCGCCGCCAGTGTTCGAGGAAATCCTCTTCTTAGGGCGAGAGTTTTTGTTCGCTCGAAATCACGATAAATTACCAGAAGGCTACGATTAATTGCAGGCAATGTACCAAACCAGGCTCCATTCGACAGCCAGAGACAGTGGGTGGATCGTACAAGCTAGCACGGCTAAGCCAGCATCAATTAGGACGGTTCTTGTAGAGCTTTGATTTGATTAATGAAACGTGCTGAATTATTCGTTAAATGTCCTGTTTATTTTTGGCGCAAGGGTGACGCTTTTCACTGTAAGGACAGTGACATTTGGGAATAAAAGTGACGAGCAAGAAGTCCTTGTGATTGTATTAGGAAAACTCAAACAAAAAAAGACTGGCGTATTATATGTACCTTGTTTTGATTGCGCTTTTTTGCGTTCAATTTGAAAAAGGAACCAGTATACTAGCGAACTAATAACATGAGTGTGAATGGAACCAGAAGATTTATCAAACATTTTTCCCCGACTGTAGAAGCAGAATTGCGTGGTAAAGAGAGGAATATATTATTCTGCTTTTGTACCAACAAAAAAAAACTATATAAATCACGGGAAACGTATCCTTCTTCAGCACATTCGAATGACAGATTTGTCAAGTTTTCGGCTTTTTTTTGTGTGCTTTTGAATAAATTAGCTGCCAAAATGTTATCGCAACGGCGGCAAAAAGTGAAACTCCTTGCGCCCATTTCTCACTGCTGAAAGACGCCCAAAGAAAGGGCCCGCAAAATGTCTTTCTGATTAATTCCTAGCAAACAATTGAACAATGGTGATGATTGGCCTTCGATATAGCTTGTTTTTTTTTCTCGCTTGCTCTCACGCCTAAACCAAGCGACCCTAGCGAAACCGCAGCACCCACCGAAGGCCATTCAAACATGTCATGTCGGTTTATCCTCGTGGCTGGCTCGTCATAAATATCGATGGGGTCGCCTGGTGGCTCACGATGGTTCGGTTCCAACGTACGAAAAAACACTTACACACACACACACACACACACGCAGCAAAGGCAAACGTCGTCAGGAGACTAACGGACAAACCGCCTTAAATACGACACGGTCCGTAACCTCTGCTGCGTTCCCATCGGCGTTGGGCTAATCTGTTTACATTCGATTTTGATTTATCCCTAATGTCATCCAGACCCGTCCCGGTTGTCCCTAATGCGGTCGGCACCGATTGTGCGCCCACGCACAAAGAAACCCACCTCCGGGAATGTCACGCGTAAGGAAAGGCAACACACCATGAGCCGTGGTAGCCATGTAGCGATATTTATGCGCTGCGTATGATGAATGGTTCAACGAAAAAACAACACACATAACAGCAGGCAGGTCCTTGTTTTCGGAGGACATTTTTCGGTAGTCAAGCTAGTCGTCCTTTTTTTTGTGTGTGTGTGTGTGCGTGTCGTCTGACGGCCCGGAAGTGGGCAGTATGCTTTCGAGCTTTGCCGTGATTCGGGATTTAACAAATCGTGTGCCATCATATGCTCATCATTCATCACTTCTGAATGCGATCGCTTTATCTGCCGACACTCCGGGCACGGTGGTTGCTGATATGGATGCGTTTTTTTTTTATTTCTCCGCACACTTCCCGCTGTTGGTGTTCTTGCGAAAGTAGCAGCATATTCAACCTGAGCTTTTGGTGGTGGGTTGCAATCCCAAAAGGGTTCGCGGTCCTTCAAACGCTTTTTAACTTAGTCCGACCAGGATGTCCGCCAGGTGTGCGATGAAACAGAATCCCCTTTTGTCACTGAAGAGCGGGTGCCAGGTGTAATTGCATTCGTGCCGCGTGGTCAGGAGAAAGAGCAACGAAACACAAAGGAAGGGTTTGGTTTGCTGCGCTCACGCCAATAATTATCCGCCTCGTGCGCTTCTGCTGTAGTGTTTCTTTGTCCTCGGCAGCCAGTTCAGGGCAGCTAAGTAGTTGCTTCAACGTACGCCAACCCGCGCGAGCAAGTGAACGGGAATGGTTGGCCCACTTTCATCACGATTGCAGCAGTAATCAAATACGTACGAGAGCCACCATAATTAGTGGCAAGCGTAATGATTAATTATCCTCTTGCCGGCGGGCTTCGCTGGGGCGCTATTGTGCTGTTGAGTGGAGCAAGAAAGAAGCAAAGAACAAAAAAAAAGCGAGCGCTCCCGGGTGGGAGGCAAATAATGCACACTTTCCAGATTGCAATTAAACCACTGTCAACCCAGCTGGACAACTCCAACAGGACACACCCGACACACACACAAAAACGCCTTGGTCATCACCAGCGATTGGCGTTTGAGCTGGCTGGAGATCGGACCTCACCTCGGAAAAGGGCCAGACAAAAATTGTAATGCAATGAAACACCATGCATAATCAATGGTTTCAATGCTTTCCGCTGGAAACGATCGCTTTTTTTTATCTCCCTGCTGATGGAATGCTGGGTGATGGCTCAATTGATTATCTTTTTTTTTGTGTGTGTATCTGTGTGCGCCGTATCCACGCCGCGGCCATTTGGTTGTTTGTCGCGATGAAAATTGTATCCCTTGCGTTTCTCGGCTCGTTCAGACAATGCAATTCCACCCCCGCGAAAGCGACTGCATACACACAATACACGCCCCACGTTTGTTTTTTTTTTGTTTTTGCCGTTTGGTTTGGTTCCACCACCACCACCGGGGAGTTTTGCACTGTCTTTTATTCCATAGCCACCGTCCAGCTGGGCCAACTGGCAGCAGTCCATACATCAAAGCCCTGCACACACGACTAAATTCCGCACCATTAATTCGTTTTACTGCGATTTGGCTGGGGTTTTCTTTCGATTCATTTGCATCCCGTAAAGCGGCACGGTTTGGGTGGTGGAAATTCCACCAAAGCATAACAAAGAACGCTGGGCAAAGGGCCACGAAGGACCTGACCTGGCTGGCTGGCTGGCTGGCTGGCTGGCTGGTGATGATCGCGAGGAGGAACGTTCGTGCGCGTTGCATCGCGTAGTAGGGTGTTTTTTTTTCTCTCTCTCTCTCTCTCTTTTTTTTCCATGTCCGTCCGCAGACGTGAATTTGTTCGTGATACAGAGTTTTCCTTTGCTATGGCTTTATTTAATGCGATTTTTTTTTTCGACATGCCAGCTAACCCTCTGGAAGAGTGTGGCTTTCTCGTTGGGGTTGATGGTTGTGTGTGTGTGTGTTTTTTTTTACTTTAGTCCTTGCGTTCGCCACTTTCAGCGACTCGGTGGGGCGTTTAATAAAGAACAAAAAAAAAACCAAACACACCCACAGAGGGGAAACCGTGCAGCATTTCCAGATTTTTGTGAACTGAAAAACGCAAATTCGGTTTCGTTTAGCAGCGCTTTGGAACAGTTTAACAAATTTCGTTAGCTGAAACTCAGTAGTTTTTTCGCGGTGCATTTAAGCCGCCCGATTTTTGTATCGCTACCAGTTCGTGCAGATTTTTGTACGTGAGCACTTTACGCGAACATGAAAGAGATCCGTGGCGCGAGAGTTAGGATTTTCGAGATTCATTGAAGGGTACGAAATGGTGCCGAATAATTCTTTTTTTTTTTTGTGTGAGTGTACCTCATTCACTCACGTTTACTGCAATTATTATTTGTATCGTACACCGTTTTGGTTGGCTCGGTTTGGTGCGAATATTATTTTTGCATTAAAGCAAAAGCGGGTGCATGCACAAATGGCACTATTGTACTGGTTTTTTTCGTTACAAAATCCCTTCACAATAGATGGTCGCTATCCATTTGGAGCGCACTTTGGAACGATGGTGGTGGACTCCATTGTGCGCTTGGGGCAAGCCGTATTCATTGGGCCAATTTCACCCGTGATCTCCTGACACTTGAGGTCAAACGAACCGGAAGCGAATAGTGCTCAGGCAACCGACACCGACGGCGCGGTGTGAATCTAATCGATGCCCTCGATCTTGAGCCCTCGTAGCCAATTCCCGTCACGTAGCGAATCGACAAAAACGGTTTTACATGCCAGCGTCGTTAAATATAGCCACAATTCGCACGCATCGCCCTATCGATCCGTTGACGCGGGAAATGGCCAGACGGGAGCAAAAAAAAAGAAAATAAAAAGATCCCGCACACTTCCGGCTCACACTCTCTCGTGCTCTTTTTTTTTTGTGTGTGCTTTTTTTCGCCTTTGGCAGGACACGACTCGCACGCAAACCGAAACAAGCGATGAAATGATCCGTGACCGCGGATAGCAGTGCCGTGCGGGCAGATTGCTGACAATCGCGAGCGAACGGCAAAAGTTGTACCGTCAGCAAGCGCGCCAAGCCAGCCACCCTTGGGAAAAAGGGCTTCTTTTTGTGGTGGGGTGTTTTTTTTTGTGTGTGTCTGTCCATGGTCAATGCCGGGCCACACGTGGGGCACGTTCTTTCTGTGAGGTGGGCGATAGAGAGAGAGAGAAAAAAACAAACCACTCTCTGGTGACTGGCCCTTGGATCTTGGTAAATGGGAAATATATTACGCCAGTGAAGGCCCACGTGCCAGCCGGATGTGTGTGTGTGTATGTGCTTTTTCGGCGTGAGCACAGGCCATTCAGGACGTGGTGGACGAAAAGAACACAGTCGAAAAGAACATCAACGAGCAAGCGAAAATGGAGGATGGCACCTTGTCGTTATTGAAACAACAGGTACTGTGTCCGATCGGTCGCAGCTCAGGAAGCACTTTGGCCGTGGATTGTCATACGAACCGTGTCCATCCGTGAATGGGAAGTGTGTGTGTGGATCGCATTGCTGCAAATGCACCGAAAGAACGCATCGCCATTCGTAACTCTTCTTTCCGTTCGAGGGAAAACGACACTTTGCAGTCGGAAGAGATCACGCGGAAATGAAGCATAATGGCAGTAAGCGGTTTCCCCCATTAACACCTTGCGATGGACGATTGTCCAGGGCGTTGGTATTTCGATGTTTTTGATGAGTTCTTTAATCGTCCGCTAAGAGACGTTAGTAGATTGCTATAGTTTTGTGAGTATTAAACGATGGTATTGGGCGTGATATATAAGTGAAATATTGCTTAGTAAATAATATATTTGTAGGCAATAAAGAAACCATTTAATGAATTAAGGCCTCTTTTTCTGTTGTGTTGATAAACATAATTCGAATATGTTACTGTAATATGTAAAAGGTTTTGCTCGATTGCTTGACGGTCGCCATTGTCGGACGGCAACATAACGTGTCGGCGTGGTTCGGTCGCTCGATCGATCACAATACCTATGGCAGAAGATTTTGATCGTCCAGGCGATCATTGGAAATCTAGAAGTGATTTTCCATTCTAAATCGTTGGAGATTTTTAGGCCTTACCTTGAGTAGGGGGACACTTCAAGCTCGTGAATTGAAACACAAAATGTTAGGTTTGCTTTCTGCTAAGAATCACTTTATACTTAAACATTATTTTAATATACCCAACTTATTTATGAACATACTAAATTTTGTATCACAATAGTAATGAATGTTATGTTTTGCGAGCGGGAACAACCCCGTTTTGATTGGCTTGAGCAAAATGCTTATCTGGCTTTTTGTCTAGGAGCCTACCGTAGGGTTTGCGGATATAGTGCTTTTCCTTGAGTAGGTTAGTGTGCCACTTTACATTATTGTATTGATCATCTATTTTGCATTCTTTGATTGAATGTGGGACACGGTGTGTTCGCGAAGTGATTCAAGCTTAATGTGCTTCAGTAGTGTAAGAGTCTTCATTAAAGTCGGGTATTTACCAGACATTACTTATTAGAAATATCAGAACCTCTACATATGGTTCAGAATTCAGCTTTATTGATTACAACTCCCACATCAATCGACATACCCCACGAACATTTGGTGGGGCTACAAAATCGATCCTAGATGGGCACAAAGGCACATTTGTTTGTTTTCCACGCTTTTGGTACGCGGATGGTACACGGGGCTCTTTCAAGTTCGTGTTGGAAATTATATTTTCCCTTCGTTGCGCGATAACCAACGCATAGACGAGTTTAATCGTCATTCCATCTATCCATCCGTCGTTACGGCTTCCCCCCCGAAAAAATCATGCCCATCACCGTCGGGGTGAGTAGCGTGCCTTGGTAGCGTACCCTTGCGCCAAGTCTGGCTCACATGGCTCGCGCGGTTTCGAAGGAATTCATAAACCGAAACGACGAAAGCATTTCGTCGGCCACGCACTGGAAGTTCGCAGGAATCTCGCGAACTTAATATATAAATAATGATGATAAACGACGGTAGTTTTTCCTACCACTCTACCCCGGGCTTTCCACAACCAACGGAGTCGTTGCCCTTCGCAACTCGAGTTCGGCCGATTTCCAGAAGGTAAACCATACTGACGAACCTTTACCTTACCGTCGTACCTTCACCGGTATGTCGCGAGCGCCAGCACCAGCGCCCGAAAAAGTCGTTTAGTAAAGACGGAAATGTTTTTTGATGATTTATGAACCGAAATTGTAAAGTTGCCCCATGCATCTCCCGCTAACTAACTCCCACATGCCTGCCAACGGAACGGGGAGGAGGTTTTTTCTTGTCTCGCTCTTTCCCATTTAATGAGCCAATCGGAATCGCACCGAGAATGACTTCGGGCTCACGCCCAGCCCCGGAAACGTCGAATGCCAAATGACATTTCATCGGGTTCTCCGTGTCCGTGTACGGGCGCAAGGATGAAGGCAAACCACAATAAACTCGTGAAACACCGCTCCGGCATGGCTCAGCGCTCGTTTGATGTCATTGTCGTGGCGGTCACGGTTTGGCACACATACACACACGCGCAAACAAATGGTAGCAGCTGTGGAGAAGGGCCGGTGGCCAACTTTTGCCTGTCAGATTTGCGATAACACGATACGGTGGCTGATTTTATTGTCCACGTGGCACATATTTTCTTCCCATTCTTCTTGGTTTTTTGTTGGTGCTGTTGTCTTGCCTGCACGAACGGACCGAGAACGCTGGGCCATTTCTTTTATCATTAGGAAATGACATGGAAACTGGAACCGCTCGGTAGCGACGCTTTTCGGGAAATAAGCGAAATCCAAATCATAATCCAAATAAGGGACACACTCCCACTTCGCCACGGCTTCGCCTTGGCAATATTCTTGTCACGCACTCTAGCTCTATTTCCGGCTTGGGCGCGCAGGATTCGGCAGGAAAACAACCGCTGGACCAAGCGGGAAAGCAGGTGAAAAGAAAACCCCACGTCCGGTTCGTCGCACGGGAGCGACACAAATGTTGAACGTTATTTCGGGATCGCCATCGGAGATAAAAGTACGCAGCCTTGTTTGTGGTCACTTCCGGTGATCCGGCGATTGAATCAAATCCACGACCATATCTCGCTTGGCTGCGGTGAAAGTGAACGTGCATCACGAAATGGCGTGTGTTTAAAGTGTGTATACTTTGTTTAATTTATTATTCACGGTTTCTTTCGCCCGGCCCTGTTGCTTTGGCGTTTTGGCGTTTTGAAGTGTGGAACAGACTGGTTTATGTCTCCACTTTGGAGAAGTTTACGTTCGCCGCAGTCACGTGTCTGTTTGTTCCGAGTCGCCGAGGGCTGGCTGCACAATTTGCTACACCTGTCGAATGAGTAACGATTTTCCCCTGGGCCACAATTTAGCTGTTACGCTTCGGTGAGTTCGTCAGGTGGTCCAAAAACTCGAACCACGCACTCGGCAGTGTGTTAATTCATCACACTTCAACGCACTTGCTGCCAATTGACCTGTGCCTTGGTGGAATTCAAACCCTTGCTGGTGCATCACAGAAAGGCTTCATTTTGTCCGGTGGGCCAAACTTCCTTTTTTTTTTGCTAGCAAACACTGCTGAAGAATTCGTCCCGAAGTGTCAGCAGGACTGAGGCCACAGACACCGCACGATGATTGATGCTTCAATCAACGATGACACTCTGCAGGGTCTCGGCTTTAGAACCCAGGTGATGTATTGATGCCTGCACTTTCAGGACGCATTGCATTGTGACTTGGCTTTCTTTGCATTGGCAGGCTGTGTATACATGCATTCTAGCGAGTAGAAATCACACTGGTTCGTTCTTGATCCGTTTAAAAACCGACCAACCGTTTGGGTTTCGTTAAATAAACGCTTCCTTACTCGCCGTACACCATCTTGCGCACTGACACATGGATTCAGCATACTTTGACAGTCACCGTGAATCCGTGCAGACGCCGGAACCAATCATCCATTCAACCGAACGGTGCTGACAGCCCCAAAGAACCCGTAAGCATGTGGCACTTGTTTAGCGCGAACACGGCGCTAGCTGCACCTGGAAAGCGCTCATCATTGTCCCATTTGCCATCGCTAATGGAATCTCTCGTCCTGTTTCGTTCACCACGCGCCGTACGAGGCAAATCGTGAAAAATCAACACCTTTTTCCCGTTGGAAACGCTCAATCATAGCAAGCCGTGGGGGAAAAAAAACAGGACACGCTGTGGGAAATTAATGACAGTTTAATCACGAAATAATTACAGTCTCCATCTCGGCGTCCGCATTCGAAATGGCGATGGTAAAAGGTGGTTACGTGACACGTACCCGATGGTGCCGAGGAACAAACAGAGGAAAAACTGAGCGCGAATAAAGATTTAAGAGAGCGTTCCCGGGGCGTCAGGTGCTGACAAAATAAATTGCAATCTGTTGCAGTTGCATTGTCGCCGGGGATCGGCAAGTAATAAGATCGCACCGTACCGATCGATGCCGGCTAAAGGGCGATGTGATTGATATCTAGCCGTGGTTCTCGCGACGAAACGACATTAGCGCCCCGTGGCAACATCGCTGTCAATTTATGAAGTGCCCTTTTGGAAGTGGTACAAATTACGGAGACACGGATGCATGCGACACGGGTCACTAGTCACCGGATCATTGGGATCGTTTTGCTCGTAATTGTTGCAGCAAACGAGCCATCTCGAACATCAGCAAAGTAATTACTTTTCCCTGCTCGCGAAACCCTCACGGCTACGCGGGAAGTACATTAATTATCGAACGCAGTCATTACCGCCCGTGGGCGAATGACTATTCGAATGATTGCATCCAGCGCTCTCCGAGTGGCTCGATCGAGAACGTCTGCAGCTCGAACGAATTCTCAATCACTGCCATCTGGCTCGAGTGAAAAATCAACATCACCGGAACGAGCTGTTTGCTGTTGTCAGACTTTTTCGCGAAACGTTCAACGCGAGCCCTGCGGCGACCATCTTGAAGGAATCGGGACGATCTCGTCCTGGACGAAGCGCTTTTGTTCGTGCTGGTGACCATTCGAACACGGGTAATTCGCTCGAACAGAACGCAACGCAAATAAAAGAAAACTCCCCCCCCATCCCGGGTGGGATCAAAATCAACCCTCGCGTCAGCTCCGGCGAAAGTCGCACCTCATAAATTATGCTGAAAAATGCCACCGGGGATTCGTCCTTTCCTGGTATCCTGGTTCATCCGCAAATCGGTTCTCCGATCGCTACCGATCAATAATCTGGCGAAAAGTTTTGCTCGCACCTTATTAACCGGGTGCGAGGTACCACACACCACCGGGTTGGGGCGTGGGATTTGGCCGCGCGAAAGCGATTTACGAGGGCCGTCCATTTTAGCCGCCGGTGGTAAGCGTGGTTGCCAATATAAGCATCGGTAGGACGCTTTACGGCGAGTCAATCGCTCGTGGGGAGATGAAGCAAAAAAAAAACCCACGATAAACTGGTGGGAAATTCTTCTCGGCCGCAAAACTTGGGCGAAAAGTTTTCTCCCTTTGCCTTGCTTGTGCAATGTCGTCCTGCGTCCTTCGCGTTCGAGGAAGAAGCATCGCGGTCTCGCCGGAAGCAAAATCGGAACTCTCGCTTCGACCACGCGATGGAAGGTGTTGCTTGGGAGAAGCGTATCCTTGCAGGAGGATCCTTCGGATGGGTGGAAAAGTTTGTTTACGCCCGTCGACCTGCCACCGCTAAGCAGCTTAAAGAGACGTTTATCCAAAGCTATTTTTAATGAAACGGAAGAATGGTACCTGTTCGGTGTTGGTGGACGAACCCGACCAGGATGGCCAGGGAAAACTGCCCTGCGGAAAAGCACAATAATGCAAGCGGGCTGATATTAAAATACGGAACTCATGAAATGCAACGGGAGGAGTTTTTTTTTTCGTGTGTGTGGTGGTTAGGGTGAACAGAAACAAGTGAACTTTTCCATCGCTGGACGTTGCTTCCTTTCTTAGTGATCCTCGTCTGGGGATAAAGGACCTCGCACACGCCACGCCGGGTCAATCGCAATCGACTAACAGCTCGATTTTGGTATTCCGTCGTGCAAAACCTACCGCTACTCGTTATTGGCCAACCTTTTTTGAACATTTGGGATCCCGAAACGAGGTGAAAATAGAAATAAAAACTCATTAAGTCGAATTTATTCGAGCAGCACGAGCGCACGTTTCGTGCGCAAAGACGACAAAAGTATCCTAACCCTGGTGTTTGGTCCTGGCTCCGATGGCATGTTCGGCCGGTTTCTGGTAATTACCGGTTTTTCGCGATCACCATGGGAATGGGAAAGCGTCTTTCCCGCGTGGGCAAGCAAAAGTGGTTGGTAAAAACCACCAGCCACCGCTGGAGTGAGAAAGAACGAAAAAAAAAAGCTCAACTGAAGGAAGTTGCGTGCGTGCCAGTGTCACAGTCCCAGACACGGAGGGCACACACATATATTTTTCGATGGAACAGAGTTGCCACCGTATGTTGCAGCTTCGGATGCTTGCGAAGTTTTGTGGTGGGAAAGTAGAAAAGTTTCTCCGGTGGTGCCACAGCAAAAATGTCACCGATCGCGAGACGCCCGCCGCACACAACAGATGGGCTTAAGTGTGCTTCCTGAGATTGGTCACAACGGTAAGGTCGTCGAGGAAAACCTTCCCATGGTGACCCACCACCGACCATCGCCGACTCCCGGTGTTTCATCATCATTCTTTCACACAACCGGCCGAGCTAAAATAGAGACAGTCGATTTTCTTCACCCTCTCACCAGCCGGCGAAGCTCACGGAAATGGAGACGCCTGGTGTTGGAAGTGCGAAGGCGCGCAAGATAGCGAGGAGGATATCGAATCCACTGGCGCGGAAAATGCTGCTTCATACTGGGTAGTTTATTCTTTACTTGCGCTTAAAAATGTTACATCTCAAAGTGGGCCCTCGCGGAAAAGAGGGCGAATGGAAAATGAAGCGGTACCGCGTCGCGAGACACATGTTTCCGTGTTCATCAAGCGTGAAATTAGTTTTTTTTTCTTCTCTTCTCTGTCTGTTTTGTTCTGCCCTGGCGTAAGGAATACTTTTTTCTCTCGCCAGTTTGCTCCCATTTCCCACCGGTGCTTTCCAATATCGGGTTTTTGTGGTGTTTTTTTTGTCTTCCTTTTCTTCTATTTACTCGGTCCTAGATGCGCGCGATTGCAGAGATGAGGTGGGCAACAAAAAAGAAAGATATGTACCTTGGGCAAGGTGTGGACAAAGTTTGTTTAAGAACTATTACGCGCTTTTCCTGTCATGCCGGGAGGAGGGAACTAAGTTATTGAAATTATTGAAAAAATGAAATCACAAATTCATTCGTTTCATTTCTTGCAGCTCAAGTGTAGGGTGAAGTTAATATATTATGCACACGGTCTTTTTTTCAATTTTGAGGTAAAATTTTTACAAATGAAAATGCTTTTATCATGTTTACGACACTATGCAAGATTTTTGTGTATATTTCCGGAAAAACAAGATACGAAAAACCGCTTGTTTTGGTTTAAAAATATTTTAGATTTGGTAGAAATACAAATCGAAGGTTATGTTCTAAATCTGTCCAATCACTTTGAATTCAATAAAATCCGAAGTGGTGTACCAATCAAAAAAAGTTTTTACAAAATAAAGTGCTGTTGAATTTGCCCCTCCTATACTAATATCATGCGTATAATGCCCTTACTAAGTAACCACAATTAATATGATTTTGAAAACAACTTACCAGATAATTTGAATAACGCACAATAGTGATAAATGTCTCGAGAAAGTACCCGTCAAACAAATATGGATTGGTAGAACAAATAAAACTGTTGCTAAAAATCCATTATTCCAGTCTGAATGCAGCACTTTCTGCTTGTTAGCCATCTGCTACACAACTGAATTGTATTTATCCGGCGCAATGAAAAACGTAAACCTTCCATTCACATACTGTCCCCTGGGTAATGGAACGCAAAATCCTTTTCACCGCAACAATATCAACGGATGATACGGGAAGGACACAAATCCCTCGACGAAAAGTGTAACCATTTTCATGTGCCGCATGTACGCGTTAAATTAATTGATGTTACATTCACCCACAAACGGGGGAACGATTAAAAACAGCGTCGCTTGAAGGCAGCATGTAGCACCAACGATCGCAGCAATGTAACGCAGGAAAAAGTTAATTCTTTCATCCGCAAAAGCGATTGGAATGCACGGGAAATGCTAACAATTTACGAGAAGTAAACACCCGGCAAACGAATGGTCGTATCGAGTGGAGCAACAATTTCGCTGATACCCAGAATCGACTCTTTAGCAAATACTCACTCACTTCACTGGTTCGTCTTGCTGTGTGTTTCTTATCCTCGAGACAGTTTATTTTTACCGCTTGCCCTCGTCGGTGTTGCAAGCAAAACGACAGCACCTCCCAAAAAGGGCGACAAGCAATCCGAGTCAATTACGATAGCAACTTCGGTACGGGCGAGAGATTTACTACACTGAAGCATGCAAACGTCGGTCTCGGGCCGGTTCACCGTGCCATTGTTCCTGGTTTTTCCCCTCCAAGTTTGAGTGGGAAAACCCAAAGAAAGCGAAGGGTTGATGAAGAAAGTTTCCCTCTGCTAACTCGCCCCGATCCATGCCAGGAAATGGAAGAATTCTCAATGAGGAAGCCCTTCGCATAGAATGCCCCTGTTCGCCTGTTTGTGAGGTTTGTGATAACTCAATCGAGTTTTAATCTGTTTCTGACGGTGTTTCCGGTGCAACGGGGGCAGTATGTGTGTGTCTTTTTTTGTTCGTTTAATGATGATAAGAAATTAAGATAAGTCCCGTGCGTCCCGGACTGAGCGCATTCAAACGACGCGGCTTGAAGCTGTAAACGAACATCGACCAAAAAGGTATTCAAAGGTTGTTCGGTCGATTTTTCCCTCCCCTATCGAGTGGGCGGTCGTAGTATCGGGTAGGAGTTTTCGGTTCGTGTCAAATCGGATTATACATAATAGTTGTCTTGGGCAACATGCATCAAATTCGGACAACCTCGATGCTCGGGGCACGTCCGATGGAAATAAAAATGGGCCGATTCTGCAGCCAATAAATCATCAGCCCCATTATGATAGCGCTAGGCCCTTGCGCTGGGTTAAGAAGGATCTACTTTACGCACACGCACAAACCAAAATGGGGGAAAACCAGCGAAACCGGGTTGGTCATCCCGGTGGTCGGTTGCCAATAGACGCAAATCCTAGCATTGAATGCGAGGCACCGGAGCCTGGGAGGCTACAACGAAAAATCGGATTGTCTGCTCGTCGGAAAATCGTGTCCAGCTTCTAGCTGGCGAAAAAAAGAGGGTTTTGAACCCGATCGGGCACCGTAAGTTGACCTTTTGTTGGGACCCTTTTGGTGTCCCTTGGAAGACACTTCGCATCAGCCGCCTTGTACACCTTTTGCTTGGGTTGAACCTCTCGCAGGAGGCAATCCGTTTTCTAATTTCAACCGAAGATAAGAAGTCCGGTCATGAATCATGATTCAAACCCCTGTGAGATTTTAACCGAGAGAATATTTATCGACTGAACCAAGGTACAACTGGACCCGTGATAACGAACCTAAAAGTATCCATAAATTAATAGGCCTGCTAAAACCCGCTCTGAATGCATGCACTACGCGATAGGGCATGCTGGAACCGGCATCGGTATGGTTGCTATGAATAGTTTATCGCATTGACAAGCGCCGGTAGCCGATTCTGGTCATAACTCAAGCCGACTAAACGGCGTTAACTTTCTTCACACATCGTCTAGTGATAGTTTAATGTAATGTCATGGTTTTCTTAAATGCCCAATAATACTCCCAACTTCACAACTAGCTGTAAAATTGCCAGAAGACAAATTTTGCATCGCAATCTTCGGTCGCAAATGTTGATAACTTATTCGCATCCCAGGGAGCTGAACGACATTTGTAATTATCCTCATTCTCCTCTGGCTAATTAATTCACGGCGTTGCCATTTTTGCACACATGTTGGCATATGCTCGCAAACGTCGTACTCCGATTGACGCTCCGAGAAACAGCCCTAAGAGTATTTCCGCCCCATAATTCTCCCAGCAGCTGCAGTGCCGAGGCAAGCGGCAGAGTAAGAAGATTAGGTGGGCTTTGTTTCAAGCTTTCACGATGCGAGTATCGAAGCAACAATATGTTTACAAGCCAGTGGAGTGCAGAATGGCGAACAGAACTGGCTATTGTTCGTGCTGCGATTAATGAACACTGCGGCATTCCGAGAAGCTCGAGAGTCTGTTCTTGCCAAACACAAGCACAAGCGCCACTGTCGATAATGTCTCGTTTCAAGCACAACAAGCGTCGGCTTCCATCACTCCGGTTCGAGAAGCTGCAGCAGCAGCAGCAGCAGCAGCATATCAATCACCGCATCCAGCTCTTCCAGCGAGGCATTACGTCTTAAGCTCACGAGGATTAGTCGAATCTCAAATTCCTTTTGGCGAGATACAGCCAGACCAGAGATTGTACCAAATTAATCCCATGTCCAGGTGGCCAGATGCTGGGAATAGTTTTAGACGCCACCACAAGGCACCGGTACGCAACGACGGACGCATATGTTTGATCACAGTTCTTCTGCCCTTCGCAGACGCTTGGTGTCCGAATCGTAAGCACCGGTGACCGGAAGACACGACAGGAAGCCTATAAATATGGCCATCAATCGACCATGAAAAGCCTTCCTTTTCAGATGCGGATCAATGCGCGCTGATATCCGTGAAAGATTTACGAAGAACGCCGTTACCGCTCGGAAAAACAATATCCGATTCCAGAGGCTGGGTCTCTCGATCGCCGCAGCATATCCTTCAATAAACACACCGGAACGTGCCGAAAGCAGCGCACGAGAGTGACGAGACAAACCATTAGCTCTGGACGCGATGTCACGTTGTCGGGTCGGGTGCAAAACTTTTACCAGCTGGCGATTCGATTCAATTAAATAAACTCCGAATCGGGCCTATTCTATCCTATCGGGGCAGTTTAGACCACGGAAAGTTAGCGATGCGTATCCGAAGCCCATCCGCGCCCGTTTTAATATGCCCGATAAGTGAGTGGACAAACGGCAAACTTTGCCAGCAGCAACGGCCGAAATAATGGCGCATCTTCATGCCTACGGTGAAGATTATGAGCCCGGCGTTGCGATGTTGCCCTCGGGACAACATATGCGTGTCGCTTAAGCACCACGGCATACGAGAGACGTCTGGTCGTCTGGTTTGTGGCTGAACAAACCGCATATCTTGCCTGCGTCTCGGATGGCAGCTCGTTTTGTGGGAACCTCTTTATGCCTACTGGGCGTTTAGGCGAGCTGGCGGTTCGCCTTTGGCGGTTTGAACAAACAACCAACCAAACCGGACCAACCGGGGGAACCATCGCAAAACCAAAGGCATAAAACTTTCGCTCGGCCAACATCAATTTCGGCGCATTGTAGTGGCCCAACGGAAGAGATAAAAAGTGGAAACGTTTCGTGGAAACGTGGCGCAGCTGGCCGGTGGCGAATGGAAACGTTAAACCGATGACCATCGCTTCAAATTAACGTCCGGAAAGTGTTTCACCCCGAGATTCGGCGGACGCTTTCGTAATGGATGGCGCTGGAGGTTCCGACGTTCCGAACGTTGTCCGTGGCTGGTGAAAGTTTTATTTTCCTGGTCTCGGTGCACAGTGGCGCCCTCTGGTTGTGGAAAGCGCTATTCGCAATTAAATTGTTCGGATTGTTGTTGCTGCATATTTGCCTTCAATTCCTTACTGTGCTTTTGCTCTGTCTATATTTCTTTCACTCTCCCTTACGCGAAGGAATGTTTCATGACGCAAGAAAAAAACGAGAGTCTTCCTCGGTGTGCAAATATCCTTTTTAACTTCTGCAGCAGCTCCAAAACAACATTCTCCACGGAACCGAAACCACTCAAAGCCGCGGTGTGTGTGTGTGTGTGTTTTGGGTGTAAAGTATTATTTCGTTCCGCTGTTTTTTTTTTCCACTCCCAACAAGGCCGACAAAAATTCTAGATTAGTTGGCATTCTTTGAGCGCATTTTGCCACAAATGCGAAAGAAATGGCTTCAAATCTTGCGCGGAAACAAAACTTTCGCTCCGTGCGGTGGGATTCTGCTTCGGTCAACCAATTGCCACGTTATTAAAGTTCGACCAATCGTGTGCCCGCCGCAAGCATCAACCCTGGTGAGTCCTGTTTCGTCAGTGGAACCGACCGGCTGTGTTGCTGCCGCCAAGTGCCATTGAAGGTGGCCAAAAAATGCATTCAAAAACGGGGCACATCAAACACGTCCATCCAACTCGATGCGAAGAAATGAAAAAAGGAACACGAAAGCTCCTTGCGACGGAAGCGGACGCGGACGCGGACCTATTGTTATTATTATGAATATTTTTGAGCACAGCGAGCGAGCAACCGAGATGAAGACGAAATGAAGACTATCGACAACAAAAGGGCGGCAAACTCGACGCTATTCGATTGCTTCAACTGTGGCTCGCGATGCAGTGGCTTGCGAAAGCTCAACCCACCAGCCCGGGAGAAGCCAAAAGTCGAATGGAAAGAAAGTTGCTTTTGTGCGAAATTGGCAAGTCAGTTGGTTGGTGCTCGCGCTGGAGAGTCTTCCCTTCTTTTTCCCATTTTTTTTATATGCCATTCTTTCATCGCACCGTATTATTTTTGTGTGCCTTCCCTCCCACTCGCGCAGTCTTCTGTGTGGTTTATTTTTGAAAATGGAAACTTTTCCAATTTTCTGTCGAATCATAATTTTCCAGTAATTTGGTCGAAAAGTTCCGTTTCCGAACGCTAGGCGAGTTGGACCACCCACCGGCGGCAATCGGCAGCGTGGCATGTTTTAAGGATAAGAGGAATTAGTGCTGTGCGATTTGGCTCGAGCAAATACCTCCACGAAAGGTCTCCACGTAATGCCATGCGAGCACTACTGTGAAGAAGAAGAAGAAGAAGTAGAAAAAAAAACAAGTGCACCAGGAAGCCCTGGAACGCCCTTTGACTAGCGAACGCATGCAGTTCCTGCCGAAGCGAACTTTCAACTCCGTTCCTCGGCTGCTAACTTCCCGCCTAACGCCACACGATGGAATTTTAAGCGGGGGTGGGTAAAAAAAATGTAAAAGAAAACTTCGACAGCACCGACAAATGGAAACCACCACCCCGGGACGCTCGCTGTCCGAAAGCCCACAAAAAGTCGAACGCAAAACCGCAAATGACAATCTGCTAGCATAACGATGCACACACCACATGCACTGCATCTTCCTTCAGTGCGAGTTTTCCCACAATTTTCCGGAACCGCTCAGCCCGCTGACCGAGCCACTGGAAGATTACAGGCAGAGGCCGCGTGGAACCGAATTGGGAGTGTGCAATCCTTTTGAGGATGCACCACACCGAGTTCAACTCCCTGCCGCATTTACCGGGAGAAAGTGTGCTGTTTTTTTTTTGTATTTAGTTCACGCTCCTTATTCTCGCTCGGAACTCCAAATAAAAAAAACAACTAACGTGCAAGTGGCGGGGCTTTTCATGCCGAACCCAAACGAACCCTCCCGGCTGGTGGGTTTAAAAAGACTCATCACAGTGGCGGTAATCTGTTGGTCAAAATTATTAATCCTTGTTTATGTGCGGTACGTCGAGCGAGCTTTGGGGCGTTTTTTTTTTCTTGTCCTTACTCCCATCCTAAGCTTCCGCTAAGCCCCAGACCGCTCGTGAGGAGATGTGGTGAATGCATGCATACCTTTATATCCTTGTTGTTGCGCGGGATTGCTTCCGGTATTTTCCCTATCCCTTGGGCGTCATACGGCGCTCCTCCTACGTAGGTGGTTGTGATGGTATTGAGTGGAAAAAAATAATAAAAAAACAGCCGAGCAAACTTTTTTTCACACCTCTCATATCATCGCAAACGTTTTGTAATTTTCAAACATACAATGAAATGTAATTGAAAAACACGATTATGATAATTAAATTAACACCACTCGATAGCTCGACCACAGTTCGACCATAGTACATGATGATTACGTGGCGTGATGTTTGGTGTTGATTTATTGTGTTGCAATAAATCATAATACTGATGAAAAAGTAATGCGCGGGGGTGTAGATAGTCAATCTGAATTTGTGTTGAGCTTAGAATATTGGAAGGTTAACAAACGTTTTTGAATCACATAAATAAATTTCCACTGCGAAACATTCCAAGTACTGTTTATTAAATTGGTTCGGTTTGTTAAAGAACAAAACAGAGAATGTTTGGAAGTGCGAGTTAGCGTAATAAGCTTGCTTTGAAACAGCGCCTCAAAGTGGCATCCTTGATAAAAATAAATAAACTTAAAAATGAATAATTAACGCGGAATGCCAGCATAGCCTTGAAACAAGTCAAGGAATGTATTTGAGTGTCGTTTCAAATGGGTGCTCGTTAAGTACAAAGCCTAGAAAAAACGCGTGTTTAAGGTGTTTGAAATCATTAGCCTCTACGCCAACAGCCCCATTGAGTCATATACATATAAGACTCAACCACGTCCTATGTCACATGACAGAGATCTCGCAAATGGAAGTAGCTCCACTTTGCACGCTTTTGCGAGTGCACAAAACCCACTCGTCAACCAAACCAAGCCGCCTTTTGACAACCACTAGAAGCATTTCGTTAAGCAGTCTGGGACCTGCCCCAAAAAACACCCCGGAAGAGAGAGAGAGAGCGAGATAATGTGCCTCACGCCTACCAACCGTAATCTAATTACGATACTAAAATTCATCATGCCACGGCCTACGGAGTCGCGGAATCCGAGGTACCGGTGGTACGCATATGGTGACTAAGTGTCCGGGAAACTTCCGGGTGGTGTTTGAAGGGCAAATTAAATGCTCGTAATTTTTCTTCCAATCGTGACGACTCAAGAACTGTGCAAAGTACCCACTCGCGGTAGCGCGAAACTCGCACAAATGTCAACCAAGGTTTCGACATCCATTAAAAATCCGTTTAAGCTCGTGCGTTCACGTCTCCACTCCACATTATGAGTACCGAAACCACACCGGTTCGGAGGGTGAGTTTCGCCTTGCAGGCGCCTTCTAGATCGTCACCAAACTCCCACCAGAGCACACTTGGATGGAATATCAATTGCCGTTGTGGCAGCAGCGGCTGGCTGGGAAAAACGAAGCCAACACTCTGCGGGTTTGCTGGCGCGGCAACATAAATCTTATTAATTATCGTCTCACGCTCTTCTTTCTCTGTTTTGCAGGAACGTTGGTGCTGCTCTGGCGACGGGGTTCGAATGTGCTCACCGCTTCCCAGCTAATGGTAACCCGAGACGAGCGGATACGGCTTGTCAACGGGTACAATCTCGAGATCTCCGAGCTGGAACCGCAGGATGCCGGTGACTACGTCTGTCAGATCAGCGACAAGGTCAACAAGGACCAGGTGCACACGGTGGAAATTCTCGGTAAGTTTTTGACGGCTCTCGTCGGCGTAATTTATCGCCACACGCGCCTTGGCGGAACCACGGCGCGATCGCGAAGCAATGAGGAAAATTGTAATTTTAGCGTCATCGTTCGACCACAGCCGTACCATGTACCAAATACCACCTGTACCATGACGTACCGTGAGGGAGGTCACTCCGTGGGCGACTCCATGATTGAAAGCTTGTTAGCGTTAGCGGTGGACGGACTCGACATTTGCCCTTAAAACCCAGGTGGCGATAGGAGACGATGGTGGAGCGAAAAAGTTACATCCTTTAAGCAGGTCGAAAGTTCCTCTGCTTGATTTAATTTAAACGAATGTTTGACGGCGTGCCTGGCACACGCACTGGGAACTAACGGAATGCACCCTCGAATCAGAAGGGAGTGTTTTTGAGAGATTGGTTCCGGGTTGGTCGAGTTCTCGAGTACACCACGGCGATGAAAGGTTGTTGGTTTTCAGTTTGTAATAAGTTTTCCTCCTTCGCTCACTGATGCATGTGCGAGCAGCTGGAAAAAGGGGGCGATGGTGTTGGATGGCTTCGAAAGTTACCCAGGAAGCATAACCGGTTACGTCGAAACAGCCCCATTCCGGTCACACGTGATGACGGGTTGTGCTTTAAATAGATTCCTTGCTAGACCGCTACGCCTCAATGATCTGTAATTGATTTGGGGTCATGATTTTAACCTACCGTTGGAAGGCATCGTGCAATGCATGAATATTTCTCGTCCCTTAAAGTCTCATCGCAGTTCATGGGAACATTTTCGGGCGTTCGAATCACTGAAATAGGACACGATCTACGGCTGCAATTGCTTCACTTGCGAATGATGGATTTTTCCCACTCCGACGGCTGTTTATACGCCTAAGTTTAGGACTCCTGCATGCGAACCAAGCAGCGTGATAACTTGAGGAAACCCTTTATGAGAGTTACTCCATCGAAATCGTAAACTTTCGTATAACGGCAGGGAAGTCTGCAAACGACGGTTCATAACTTTTTGGAAAGATAAACTAAGGTTTTACTTTTGCACAAAACTAACACTCTCAAAATGCCTTAACTCAGCTGGGTGGAGTTGTGCGGATTAGTAAAAGTCGGTTGTATTCAAAGCATCTGCCAAGAATCATATGCATCTACAAATACTAGCTCGGACTGCTTGGTGTAATGGACGACCATGGAGTGCGGAACATTTGTAAGAAAAGTCAAAACATTTCAAAATGTTTGAGCGGACGTTATGATAATATCTGGTTTCGTAACATTGTCTCATACTGCATACGGGCACAAAAGCAGCAAGCTTATTGAAAATGTGCAAAAACAGAAAAAACGGACATTATACATATGAATATATTTCATATTTCCCATAGATCAAGGCCTGCAGAAGTGTATCAGCAAACATGCAGGGAATTTGGTTCGTCATTCAAACGACATCCATCACAGTTCGGTGAACATTGGCAGCACCGTGAAGCATTAGCCCGTTATTAATTATGAAACTCTGAGTAAAATTTTAAATAGAACAAAGTGTCGTTCCATAAAACAAGTTTCCATGGAAAATGGTTTAATTTGTGTTGGTTCAATCCACGCTACCCTCTTTACAAACTCATGTTAAAATGGAAATGAAAAACAAACCCCAATATTCGGTCATTGAACGGTGCATCGTGAGCTCGCTTTCTAGGAATTCGGGCCTGGCAGCATGATTCGAACATATCAAAGCACAGCTAGAATCATCTGTTGGTGGTTTTCTGATCAAAAAAAATATGCACCACCACTAGTGCGTTTAATAGTACCACGTTTTCTACGAATTCGCTTAAAGCCGTACGAGTATTCGACGAAGAAAAAAAAAAGGATTCCTTCGCTCCACCGACCGGTGATGATCCGCGGAAGCGAAACGGTGCAACGATATATTTACACACTACCGGAAACTCTCATTTCTTTTGCCTCGCAGTGCGGTCTGGTGGCACAGTAGCATCCCCGCAGGTGAGCTAGGCCTCGGGAGGGTTCATAAAGTGTTCATAAGACGACTCTTATGCTCGAGCTTCGGGTCGTTTCCATTTCTCTGTCTCCCTTTCATCTGTAATGATGATGAGATGAGAAGAAACCGTCAATATGCTTCGCACTTTCCGCAGTGCCCGGTGGCGCTAGGCGACTAGGTACCACCACAATCATTGCGCATCAAATTCCTTTCCTACGGGGAACCGTTTCGTTGAGTAAACATGCATGAAAAGAAATTGAAGCTACACGATGTCGGAACCACCGGCGGTAGGGACAAAAAAAAACCCCATGCGTTGCTCGTGCGGATGCGGTCCATTCCTTCCTTTGGCCGCCAGATTGAGGTGTGTAAGGTAGTTGAACCTATCCGACCGGCTCGAACGCCGGAAAAGCTGCTGTAAACGATAGTGTTGTTTCCTTTTCGGATCCATTTCCATCGCCGGATCGTCGTCGTCTTGGCCACAGTCTGGACACCAACGTGCGGGCTCGATGGAATCGTTTGCTTAGCCGGTCGAATGAATGAATAGCGGGAAAAACAAATTGGCTGGTGGCTGTTTGCATCGAAGAAGAGCGTTTGGTACGAAGCCGCTACTGCTTTCAAACTTCATTTGAAACCCAAACTTCCATGTCGCTTCCATGTCCTGCCGCAACCTGCCTCCCTTCGGCCAGGTACACTAGGTCTAGAACTTCAATTTGATGTCCGCTGCCTGACGTCATCATTTGAGCATGGGACTATTTTTCGCTCCACTGCACATCCGCGCACCATTCCCAGTTTAGTCCATCGCTGTTGGCCCTTCGTTTTGCTGGTGGGACGTCTACTTGCTTTTCAATCGTACTCAACCCACCCACTCACCCACCCACACACACACAGGACAGATGCAAATACGTACACGTATGCTTTTCAATCATAACTACCGTACCCAGCGGTGCGCGCGCCCGCACTGGAGGGCAAATATTGTTGAATGAATCTCGCGCTTCAATCATCATCGTCAGCGCCCCCTTTGGAACGCGGGTTAAATGTGGCGGAAAATGAGAGCACGGTTATGGTGCAGGCGGCAGTGACGACGACGACGACGACGGCGGGTTCGGTTTATATTGAAATAACTCAAATTCATTCCACAACCCCACCAGACCGTGAAGCCATCGTCAGGCGGTGGCGCTGTGGAGAAGGCTGCATTTTTATTTATCAAACCAAGCGCGCGGACACATTCCCACCTGTACCATGTGTCGTTGGGGGTGGTGGTGGTGGAATTTTTTTCCACTTTCTCTATCTCTCTCTCTCTCTCACTCATTCACTTCATCTCTTGCTTGAATTCACCGTTCAAAAAAGGGAGCTCTTTTTTGAACGGGCTGCTGCGATGTGCTGATGCCAGGTGGGTTAGGATTTTCGAGCAGATTTCCACCAACGTTCCAACCTGGCTAATGCTGGCATGTTCTCTTTCACAATCAATCAGCGCAAGGAGGCGATAAACGACGCGAGTGTGGTGTACGTTTTTTTTTTTTTCACAATAAAAGCGAATATTCCTCACTCTCGCTCGCTTTCTGCATACCACGCGCAAGCGAAATATGTGCGGCGATCAGACCCGTTGATGTAAGGAGAAGCGAATAGAACGGCACAAAGTAATGAACCGTGGGTATGCTAAAGTGAGCAGGGTTTTTTTTTTGGTTGGGTAGGATTAAAAAAGTTTCAATTGATTTATTATTCTTTTCTCTCACTTGAACGCCCGGCATGATGGAACAGGGCAGGGATGAGTAACTCGTTGATTTGGGGCGGGTCGAAATTGTATTAGCAAAAGTACGGTTTTCTGCAAAGATGCAAAAAGATGCAATATGCAACTGTACAATAAGCGATTTTACTCAACTGCACGAGTTGTGATTTTACGCTGAAAATTTGCAGTCGATCTGCTAAATGAATGCATGCCGTTTGTTTGAGGTTGTTCAGCCCTGGTAGAAAATGTGTTTTTTTTCTTCGATCATACCATAACCTTAGAATAGCAAACACTTTCCGTCTGCTTCAAACTGACGATTCTACGAGCACGCTTTTGGTTAGCTGCTCAGCTGATGCCGTTTCGCTGGAGAGTGATTTTTCCATCCTTCCACAAGACAGATGCACTTGTGCAGAAAGCTGTTTAAAGTTTCAGCCAGCAAAAAAATCCATTTCTAGTTATTTTACACGAGTGGCTCTTTTTTTTCGCTTCAACTCCAAACACAGAGTTTTGATAATGTTCCAGAGCGATTCGTAGCACCTTGGGTGCTTTGTTACCCGTCGCTAATCGCTTCTAGCGTTCCAAAATTCACGCTATCACTATGATACTGGCAGTATTGTTTGCAGCATTTTTGAGTGAAAAGACGACAACGTGAATTCGACAAAATAATAAATTGCCCTCCGCGAAAGTCAAACAATCGAGCCCAGGTGCACTTTTTTTTCTTTTACTGAACGCTCGGTATTTGCTGTTTGCACTTCTCGCACGCAATCATCTGATGAGCAAGCGTTATTCATTAATTTTTAATTAACATGCGTGAAATTAAATCAACGCATGCCAGTCGGGCTGTCGGGTCTGGGGCCGTTTACGCCCACTTTCGATTTGGCATAATTGGCCGCATTTTCCAAGCTCCGGCCTCGCGCAACGAGTGCATTTAACATTGTTGATGAGAAATGGGAGGGGACGTTCTGCTTGATTGCAGAACGATAAAACCAACCACCGATAAACGAGATCGATCGCAATTTCCAATTGCAAAAAGTTCGAAATCAAACCAACCGACGCTTTAACCCCACAGTCACGTAACGGCTCCGAGAATTGTGTTCATACCTCGCCACGTGAACGAAAGAAAAGCCAACCAAAATTCCACTTCTTTGTTGTTCCCACCATTAACAACAGCAAAAAAAAAACTTCCTCGCCCACTTACTTCCCTGTACGAGGTTCTCCCGCACGGGGCACGAAGATTGCACCGGTAATCACACAAATTATGGTCCCACACAAAACATAATCGTCCGCGGCAATCGGTCATGTCGGGTCCGTATCCGACCAAAACCCAATGGTGTGGGTGGACGGAACTTTTCCCTGCAGGCACATACACACACACACACACACACGAGTGCTCTCAAAAATACGATCAGAAAATGGATTGCTTCCAAAATAGCGCACCGGCGGATGGAAGAAGGAAAATTCGCTCCAATTTCCGTCCCGCTCCTGGGGCCTTATTTTTTCTCCCCCCATCCGTGGTGGAATTGGTCACATCGGAATCGCCACAGAATTAGATATGAAGCTAATCCCTTTTTCTGTTGTCCCACAAATTGTTGCTCCCGCATTCCACCGAAGCCACCGATCACACGTACGAGCAGCCACCAGGCGCCTCCATCGGGGCACGCCAGCTCGAGCCGTTGGCTGTAAGTTTCGTAGTTTTGCGGCTCAACCGGCGTTCCTGCGGTTTGGGTTGTTTTGGTTGAAGCCTGGAGGGCGGGAATGACCTTCCCTTTGCCCAGGGAAATCGCTCCCGACGGTCCGCCCGTCGCTTGCAGGGATATTAAATGTTTTGTGCTATTTACACCAGAAGAAAATGAAAGAAATTGAACATTTTCTTTTGACCACGGTGGCGCTTGTCGGATAGTGGCTGTGTATGTGTGTGTTACTTTTTCTTCTTCTTCTTCACTGCTTTTTCAGCTTGCCTGCCCTCGCTTGAATGGTTTACCCTGCGATATGAGCACGCTCGTTGCGCAGTACGCGACCACGTTTGTATCACTTCACAGCAGCACACATACATACACACATACAGCATCTGTTTCGTACGAGCCCATTCCGGTGTACAATCATGTGGTAGAGCACCGGATGGAACCCTTCTCCCCAGCGTCGACATAGTTGGGCTGACTTTCGGTGTTGTTAGCCCCGGACGGGAGAAAAGTTCTCGTGATGTTTGATACACTTTCACCAGTTTGTGGCCCATCCGTCGTCGAGGTCCATGGCCCATGGCTCACGACAAAGAAAAGCGTCTACCCCGAAAAGCGTGAAACTTAAACCCACCCGAAGGAATGAACGAGCTGGGACACATGGCATTCGTAGCGACCATGCCGCATCCGGTTCCGTTCGGTTTTCTCACGTGACGCTCAGCTCGGCGAAACATCTTGAGCGTCATTTGGCTGACACCAGGATTCCCAGCCAGAAACCCACCGAGTTCCGTCTTTCCGCTGCGACAAGGCGATGTCCTTCCTTCCTTCCCTAGCAGCACGGACCGGATTGAAGTTTTTAATAATTTATAAAGTTCCTCGCAACAACGGAGAGCAAAACATCGCCCGATGGCAGTTTTCCGTGATGGGGGCTCCGTTTTTGGATGGGGCCTTGTTCCGCGCTTGTTTTCCACGTACCCCACGCAAATCATTCGCCCAACGAGATGAGGTCGTGTATTTATCCACACTGAAGGTGCTTTGATCGGGCTTGAAGCGACGACCAGTCGGGCACGTCTTCATAACCAGCACAAAGACACACCGGACGATCGTCTTCGTTGGGCCCCCTGCTTTTTGTCGTCCGGAGGGTGTGCATTGTCGTCCGGAAATCCGCTTCACGCCCCTTTGACGAGTTTTTCCTCCATCCAAAGCTAGCCTTTTGCATCGGCGCACGAATTGGACCAATTTTTCCTTCGATTTTCCACCCAACTCTCGACGTGTCGACAAAGGGTTGAATTTTGTATCGCCATTTGGTTGACCATTGATTTCGTGTTGCCTGATTTCATCCACGACCACCACCGTGTGCTCCACCTAAAAAGGCTTTAAGCCGCTTTTGCTTTTCACGTTCCGGTTCCGCTTTCCCAAGGCGCACGGTCTGAAAGGGCACCACCCATGGCAGACGAACGAAACGATAGCGCACGTAACCATCTTCCACCATGGTGCCGTCCATGCCGTCCAGTGGGGTGGTCAGTTAGCTGGTCAGGCTGGCAAAATGACATAAACACAGGCACGTGGCCAGCTCCACCGGGCCATTCAACACAGCATAAACACACAAATTGCATCCAGCGCCAAGGATGCGGTTTGGAAAAGTTGTTCCTACCCTAGCTGTGTTGAGCTCGAGCAACCATTCGGACGGTCATTATTTAGGGGGCTTTTGCGAGGGTCCGGCCGGAAATGAAAAGTACATGTGTAAAATGGTGGTACATAATTCATAATTTACAATTTCACCGCCCTCCAGCCTGCCAGTGGGTGGAAAAAGCCACCAAGAAACACGGTCGGGGACTAATCTCGGGAATAGTTTTGGCTTTTCTGGTCGATGATCGTGTAACGAGTGTGGTGGATGGTGGGTTGCTGAAAAAAAGGAGGAAGAGGAAAAAAATAATATGACCACCCAACTATTCGTGTGCACGATGCAATGCACGCCCCGGAGGCAGCTTAGCTTGAGCTGGCCATGCGAGAAATGTGGCCCGATTGAGCAAGAACAATTTCCCCACCCGTTGTGGGTTGAGGCGAATAATATACGAAAATGAAGAAAAGTGGACTGCCGGGTTGGACGTCCAGCCAACACGTTCCGAGGACCTTGCATCGTCCTTCGTCCTTCATCCTTGAGCCCACACACGAAACCGGTGTTGGGAGGTTGGGATGGGTTTTTTGGTAGATGATGTTTTAAATTGAATGCTGTTTTCTTGCCGTCGGCTCGAGCGCACACGATGGCAGGATTTTCCCGCATTTGACAGGGTGCAGCAAGCGTGCGTGCGCGCAGGGCTGGATCGCCGGGTTTCCCGTTTGGTGGATTGGCCATTGCATTGAGTGAACTTTCTGGGCTGCACACGGAGACGCTTTCCACTCTTTTTCGCTTGCTCGTGCGGGTAAATGAAGTGGAAGTTTATTAATAAGCTTTTTTCTTTTGCTGCTTTTGCTCTGACAGGCGGGCAAAAGCGCGCTGCAATCGCGAGCATTTGTGAGCAAATTCCCATCGCTCACTCGCCTCCCGGCCACGTTGAAGCGTGAGAAGAATGGATGTTGGTGGGAATTCTTTCGAATCGAATAGCCTGATTGGGCGTGGAACAACGTTTTTCTAAAACCGAATCATCACAACGATGGGTTGAATTTTAACACCTTAAGCGTCGCGTCATCTTAAAAAGTGTGTGACGGTAAAATTTTCCAACAGGCCATGTCACTCTTTTTTGGGTGACGACAAAAACGCTTGGGTTTAAAATGCATGAGTATTTAGAATAGCTATTATTCTAAATCATCAAATTTATAATCAAACAGAAATTCGAATGAACGTAAAGAAAGCCAAAAAAGAATTAGAGCCGGTGCAACCGTGACCATGACATATGGGCGAGAAACGCTTAAATTGTGACATTCTGGGGATTTTCCTAAAAAAACGCTTGACACGAAAGGTGTTAATAGACGTTTGCAAGGAGTCTGGATAATGCCGTTAAACCCGTTCCCATATAGATTGATTTGGAACGGCGCATTGCCAGCATAACAAGTGATATGCGAAAAGATTTACACGTTCTCCAGGCCACAATTATTCACACAGAATGCTTCACCGTACGGTGGCCATTTTGTATCACCTGGCGGCGAATCTGTCGTTCAGGCAATGGATGGCGCAAAAAAAACTATAAAACGACGACGACCGTACATTGGTCGCAAAAAAAAAGAAGCCGATGTGCGGTTTGCACTCACCGCGACAGCCATTATAATAGCTATCATATTAGTTTTAATAAAATTTTATGCAAATTTTCGCGTCAAATTTATGTGTCTCACCCACCACCCCGTTCGTTGCCCCGTGTGTGCTTCTGAAGTGCTTCACCAGCGTTTGAAGCACTCGCATGAGTACGTACTTTGCGCTATAACGAGTAAATGATAGCCCCTCACCGGCTCGAGATGGTGAGTCTCGCGGACTTGACTGTAGAACGCGACGTAGCGCTACTTCTCCTCGTGCACCATCCAATTATTATTCAACCACACACTCCCCAGAACGCCACTTTAGGGCGTAGTGGGTGATGGGTGATTGTCTCCTACGGTTCTCGCAATGATAGCGAGCCTCTCTCGTACGCGATAGTTTTCCCCCATTCGGGTTGGTGCCGGCTCGATGCCGTGGGCGAGTAATAATTTTTAGATTGCTTTATGGCCGTAAGCGGGCGAAATAGATCGTTCCGTTCCGTTTTCGGTGGGGTACGAATTGGGACTAGATTCGTTGAATATTCCAACGCCACCACCATTTTTTTTTGCGGACCCACTACGAGACCGAGAAGGTCTCCCGTTCCCTGTGCGCTCTGAACCGTAGTAAAAAGATGTCAGATAAATTTCCAACCCGTCAGCTTACGGGAACGATTCTAGCTGCCCCGAAAATGGATCCACAGATAGAAAAGCTAAGCACATTGTTGAGCACACACACGTCCTCACGCAAGCGTCTTTTCCCAGGGTGCAACCACGATCTGCTAGTGTGCTCCCACCCACCCACACACACCCACAAAAGGCCACCTTCGAGAGAGCTTTGAGTCTCAATACACACCCTTTGGAATGGAGCGCTAGATGGTACGCCAGGTGATAATATGATTCTAAACATTTAAAATTTCATTATAATCAGAGGTGCCAAACACACATACCCCGGACCGGTTCAAACACCCACACCCACACACACATACGCAGGTGAAAGCTAAAGCCACTCGTAAGCACAGCTTATCCGATTCAGACCCCATCTGATAAATAAGGCACGTGGGTGGCGCACTTCTCAGGAAAATCATCGACCGTGTGTGTGTGTGGGTGTGGGTGGGTGTGAAACGAGCAGAGCACACGTTTTTCGGTCCCTTTCACACTCCGCCCCCGTGCCCATTTCGACAACCGGATTATGATTCACATAATCCTTCCGTGTTTTGATTTTATGGCAACGAGTCATTAAACTATTATCACCCGAGGGTGGCCTCCTCCTTTTCAGGTCGGGGGTTTTTCCGCTCCATTGCGACCCGGTTTTCACAGGTGCCGAGATAAAGCGTTATGGTGGTGGTGACTCTCAGGAGACACAACCGATGCCCTCGTCGAAAAACGGTCGATTAAACTACGCTGATAAGATTTTCCCGGCACAAGGCCCGAACCGGTGAATGAGGTTTCCATCGAACGGAATCTCTTACGGGTTTTTTTCTCTCTCCCCGGGTGTGTGTGTTTTTCGAGTTGGTTTTTCACAACCGAAAGCGTTCACCACAATCAGCAGCCACAATCGGTATCACCGTGGGACCATTCTCGCCGCCAGCGTTAGGACGAGCATTGATTGCTGGAACATCAGCAATGAAGCGTAAACCACACACCCACACACACACACAGGCACACTTATCGGCACCGGTGGGCCATGGGAAGGACGCCCAGCCCCAGCAGAAGACATGTTTGATGTTGGATTATCTCCCGTGACGACGGTGGCGCGTATGTGTGCCATCGTTGAATTTATAGTTCTTTGGCTCGTGCTTTAATGGCGTCGCTTTGGGGAAAAAAAGTTACCCAAACCTTCCCTCGATGGCTTTCCTTGGGGTGTACAAAGTGCCCGAACCACGGTGCCGCTATCTTGACGGATCATCCCAACCTAAGATGGACGGAAAATCGATGTGACTGGAACATATCGGGGCACTTATTAGCACAGTTAATAGAGAGCTTTTTTTTTGTTGGTCCCTGCTCGCACGTCACGTGACGCCAACCGAATTTAAATGTACAAATTTAAATCCACTCCAGGGGAAATCGGTCTCAGCTCGATGCAAAATTGCTTTCAGCTATGACAATATTTGCTCTCATCGTGATTACAACGTCCTTTTGCACCCCGAGAAATGCACCCATTTCTGCCTCCATTTTGCTCGATGCTGTGCTTTGTTGTGCAAATAAACGCAGCGCTCTTGTTGGCCTTCGACATTAGCGTAATTAACGGTGGGTTGGAGTTTGATTTCGCTTCGCTTTTTTTTATTTCTTGCTTGCTGCCCCGTTCTTCGCGCTGTTACTATTATTCCTTCGCCCGGGAAAATCCTTCCAGCATTGGCATCCACCAAACAATGGCGCTGGTTTGGGGTGCGATGATGCATTATGCTGATGCAGTTGCACCGTGCCAAGAGCGAGAGAGAGAGAGAGAGAGAAAGCCAGAGAAGGCAATGCCCCAGCTTTATGGAGTGTATTATTATTTTTCAAATCCGCACCTCTCGGTGTGGTGTGTCGCAAATGCAGTGCTTGAATGCTTTCGCTCCATTAATTGTGGTTCAGCGCGCGGTGTGCCCATGTGCGCGGGCCAGATTCTCCTGCGTGGTTGCAGCACTCGATTGGGGGGACAAAACATCGTCCTGAAGCAGGTCCTTGCAGCAGCATCAGCACCACAACAACAACCGTGCAACGTTGCAGTCGAGCAATGCGGATAGCAGCGCCTTTTCGCGTCTAAATAAGCTGCTTCCGACTTTCGGCACGGTCAGGACTCAGATTGGCCTCCTCTTTTTTTTTCCACCGAGTGGTACTACATCCTCGATGATGCCTGAGATGGTGTTGGTGAGATTGGCACCCATTTCTGTGTGTGTATACGAGTAAGCCGAGTATGTAAGCGGCAAACACTTGAACGAACGCTAAACCGTCATTCGGTTCCAGTGGTGCTCCATATAATTTGATGGCGCGCTCTCGTTTGGCAACGATTCATTTCGTCGCTTTCCGCCTGCAAGTGCCCCCACTTCCTCTCCCCCCACCCCTCCGAGGGGTGGAGACAGCAATAAAAAGCATAAAACATTGTGAGTGCGACTGTTTATTACTGCCATTATCACTATCGTAGCGCGCTTCGAGCTAGAGCTCATCGGCTGCCGCAACCGTGGTAGTGTCCGTGGTGTTGGGTGTTTTGGTGAGCGGAAGTGAGTGAGGCCAGCCTGTTGGGGCTTCCCATCCCCACCCTCCCCCCCCCAGCACCGGAACAAAAGAACCTGCCCCATGCCCCGGGGGTTGAAGCCTTTTGCCCTCTGTCGGTGACCTTCCACTGGGGCATGTATATTTCATTCGATTTCTATGGCACCTTCTGGCGGACTGGACTGAGTGGACCGAATTCCATCCAAAGTCGTCGATCGATGGAACCGCTGCTTATGCTGAATGATGGGCGAGAAATATGTACCACCAGCGCCCGGTCGGGCTTATACGGGCTCCATTAAATGCGTAATATAGCGCCTCTCGATGGTAAAGTGTTGATGAACGAATCTTTCTTCTCGCAACGCCAAAATTTCCCACCAGCAGATGAACAAGGATGCAAGGATTTAAGAACCTTTTTTTCACCAACTACGTGATCAAACTATTTTCCACGGTTCTCGTAGCAATTGTACCGATTTCGCTGCTCTCATTACGCGGGAAACATGACACAATCGAACTACATTACATGGGAATGAAAGTTTCGGCACGCAAAAGGACGAACTAAAGCAAAATACACACACACACACCACAGCGTACATGGTTGTGTCTCTTTGTTCGTCGGGCTCTTCGCAGTGCCGTGTTATTGCGTGCGTTGTAAAAACGGTTGTCCTGAGCCATCCACGAACCAGCAAAAGGAGGATCCCTACCAGGCCTAAATTCCGCCCAAAGCTGTGAGCGCCATTGTCCAAAGGGTCCTGTCGGTCATATAATTATGCTGCTGTGTCTGGCGCGCTGTTGCACCATAAACACGGAAACTCTGCCGCCCAAAATGTCGCACGCCTCGACACGGCTCGAGGCTGCTTCGTGCGAACAAAGCTCACTTGCAAATAAGTGTAAAGCGGTCTCACCACCATCATCCACGCTCCTTTCCCGGCACTTGCAGAGTTCGACCGAAAGTGGCAGGATAATCGTATCGTCGTCCTGAGTCGCAGCCAACCCAAGCATCATCATCGGGGGTATTATTATCCTTGTCCGTCGATGTCGCCTTCGAGAGCGTCCTTGTTGTGTTGCGCTAGTGTGCTTCACCACCCATCGCTTGAGTGGGTGTGTTGCGAAAAAGGACATCGCACGCATTGTTCTGTTTTTTTTTCTTCCTTCCCCACGTATGCTCCCGCGCAACCAATTTATGGCCCAGCCGGTGTTCCGTTCCGTGCCCGATCGCTTCTCACGCACATTTGCCCTTTTATGATTTGTGTCCCGTTTATTTTATGGCCGTTGGATTCGCGCACACCCGAAGGGCTCATCATCATCGTTCGGTAAGGCGGAATGGTGCGCACTGCACGTTAACACGTGTATTTCGAGCGTATTTCGATGGCTCTCGTGCTCTCGACGCCGACACTCGCTGGGTGCGTTTCATCAATAAATGATTCCTCCGGCGGGATGCGAACAAGAAACACACACACACACACACACACACACAAACCAACCCCGCTCGAAAAATGATTCGCTAGCTCCCAAGCCAGAAACGATCAAAACCATCCATATTTATGAACACGGGGCATCGGTTGCGGAATGAATTTTGCAACAATTGTTGCTCGTCCGCTGCGCTCCGGATGCTTTATGTGCCCGTGCGCGGCCAGCCCGGGCTCAGCATTGCTATTGTTCACGCGAAAATAAAATGTGTGCCAAGCTGCATTGTTCCAGCCACATGTCACTGGATGATTACACCCGGATGAAAAACCCCGTGCTTCCGAGCCAGGCTTGCAATTCTGCGCCTGCATTTATGCCATTCTGCGCCTGCATTTATGCATGTACAGCGGGCGCGTCGACTCAAACGCACCGGCGGCAAAAGGCCCCATGAACCCGTTGCTTATCCATTTATGCATTTCGTTGGGGTTTTATTTTCTTGAGGCACATAACTTACGGCATTACAAAAGCGTGCCCGGTGTTGTAGCGCCTTCCGCAGCTCGGAAACGGTGCAATAAATCATTGCACATGCAAACGCGGATTGAAAAATATGCACCCACCGGCTTCTCGGTGGTTTTTCACACGGTTTCGAAGCGGTTCCCATTTTTCCAGAAGGCACCACCATTCCAGGAGCGATCCGGATTTTTCACGGTAATGATTATTGCATGCTTGGGTGCGGAAAAATGTCCCACTGCCATGCGATTGAACGCCCCCTCTGCCGTCCTGGCTTGCGTATTAATCGCATTATTTTTGATTCGCATGATGCGTTACTACGTGGTTGTGCTGTGTGAATGATGCTGAATAATTTGCCGCTTGGTGAGTGTTTTTTGTTTCTCCTTTCTCGCAAGCGCCACGTGCCATTTCCGGGAAGTGTTTCATTGCGCTTTAGTGCTTCTTTTCGCTCACGCTCACGCGCTGACAAAACGATGTCGCGCACCTTAAAGCGCAATCGAGAACCATTCACGGAGCTTTTTCCCCGAAACGGGTGCTATAAATGGCAATTTTGTTTTCGAAAGCGAGCCAGGATTCGAAAGCGAGTCGCATTCGTGGCAGAACGTGGTCACCAAGTGGAGTGGAAAATGTTAAAGGGAGCTGCAACAACAATAAAAAAATCTATCCGTGATTAATTTCTTCCGAGAACCCGTCAACGAGCTCCCACGCCAGAGCCTGGAACCCTGGAACCAACCCGGGGCAAATTTGCACGAAAATATCGACGACACAGCACACGTACCGAGCACAAATCTAGATTACGGACTGTCGTGAAGCCGCTTACGACGCTTCCGAGCCTTCGTCCTGTGGCGGCGTGCTGCGTGCTTGTGTGTTTGTGGGACCGACCTTTCGTGGGACCGACGACGGACCGGAAGTTTGATTCACTTCCCAAGGGAAAATCAACCGGCGCTAGGTTAGGTTTGCCGCTCGTTCGCAAACCGGAATCGGGCACAAAACAAACCCACCCCGGAAGGACGACACCCGGAGAACACGTGTTTTGAATAAATCAACGTCTTGTTCAACGAGACGGGTTGAGCAAACGGTCCACAAATAAAGAAATGTAAATGTCCCACTCTCGTCGCCCGAGTCCCCGGAGCCGGAGATGATGGGCTATGAAAAACGCCCAAACCCCCAAAAGGTGCAGGCACTCGGCGACGAACAGGTGGATGAATGTGGGCGATTTTTTATCATGAAATAATAAAATAAATTCCACCCCGTTTTCCTCCGGTGGGATAATAAATGGCTGGCGACGGAACGCTCACGCTGGTCGGCGTTTATCCGTCGAGGTCGGGGTGGGGTGCTTTCCTTAATGGGGAACAATTTTGCTCATTTTTCACCCGAATCAATCAGTTTTCCTGTACCTTTGTGCCTTGTTGTGGGGGGTGATTCCCCAAGCCAGGGACATATTTAAACAGCCGCTTTCTGCGACGAAAGATTTTACGTACATATTCCGTACGCACGTACGCTGCTGGTGTTGCAAATTAATGGCCAAATGGGTGGGTTGCAGTGACCGAAACTCGATACCGGCGCCACCGGCGCACCAATATCGACGTAAATTAGTTTAATGGATTTCTGACAGCCCTCTTTAGGGACCGCCGAAACACGGACGACGGGGATTTTCGGATCAGGTGTATGAGCCCGCTGGGAGCGCTATTAACTATTCATCTCAATTTAGAAACCAAACCAAGGGGTTCCATCGTCGTCCAGCTCCGGCACAAGAACGAAAACGAGCCACAAGCTTTACGATGATGTGTACCGATGGACCGGACCAACCGATGGCGGTGGCGATGGCGGTGGCAGGTGGCTAAGGAGTGTAGTAAAATTTAGGATAAGTACGGAAAGCTTTTAACCGTATTTATAGGAAACGGATTTTATCCTTCCTCGTCTGTGGGTGCGTCCTTCCTGTTTCGTTCTTGCTTCGCGATCCGTCTTCCATCCACCACCAGAGGGTGGCCGTGCTTTTTGGAATATCAAATAAGTGATGGTTTTGTCATACCCGAAGGGTTTGTCATAATATCCGGCTCTAAAGCGCTTTTCTTGCTTTGACCCTACACGCACTAATTTACGTCATGTTTGCGTTTCGTTTCAGTTCCACCGAGCGTTCGGGCCATTCCATCGACTGGTCAGGTGACGGCACGCCGAGGAGGCGCCGTAACGCTCGAATGCAAAGCGTCCGGTAATCCGGTCCCATCCATCTACTGGACCAAGAGCGTAAGTGTCCCTCTGTGTCCAGAGTCCGACAGTTCCGCTAACGTACGCGTTCTTTTGTCCCACTTTCAGCAAGGTGGCTTGGGAAAATCGGCCACCAAGATCGGTGAAGGTCCAGTTTTGTCGTTGGAACGCGTCGAACGGCAGCAAGCTGGCGTTTATCAGTGCACCGCAGATAATAACGTCGGTGATCCGGTCACCGTGGACATGCGGCTGGATGTGTTGTGTAAGTATTGTGATCGGCGCGCTGCGTAGCCCCGTTGGGGTCATATTTCTCGGGGTATAACTTCAAATTAGACGGCCTCCAAAGCTCCAACCAACCGAAATCCAGCAAGTTTAATAACCATCTTAAGCTGAAATAAAGTATCACATTATTATTTTGGCATTCTGCGTCTCGTTCAACCGACGCCCGCCGAGAGTTTCCCCGGGAATAGCCGCTGGCGTGCCATTTTGCAACCACGCAGCAGCCAGCAAAAAGAAGCAAGGATGAAGCGCAAGAAACCAACACGACCGAACGAAGCGTATACATTAAAATATATTATCCCGGCGTATTTTCTTTTTTTCCGGCTTCCGGCGTGTACTCGCGGGAAAACCCTCCAGCTATGCTCCACTGTGGCCATTTGGGAAGCGTGGAATGGGCGCAGACGTTACGATCGGACATAATTGGATGTACGGCAGAGGTCCTGTGGCCTCAGTCGGGTTGCACATTGCATGCAGCTGCGTCGCTCGGCTGAACTTGCATCGACTTTGTGATTCCCTTTTATTATTTTTTCGTCCTTCCTTCGAATAGCCACTCGCTTACTCGAGGGTTCTGTACTCTCGTTGCGGTACCTTCCCACGACTAACTTGTACGCGTTTTCGGTCAAATGAATCATGTAGCGGGAGCGCAAAAACGAAAAAGAAACGAGAGCGCAATAAGTACTTCATCTTTTGTGCAATATCGCGCGCGCGCGCGCACACCCTTGGGCAAAGGAGGTTTCATTTTTGCTTTGTCCCTTCCAGAACCCCATTAGCTGCAGTGCATGTTCCAGGGAGTACAGATGCATATTCGTGTCGCAAGCGTTTCTCTTCGGGGTTCACCATCCAACGGCGTTCCTCAAAACGGATCCATTTGGAAATTAAAATACAGCATTAAGAACAGCTTATTTCCGCGCATTGGTCATTCGGACGAGTCGGTTTTACTTGCAATACTTAGAAATCACGCTTCGGCGGTGTGATGTGCAGAGTCCTCGGTACGTCAGAGAGCTCCAGTGAGCATTATGTGCCCAAAAGTGGTGAACCCGATTGGCTCGTTTTCGCTACGAAATTTGATCAGACAAGTCCATCGATGCTGACATGACTTTTGGCTTTCACCCGGGCCGGTTCACCGATTGTGGGATGTAATTCAAATTGCCCAAGTCTACAAGAATGTCTGCATCCAGCGATAAAGTTCGAACGTTCACCCAATGCTCCAGCGTGATTGACATGCCCGTTCGCCCCAAGGCGGGTCTTTCTGCAACTGCTGCAACTGCGGGTCTCGAATTGCTACCCTCAGGACGAATCCTGAGCATATATTTGCTCAAACATGGCTCACCGATGGACCCGATTCGTCACGGTCGGTTGGGATTGGGCAAACATCCCTTTTCCGGGGCGCGTAAGTGAAGCTCGAACGAGATTTCGGCGATCCTGATCGAACGTTCGCACACGTGCCTGCGGCACCTTAAATCAAACAATTTAGCGTCAGTTCCGGTTCCCAGCAGTTCGGGCCGCATCACCAAACGCCCACAAAAGTGCAGATTGCACGTTGCAGCTCGTGTGCACTTGCGCTCGCGAGAATGTGCTAATTAAATTTACCACATCGATACGACCCGGGGCCACTGATCGGATTAGACAATCGACTCCCGCGAATCGGTGGCAGTGGCATAAAATATTCAGCTGCAATTCCAGCACCACCACGCGCTGGGTCGGTAACATTTTCCACCGGAACACCGGAAGGCAGTCGGAGCTGCGTAAAGCTCTCGCCCCAGCGTGGGTGGAGTGTGAGATTTAATTTTTCATCAATTCCCGCGTACGCTTCCGTTTTCGCTACCCCAGCTCGGTGATTGGCCCGGGTTTTTTGGTCCGGCTCGGCGGATGCATATCATTTATTCATCCACAACCGGTCCGGTGGTCGGTTGGCCAGCCCCGAGACAACGACCGTTGGCTTCGTTGCGATTGTGTTCGTCCGCGTGAACGCTTAAATCCGGCGTGCACCACACGAGATTGTGGTGGCGAGAGACGTTTGGTGCACGAAATAATCAGCTACCCTTTCGAGCGGCGTTAATGAACCGTCGGTTGTGTGAGGCAATCTGACCAGCGAGCCAGCCAGTCAGCCAGCCAGCCAGCTAGCCAGTTTGGCCAGTTTGGCCAGACGGAAGCGAACAATGCGTGCAGAACGCTGGACAATTTGGCCCCCAAGGAACAATTTCCGAAACCCGTATCGCAGGGCTTCGAATCAATTGTTTCACAAAAGCGAACGATTCGAACGCCCTTGGCCGCGATTGCTGGATGCAGACAGCGTTCGAAAATAATAAGCCGGGGTTTTCTCTTCTTTTTTCTCTCTCACATATATTGGTTTGCCAGAGAACGGAAAGCCTTTACCGGTGGTTGAAGTAACCGAGAAGATTGAAATGGCAATTGCAACGGCACACACACACGGCGCGGTTGGGTGCAAATGTGTGAAAATCACAGCGAATGGAATTACCCACTCCACATCCATTGCATTCCGCTCATTCCGCATTGCTATTTAACCTTCGCCCGTGGTCGGTTAACAGCCATTCAATATGGATAGAGCCCACGCTTCATCTCCGAACAAGGGCGGCTTTGGTGGTTGATTTAATCGAAATATGTATAAATAAAATCGATTTTCGACCGGGAACGGGGGGCATTAAATCATCGCCCAAACATGTGAGGCACGCCACCGCAACAACGCAAAGCGCAAAGTTGGGTGGGGTTTATTTTCACAAACAAACAAACAAAAAAACACCCAACGTTGGCGATCGTAGGTCAACCGTCAGCTGGCGGGAGGCGTTTTTTTTTTCTTTCAACCCGTATTAATCTTCCCACCGATCGCTTTGAAATGCAACAACCGACGGGCCGCGTATAATGATGCATTTAATAAAATATTTTTCCACACAATGCACCTTGCGGGAAAGCGATTCTGTGTTTTGTTTTTATTTTCTGTTCATTATGTTTTTTGGCAAACGAACAAAAAATAGCAAAAGTGCCTCGTGACGCCGAGAAACAGTCAAACGTCGCGTCCATCACCGAAACAGCACTTGATTAAACGCGATATTTTTTATTGACCAGTCAATTCCACCCTCGCACCCGATTGACTTCAGCACACCTCACGCCGAGACCGAGATTGATTGGTTTTAATGACACTGATGGTGTTTTTTTCCCTCTTCGATTTCCATTTCCATTTCCAGATCCGCCCGACATCAGCGTGGAAAAGTCGTGGGTCCACTCGGGTGAAGGATTCGAAGCGCAACTCGAATGTATCGTTCACGCCGACCCCCAGCCGACGGTAAGTTTCACTTTAACTTTCCTCCCCATGCCGAAAGTGTGTGTGTGTGAGTGTTTTTCTCGTCCTTCTCACGTGGCCACTGTTACACTCAATCGCGGCTCCCGACCGGAGCGGGTGTGCCTGGTTTAATGAAATAAGTCACGTAGCATTTATCAAATTAGAATTACCCGCTCCCTGAGTGGTTGGGTGTGTGTGTGTGTGTTCTGACCAAAAGTCGCAGGAATCAACCAGGGCCGGGGCAACAAGTGAGTTTAAATTCGCTCCATCCACACGTCACACACGTGTTTCCCGGGCGCTTTTTCCCCTGGCCCGCTTTCGTTAGTTTCCTTCATCCGAGCATTAATCATCCGAACGGCAGCGTCGTGCGAAAAGAAAAGGAAAGCAAAAAGATGGAGCATTACCAAAACGCCAGTCCAGTACCGTAAGTGGGTGGTTTTTGGTGGGTTAAGTTGTGGAAAATTCATTGAAATTCATGACCACTCGCGTCGAACCGTCCTTCCGAATAGTTCGCGCACTGCACACCCAAACGCAATGGAGGCGCCTGGTCGCTCATCGCTCTACGGACCGATCGTCCCACAAAAGCCGCCCAACAGAAAATTGCCTTTTAGTGGGCAGAGCTAAATTGCAAAACCCCGTATCATGTTTTTTCAGCTCAGATGGGTGTGCGTACACACGCATACATACGCCAGGCAGTAGCCATTACGGCTACCTGACTGCTCTATCAGCTCTTGGCTCTTTAGGCGAATCGAACGCAACACCGCAATAAGCCTTCTTAGCACCGGGGACACAAACTCTTTCCCTGATCAACGCCATGGTGGCGCATCGTCGGGAATATCACCGGGTGCTGGAGAGAGCGAGTGAAAATGGGACGCCCGACGCCCTGGTGGATTGAATGAAAATGAAGCACTTTATTTCAACGATGTAGGCAAGTGGCCTGGAGACCCACCCGTGCGGGATGAAATGGGCCTATTTTTCGTATGTTAGTCGCGTACTGGTGGACCGTAGCCAGAGCTGCGATGGAGCCAAAATAAAAAGAGGCTTCTCTTTCCTTTCTTTCGTTTTTTTTTCGGCCTGCATCAGAAGCCTACCACCCACCAACAGCCCACGGGCAAGGTATAATCAAACTAGGCCCCTCTTGAGGCAGATCAATCGGCCACAGCAAACGGCACACGCGTCGATTCACTCTCTCTCTCTCTCTCTCTGTGTGCGTGTGCTGAAAGGTGGACAAGAAATGGGTTTTTTTTTCTTTTCCGCCTGGTGTGAAAATTGACTCCTATCATGCCACGCTTCGGTTGCACGTTGATGGATACGAGCGCCCTCGTTGGGGCATTCATTTTTCAGGCGTTGGCTTTTCGCGTTTGCGCACGTCCCAAGCACATCGGGAGTAGCTTTGGCCGCCAATCTCAATCTCACGTAGCGCAGAGAAATCGTTTTCGCCACATCGCCAGCCCAAGCCAGGTTTCTACCCCAAACCCGGGGCCGCACAAATAGATCCGGCTCGCTTCATCGTCGTCAAACATTTCGTCGAAGACGAAGAGTTACTCCGGGCTTCACACTGCCACGCTCGAGCACGGGTGGTAAACTTTTGCCCAGTAATTCAATTTAACAGGGCGATCGTTTGCTAACATGCTTTTTTTTTACATTTTATTCGCCTTCTCCACCCTACTGCTAGACGACGACGACGACGCTGACGGAGAATTGTGAAGCACACGTGTTTGCTCGCCTAAAACCATCCACTCAGCTGCAGTTTCTGCACGGAGACTGTCGAATGATTGGCCATCGAAAGTCAATCCATCCGAGTGCTGTCGATGCACAGGTTCGACCCGGTTGGCAGGAAGCACATTTTCCTGGTGGACCGGTGGAAAAAAAAACGGATACCAATTTGTGGAGCGGCCAACAAAAACTTTCCCACACAAACTTTGCGACGTTGCGCTACGGCAAGCAAATTGAATTTTAATTCACCATGGCTAGGCTTGGGAACTCGCCTGGGAACGGATTATTAATCCCGGTCTCATCGGTGTTTGGTGTCGAATTACGTTGCTGGTTGCACTCGACCAGCTGTGTTTGGCTAAATCGGATCCCAAACAGGCGGAGGAACGCTCGATCGGTTTCGTATGATTCCTTAAGACACCATGCACCAATTGCAGTTTTTTTTTTGTTTTAGATTGCCATACACTCTTGAGAAAGCAATGCTCTGGTGAACACACATTTGTCCCATTTTCCCTCGGCCGAGTGGATTATGTGTTCCGATAAATGCAAATATATGCATAATTTGCTTCCGCCTAGCAGAAAACTAAGCTCCTTCCACCGATTGCTGCCAATAAATCAGCAGAATTTTCAGCAAACTCCGACGCAAGCAATGGACGGAAAATCCCAAATCACTAGTCAGCGCTAACCCCAAGGAGTGCCGGTGGCCACAAAACAAACGAATGGTGCTCAAACGAACGCTCGAAAAACTTTCCCAAAACCCAAATCTATCATCACCGTGTTCGCGCGTGGGCGCCAATGATCGATCGATCGTGAAAGTTTGCTGCTCCGAGGAGGAGAACCGAAAACACAACACGCGAAGTTGCTCAGTCAGTAGCATCACTCAAATTCAATAACCAAAGCCCATTCGGCTTCCGGTGGAAACTTCCGGCCCTTCAATTCAATTTAATGGTGCACCAAATTTATGAAGCTTTTAGCCGCTCCGTAAACTGCAACGTGCCGTGCCCGTCTACCGTGCACCATCCGTCAATTTGATTAATGCAAAGAGATTTTCTCAACCACACTGGCCACAGGAACGCGACCTGTGCCTTCTAGTGCGTGCGGGTGTGTGTGTCCATATGGCCAGTCAGTGTGTACACTGAATGATGCGCTGATGCGACCGATAACCGATCACGATCAGGCATGGGCAGCTTTCTGCTGAGTGGGTTCAATTTTCTAATTGGTTCTTTCGTTTTGCGCTCTGCCGAGAGCATCCTTGTCATCAATTTCATCCTTGACTGGAGGCCTCTCGGTGAAGGTTGCCTCCGGTAAAGAGGAGTGCCCGTTGGCTAAGGGTTCTCTCCCCCTGTGGGTTGCCACGATAACAAGCTATGGGCATACGCAAGTACCTACCGAGAGCGTGCAACAGCGTGCAGCGCAACCCAGTGAGCATGTAATCATAGGCCCACTTCAATCTCAACGACTCACCGCCAACGCCACCAGCATTCGGCCCTCGTATCGCGTGGGAGTATATTATGGGCGCCATCCTGCGCTCGGAAAAAGTGAGCCATCCGTTCTGCCCGGTTCCGGTTCGGTTGGGCCGTTGCGTCGTGACTCGACGGGAGACTGAAGTGTAATTAAAATTCATAATAGAGCAATATTGATGCCACTCGAATATGCTGGCGAGGTCGTCCTTCGAGCGATGGTTGATTTGCAGTTTTTATTTCCAGCTTTTATGCCGGACGCCATTTCCTGTTCATCCGCGAGCTGGCTTCGATGGAAAGAAATTACGGCTTTGTTTTCGGTAAATTAATTTCATAATCTCCGATGGCTTCCTCCGAGCCGTGTGTGTGTGTCACTGTCCAGCACCACGATGAAGCGTGTCATGTCGAAGGTTTTGTTGTGAAGTCTCGAACCTAATTGTGCGCTTCATCATACCGGTGCCGGTGCCTCGGTGCGACATGTGCTGAGTGCAAGATGTTCAATCTCAGATATTTCGCCAGCAGGAAGGAAACCGTTTCGTACGACCTGTTGTCTGCCACCGGACCTCGGACGTGTGCTGGCGGGCATTTTGACTGGTTGAACAACCACCGACTGCCGACTGGTTGTTGTTTGCCGTTACAGCTGATGAGTTGCTGATAATGATGTGCGATAGGGCGAGTTTATGAGCCCTCGAGGGCCAACATGTGTTCCGTGGTTAAGCCATGGGCGAGATGCCTCTGTACTCTCGCTTCGCGTTCATCGTGCTGTGGCCGAACCGTATGTTGCCATTGGCAGAATGGTGATGGCATTTGTCTTGGGCAACGGACAACCGAGTGTGCTGCCGTTGTTCCGATGCGTTGGCGTTTGATACACCGGGCGGCAGCATATTTGTTTCACCATTTACATCGAGCTTACTCAGTTTATCTCACACCACAACACATGCGGAAGCGAAAGGAGAACAATCTCCTTTCGTGTGTAAAATACACACAACAAAAAGCGTAGCATTCCTAAATCATGCACGTGCGAAAGAATCCCCATCCCCAACCGTGCAAAAGGGGTGCAAAATGGCTCGGAAAATCGCCTTCGCTTCTTCGCAGCTTATCACCTTGCGCACGGAGAACGATAGGTTCGCGAGCGGAATTCCGACACGCGGTCGTAAAATTTCATCCGGCATCGTTCAAAAAATGGGCAACACGGAAGAAGATAACAACAACAGCATCGTGGTGATGGGAAAACGATGCCAAACCTCACGTCGGCCACCCAGATCGGTCCGTTATCGGTGGTTCCATCACAATCGTCACCCGGTGCGCGAAGCAAAACCGCAGACAACACCTCGAACGCCGCCGCTCGTTTGCTGTCCCAGACCGATGATGGCGTGCGATGATTAAGTCGGCGAAAAAGGGCGAACGAAACACTAAATTCAATCGAACAAAAATTACGATAATAGACACCATCGGGTCGACGGGGATCCATGGGTTTTTGTGGGGCACCAAACCAAAGGACGTGGTGCGACAAAAAGAAAAGGGAGAAAAACTTGGAATTCGGTGACATTTTCGACGCTTGTCCGCGCGGGAGAAAGGACACGGGCGAGTGCAAAAAATTTTGCGACCCCTCGACTCGACACCACCACGGCACACGCAAAAATAAACATAAAAAATAATAGCCAATGTTCGAAAAGGCGGCGCAAATGCACGTGCGAACGGACCGAAGCGAGAGGCAGCGTGGGGAGCGAGAAAGAAGCTGTGAAATGTGATAAAATTTCAAATCAATAATAATACAAGGGTAGCGCAAAAAAAAAGAGAAGAGAAAGCATCCCGCCTGGCGGCAATACACGATTCGCACTCGCAAAAAAAAAGAACCACAAATTCATCGGTTCGTCGCGACCGAGGGACAGTTTTCAGCAGAAGGGATTCCGGTTTCCGTGCCCTTCGGTGGCAAAGGAGCAAACGGCAAACAGGAAGAAAGAAAGAAAGAAAAAAAGAAGCCAAAGAGATGAAGCTTATTACTGCATCCCGAGCACGTAGAAAATATTAAGGAATTAGTTTGGAATGCGAACGAGACGCGTCCAGTAACCGGGCCGGTGTGAACCCGAAGAAAAAAGGCGCGATCTGTTCGAAAGGGGGAAAAAAAAGAACCATTCGGTACACCCACACACACCCACACCCACCGTGGCGCTCGTCGTGTCACATTCCAACGCAATGAAGAAGAGGTAGAAGAAGTAGAAGAAAAAACACACACACACACACACACACACACCCGCCTCTTCGGGGCTTTTCGCTTTCCCTTTTTTCGGGTTTTTGGGTTGTGAAATTCCACCCCATGGCGAAAGGAAGTGGAAAAACAACGATTTTCCAAGAACAACCCGGACAACTGCTGGAGTGAGGCGGAGTGAGTTCGATAGAGGAAGCAAAACAAAAAATTCCGTTCGATTCCGCGGCAGGGTGGCAGGCGAGATGGAAAATTCAATTTTCCCACTCATTGAATTGTGATGTTATTTTTGGTTTATCGCGCGAGAGCTCTCTCTCTCTCTCTCTCTCGCGCGCGTGCGTTTCATGTGATGTCTCTTTTCGTTTGAATCGCATCGGATCGCTGGACCAATGGCTTCCGGAATGGTGGCTCGCTTTTCCATGCACCGAGGGCGACCACATTTTAGGGGTTTCCGCGTGGAAAATGATAAATGATGGCTGAACCGGTTTGGGTATTGTGTCGTGTCGTCCCCGCAAGCGCATACCACGCGCAGTTTTGGCACCAAACCGAGCATTATTGTATTTTGTCTCTGCGTGTGTGTATGTGAGTATTTTTCCAACTTTCCTCCTCCGTCAATACGCAAAGACGCAAAGGAAATTTTAACGAAGCGCCCAGCGCAACCGAACGGTGGCAAATTATCCGTCGGTGTTAATAAACCTCTTTGCTCTGGTTCCGGTCGGGTCGTTCCGGAGGGATGAATCTCTAGGCACAAAACACACGAAACAGCCCACCATCGGGAACGCAAAGCCAAAAACCACAGAATAGTAGAGAACCAAGCAAAGGCGAACGTGATGGGCCACTCGTTTCGACTCGATACGGTTTGAGCTGCGTCCAATCAGGCAGGTTGGGCTAATAATTCCACCTCACCTGCGGTTTAGTGGCCATCTCACCGACCGTTCCGATCGGTTGATTGAACCAAGCGCAAGAAGGAACCAAGGCCACGATCGGAACTAATGACCAACGCCACTGGCAGTACAACTTTACAGCACTCTCGGCAGTTCCCGGCGCGTGCCTGGATTTACGGGCATTGCACGAAGCTTGCAAATTTATGGATTGATTCGAAATTCAATCGCGAGTGGAAAGCAGCGAAGAAAGAAAACTCACACGACCGCGCGGAAGCAACGCGAAGAGCAAAGTGAAAAGGGGCGAAATCTAATCTAAGAAAGTGGCGCCAACATTTCGCGAACTCGATCGAGTTGAAACCGATCCCACGCCCTGGCCAGTGAGCTAGCGAGTGATAAATAATTCATCTGCTCAGCTTCTGATTCCAGGGCGGCCACTCGAAACAGGCCCCACGTTCTAATTCAGCCAAGCATCTCGGATTGCATGCCCCAGGGAGGTAGTAAATTTAAAGTGCACAAAGTCATCACAATTTTAAATCAATCCCATCGGCATCGAAGGGTGCAGATTGAGCAAGATCCGAGGTGATCCGAGATGCTGTTGCTGCTTACGGGTGGCTTTCGACACTAAATCACGCTCGGGAAGTGCAGACAAAATCACGTTCCCTAGGGCCATAGGACGTCGTTATTTTCATAACAAGCAAAACCCGCAAACTCCGGTGGAAAACTCCGGTGGAAAACTCCGGTTGCAAACGTGTCACCACCGAGACGCGGTAAACAATTTTGGCAGCAAATTTTCATATCTCTCCAGCTTCTTGAGAGGCCGCAGAAGGTGGTGTTGAAAAATTCACACCATCCATGCACATCGCCCGATCGTGCTACCTTGGCGTTTTCCATTTGATCCGTACCACCCAAATGGGCATCTTAAAAGAAATGGGTCTGCAGCACTATCACCGAGCATTCATCGGATCGGTCGGTGGATAATCTCATTCGCACCTAACAACCGGTAATCACCGGCAATCGCTTCATCAACTATTTATAAACCAACACACCCTCTGAAAGTCACCTGGCCTGTTGACACTGGCGATAGCCCTACGGGGCATGAAAAGCGAGTCCCAATTTCACTAAGCTTTATGCCGCACTCATATGAATTACCTTCGTTCGCCGACGTTATCCGTGCTCTCCGTGGGACGAAGCCCGGAAGGTGGACAATTTCCCACGAAGCGTCCCAAACGCTACCGAGCTGGGCTGCTGGGTTGGTGGATGATCGTTTATATTCATGAATCCACCGCTCCATCGCACGTTGTTGGCTTACCTTAAGCAAACGATATGCTGTCATACGTGTTTTGGGGGTGGTTTGGTGTGGTAGGGTGAACATCAACACCCTGCCCTCGAACCCCCACCCACTCACCCCACCTAAAGAAATTCATTTGGCCTTTTTGTAACCCTTGGCCGCTGTGGAGTTGAGAAGCGGCAGCTGTCTTCAGGACGCACATTACTTGTCCTTTTGGGGGCACATTTTACGACCACCAGCATAGTTTGAGCCTCATTGCCCTCCCCTCCCCCACGGTGGCTCTGGTGGATTCGCGTGGCCACAGCAAAACACCCCAAAAAGCGGTATATTAATTTTCGCGCCACCTTCGCCGCTTATTTCCCTCGAGTCGCTCGCCGGTGCCGTTGCGCAAAAAAAAAACAAACAAACGAAAAAAGGAAATCAGGTATTGTTGTGAACCCCGAAACAATCTTTTAGTTTTATTCCACCCTCCCCGCTTCTTTTCAATAAACAATAATTTACAATCAACAGCACGTCTTCTGAGCAGAACGGGGCAGAAGCAGCAGCTCCCGTTATGCATTCGTTTTCGCGTTCGCGACTTGTCTTTATTACCGGTTCCGCCGGTTAGCGCCCGTTAAATTTAACGTTTATGGTGTTTCCGCAGCGCGACACCCGACGACGAGGATGATGATGATGTTTGGTGCCGTTTCGAGCGGTTGTTTTCCATTTGGTTTATGATCAATCAACGGTGTCGCAAGCGAAACCGGGCGTGTCTGCGTCCTTTCCAACCCGAGTCAATTGGTTTCTACTTTCGGGTGTTTTCCCATGCCCAGGTGCACCACCGGAATTCACGAAGCTATTCGATGTGGAATGCTACGAAGACGGCCTTTCATAGGCAAACTTCCACCACGATTCGTTGTGGCCATTTTTCTATGCTAGACCCCCGTCCAAAAGACGATTTCGCGCCCAACCCGCGATGGTTATGTTCACGATGATAACGGTTGCGATAAAACTCGCCACAAGTGCTTAATGGTTTTAATAGTCAAAACAAAAAAAGCGACATCCCCACAGAAGAGGCGGAATTATTTTCCAATTTGGGGTGGCCTTTTTTTTGGTTGACTGGAAAATCAACACATTCTGGCGCCATCATCGCCCATCCCGCGATACTTTGTGGTTTTGTCGAATCGTTGTCTAAATCAGCACGCACCTTTGCGTTGCGTCAGCGGGAAAGAAAACCGAGCCACCACTAGAGGATCGTTGCGTAACACACTCATTAAAATGTTAGGTAGCCAGCGGTTGCCTTCAATATGCCTTTCCCCCCATTTATTGTCCGTAGATTCGCCCACAAATGGTAATCCGCTTTGCCCATACGGCGGCCAGGGAGCGAGTTAAACAGACAAATCCCTGAACCCACGGCCCAAATGTGCCGAACGACAAAAATATTGTCACATTCATCATTTGTTTTGCGAGTCCTTTAAACCAGTCCCCGACCCCGGTATCCTGATCCAAGGACGACGACGGTCACTAGTGGTCCTGGTAAAATGCGTGTGCGAATCAGCCGAATGCGAGTCGAAGCGCCGAAAAAGGGTAGGACAAGAAAACAGCAAACCCCCAATCCTAGAAGATGTAAATCTCTTCCCTCGAACGCACGTTGAAAGCATGCTCCTTTTTCTGTGCGTGTGGGTGTGTGTGTGTGTATGCACTAGCTCGAGCTCAATCGTCGAACGAACACGATCCCAAAACCGTTCCCGGAGAGTCAGAACCACCATCCGTTGGCCATCGGAGACGAGTTGGGTTCGGTGGGTGGTTGGGCGAAAAAAAAAATAAAAGCAGAAGGATAATCCTATTTGTTTTCCCTTCGCCGAAGTGGGCAAGTGTCGCGGGCAGCAGGACATCGAGTTTCAGCCCACAGAAACCACAATCGCATAATCGCCTTCCATTGTTGTCGAGCGGCCAAGGGCTGGGCTGTGAATCTCTTTCTGTGTTGTTAGTGCGGTGCGATGGTAATGCTGCTAAAGGGGTTAAACCCCTAGGCCCGGGAGCAACGGTGGTGCTGAGAGTGGCTCCAAATCCATAGCAAATCGGTAAAAAGGATCTTCTGTGGATGATGTTTTTTTTTTTCGTCTCCATTTTCGCCTCCATTAGCCACACGTCTGCCGTCGGGTTGGAAGAAGTGGAACTAACTTTGCTCAAATCTGCAGTCCCCCGGAGAGCATAGGCCTTTGCCGTAATCCGTTACATCAATTAATCCAAGGACTCTCCTGCGAAAGGGAGGAGCTTCGGTTCGAGTAATTGTTGTCGTTACCGAATCGCTTCGAACTAAGTGCCAGTGCCGTCCGTCGTCGTCGTCGTCGTCGTGTTGGTGAAGGGATTTCCAGTTTTCCGGGTGCCCTTTAACCCGGAATCGAGTTGGTCGTCCGATCAGGTCGGTCGGATTATGAAAATCAATTCCGAGCAATCGTGCGCTTCGTTTCTTTGCATCGTTAAAGCGCTGCCCATCCTTTTCACCAACGCCAAAAAGCCGAAGCACCACGTGGCGGTGGTGGAAGCAAATTTTCGTCAACAAAACCGCTCGATCCAGGGAGAAAGGGCGAGCGTTTTCCTAAATTCCCGGCGTCAATCCCGCGAGATCCGTTCGAGCCGCAGCGATGGCATTTAGAAAGTAGATTCCCAGGCATTCATCGCTCGCGCACACGCCAACAAAACGCCACACAAATTGCACCGCGCACACGTAACACGTAAATTCCAATTTGTTTTGCCAGAGGATTAGCTCTCTCTCTCGCTCTCCCACCGGAAGTTGCGTTCATCCCCGCACTCACGAAGGGCACGTTTGTTTGCGTTAGCATAACCCTTCCGAACGGTCGAATTTTGTTTATCCCGCAAGCAGCTTCTGAACGACGCGAACGAGGACGGGAAGAAATAAATCCCAGCACGAGCCCCAACCACAACATTGTCGGTGATGGTGGCGTCGAACGCATCGGAAAAGCCGTACCAAATGGGGCTAAGTGAGTAATGCACAGGGCAAGCAGATCGAGCTTTTAGGGTGGACCGTTTTGGGTTAACATTTCGACCGTGGGTAACATGTGCGCGAACGGGTCCACGTGGTCATTGGCGGCCCGGTCGCCCCGGTTGATAGTTTAACATTTAAAACACACCGATTAAAGGGATTATCGATGCGTAAAAAATTCACTTCCACCCGTGCACGGGATTGGGCGCTTTTTTTGCCCGACCGTTGATGTAGTTTTAATTAACAGCATTCGCGATACAATGTGCCGTTTATTCGACGACCGTTCGCTTCTTAATCCAACTGCGAGGCTGCAACATGAAACATTAAACACGATCACTCGGTGGGGTTTGGAATTTCCCACGGCCCACGGTCCGTTTCGTTGGTGGTCGTTGAATGATTGTTATTATTCGAACGTGAATGGCTTTCTTTCGTCCATGCGTTTCGTGTCCGATAGAAACGCCGTTGTTGACTGGACTAGATTTTGAGATTCCAGCCCTTATCGGTGGTTTGCAAAAATCAACACTCCCGTGATCGGTGATGAACAGAAAGAGAACTCGAGAACCCCTTTCCACATTTCATCCTAGCTTGGCGGCATCAGAGTAGGCCATCGACCATCAGTCTACTGTACCCTTTGTGCACAGGAAAAGCGTTGACTTCGAGGCATTAACTTGCCGTTAATTGGCTACACCCACCCACATGGGGCATCATTACGCCACGCATCCTGCTGGCGTGCAAACAAGCACACATTCGCGTTCAAACTGGACCTGTCCGCTAGGATGCGTTGGTTCAAAATGAAACTGCGTGCATCGACAACGCATTACCTGCATGTTAGAAACCGGCACCACCGGGACGATCGAAATGTGGGCGGGAAAAGTCGGGAAAAGGGGTGCAGTGTGTTTTCCAACCAAACACACACACGAACGCACGCACACACCCACGCAAACAAGCACTGCAAGGACGCGCGCCTGCGGGATGTTTGTGTAACTTGTTGAAGTTTGGATATTGCGGTTTTGCAGACAAAATCGGTCACCCGTTTGGTTTCCATGGCAACACGCACACCAATGCAAGGAGGAGTTGCTTGTTGCAGGCGCAAATGCGTTTGCGGTTCGTTCACATTTTCTGCCAATTTTCACCCACCTCCCACCGAAGTGCTGCACGGGGGTTTTGGGTTGTTTGAGCAACAAACCTGACGCTAATTAGAATTGCATCATCGAATACGGTACGGTGATGCGACATCGAGAATGTGGATGGGTTTGAGAAGGACTCATTTCTGGGCGGCGAAAGTCGATGGTAGCGAGGGAATGGATTCTCTCGCCACGTTGGACCACTCATTCCAATCGAAGAGTAGGGAAACATATACGCGCGCCATCCGCTTGGGGCAAACATCAAACATGAAGCGAGCGAACACATTCGTTCGAATTTAAAGCGCCACTGATTTGTGGTCTTTGATTATGGACGTTCTCGCCGGGTGCTCTTTCGATCGCTTTATCAGTAAGCGCACATAGAGCATATGGGGGCGTACTGCTGGTGCTCTGGTTGAGGTACGTCACCATCTCTTTAGTGAATGGATTCGAGCTCGATGTTTCTGTCGGGGTTTTTTTTTGTGTCAATTTTGCTCCCGGAAAATATCGCAACAGTTCAGCTCGATGGATGGCGCGCGGCTTGAGTACATGGAAAGTGAAATGCAGTTGTGTGGAGATTGCGATTCCTCTTTCGGTAATGATTGATTGCAGCTGCATTTGTAGTATAGCATATGTCTGCCAAACACTCCAACTTTAATGGAAACACTTTTACGCTACTGAAGCCGTCGTGTTCCATGTGCAATCAAAGAATGGAAGCAAAAACCAATGCATGGTAAAATAGATGATTAATTGAAACAATTTTTGAGCATAAATAAAGCAAATCTTGACCTGGACAAGGAAGAAGTCGGGTAGAGAAAGAATGTGCCGAACCATAAGGCTATATAATCTAGCTCTTGGTGTTTTCAAATTCAAGTGCTTTGAGTGTTCCTTTATCCAAGGCCTTAAATTCTCCAACGTTTTGGTCAAGTAAAATCCCTTCTAGATTTGCAAAGATCGCATGGACGATCAAAACTCTCCGGAATAACTGACTGACCTACGCGAGATCGCGAAAAACTGCTCGAACCATTAAGTACCAATCATTTTATATTACACTAGTGTGTAACGTGTGATTTTATCCAAACGACTGAGGGAAAGATATTAGATGCAGTGAGATGCAAATCTTCTTCTTCTTAATCAGCTCGACAATCGGTGAGCAGCCAAGGCCTACCTTTCTACGCTAAGCCAAGGCTTTCTATGACTTTGAATTTTCTTTGGAATTCGGAGATTCGATTCCGAAACTATCGTGTGTTTGTGTCGCACGCTAACGCTTTAAGCTATTGAGCCAAATAACTGCTCCAAACAGCGTTTTAAAACATCTCGCAAACACCCCTTTTTAACTTTTGTAAAACAATCAGACAAAGTGCCCTCAAAGCGAACACACAAGAGCAATGAGTACAGAAAGGTTTTCATAGATCTATCATACAACCGGCGCTAACCTGTGCCATTGACGCGGGGGAACACTCTATCCCGGATACAATAGAACTTGTCACTTCTGCAGTACAGTTTAATGTTCCACAAGTTCCGGCTGCACTGTTTCCCAGCAAAGTGTTCGCTCGCGATTGTCTCCCCACGAGTCGGCGAAGATCCGGAGAAGCAATCGTTTTGCTAAACCCACAAAAAAACCACACCACTTTCGGTGAACCGGAAAGCAAAAACCAGCGACATATTTTCTTTACAATCAATTAAACTTAATAAATTGAGTTATGCGAAGTTATAAAATTTCACTGTTATTACTGCTTCGGCGCTTTGACGACCGGCTCAGCTTACCCACGTCCGAACACCGAGTTTCTGGTGCAATTTTGTGTAATGGCAATTGTCGGCGCATTCCACCTTCGACACGCTCTCACTTGAATAGGTGTGTGTATGTGTGTGTGAGGGTGTTTGTTTTCCCACCCACTTCCTTGTGCTGGGAGTCCCTTTTGCCTTTCATCGCGTGCTCTCGAGCGAAACCTCTGCGTCCATCCAAAGGACGACTCTCGTCTGACCACTACTGCTTCGTCTGCAGAAACCGCTCTAGCTTTATTCAATTGTCAATCGTCGGTCCATCGCTCCGACGGGAAAACCTGCTGGCCCCGAGCCCGGGCAAGAAGCAATAATGGGCAAACCTACGGGCGAACGCAAACGTGTGACACAAACCAACCGAACCAAAAACTGGGTGAGTTCGTCGTGAAATCGTCCCACCGGAATCTGATTCCGTTTCCGTTGGCCGCAATCCGATTCTCGCGGCAAGTGGCAGGATTGCTAGAGGAGTGGGTCGATTTGGTCTCCCATCACATCTTGCCCCAGTGCGCCAGAACCACCAAAAAACATTTCCCATTTGCTCGTCGAATAAAAAAAAACCCCCCACTGTCGAATCACAAAACCGGGAAAGCTATGCGATTCGCATTTCCTCTATCACATTGGCCCCAAAAGTGGCCAGCACTCTCTCGCTCTCTCTGTCTCTCTCTCTCTCTCTCTGTGTCTCAATGCAATGCAATTTTGGTCCAATTTTGGCTTGTGTCGTTGGCTCACGGCACATTCGACATCTAGTTTTTAATCCCGACCACCACCACCACCGGCATTCATCCGTACGTGTATCTTCCGCTCTCGTTGCAGATCTCGTGGAATCAGAACTCATTTCCGTTGCAGCCAACCGACCGGCGCACGATGTCCGCCAGAGGAAATAAGCACACGCTCACCATTCGCCACGTGCAGCAGGAAGACTTTGGCAACTACAGGTTAGCGCTGATGGAGAACTTCATTTTGCTTTGTATCTACTCCCTCATCCCAGGCATGATGTTTCACGTTGTTCGGTGGATCTGCATCTATGGGGAACGACAGCACGCTAATATCGCAAAACCCTGGACCACAGAACCATTCGCGTGATAGGGGATTTGTTTTTTGCCAGATCTCTAGTCACCCACGCTCCCCAAAATTTCCCAAGCAGTTATTGAACACGTGTCCTCGCCAGGAGTGTTCTCTGACCCGTGAAGCTGCCGAGATGATGGTTATTAAAAGGAAAACTTGCTCGTTACGCCAAACGACGGCACGATTGATGATTCGTCTATGGATGCATGGCCTTTTTTTTACGTGTTCTAAACTCTCTCTCTCTCTCTCTCGTGTGGTCTCGTTCTACCTCTTACAGCTGCGTAGCGGATAACTCCCTCGGACGATCGAAGAAGTACATGGAGGTGTCTGGACGTCCGGGGCCGGCCGATTTCTTGTCACCGCCGTGGAGCCGTTCGACGGACAGCTTCAATTTGACCTGGAAAGTGGAAAGCTACCCACCGCTACAAGAAGTCCGCTTGCTGTACCGGAAACTGATGGTAAGCGATCGTCTCCGTCACTTTAAACGCCTCTCGATTGTGAGTAATTCCGGTATCGATCGGTATCGCTTTATCTTTGTTACGGCTGCTGCTGCCGTCATGGGGGTTTTGGGATTAGATGAACGAGACCTTCCAGCAACCGGGACGATGGCACGACGTTATTCTCACGCCAGCTCCACGACCTCCATCGGAACCGCTAACACACGTCATGGCATTTACGTTGCGCGGATTGCAGCATAGCTCGGTGTACGAAGCGATTGTACAGGCGAAAAATCGCTACGGCTGGAACGAGGTAATTAGCAACAACACTTGACCGTGATCCGGCACCTCACCAGCACTTATTTGACACTCTCACCTTGATCTTCCCCGTGATTCACAGGTGAGCGACATTTTCCAGTTCTACACGCAACGAATATCAACCGATGTCCACTCGGAGGAGATGCAGGTGGCCAGTTCCACGTCCCGTTCTTCAGCCACAACATTGCACCGAAATGCACCGAAAACGCTGTCCTGGAGAATTCCGATCACGCTGCTACCCATCATCCCGTGGTTGATGGCTCCAGTCGGTGCGCTGTTGTCCGGCACGCTCTTCGATCGTACGAGGATCACCGTCATCTAAGGACTCTATGGGGCGCGCTGATGATGATGCACAGTGGTTCTGACACGAGCATCTGACACGAGGCATCCAAAATCCCACCATCAAACTCTCGCAAACGGGGTTCGGCTACGATTCGGCTGTTCGGTACACCCTAAGCCGCAGGAGTCAAGTTATGTCTCCATTCGATGCCTCCTAAACGATCGTACGGATGCTTCGCTCAAGACGGTAGGGAAAAAAGAAACAAACCCACTCCATACACAGCAAACATAGATTCATTACGCCACGAGGTGCCAGCTCGTGGAAGAAGCGGTGCCCTTCGAGGACCCGGTGCTGGAGAACTGTACTTTGATAGGTATTAAAATGGTAAATGGTAGCATAGAAAACGGTGCGAAGGAAAAGTAGGATGAGCGTTTCTTCACGCGCGCTCTCACACGTATGCCAAAGAACAGGAAAACTCTACTGCACATCCCACTACCGCAATTTAGCCATTTAAGGACTCCCGGCTGATGTTGCTTGCGCTTCGAACTTGCGTTTTTCCCCCCATGGAGCCGCCCGACAGGATGTCTCCCTTCTTGTATAGGTGTATAGGTGTAAGGTTTTTTGAGCTACCCATTTTTTCGCGATCCCAAAGCTCTCCGTCTAGCTTTCTAGCAGCACGACGCCACACACACACTTTCGCACGGCTTTCTTCCTCTATCGACAAAACAAAAAAAGGACAGGACAGGACACTCACGTGTACATACGCATTTATCCCGCGGAATTATCGTGCGCCCACGCAAATCGCAATTTGTTCCCCTTCAAACACCTGCTTGAACGTGAAGCGCGCTTGTCACGCTCGTCAACCAACTCACAGACACCCGTGACGGGGAAAATCGAAAAGTTTTCGAGCAACTCCAACGCCAATGCCTGCGTTCCTCCGACCCCGGTCATCAGCAGGGTGACATCTGCGCGCGAAGTTGACACCACCATCGGGCATGATGTGGCCGCTACGCGAGCAGGGCGTCATTACTAATTCAACACGAAACCCAACCAAATCGCTCCGTAAGCTGTGCGGGCACGGACAGATGAGATGACGCGCGCGTTATGAACGTGGGTGGACCTTGCGGTGGGAGGGCCAAATGCACACACACACACACACAGCAACAGCGCCGTAAGCTGGGGGGTGCGCTAATATTTAGCTAAAGTCTTAAGCAAATTAAAATCAATTCCGTGTCACCGACCGACCGGGTTGGTGAAGGAGACGAAAAACGGGAAACTCCTCGGCAAGGACATCTCATCTATCGTCGACAATTGTCCTGCCGCAGTGTGGATGCCGGTGGTTTCGGTGGGAAACTCGCCACATGGCGCCCTGGGCGGAGACGAAGTCTTTTGTAAATACATTTGAACCTTTGTTTTTGATGATCCAAAAGTCAACTTGTATCACAAAACCGTCTAAAACCTGGCTGCTCTCTCTTTCTCTCTCTCTCGCGCGCGCGCGCGTGTGCCGGTGAAACGTTACGATAATGAGGTTAGATGAAGTTATTACGCAAGTAGGCCTCGGTAGCTGCGTGGGTGGACAGCGAAAGGAAGAAAAAAGAGGAAAACTTTCCCGCCCTCCCGAATCACCCAATGGCGTTGTCGTTCGGTGTGTGTGTGTGGAGGGGGTGTCCCCGAGACTGGGAGAATCAATTAAAATATGAAAATAAACAAACAATTGCCGAACATTTTGAACGGCCCGCCAGTGGTAGTGGCTTTTCCGGGCCGGACACACGGGGCCTCGACTGTTTTCCATGGGCCATGTTCGATGAGAGGCTTCGTTATCGGGCGGAGTTTACCTAACGATCCGCTTTGTTAGTACAAAATTAGGAAAATTTACAAAAACTTTCTCCCATCCATCCATCCGCGCACTCTGGGAGGGGCTTCCGGGTTCGGTTTCATCCAAATTGTTTGCCAAAAACTGTAGATTGAATTTCCCGTGGTTTTCCACGGGATGGCTCGCGTTTGAGGAGGTATTTATTTTCATTCTTTTGAATTTTGTGTTCGCTTGCTGAACGATAAAACGATGGGGAAAAAAAGCACACCAAACACACACACACACACCCAGAGTTTGACTCGTTAAAATACGCAACAGTTTTCCACGCAGACGAACGGTTTCCTCGGCTGATGATGGGTTGCGTCCGGTGAGTTCGATGGCAACCAAAGTGTCCCGGCGGTTGGTCCCGGAATGAGATTAGCGAAGATTGCTTCCGCAGCTTTTCTGCTGCTGCGTGCTGGACGTTGATCGTCCCTGCGTCTAATCTTCTCATTCTGCCCGACCAACCACATTCCGTGGGTGTTCTTTCTTTTGCCTTTTCTTTCTTCCCTCCTTTTTTGCCTCTCGTTTGTGGCACCACCACCACCATGCTTATCCTCTTGAAAAACCCCTCGCTTCATGCGCGATCATGGCGAACAGAAACTTCTCACAAAACGAGCCTTCCCCCCAAAGGCTGCTCCGAGGGTGTACGGGTGCTGGTTTCAATCGTCCTCCACCCGTGTGTCCAGCCCACGGGGATGTCAATGTGTCTGTGGTGTGAAAAGTTTTGCGGTCGGTCTATAAAACTTCCGGCCCGGGATATTATCTTGCCCCGCATGGTTCGCCTTTAAACCGACGCCAGATGCGTTGGACGAAAGGGATCCGGAAACATCTCGGGACACATGCCAAGAAAAAGCCCCTTGTGACTGTTCAAACCAGCCCCTCCCCCCCCCCCGCGACCCGTGTGACATCAATCCCATCCGAGGTTGGGTACAAAAAGGCGATGCGTCCACATTGAAAGAATTGGAAGCGAACGATGCCGCAGAAAATGGGGAATGCAGCAGCAGCAGCAGCAGCAGAGAATGAACAAAAAAACCTCCACACACACACACACACACACATTCACAGACCCAAATGCAGTCGGCACTTTGGATGCACTCGAGCGTGAATAAGCCTGCGCGGCCATGATGAATGGCCCCGGGGGGGGAGTCCTTTTGGACGCGCCAACTTTTCATCCTTCATCCGACGCGCGTGTCCTTTTTTCGTTCATGCGCTCCATTTCCGAACCGCTGAATCGGGGGGGGGGGAACTATTTAAGTACGCGCGCAAGAAAATTGTTGAATCATTTTGGGCCAGACAAGCGGCAAAGGAACCCCTTCGTCCCGTCCGTTCGGGCTCAATACAAAAAAAAAAGCAATAGGAAAATGCAGGACGACGAGAGAAGGCCATCGCAAAAAAAAAATAAGAAAGCAAAATAGAACGAACGCTCGCCGCTAATGCAATGACGACCCTAAAACTCCTCTCCGACGGTTCGTGCGACGGTGGAAGCAAGCAAGCAAGCGAAAAATACGGCTCTCAGTCCTTTTGGAAGGACACCGTGGGTGGCGAGCGATGCTTTCGGAGGACGGCGCATATAATGTACATTTTTTGCAAACACCTAGCACCCGCAGTTCTCGGTAATCGGCGTATCAGCTAAGCCAGCCTAGTGGCACCTCTATTGATTCGCCCGAGCAGGCACAATCGCCCTTGTAAATAGCACGTTAGTATCTATATCCCCTCAAAAACACAAAGAAAAAAACACAACCAAGCAACGCCACGAAAGTGACGAAAATTATATAATACAGAACACCCTCTTCAGGCACAGGTAGAATAAGCTCATGCACACCCACATACACACCCACACACACACACCCAGTGATAAGCATCAGAGTCGCTCGGTGGTTAGCAATATGCATGAATCGTACATACACTTACTTATCTTGTGAGCATCCATTTTTAATGAAGTAATAGAGGTGGGATAAAACATCCTTAACGAAGCAACCAACAGAAAAAAAAAACTGGGACGTTAATGCAAATGGAGCGCGCAAATTCATCTGCATCCACATCGAGACATCAAACCACGCTCAAAGCGGAAGGTGAAGCTTAGGAACGGCATTAGAGGACAGTGCAGGAGGAGAGTGCCGAAGGACATGTGCGTGAAACTAAAACATCAAACGGAGGGTCCTCGGGGCGTTGTGACCCTGTGAAGTGGGCAGGATTGATTGAAGACTTTTTATATATTTAAATATGGATGTACCTTTGAGCATGTAAATCGTAAGCAAACTATCGATAAGGGCATTGTGTGAAGGAGGAGCTGGTGGCAAAGAAGAAGAAGAAGAAGAAGAAGACGAAATCCCAATGCTGAACTAAAGAACTAACTGCGAACTAGCGCGTAGTGACTCAGTCTCATCTAAAGCAAGCAAGCAGTCAGGAGGAGAGTGTCGAAGTCCGAAAACCTTAGATAAGAACGTAAAATATTTAGCATTTAGCGTCCCGAAACCAACACGAACGCCCAACATTACATCAGTCTGCAACGTGGAGCTAAAAACTAAAACAAAAGAGTACTTAATTCGTGGCAACAGATACACCCACACAAATGCAGCAACCCAGTAGATACTTCAATGACAGGATGCCTGGCTGGCTAGGTGGAAGGATATTAAGGAACCTTAAAAATATTGACTCTAATGGTTAATGCGTCATCCCCCCCCCTGTAAACCGTAAGAACTCCCGCCAACTCCTGGGGCGGGCCGAGAAATCCCTTGAAAAAAAAAAAAAGGGCGTAGTATTACCAGCATAGCAAAACTCCTCCATACCAGCGGATCGTGTCACTCGTGGAAATCGTGGCATCGTGGAAGCAGACCCGCCCACGACCCGCATGCGTGTGCGAGAAACAAAATCCTGTATGATTATTGTACCAGTCAACAATTCGGAAAATAAAACCAAAATTAATACAAAAAAAAACACACACACACACATTCACTCTTAACCGATCGTTCTTTTGTTCGAGTTTAATTTACTGCGGTTGGTAAGCAATCGGTTGATTGTCCTGCAGCATGGAAAAAGAAAATCAATTACATTGCACAGGTTATCGTTTCGCTTCCGTCGCCGCGCTGGAGCTCGATCAACGGTGACATTAATCCGTGACAGCACTTCTCGTCGCTCTCGCTCACACACTCTATCGGTTTGCCAAAGAGGTTACGTCTAAAACTGGTGCACTCACCTGCCCAGCTCCATCCGGTCCATCTTTTTTTTTTCTTCTTTTCTTCAACAATCGTCTCCAGTAACGCGCTTCGATGCACCTTGACGTCAAGCAGCTTGCGCCTGCAGGTAGACTACTTCCACCTAAGTAGGCGACGGAAACTTCGTACGGGCCAGTGAGCGGAACAAACGACATTCAGTTGACATCCGCCCGGGTTGTGAAACGGATCACGACGTAAGCATTTGATAGCTGCCACGATACGTGCCCGCAGCACCATCTCGTTGGGGTAGGAACTGGTCCCACACACACTGAAGACCCGCTTCCGTTGGCTGCGGAAACCCGCTTTCCGGTGCACATTAAACACTTTTGCGCCATCTCCGGAACGCCTCCAATCGCTGTGTCCTCGCCATCGGAGGACTCGCGTTGCATGCAGCTGCCCAAGAATGCTGCTGCTTAAGTGCTACAGTAAGAAAGAAAAAAAGAAAAGAATCCTCCTGCACTGGTCAGTGCAAACAGTGTGACCCGCATGAACAGACACGATAAACCACTCACCTGGAAGTTAATTAATTTGTATCCTCAAACGGTGGTTTCTTTTTTTTGTGCCGACCTTCTTCGATTGCGGTGGGTCGTGTCGTGGTCGATGTGCATAGGCAGCACGTATCCCGCGTTCCGCGAAGTAATGGACGCTTCCGTAACGAACCGCACCGGGAAGATGGCAAACAAATGAAATCTGATTGCCTGCCCTGTGATCGATTGTCCCAGTCACAGTGGTTTGCTCAAAAACTGGAGCAAGATTTGGTAAGTACAGTCCGTCCTTTGCGTCAAGTTTTCCAGCGTGATAACGAAATGCCACCGTACATTGTGTTTTTATTCGAGATTTTTTGCATACTTTTAGGCTGACAAATGCTTCAGTCAAAGAAGGGCGTACAGGGTGATACATTACTTTTTCGAATGTATCGAATGTATGTACGCTGCACTTACTTAACTGCGCATTTATCAACAAATACCTTTCAAAAACCACATATAATCCATTAGCTATCAATTTATATTGATACATAATTAGCCTCTTCACAGCTTTACTCAGACATAAAGGGCGTGCATCTACTGATTTGCCCGAGCAGTACTTGGGCAGCATGTATAGATTCTCCATGAATAAATGTGTTGGGGTTTTTTACTTTTTTGGTTAAATCGTAATAATTGTATAAATATTTCATTTTTTGACGGAAGGAAATACCCACAAGCCATGAATTATGTGAAGTTATAGAATTAGAAATAATTAATTATGTATTTACGAACTAAAACTTTAGTTTTGAGAACAATTCGGCAAAGTCGTCAGTAAAATAAAAAAAATGTAACATTTTGACTCAAGAGACGAAAGTGAAAAATTTTTTGTTTGTCCAAAAGCAAATCCAGTTAAAAGCTACAAAAAAAGAAACTAGATATTGTTATGAAACTATGAATAGAATTCTTTGCTCTGAGAACTACGATGAAATTTAAATTATGGAATAATTAAAATAATAAAAACTCATTGATATTGAAAACAACCAAGTAGTTTTGAGGTAATTTTCTGAAACACTGAGCCAATTATCATTATCAATTTGTATAAAATCTCAAGAAAAGGCAACACAAACTTTTTATTTTATGATTTTTAGAGCACGTTTTTTTGACTGTAACACTAATAAAAACGGGTGACAATTTTTGAAACTTATTTTTACAAAATCGAAAAACCGTGAATGGGTTAAACAAAAAATGTTTATCTTTGAAATTGGGGTCTACGTTACTGAACAGGCTTTCTACCGAAAAGCCTATGTTTTCGAATCGCAGTGTAAAAGATTCTCCAGGCATCATATTTGTACCAGCACAAAAACCATGTATGATTTAGCATAAGAAAAGAAAATAGAACATAGAACAAAAGCAGAATACAGAAATGTACCATCAAAATTCCACCTTCAAGGCGTCAATTCCATAAACGTTCAATTTGGCTTATTCTCGCGCACAGGCGCTTCCAATTCATCACCGAGGGTTCATTTTCCCTTGAAACGTGGAATGGGTGCAAATTTCATCAACCTCACGGAAAATCAACCCCATCGTCACCCCATCGGTTGTAATAAGCAGGAGAGAGGACCAAAAAAAAAAAAAAAGAAGAGAAATAAACCGTTCCCGTTGGGCGTCGGGCCGACCCGAACTATGCGATCATCAATTGAGTGCCGACGTAATGGAACGTAATTGGAATTGTAAATTTTCATTTCAATTACACACCGGGCGGCGTTATCGTAGGGCCCCACCAAGCACCAAACCACCCCCAAGGGCCGTCCGCCACCAATTTCGAACGCCATTAAACTTAATGCCATTTTTAACACACCAACTTCCGCGGGAAAAACCCCCCACGGCGGAATGCCACGTGGCCAGTGCCCAACGGGGGGACCGAAGCGTCATTCGCCCGTTAATGTGTGGTTATGCATTTTTGATTACCTTTCCGGCGCAGATTGTTCCCATTAAAGCGAATATCGGAAAGGCGCGCCTTATCGGTGCGTGTATTGGCGAAAAATCGCCCTTTCTCCCCGTTGGGAAAGGAATGCGTCCTGGCACGGACACACCGGAAGCGGCTCAATGCGAAAGCCTTACAAAAGGAGGCGATGGCAATGGGAGAACTTTTCGATGAAGTTGCAATTAATGGTTGAAGCACTCGTGCCATTTCCGTGATCCATTTGCGACACGAGCTCACAGACGCAGACGACCACACACTCGGTTGCCTCGGTGCCCACAGGTGAGCTCTTCATCCTTCGGACGCACCCAAGACGGAAATGAGAAATGGAGCACACACACACACACACCGCAGGGGCGTATGTGTGCCGGGAAAGGACCGCGGTAGCACGCCTCGATAGTTGCAGAAAATGCAATTTATTCTGCTTCTCCAGATCGTGTTATAGATTAATTAAAGTTGTGTAAACACACCGTTGCGATCGTAATCTCAACCGACCGGGGCCACAAACCCTAACCTCAACCGTGGGTGTGTGGGTGGCGAATGGAGCATGCGTGGCACAGGTGCTCCACAGGCGATGGCGAACTCTTTTCCCCGTTCGAGAGGCCCGATTCCCCGATCCATGTCATGTGAGGCGATGCGAGAATGCACTCCGAGCCGGAAATTTATCCACAGCAATAAATTAAAAGTCAATATAAATTATTTGGATTTTTCTCGCACACTCGTCCGCTCCCTTTCCCGTGCGTGCTTTCCCGTGGTTCTGGCACACGTACGGAAGCGCACGTGCATCGACCACGCAAAAAGCGCTCTTCGTGGCTCTTTAGGATGGCTTTTTTTCCGTTGCACGGTTGTGGGGGAACACAAAAACACACATACACCCACACACACACCCACAGGCACAGAGAAAATTGTAATAAAGCGCAAAGCCCGGCCGATGGGTTTTCCTGAAAGCGAATCACTCCATGACCGGAAAGCCCCGGCCCGCGCAATGGATGTGACTTTCTGCCCCAGTTTCCGCACACCACCACCGGGAGACAACCGTGGAAAATTGGTTACGAGAGGCCTGGCGGAATTACGCGGAACCGACCGACCTGGTGTTGACTTTTTCTCTCCCATCTTAATCGACCGCTGGTAGCCGCTCGGAGCTACCGTAACACATTTGCCTGGTGTACTGTGGGACGTAGGATACGATTGGGACTGCTGGTATCGAGTCGATGCATTCCCGGAATGCCCGGCCATGAATGTGTACAGCAACTGAGAGATTTCGATGCCTTGTACAGACTGTTTTTTTCCTCGTTTCACTCCAGTGGAACCCTCCTTTTAAAGCACCAGTGGAGTGAAATATTTAGTAACTGCTGGCCGCTTGAACCCAGCCTTAGACAGTCCCGGGAAGTGTCACAAATTTGGCATCCAACTGGCTTGGTTTTGATCAACTCATCTCGTGTGGAAAAGCACCACAGATTCTGGTCGAGACCGGGGGCTTTTCGAACTACGGACGTAAGCAAACAAAAATGCTACGAACCAGCCGTGCGCCATGTCCAAATATTCAAATTATTTAAGACCGAACCTCGGGAACGACCTCAGAAGCTGAAGCTGCTTTCTCAATTATGTAAATTACCGTCACTGACTCTTGCCTTTACAGTCGACCGGAAAGGTCCTTGGAGTGATCTCATCTGAGCCCGCGAAGTTGCTCAAGCGAAAGCGTTTATGGTGCTGGTTTCAAAATTTTACAATTCACTTTTTTTCTCTCGCCTTTGGCCCACCGGCCTATCAGCTCATTTGGATCCGAGGCGTCTCTGTTGGAAGGCTGCTGGTTCGAAGTTATTACACGCTCAAAACCGCGTGTTGCAAAGCCCTCGCCGAGTGTGAAAAGGTGACTTTGGGCGGAAGGAACCGCTCACGCAGGACGAAACGTTCGGTGCAGACAAGCAAGCAGAGTGCAGTGAAACACGCTTTAAGCGATTCCATAATTTAATTCACTCTCACAACGAGACCGAACGGCATTGGAGCGCATTTATTTCGCGCGATGAGCTGATTGCTGGCCAAAGTAAAATTCGAGCGAGCTCTCTGAATAATGCAAACGACATTATTAGCGCCATTGTTTCGCGTTCGCGCGCGTTAACTCGAGCAAGCAAAAACACATGCTTAAGGATGTCTTATCTGCTTAGCTCCCATTTCGATCGATACACGTATAAACCCTTCCGTCCGTGCGAACTCAAAACAGTTCGATGGATTACAAGCCATCGTGAATGCGCCGGCAACAATCCCTCGCAAAAGGACACTTGCGTACGTGGATCGGTGGGATGAAAAAGTTACCATCGTGACTTTTCCACGACCCACCAGCGAATTGCACCATGCACAGGATGCTCCCAGGTGCGGTTGCAAGACGCACCATCGTGGGATTAACATTTTTGCTCTCGCTTCCTACCGAAGGATGGAAGTAAATTTCGAGAGAAATAATTTTCGCTGAAATGTTACAAATAGCTTTTGCCATTTATTTCCCACCTCGTCCCTTAAAGTCTTTTGATTCCTGTGCGCTGTTTGCGACGAAACCGTATGGGGAATGGCACATCGCCTTCGAAGGTGCCACGCACTCGACTGGAAGCGATCCCTTCGGATGACACTTGCGATCGATCGAACTCGTCGATGGTTTTGCTATCCTTGCGAGTCCTGCGCACCCGTCGGTGGGTCGGAAAATGCAACCCCTCAAGCCAGCCAGCCAGCCAGCGAGGACGAGCGAAGTTCGTTTCAGGATTGTGACACCAACCGGATTCGCCTCGGGAGCCTCAGCACCCACGGGGAAAGTGTGCTCCAGGTGAAAGATTTATTGAATTTCTTCCCGGATACCAGGTTCTTTTTTTCACTCTCTCTCTCTCTCTCTCTTGCGTTTCATCGACACTTTCGCCCTACGGCGACTTGTTCGTGTCGTCGGTCTCGCGTAACTCTCACAGGATCCTTGCGTGGCGTCCAACGTGTGATGAAAAATGTCTCCCTCATCGGTACGCCAAAACCCGCCAACATCCAATCTGCTAGGTGCTGGTACTCGTGGCCTGGGCATGCCACGACAATGCTGCTGCTCGCGTCGAGTAATATGTATCATTGTCAGTCGCGACCGGATGTGAAGGGTGTATGCGCTTCGGAGCGCCGTTCCCCAAATGGGGTGATATAATTTTCAGGAATGTAATCGAAACGAGTGAAATAACCTCGCACGAGAAATCGCTCTGCGGGGACCAGAGGAGCCGATCGGGTTGAACGAAGACTTTTGGAAAGGATACGGAAGCGGAAGGTTACAGTCGTGGTTAGGAAAAACTCCCGAAACAATAACCGAAACCGGTCCGGTCCGTGGAAAGGCTTCAAAATTAAATTGATTTGACTTGCCGCCTGCAGGCGACTTGCCGCCTCTCATCAGCGTGGTTTGACAGGCGTTGTTTAGCAACCGCGGCCATCTAGATGGCATTTTTTTATCCTGCGTCAAACGACGCTGTGTTTTTTGACGTTTCACTAATGCTGCGAAAAGTGTGTTCGAGTGATTTTTGTGACAAAAGAAATTTGGTTGAAAATGACAATAAAATACCGTAAATGCTGTACAACGTGTATGGTTTGAAAAACGCAGCCAGGAGCCAGGACGCCACCTGCACAGGACGACGCAATCGGCATAAACTGCCAGATACTGACAGTACCGCTGACAGAGGACAGTAAGGTCTTCAACCAGAGGACCCGGTAGGTGATCGAAGACATTGGCACGGTTACTCCGATGGACGATGATATCATCACGAACATCGATATACTGGTCGAGCAGGAGGAGGTCATTGCTGCCGTCAAAAACCACTTCCAGAACCGTGGCAGTGTGACTGTCGAGCCATCATACCAGCTCGCACGTGGGATCCCGTCTTAGGAACTCCTACAGAATTAGTGGCGTGAAGCTGACACCACTGACACCTAGAGAGTAGCAACGACCAAGGCTCGGCATGTACTAACTACTGCATGCAGTGCGGTGTAGTCGGCCACATAGCCGTTAGCTGCAAAGAGGTAGCGAAATGTATGGAGTGTGGTGATTCTCTACGCATTGGGGTATTCCAACTAAACGCGAATAACTGCGCATTAGAGACAGGATCCGATGTTATGTTAACCGATCCCTACTGCGTTCCCATGTCAAACGGGAACTGAACAACAGATTGCGATGCGTCCGTGACTATAACCAACATGAAGGGTTTCGTACCTCTTCCAGCTTCTCCGAGGATGGGTCCAGCGTCTGAAATCGTGGCCGCGGACTTCGCTGGAGTCACCTTCACAGGGAGCGGAGTTACACGTTGTGGCCTTCGCCAGCTCGTCCATCACCATCCTGAGCAGTTGAGCTTTGTCGAGGTATGCAGAATGGCCTAGATCAGGATCCAGCAGCCTCGCGATGACGGGCAAATGCACGCGTTAGCCAACGTACACTGCGATCATGGAGAGCAAGCGCAGATGCTTCCAAGAGTCAGGTGGTTTTTAAAGTCATCTACCAAGAGTGTCTGGCCCGTGGCGTGTTTCCTACACCGTGGAAGAAACAACACCTGGTCCTACTGACAAAGCTGGGAAAATCTCCGCGCGAGCCAAGACGATCCGGTAAGTGATGCAAGAAGCCTGATTGACAATGTCGTTATACAAGCGATGGCTAACATTAAGATAGTAAAGCTTATTTGTTAGTAAAAAAACCCTTGTTTGTTTGGTTTTGTTCAAGGAAACGTTTTCTCTCTCCTCATTATGGGCAGCAATTGGAAGTGCAACTCTCTTCGCCTTGTGGCAGTGGGAACGGAACGAAGACGTTTCCGCCGGAAAACACGCACCTCACACCACGCAAAAATGTGGCCTTCGCTGCCACGTCGAATTCATCGGAACCGGATGTGTGAAGACGTCAGCCTCGGCGCCTCGAGTTCGCTTAATTTCCATCCGGCGCTCGGGCGTGATTCACGACCCATCATTTGCCAGCACGCGCCAGCTATCGGCAGGTCTTATCGGCACGACAATAAATCCCCAGCGCTAAATTATACACCGATCACATCATCAACTGTAGGCCCCAGGTGGGTGAACACCCAACGCACAATCGGTAGCGTCCTAATTCCGGAGCCCCTTCGAAAGCTCCAGCTACACGATCTCAACATCTTCCGGATGCTGCGGCGAATGCTTGGAACAAATTTATTTCCGACACCAGAGACCCGCCCCAGTCCGTTGATTCGCTGAAAAGGGTTTGATTGATCGAGCGTTATCTTTGATTTATCGTCGACGAGCACCCCCCTCGTCGGAAAGCGGCGTCCGTTCCCGTGAAGGACGATTAATTTTGGCTCGCAGGATACGCCCTGGCTTCGCATTCTCGCTTCGAGGGTGGAAACTCATTTTTAATCGCATAAGAAATGGGCACCCACCAGCTCGAAAGTACCTCCACCAGTGGAGGATGTTTGTGTCGAGAATTTCGTTGTAAGCTTTGGCAACTCCAGGACATCGGACCAGCCCAGAAATCGGTGATGTGCGGGTATTATCACGCGTAGATTACTTTAGCGTAAAAGCGCCATAACAAAAAAGTACTCTCAGCACTCGCACTTGGACGCCTCGGTTTATTGTCCCTTTTTTTTTTTTGCTCTCCTGCTGGTAAAGGAACTGGTTTAACGTTCCCCAATCGCGAAATGCCACGCGAATGGACGTTCGCGGCTTCGACCGTTCGACCGTCATAATCACCATTACCATCACACGCAATATTACTCATTGGAATGACAAAACTTTCCTAAGTGAAAAACATTGCCCAGGGCATATTTCAACTAGCGCGCCCGCCTAATGGTGAACGCCCAAGACACCCCCAAAAAAGGCACCCCATTCCGGACGGTGGGCTTTGGAAACGACGCGTGGTCGGGAATTTATTTTCATTACGTTGGCCCGCGGCACCGCGCACGTGGACCAGTCAAAATTTCGATGGCCACGCTCGAGACGTTGTGGACGATTTCCCGCTGGCCCACTGGGGTTGGGCGGCAGGATCCATGTCGTTCTTCTTCGTTTCCACCGTGTGACGGCTCCAGTGATAGATATTTGCAATCCCGAGGGTGCCGTAGCGGGAAAACTTTTTTCCCCCAAACCCAACCCAACGCAACTCGGGCGTCGGCGCGGGCTAATGGCAAGACATTCGTTATTATCAATAAAAGAACCGCCCCGCACGTGCCGTGCCGTGTCGTGATCCGGAAGGACACACGCGACGATTCATATCCTCCAATTAAATCATACTTTTGGGGTGTGCTGCGAAGGAGCACCACGCCATCCGATGCGGTGATGGGATTGGGATCGGGATTTCACGGATTACACGTCCAATTTGGCTGGCCAACTGCGTGGGGCCGCTCTCCGTTGACGAGCGCCCTAATGCCATTATCGATGTCATGTGCCCTACGGAAAATCACTTTCGCTCGTCTCAGGACTTTGGGGCGACGGCGTGGGCTGGACTCGTCTCAGGATCAGAAAGTTTGACCGACCGACCGAGCGGCGGTGGCGCGAGACTTTGGGTAAAGTTTTTTTCCTTCTGATTGAACCGGACCGCTTGTCCGTGTGCTGGTTGGGTAACGTAGCATCGCCCTAATCACGGACTTCCGGGAGTGCTGACGCCGCAAATGCAATTACTTCGATGCCATCGGAGCCATCGGAGCCTTGGGCTTTGAGGCTCACTCTCTGGTTGCTGTACCTACCTGGAGGAGGGGATGTAATTTCTGGAAGGAAAAAGGAAATTAAAAGAAGCATGTATCGGAATCATCGATGCGCCAGGGTTTGCAAGGATGCAGTTTGGTTGGTTTTGATCCACGGCACTAAACTGATCTGCAGGGTTACTGTCCACACGACAGACAATGGAAGGCTTAGGCTCCTCTGTTGGAGGAAAGCTGTCACAAACATAGTTCTTTGAGATGTTGACACATTTGCACCGCTTGCTACGATTGGAATCTAAACAGGCTTATTTACACCTCTTTATCCACTTAACAAGGCATCAGATCCATTAGACAGGATATTATTGCGGCGTGTTGCGAATAAAAGATCAATATTCAATGGCTCCAAATGAGACATATTTCTTTTTCTTCTTTAACATCATCTTCTCCTTTGACAATGATTTATCGTACCTTGGAAAAATCCGTTTTTCCAGACTTAGTTATTTGCAGGACCAACAACACCCAACTGCCATATGTCCTTAAATGAGACATAACATTGTTAAATTGCTGTTTCGTCGCTCGAAACATTCTTCGTAGACATCAAGCATGAAACGGCTATTTACGTGCGCATTCAAATTTCCTCCACGTCCATTATTTTGCACAAGATTTTTGACATTTTCCAAGCTAGCGCAATAGTTTTCCTGATTTTCCTGACGGCCGACATCCAAACCCCAGCACCGGGACCACCCGTCAGAACCGAACCGACGGAGTTATTTATGTACCACGGATAGCAACATCCTTCCCATCCAGGTTTCTTCGCCCAACGCAAACGATGTCCTCGTGAAGGATGCCACACCGTCCCTGGGCAAATCATACGACCTAGCCCCCTTCTGGCCGTCAGACGCAAAGAGAGTCTTCGGGGAACGGTCCTAAACTTTTCCCATCATCATTATTCCCCTATCCACTGTGGCGTTTGTGCCCGGCGCCGGGTTACCTTCGGAAACCACACCGTCGAAACTCCCCAAACGCACCCGACACGGCTCGGGGTTTGGATTTAATTTTGATGAGATGAACCCTCCGTGGGCTTGGGCCAGATTTCGTCTCCGACAGCCGGGGCGTCGTCCGATCGATGCCGTTGGGCCTCTCTAGCCAACCTGGGGCAAAGTGTCTCGGATTGCGAAAAAATTGACTCAATAATTGGGCTTTTCCGCTAACCACGCGGATTGGCAGTAATTATAATGGCATTAGTGAGCCTCCTTTGGCGATGAATGAAACATTGCGCAAGGACTTCTTTCATCCCTTCAATCAATTCATCTCGACTGCTCTCCACCACCTGTTGGGTTTGCCGCGAGCATCTCCGACTTCGAATCGTTCCTGGAAATGAATCCCCTCACCGTCAGGACGCTTCCTGCCCGTCCTTAAGCAATCGCGAGAGGATAGTGAGTAATTTCGATGACCGATTACACTGTTCGAGCTAACCCACTTGCTGTGACGCTCGAAATGATAAATGCACTGCTGATGAATTAAAATTCCTCGAACGAATTTGTTGTTTGAGAAGCGTGTAGTTTTTGTTCACCAGTCGCACTGGAGAGGAGTCAACATCGTCCTTGATGGAGTCGGCGAGAGACAAAAGTGTGCGCGTTTCGAGTGGCGATAATTGAATTCTTTTGCCTGTTGATGCCTCGTTTGAGCACGTGAGTGAAAAACACCGATTCGATTCGGGTGGCTAGAGAAAGAAAAAAACACACAGAAGTTAATTTATTATTGTAAACGAACGGTTGTAAACCGAACAAAAAAAAAGAAGCATACAGTTAAGCTGCAGTGTGCTCGATACAATCTACTTCACTCGCAGCCAAACGAGGCAAACGAGCTTGTTGAAGTTGGGAAAGTAGCAAACTAGCTGCGAGATAAGTGATTAATTTTCCCTTTTCCATCTCGTTCGATGTGGCGGAAGCGAATACTAAACGTGAGCGGTGCTTGTGTAAAACCATTTTTTAATAAAAATGTGTAACTACGTTTGAAGCGTGCTTATGGCACAAAAAATAACGTTTTTCCGACGGTTACAGTTCGTATACGAACATGCTGCGGTTACATTATGTTTACGTTATGCTGTAATGATAATATTGTCGTTATATTGCTCGCATATTTTTTTCTATTAAGCCTTCCCAGTGTCATACACTTTTTACAAATTATTTTGAGAATGTAATGAATGTTTTATGCTTGTTTTAGTTAGCAGCATATTTCATGCAACGATCTATTAGCAACAACGAATGCTCCCTGCATCATACAGAGGTATAGCTGATCAACATTCATGGTTTATTGATAGTTTACTGTCAAAATAATTTACATGTTACTTTTACATGATACACGCGAAAAGCCATCTGTTATCACATGTTTTTAACCTTTATTATTGCATTATTGAAAACACCTATGTGTGCTTTTCATTAGCTGTAAACAAATCTCGAAATCAGCATGTTCCGTGATTTTTGTTCGATTTTTAGTGGGTTGTTAGATCTGTTTCAATGGCATATCAACATGCTGAAGCGACATTTCATCCCTTTTTGCTGCTCTTGTGAACAATTGCAGCTTCAACGATGGGGAATGCTGGACAATTTAGTCAATTCTTTACCATTCGAATCTCCATTGCTTCAACACACAGCACAAAGCAAGCTTATTAGTAGCTGATATTAGCAATGAAAGTAAAGTAATGCTGTTTTTCTTTCAAGCGTCATTTTTATCTGTAATTGATCAGCTGTATTATCCATTCGAGTGGCATTCTTCACATACGAATTGATCTTTTTCTTCGTTCTTTCGCTAACTCAACTACTTCCGAAATGTGGCAAATAGTAGTGCATACATCCATGCAGCGAAATTCACGCAAACCCATAACGCAATGGGACGCAATCGGTGAATGAGAAAACTAGCAGGACCCAGGTGTCTGGAACCAACGGCCTGTGCGGTAAGCCACGAGCACACTTATTAGCAGCATTCTATCCACGCGCGATTGCCCGCATAGTTCAGGTAAATCTTTCCGTCATTCTTCAAATTTCAATTTGTGCGCAAAATTGTGCGATTCCAAGCGACGAGACAACCTACCGTGACTATCTGCCGCGAAATCCAGCGACCAACTTCGGTCGGTGAGGTTGATTTCGATTGAAATCACGTCCCTCCGGGTGAAGGCGCCAAGTTTGCTTCAACCGGCAAGTCCGGACACGGTTTCCGGCTCCTGTTCCTGGGTCGGTTTGGTTCACAACGAAACTCCCACTGCAGGTGGCTTCTGACGTGCTCGAAATGACCATTGCCAGTGGGTGGTTTTGGTTTGCCCTCCCAGGGACCCCTTCGGTATCGGGACATCGTACTCCAAGCCGGTGTCGTGTTCCGTATCATACCCGACAATTCCCGTGGACCCTGGGCTCTCTCGTAGACCGAGCGCGTGTTTCTTTTGCCACTTTAAGAACCTGCTGACATCGTTATGCATACTTGCTCGCCTGTGCTGCCCCAAACCGTGCATCCTAAACGATGGCCTGTGGTTCGGACGATCCCTGTCCCATATGCTGCCATGCAGAACATTACCCCATTCTCTTCCGGACGGCTCCAGCCCAGGATGTGAGGTCCGAACGAGAACGGTGATGGCACTGGTGGCAAAGATGGGGGGGAAAAACTTGTTCTCGCATATCCGCAAATTGGATTTGGTTCAAAAGTTTATGTGTCTGGGATTTGTTTCCCTCATTGTACGCCCACACGCCCGGGGAATGCATCGGTTCGAGAGTCGTGGCCGTATTGCCACTGGAAAGCCCTCGACGAAGGGTTTCTGCTTTTGTATCTTCTTTTCCACCCCATGCTTGGTGGTGGTGGTGGTGGTGGAACCCTTCCACAGGTGCGCTGGGTTTCGGTTTCGATGGCACCGATATAAACTGCCGTTATTTATCATCTCTTGACCATTTCTGCAATGCTCCAAATAATCCCCACTCTGCTGGCATGTTTTGGCGATGTGCTTTTTTGCTTCGTTTCACACCTGCTTCAATGCTCGATCGTTGGAAAGATCCTGGCACTGATATCCTTCGGAAAGGAAGAAGGTACATCAGACACTGCACCGCGTACTGGCGTGTTTACTGACTTTTACCAAACTCCATCGGTCGCGCTAGTGCGGGATAAATTCAACCATAATTGCATATTTTAACTAATGCGAGCTATGTGCTCGAGGTTTTGGTGGAAAAACTGTGCTCTCACCACGACTACGAGCTCGCTTGGACACGGGGACAAATGAATTTGTTAACATTGCAACGTAATGCCAACAAACCACCGACAAATCGAGTTTTGAGTGGGGAACATTGGCTAAATAAATGCATTTTTATTTGCATTACCGTGCACCGTTTACACCGATGCTAAAAAAAAAGTATACCACCGGCCACAACAACGACATCGACAAACACCGATCATGTGACTAAGTAAATAGCCAAACGCTTGCCAAAGCGATCTAAGGTAAACAGTTTTTCCCAATTCCGAGCCATGCAGCTGACTCGAATGCACTCGGTCAGGTCGATGTGGTTTAATCCACCTCACACCAAATGTGCTAATCGATTATCCTTCGCTGTGTGACCTGCAAGCTGAGCGCAAATAACGGATTATCATTACAAACAGCACCGTTCGCAAACGCAACATTACAGTACGCCTGTTGAAAGGCTTTTAATAAGCGAAAAAGAAGAAACAAAAACAAACACCCAGATAATTTTCAGATTTCATTTCGGTAATTGTTGCATTCAACGAAACATCGACATTTGTTGACGGTAAACGAGAAATAAATTGTTTTAGACATGTGGTTTTACCTCGTGGTACGAATTTATCCAACAAACTTCTTTCCCTTATGACTATGTTCCGCGAAGCCATCGTGATTTGTTATCCTCGATGGTAGAAAAATCTCTGGGATGTGAAATTCGTTTGCCTGGCTACTCACATTGTAATCATTGCGGCATCCCAAAGTCTAGCAATCGAACGTGTATATTTACTTTTTATTATAGAAAAGCGAGACACCTTCCCGTGCCTGGTTGGTCCATTGCAGTCAATTCCAAAAAAATGATATGACGCTTGAAATAGTCAAATTCAGAGCCATGCTGTTAAGTGGAAAAATATATCGATACCCTGCTTCACACTAAGCCCACCGCCTTGCAATGTTTTTCTGTATATTAATATTTGATACATTCTTTTAAAAATGCACATACTTCATTTCGCTGGAATGTTTCATCCGTTTCTCATGTGGGGCAATATTGTCGTGTTGAAATATTCGGGTTTTAAATTCACACCGACCAAATATGCGTCTCGTTTTGTGCATATTTCTAGTTTGTGCTGCTTTTATCGTCAACGCTATTACTAACCATGGTGTATTGGAAATATCGTATATGCGCGAATAGAACACCACCTTTTTTGGACTCGATATTTACCTACAAAACAGCGTAAAACATATATCCTTGTGCACAAGTTTAATCAAAACACCAAATGAATGCTAGAAACACTGAGGTGGTGCTATACAAGGATGAATTTCGAAGCATTCCTCATCGAGATATCGCTGTCCGCAAAAACTTATAGAAGAATTCTCAGCGTACTCTTTCCGTTACTTTAAAGACCATCAAACACGAAGCAAAAGCAGCCCATTTTAATAATTTAAAACTCCCACAACTGAAATCGTGTTTGGCTAATATCGGCATCAAAGCCATCGGCCAGCTTTAGATTCTTCAGCTAATATTGACTTTAAACTTTAACATTGATAAACACACTCGCATTTTGCCCACGGACCGATAGCATCGTTGAATGACTAGGATTAAAATTCCAGCAGGGGACGTAGCATGAGTGCTTTTGAATCTGCATTACTTTATGTGTAAAATATCAGCATGCTTTTATTTCCGAATGGGATGTGTTCGACCGAAAAGGTATCATGTTTCAGAATTATCGCCATCCCCTGGAGCAACGTGTAGTATTATGGATATTGTACCTAGAATTGGATAAATTAGTTTTTTCATGTCATTTTTACCAATGCTTATTTCAAATGCGGTATGGTCCTACAAATTTAAAGTGGGGATAAATAGATGCCTCATACCGGTACTGGTTCAGTGATATGTTTTTCAGTGATATGAACCCAGGGAGAAATATGAGTAGTATCAAAAACCTCTCACAGTATTAGTACACAAAATATGACTCACCATCAGCGGGTGGTGCAAATGCATGTTTACGTTTGCTTTTAGTTACATTATGTAATTTGTTTTTTTTTTTTCATGATTACAACATGTATTTATTTTGTGATACTAGCAGCATGCTTATTATTCCCCACTTTCTATCGTCAGTAAGGCTAACATGTTTAATTTGATAGGATCCATTGCTAATCCAAATGACGACGCAACGACGCGACGTGGCGCCCTATATTTTCACTGATGAAAATATCGCCTCTACGCTTTATTACAAATTTTCCACCAATGTTGGAATTGGCTTTAATCATCCTTCATATTGTTGTGATTGTTTTTTTTGCATCAATTTAATGCTCACTAAACACACATTACTGCACGTTCGGCTGAAGTGTGGAAACCCAATTTAAAAACCCCCTCAACTTGAGCTTACCCTGAGCAGCCAGCAGAGCTCCGGTTTTCCCCCCAGCCCGAAGAGAAAGTGTAACCATTTTTCCCAACTTTCCCCGGGCGTGAATAGACGCATTTTGGCTCCCCAATTTTGCTGGTCCAAGTGCAGCTTTGACAAAATGCCCGCAAAACACATTCCTGTGCCGATGGAATGGTATTGTGCATATTTCTTGGTTCGCTTTTCAAACGTCCAAAAACACCCAGCCTGCAGTAAGGGAGGAAAGAAAGTAAAAAAAACCTGGCCTCCATGACCGCGCCTGGCGAATTTAACGATTTGCCATGTTTCGAAAAGTTTGCCCCGTTCGGAGAATATTTTTCTGCCGGCGCAGCGTTCGGCACCATTTTATAACCGTGGGTTGGAGAGAAAAAAAAAACCGTCGAAATGTGCATGTCCGCGGGAAGCACAATCTTGAAGAAGCAAACCGATCCGATTCGCTCGCAGTGCCCGGGAAAGCCGGGTGGGAGCAAAAGGTCGCTGGGAACGGAAAAAGTCCCAACCGAAAAGAAAGGAAAGTTTCGGTCGGAAACTTTTCCACAAGGGTCATAACGACGTGGCGCGAACGCAAGCCGATTGTGGCGAGTTAAGCACTGATTTGCCTTGCGGAGGCCGACGGCTATCATCCGCATGAGTGCCACCGTCGTTGGCGGTGACGACCGGTGAAACTTGCCGCTCGGTTGGACTCTTCCGCCCATCCGGAAACTCACCCACCGTGGTCCGAGTCGCAGACGCAGGAATTTTCGCATTGATTTATAGTTTTATAGTTTGCGCCAGAGGCGAGCGCGAGCGCGAGATTCAAATCATTTCCGCTGCGGTAAGAAATTATGCATTCCACTTCACGGTGCGAATTTTATTGCTCCCTCATAGATCAAACCGGCGACACTTTTCACGCAGTACCGGTGCGGCGCTTCTGCGTCATTTGGTTTTGCAATTTCCAGTTATTAGGTTACCTGGTTACCTATCTCTCTTTGCGCTACCGGCACGTTTCGAGCCACTAATCTGACACCATACCCGGAGAACACCTTTCGTTTATACTCAACACCCCAACGGCCTGCTACGTTTAGACCGATAAATCGATGATCTACAAAATCTACGAAAAGTGAGGTTAGAAAAAGAAACCTCGAAAAACCGAAGTTACCGATGGCTTATTTTACGTTAACTTAATGCTAATCTTATTGATTATCGGCCACGCCTAGCTACCGAGTTTAACGTGGGGGTAGAAAAACGCATGATAAAACTTAAGTTTTCATCGCCCAAGGTACCACAATTGTCGGTTAAGTAATTCATTCCTACGGCCACCAGCGTGCATTGAGCATTCTTGGAAGCTAACAGTAACTACTCCGCGATCGTAAGTACACTAAACCCGTTCTTGGGCCAGTCCAGCATCTTGGGTGGGCAGATCGACACCATCGTCCTTAGATCGCTTCAGCCAACGTGGAGCCAGCTTGATCATGAGCAGCGCGCCTAGCGGTGCGGTCAGGATGATCGCCAGCACCGTCACGATCAGCACCGTTTGCGCTCGGGCGTACTCCTCTTGGGCGTTCAGACTCCGGGCAAGATCAAGGGCGGCTGGTCCAAGGGCAGCCTGAACGGTGGCCTTCGGTAATCCGGATAACGTGACGTACGCTTTCTCTCTCCAATCCAGCTCGCTGCCCATGGTGCAAAGATACGAGCAAACCAACCGTAACTGCAAAAAAACCCCAAGCAAAGGACACGTGTTCAGTGATGAGTAGAGCTCCTCGCTGGAGCAATATTTGACACCACGGAACGTACCAGCACCGCGACCAGCAGCGTTATCGCACCATACAGCACAGTTTCGCCGGCGAGAACGGAAAAGTTCACCTCCTTCCCGATCAGCGAGAACGACACCGGCTTGAGGAACTTCCACAGCAGGTCCAGGTACATGCTGACTTCGTTGCACTCGGTTGGGGGTCGTTTACGCCACCCAGTACCCGCAACGAACGCCGTCACAATGCACCCAAGAGCGCCAGCCGATGGATAGCCCACCGTTTTGCTACCAGCCACCGATAGCGTCCCGGCCAGCGCTACCATCGAGAACCGCAGGCCGTTGGTGTATTTCTGCAGGCGGTCGAAGCACACGGTGTGTAATTAAAATTTCAACGTCACGCCACAAAAACGTCGGCCAGCAAAACGCCTTACCGCGTGATAAGAGGGCACGTGCAGCAACGCGAACCCACACAGGCCACCGTAGACGAGCCCAATCACGATACCGATCGGTCCCTGCAGGATCTGGCTGGTGAGGTCTCCTGGCGAAGCGAGAGAGAGAGAGAAAAAACGCAAACCATGAGCCAAAAAGCGCTCGAGCCAGCCCGCGGCTCGTTACCGCAAACTTACCGGTGGAAAATATCACCCCCAGAATGACACCGAACAGGAAAATTGCCAGCACATCATTACAGCTTGTCGTGGCGATGATTAATGTGTGAATGCCCTTATTCAACCCGAGCCGTTCCTCCTTCAGCCGCAGCAGCACAGTCACGACGACGTTCGGCGAGATGGCCGTCTCTACCAGGCTGTGGAAAGGGAAGAAGCAAAAAAAAAAAGCATTTAAATTTCAGCGCATTTTTATCGTCCTGCGTCTCCCCGAGCGCTGGCAACACTGGTCCGCAGGGATTTGTCCTTCCCGGGGGCGTGCAACAGAGCGCGGATTCGAGCGGCACCATTAAGCCCGGTTGATGTTTCGGCGTTTGGCCCAAAGATAGTTCGAAAGGGCTTGGTGGGCAAAAGCGTCCTCAGAATGCCTGGAAAGCGACTGGCCAAAAGCACGACTGCTGCAAATGACGGTTCCCATTTCACGGGCCGCGCTTGGAGTTCGTTTTTCACGAACGCTGTGCTCCGCATTTCATCGAGTGGAAAGAAATTGATTTCCATCAACAGCTCGGGAACGCATTCACACACACACGCACACGCACACCCTGGTGAGCCAAATGCAGCAATCCATTTAGGACCTTCCACGGGTTCGCAATGGCGTAATAATGAACCGTAACCATGGTGGGGTTCTTTTTTTTCTCTCTCTTACGCTTCACCCACACCTCTTAAAGAATCCCAGGGTTTTTTTTCCTCGCAACCCTCCGCACATTTTCCACTTGCGCTCGGTATGGTGCGGGGTATTTTTGTGCTTTTTTCTCTCTCCCCCCCCAACCCCTCGCAGCCGGTATTACTTCGAGCACACCGAGTAGTGGCCTTCCCGGAGCCGCGGCAATGGAAGGAAATGTTGCGCGAATCCTTCCATGGGTTTAGAAAATTCTTTTCTTACCCACGGGTTTCCCAGCCGGAGTGCCTTTTCCCGTGAAAGCTCGTGCTCGGATGAAGCCGGTTCGCTTCCGGCGGAACGATGAAACGATGGAATGGAACAAAACGGGTGCTTGGGTGGTGCGGGATACAACAACAAAAAAAATCCGCCCGCGCGCGCACACTTTCGAAGAAGGACCATTGTGGGAAGTTCTTTTATGTGGCTTTTAGTGCATCGCAGCTTCCATTAGCCGGAGGCGGGATCCTACCCTCCTGGAACCACCGCGCCCGCCCGTCGCCCCCCGGGATTCGCCCTTACAAAAACCGAAACCGTGGCAGCTGCGTTTAAAACCAAATTAAAGGATTTAACCCCACGCGACTCACCCCAACAGCACACCCCAAAGCCAGGGCAACCCGAGCAGGTAGTGCGAGAGTATGGCCACGGTCGCAACCTCAGCCGCAGTTGGCACGAGGGTGAGCAGCATGATGAAGCGAAACAGACTCCGAAGGGCGCCATAGTCGAGACCGAGCCCGGCCAGCAGCATTATGTTGACAAGGGCCATCTCACGCAGGAACACCTCCAGCCGCTCGAACCCACGGAAATCCGCCCAACCGACGTTGGCGTACAGCACGCCCCAGAACAGCATACCCAGCATGTCCGGAAGTCCGGTCAGTGCGACGACCATGCCGCACGTTTGAGCTCCAACGAACAGAAACACGAGCCGCATCAACCCTCCGGCAGGGTGTGTCAGTTCCGATGGTAACAAGCAGGTTGCTACGGCCCACAGGAACGCGAACACGATCAACAAGGCGACCGGTTGTGACGTTGTTGGCCAGTTTCGCTCCACCGAGGGACATCTGTGGAGTGAGAAGAGAGGTGTCTGAGAGTGCACGAAGGTCACACGAAAGGGTCTCGATGGTGTTTGTTGCTGATACTGCTGCTGCTGCTGCTGCTGCTGCTGCTGTTGTTGTCGGGCTTTATCCGGGAACCTTCACACACACGGGACTGCAACGCACCATCTTCACTAACCTTTTCCCGAGGGCACTAAGAGTGACATCAAGCCGTAGACGAACCATTCTACCCTACCGACTGGCGTTGTCTGTTGGATCTGTCGCACTCTGAATTAGCGATCTGGTCGATGAAAAAGCGTCTTCTTCGAACCGTTCGTTCGAATGACAAACGCAAACACAAACAACCGATGGCGATTGAGCTGTCAACTGGAGCTGGCACACCAGCCGCCTACTAGATGCTGTTTACGGTCGAAATCTAATCTCGGCATCGTTCCCGTCACACTGTAAGATAACACAAGATCGTTTATCACCGGCAGATGCCACCAAAGTACGTACCTGCGTGTGAGCATCGTTTGTTCCGTTCGCGGATGCTTATTAAAACCATCGAAAGGGCCGCCATCGTCTGCCGCACTTTGCAGTGGAAATGAACCCTCGGAGTTGAGGTTTGTTCGCGTATCCTGCCGCTGTTTAACCATTTCCGAAGGGATCTCCACCGGACGTGGATCGCCGTCAAACACCTCGAGTCCTCCTTCGTTCCTGGCCGCGGTGTCTTCCTCCACGAACGTGATGTAAACTGTGCCATTGACGAGACAAGCAACCCGCGTTAGCACCAAACAGCGAGAGATAGTTTGCCTCGAATTGACCGATAATGGCCACCAATTGTGCTGCCATTCTCGATCACTACCGGTTTTGAGGCACGAGCTCTAAGCTACCAGATTCTCGAGACCATCGCGCTTCGTTGGCGTTATCAATTATGACTGATTAATTGTGGACGGCGACGGCTCTATCGACTTCAGCAGCCCTGCCAGCCAGTACACACACTCACACACACGCACACTTACTTCTCGGTGGTGTCGACGATTGCGTCATCGAAGGCGTCTTCCGGTGCGTTCGAAAGCTGCGTCGCGAGTACTGGGAAGCGATCGCGGCCCAGCATCAGCTGCTTTTATACGCTCCGTGTCGGCACGCAGGAACCAGATTAAGGGTGCGTTTAATTACGTGTGCTGTTTCGTTTTTTATTTATCTTTCGTTTGCATTGCTCTCTGCCGAGATCGGGGCCGTGTTCGGCAAACATTTGCATTAGGCCAAACCGGAGCGAGTAGACTCGAAACTCGCCCGGCTCGACAACGCTAAATGATGGATGCTAACAACCTTCGGTGGGCATTTCCGGTAAATTGGGCACCGGTGAAAGGGCTTTAAAGGAAGCCACTTTCCCCACTCAGGGGTGGGTTTTCTTACCGATGCAGGGCTACCGTTCCGATTGCGAGTTTCCACAGCCCATCAATACTCCCGAGAGCCGGACCGTAAGGAAAGCGTTCACTGCAGTGGTGCTGTATCATTCGCCCTATCCCGCCCACCACCCCCAATTACACCAATGCGGGCGGTAATTTTGGGGGAACCGAACTCGTTGCGAAGTGAAAAGCTGAAACCCCCCGAGTGGGGCTTATAAACGGGACGCTTGCACACAGGAGGAGACACGACACGTGATGAATGCACCAGCCGCCTTCGATCTGCGGGACAAATTATGCAGGGCTTTGCAGGGTTTGCAGACCCCTGGGCCCTAATCGTCTTATAGAATTTGGTGATGTTACACAAAACAAAACAGCTCCACCTCGGAACCGCGGCCGGTGCTTCTCCGGCGAGCCGCAAACGCCTGCCCTGCACCTGCAGCCTGGTCGAGACAATTTTGTAGTGCTTTCCTTCCTCAACCCACGCGATTCCACCCACGGTTCCGGTGGTCAACCCGTGTGGGGGGAGGAGAGATGGGTGCGGTCAGTGCCGAAAGGGGAACTAGCTTTACCTGTGGCAACCGCATCGGCAGTGCTCAGGGATTGCATACATGCATACATGAGCCAGGTCCCGCAAGAGCGAGATGAAAAGCTTCCGGTCGAAGCTGACGGTGAGAAGTGAAGGGCGAGGTGAATGCAGGACGCCCAGGAGGCAAAACCCCTCCCCGGGCACATCCTTCCCGGTTCCTTCCCCTTTTGCGAAACCCTATGCTACAATTCCAAGCCATCCGCCGCCGCTGGTCAGCCTGCATATATGCAAACGTGATGCCGGAACCAACCTCAGGGAAACCCGGAAATTTGTGCTCCTTCCGGCGGAACGTGCGAGTAGCGTGGGTGGAAGGGTGGCCACGATGATGCCGATGATAATGGCGGCTCACAGAAGCAAGGTGCATGTATTTGTGCATTCACCGGGTGTGTATGTGTGTGTGTGTTTATGGCGGAAATGGAGGCAAAGGGCCGGAAAAACCCGGAATGATAAAGGCACGGAGGAACAGCCACACACACGCTCGTTCGTTCGTGCCAAGTATCGGATGCGGTAGTACAAACGGCAGATAGTTTCGCCGGGCGAGTTTGTGTTAGAATATTTTTCGGTACTTTTATTCCTCTCCCTTGTACCCTTTCTCCTCACTCGATCGATGGCCCCAACCGTTTCTCGTGCATCAATTTCCAGCTTTTGCATTTCCGCTTTCACTCCCCACACCACAACCCGCTCGTTTGCATGATGCATAAAATTGTGCTTCGGCAACTCCTCCCACCCACTGTGTGTGTGTGAGATTCCAACACAAAATATGAGGAGCTTTGATCCGGTTCTTATTAAGTTTGTATGAATGGAAATACTTATGTTCGGGCAAAGCCGGCTGCCCGGTACCGGTCCCCCCTCCCTCCCCCTCTCTGGTCCGGAAATCAACCCGCAAACCCGAATCGATACCCGCCGGTGGTTATGTGCGTGTGTGTGTGTGTATGTGTGTGTGTGTGTGTGTGTGTGTGTGTGGTTCGAAAACTTTTCCGCTTCTATGCGCTGGTAGAATACGAAACGCCCGGTCGAACAGCGAGATCGCGCAAACACAAAAGCAAAGCGAGACGGACAGTCGGTTGCATCCAAAGTATACGGTGCTCGATTCTAACGTCCGATTGTATCACACTTATGACAGGAAGATGCATACGGTCAATTTGGCCACCGGCCTCGGGGAGAATCGTGAAGCCAACCCATCCCGTTCGCGGCCTCTCGATCGAGCGAAGCTTAGCAGGTTGGATTTGTCGGGGGATTGATTGGATTTCAATTAGGGGCCGGTTCCGTTGCCAGTTCGCGCTTTATTCCCGGCATGGTTATTCATGCATCGTCGAGAAATCGCTCACCGCTGCCAGTTATCGCTGGAGGTGAAACGGAGCGTCACATCGCCGGTGCATTCAGCGGGAAATGCGTGAGGAAAAGTTTTACAATTTTCACCAAAACTTCACGCGCGCAAAGCAACAGAGTGCCGAGAACGGGAACTTACCTTGCAGCTTGCGGCAACGGAACCGAGAGTCGTGTTTCTTTTCGTTGTAGCTTTTACAGGCCGCCTTTTGCAGCAGCCAAAAAAACACCCTCCCCATTAGTGGGCGTGTGTGGCGCTGTACAATATTCGAAAAGGTTCCCGGCGTACTTGCAATTACGCCCGTTCGAACGCATCTCAGAGCAGCAGCAGCAGCCCAACATGCTCAAAGGTGCGCCATGTGAAAGGATCTTCACGAAACCCCACCGAGAAAGCACGCGAATGCATCACATAAGGTGGTGCATAATGCACCAAACCGGCCCAGGGCTGTTCCCTATCCGTTTCGACGAACACACGGAACCAGCTGGAACTGTAACGGAGCGTAACGCCAGACATCCAGGCACGAGGTTTGACCACCATTAACGGTACCGGTTCCGGTAATCGCAACGCCACCGAAGGGTGAATGGGCTAATGAATTGAAGGTGCGAGCCCTCGGTGTAGATTGCAGGCTCCAGAACCGGAACGCGAGAAAGTGCGCGAAGGTCGAGTACATTAAGCGCCACAAATTCGAAAAAGAGGCTGCCAACGATGGAAACCCATTCCATTCCAAGGGTTGCTGCAACTTTGCTGCAAGGAACGATCGGACGTCCTTTGGCGCACCGAAAGCGATGTAGAACATTCCATAAAATTAATTTTAATTATCACAACCGAGTGTCGTCGTTTTCGGGGGCGAAACATTTTTATGCTTTTCCGACACCGAGGCCGGTACGCGCGCGGTCGCATTTCACCTTTTCGCTTCCTTTTCTTTGCTTTGTGTGTGCGGCCAGGGATTCCCGTCCCATTTCGCGTGCGGTGAGAAACTCGATCGGAGTGGCTTCGGGGTCGAGACCGCCCGGAAGCGGAAAGAATCGTTCGCTGCGCATTAGACGCTTCTGCAACGGAGACCGATAGTGAGAGCCCACCTACAACGCGATGTATGTTTCATCGCCGTTTTTTTTTGTTACTTTTTTACCAGTCAACCGAAGAAATTGTCCTCCTCCATCCAGTCCGGGTTGTAAGTGGCAACTGGCGCACGGGTAAGGTAAACGTATCGCCCGCTGGAAGCCGGTGTCACATTAAAAGTGATAAATTTACACTGAAAACTTCACGTGCGCCGAATCTCATCTCGCGAGCGTGGGTGGGTGACAAAGTTTTCCCTTTAAATTTGCCAAATTTCCTGCCATTACTTGCCGCGAGTTGCTGGGGGTACGATGGCAACGATGGTTTTCCTTTTTGCTTCTTCCAGCGCAGCGTGTGAGATGACGCCAAGACCGGAGCCATAAATTACCTCGTGTTCGTGTGCGGCGACACGCTATCCGAGCGCAGCCAGTTGGCCATACCGCGGTATTAATTACCAGACCCGTGAATGGGATGTTTCAGAGATCCAAGGGGTCACCCGGTTGACCTACACGCCTTATCGATCTCGGTCCACAGGCAGGCGTTCAAAGCTTGGTGCCTTCGTTCGTTTGGCAGCCGGAATTACGAACATCCTTTGATCACCTTTTTGGGGCAATCGTAATTAGCCCATCGTCCCGATCGTTGGCGTCCTTTCCTTGTGATCGATCGAGCACGGTAACACTGACCAAAGTGCTAGGAATTGTATTATCGAGCTTTTGGAGTTGCAACGTGCGCGCTTCATTCCATGATGTCCCGTCATCATGCCAATAAAAATTGGCCCCATCAACGACCCTTTTTCAATTGCTTCCATCAATGAACAACCGGAAAATGGGCAGCCAAAAAAAAAATCAACACAGCATCACAAATGGCTTAATAGACCATTCCGCGTTCGGATGCAAGCTTCACTGTGGGAGGTCTGGTCTGGGTTTTTATTTTTTGCCATTCAAACCAGCAGACCGGAAATTATGCTTCTCTTTCATTCCCCGAAAAAAGGATGCGGAAAATAAATACTGCACACGGAAACGCGTGACGACAACCACGGCACTAATGCCACGGTGATCAATCCGATGTGCGTTTGTGTGTGTGTATGTGTGTGTGTGGGTTGGAGATCGTCGACGAAAAGAAAAAATGTTCACCACCATGTGATGTGGCATTTTCCACGGCACTCCCCGAAGCGGTCAATATTCATTTTTCATTCACCATCGCCATCTCTCTCTCTCTCTGTAGAAACGAAAGCGAGCTCCATAAATGCAATCCATTTTTTCGAGCATCCTCCGCCAGCATCCTAATGGGTGGCCTCGGTTTAATTAAAACCGAGCCTCAGCCCGGTACCGGGGCAGCGAAAGCACTGACGAATACGGATCGTTTCCGCCATCCAGCGGGCACTTCGAGTGGCCATTTTTCTGTTCTCCCGAAAGCGAAATTATGACAAACCGCAGATTAAAACAGATCGACAGTGTGACGCGGTGGGGAACCTCCGGCGAACGGACCGACCCATCTCGGAACGATGGCACTGGTTGGTCATTTTCCGGCCCTGCGCGATATAAACGATGCGATATCATTTACGGGTATCATCTATCACCGGACGGAGGACGCGGACCGTTTTGCCGTACCGTACCGTGGGTGACACCGATAAACTTTCCGTTTAAATTCCCCGGAGATGATCCGTTTTGAGGCGAAAGCGTACTCCCGTACACCGCAATCGGTGGACACATTCATCAGCCCGTGCGCGGGCCTGTTTCGAGCCCAAGATTCGACCTGCCAGATAAAAATAGCCACAACATTAACTTTTTATCCACCCGACATCACCTCGGAAATCCCGGAACCCCGTAAAACTTTGACTGACATTCGAAGGAATGCTGACCATTCGTCGTAAGGAAGCTGCGCAGGACCTTTTGCGGTGTGTGTGTGTGTGTGTGCCTCGAGACAAAGTGCCTCCGAAGGGCGCAAATACACTCACTCGCTCGTTCCACTCGAGATAACTTTGAATTCATCTGACATCTTAATGTCCCCGGTGGCCTTTGTCGTTCGGTGCTGCCCGTTCGATGGTTCGGTGTGGTGTGGTCCTGCTGGTGGTCGGCTTCCGGTCGGCCAGGAGGACTGCGCTCCGTTTTCCGGTGGGTCGGCGGTTCTTTAATTACCGCAAAAGATGACAATCATTATTAATTAAGTGAGGGAATAGAAGTAAAATATATTCCATTTCTCGGCCGTCGCGCCGTCTCCTGAGCTTCATCTCTGGCGCCAGCATCGACAGTTGAGTCCCTTCGATGGGTTGAGTCGAGAGAAAATGACCAATGGAAAACGGGCTCGAGGTGGGTTTCATTTTCATCGAGCATCGTCGTGTCCTTTTTGCGCTAACTCACCAACGATCGCAGGCTCGAAGGAGCGAAAGGACGACGATGAAAAAAAGGGTCAAACCACCGAGATAACCGGAAGGTGACCACCGATCGAGAGCACTTCAAACCGGACTAAAGGATGAATTTAACGGCCCCCAAACTGGGCAGCACCGATTAAGAGAGAGGTACGATTTATGCACTCACACCAAGCGGCTCACCGAAACAATCGTGACGTTGAGTTTTACAGGCGCACAAAGGCGCTTCTCTATCTATTACTAATTACGGCCGGTGAGGACCGCTTTTTTCTCTTGTTGGGTCCACGATCGCCCTAACCGATAACCCGCCCCCGGAGGTCATTTGGGGTGGAAATAGGATTACCCATCCGCCGTCAGATGGTGCACAATAGCATCCTTCTTTTTGTTTTTGCTAGAGGATGAACACCCGAAATCAAACAGCCACGTGGCTGCTCAAATGAAAGCTCAAGCTCACGAGAATCCAGGATCTGCAACTGCAACGTTACCAACCACCTCGTCCTGACAGCGACCATAAATCGGATGTCACATGGCGCAACGCGCGTGGCATAACATCCGGCTTAGGGTCCTTCTTTTTTTGCTCGCGAGTGTTCCCGTGGGTGGTGTCTTAAAATTCGCCATTTTTCACCTGCAAACCGAACCTGCTGCTCTCGCGACACTCGCGACAGCCGGTACAGTGCGGTAACGTTAAACCCAAATTTATGGCCCTTCGCCGTCTTCGAGTGTCACACGCGGGATGCGCGCGTCAGATGGTTACAGGCGCATAATGGTAAGATTTCGAACGAATCTCCGACGGCACGGTGCGCTTATATCGATCGAAGTCCGCCTCGTTGGCACCAGATGCAACTGCTCTCGGTGTCATGGTGCATGGATGCATTCTCTTACCGCGGTAGAACGACCGGGCGCGTGGTGTTGCTCGTAGAACGCAAATGCCGCTCGATGGTACGCGTGGGTACGGTGGTGTTGCGCCATCTAATAAGCGGAAGAAAGTAAAATCCCACTGTTTACTGTTGTGCTTCTTGATGCCACGATGCCACGGTGCCACGATGGTGATCGTACGTTTGGATGTGACAACGTGGCACCGCGCCTGGCAGCAGCTGGTGCTCGCAAAAATGCATTCATATTCCGACCGTAAATTTATCACCTTCGCTGACGTTCCCACCACACAACCTGCAATTATTCGTCGGTTTTACGGGGATCCAGGATGGCTGGATTTTCCGGCAGCAATACACCCAAGGGACGACAGTGCGATCGAACTCCGTGCCACGGGGACAAACCATGATGGATACATGGTTTGGGGATCCTTTTTTTTTTAGGTTCCCTTCTTCCCTAACTGGTTTCTGAACGTCCCGTCGAGTCGGCCGTTTGATGAATCTTTCATTCATGTGAGACCCATTCAACTGGCCAACTGGCAAGCTCTTTTTGCGCACGGACGGGTGGGAGGGTCACCACAATTATCCGATTATCGTGATTATCGCTGCCGACACAAACACCCGCCGCCTTCGCTGGGAACCGGTGCAAACGAGAACGACGGTATGATGTGCGAGCTGCCGTTTGAGTGGGTCGTTATCTAGTTGAGTCAATAATGACTGTTTAATGAGTCCGCTATGCGGTCTCTGCACCCCCATGAAAGGCAGTTCCGCGTGTTGTTCTTTTTAAGTTTGGTTCTTGCGCAAGGGGGAAGGTGGTTTCTTTGGTCGACTAGAAGTTCTTTTGCTTTGATGGTGGTTACTGGAATCGGATAAGCTTATGCGCTGCCAATGCCGTTTTTTGTTTTTGCAGCCACGAAGGAGGGGATCTATTTCTCTCGTTTGGGTTTGATGTCGATATCTTGCACGATAAGTGTAATGGGGAACAGGGAAGCTTTAATTGCTAGTTGTCTTTAAACTGCACGAACATACGCTCATTTTGATGACATTAAATCGAAAGGAGAACCTTCGCGTATTAAATTGTGAAAATGTACTCATCGACAGAAAGGGGCATTGGGCATTGCATTGAATCAGATTCGAATCAGTGAATCTTGTGGTTGATCAGTTAATACAATTTTGAACGTATAATCAACAATCCACAATGAGTGTCTTTTATAAGCTGTACAGAGCTTTTGACTGAAAAACTACAGATTGAAAAACAATTAAACTTGACAATAACATAACGATGCTTTAATCCTTTGTATATATTTAAAACGTTACGTGCATTTAAACTGCATGGTATGGCATTTAGAAAGACTTGTTTTGCATATGTAGATGTCACGTCATATTCCAATGAAATATGAGCATGAGATACATATACAAGACAAATGATTCGAATAATGCTGCCATATAAATACGGAGAGCAACTGAAAGCTTAATATTATTATCCGGTTCCTAATGATCGACAAAACGTGATCTACCAAACGATCAGTCTTGCACTCAGCGTTCTTATGAAAGCTCTTATTGCTGCCGTAAAATAATTTCAAGAAATAACATTGAGTACATTCATTACAATAAGATAAAGTATCATACAAGCACTACCGCATTTCTACATTACATTAGAACATAACAGTAAACACGATTTCGGAAGCACATGTGCATTTCTAGCGCCACGATGAATTACGCAACCGCAACAACAATCGATTGTAATGATCATTATATCCAAAATTGATTAAATTTACCGTGTTTTCGTTGATGATCGAAACTTCAAGGCGGTCGATTTTTTAACAATAAAACACCAAGCGGGGCAATAACTACATAAAAAATGTATTACTTTTAATTGGAAGCAAAAACATAGACTAAGTGAATAAAAACAATAGAATGCCGGTTCGAACTGTCAGATGTACCTTCTGCCCCGTCCACTAGAGGGCGCCAGCCGATGAAACCCAGTTTCACAGTGATGAACAAAGCGTGAAATATTGGACAAAATTCAATGCATCAAACACGCGTGGTTTTCAGTGTGTATACTCCAAGCGTAGTTTTTTTCGCAGACCATACCGATATAAATGAGTTGAATCAGTGAATTATTATGCTGGGCCGTTATTCTGCGTTTTGGAAGTAGAAAACAGCTTCTCTATTATTAAAAAAACTATGATGAATCTTTTCTTTTTTTTTTCTAATAAAAAAAATGTTTCCGTGCATACCCTCTATAAATATCTTACCTCACTAGATTAGAAATACAATTATCGAAATGGCTGATCCATGCGCATAAAGAGTAATACGATTTTCTATCAACCTCGTGTTATCACCACGTGTCTACGACAAAATGGTTTGATGCATGGGATGGATGCAATTGCTTCCATCGCTCGATATCGAAACAGATTATCAGATTGTAATTGCAGAATGCAGAAAAGATCGTAAAAAATATAAATACCTCATCAATTTTATACTACCGTAATAACGTCGGTAGATAACGACGAATCAAACCTCGATTGACTTATTAATTACCTTTACGCCTGTTTCTTATCCCATTCCATCCCTAATGCGTAATTCATGTTTCGATCAAACCCACAAATGCAATTCCCAGTGCACCCGAGCTCTCAAGTAGAATGCAGACTAAATAAGCTTGTTCCTTCGAAACACTTCTCGCCTGGGCTGTGCACTTTTCGCTATCAACGGTGCTCCCGTTCTTTCGAGTGGATGGTACATTTAAAAATAGTATAACTACTTGTTCCCGAGCCATCGAGTAATCTTTCGAGAGGTAACACCAGCCATTTCGGCTTATCAACCTCGAGGCTGCAATAAACGAGACCAGAACGAACCAATCTATACTGTTGTTATCAACGATCCACTTGGTTCTGTCTTCTGCGGAACGAAATCTCTTGCGTATTCGCTTTTACCATCCGACTTAGGGGACTTCTTTTCAGGTATCAACATGTTATTCAGCCCCACCCAAGCCGTCATAATAAAACATTAAACTCAGATGAATAGAGCAATGGGAAGGCGCATAGGTCATAGATCTCGCGATGTGGCATAACCGGTTAAGAGATCACTTCCGCTAGCTAACGGATCCACGATTTTAGCAAATGCCGCTAACAGCCTGCCTCCCGATCGCTCCCCAGCAACAATGCCGCAACCAAAAGTGTTATCAACAACACTGTCTCGCGTGGTCTCTCATTTTGTCTGAAATGCTTCAACCATTTTTTTTGGGTTTTTGCCTTCACTTCCCGCGAACAATGGCCCCAATGGGCTCGGTGGCCTACCACGAGGCCACACCAGCACATCGGCCTGGCAGTGAAAAGTGCCCCAGTCAGCAGAAAAACCCCCATCGAAAAACCCGCGAATACCATGCGCTCTTGGAGACACGAGAAGGGCATAAGGGAGCTTCGTCCCGGTATTCCCTCTTCATACGATCACGAACCCACCAAGCTGGCTGTGATTACGTATTAGCGAACCGGTTCGAAGCAACGATCGACCAGCTGCAAGGCTCGTAGGCTCGAGTGCAACAGTAAACGTGAGTTTCGTTCGTTGTCGCTTTCGTCACCACTGTTGAGGGCCTGGTTTGGTCCATACCATGCTCAAATGGCCCAGACAGTCGCGACTCGATCGCGGAACATCACGCACGCTTTTTCTTCTCGGGACGCTCGGTTGGTTGGTGGTGTTGGTGTGCGATCGTAGACTTCACCACGTCCGATCGCAGGTGTGTTTCGTGAAAAACCGTTGTTTTTAGTTGATAAATGAACGCCACTCGGAGAGCGCGGAGGTTTAGCGATTACAAAGTGCGATTGAATAAAGCATACCGGGGCGATGTGCAAGAAAGTGAACCGTGTCGAGTTGAACGAGGTTGCATCATCCACAATGGCCACTTTCTCCAGCCCGTGCTGCCTTTGTCTCGCTCTACCTGCCCTATGACATAAAGCCCGCGAGGCGCCCTTTTCGGTCGGTTGACCACGTGGGAACCACCGATCGATTCCCTTCCGGAAAAGCCGGCCCCACGGCCGGGTCCACCCACGCGGGATGAGAATTAATGAACTCTGAGCCACCACCGGTCCGTGCCACATTCGCGGTACACGCGCTGAATGATACAATGCCGGTCGGGCAAGCGTAATGAGCGCTTGTAACGCTACTAATGGCGTGGTTAGATAATTATTTTGCACCCAGTTCTTTCGCCGACCGCCCTCAGCTGCCCGGCTGTCGATGCGAATTGTATGTGTGCTGGGCTGTGCTCTCTTGAAAAATCATAACTCATGTGCCGTATGGATTTCGCAACGCCTCCTGCCCCTCAGGAGACCAACATCTAATTGGGAAATCCATCGGATCCATCGCGGGTTTTCCACCGGAGCCCTTTTCTGCACGGGAGCAGCAGATTTTGATATCATTTTTCTCTCCTCCCACCACACACACACACACGCGCGCGCGTGCACGCCCCAGGTTGTTAATTACAGCCGTCAAATGGTGAGCGGTGGAAAATCGCGTAGTAGGCTGCGTTCATTAAATTGCCGCTTCTGGAATCGAGTTTGGCGTGGAAAAAAGGTCCGTTGCATTTTCCCGGGGTCTTCCCGTGTGCACGGTTGTAATCTAGTTCAAGTTCGCTGGGGCATGGGAAATCCGTGTGTGTGTGCGTGTGTGTGTGTTTGTGGTCGGTTTCATTTCCTTCTTTCGCACCGTACACGTTCGTATCAGTGGGAGCGTGTGTGTTTGCTTTTCCAAGTGCTATTTTTCATCACGCACTCGACCCGAGACCGGCCCTTCGCGGTTAGATATCCTGCACACGGTGTTGTTGGGTGTTCTTTTTGCATGTTATTTGTTTTGTTTAGACTTACTTGCGCGGTATCTTGGCCCCGCGGTGGTGCATTCGACCTTGTGGAAGCCATTGCAAAGCCTTGCTTGTTGGTGATCATTGTCACGGCACTGAGTCGAAGGTGCAACCCCTAGTTGGCTTTGTTTAGTTGTGTGAAAAAGTGACAACGCTGTTGAAGAAAGGTGCATTTCGAGTTGCTAGTTGCTGTTGCATTTCCGTTATTTGCAGAATTGACTTTGCGGTAGTGAAAATAATGATCTTTTATTCCTTCTCAGAAGCACTTCTTGAGTTTTCTTGTACTCAGCTCCGCGATTGAGAGAAGGGAAATATTTCGTTTCCATGGCAATGATGCCATTAAAGTAACCATCGCACGTTCAAAGAATGATCTCGGAAGCAATGAAAACAACCGTCTTCTCGTGAATTCATCAATTTTGGATGACTTCGAATGCATTCCAATTTTGCATGTGGTTGTTTCATTTATCAGTGAAAAATACGAATCCATGACAATTGTCAAATCCAAATTAGACTGTAGATAATGCCTCCATAAGTACGCAAGGCAGGAAAATAGTATTAAGCACTGGCAGGTTCATTAGAAATCACAAACCTGACCGATTGGCCTGTAACATGCTGCCTTTTTACAATTCCTCAAACCAGCATAGTTGTGGCTACTGTAAACAAACGTGTCGTAATTCGGATTAAACATGTCGATCTCACCTCGATCTTAAGACCCTTCGCTAGATGGCTTCCGTCCACATTGCACCACTAATTGGGCCGCTTATAACTGTACCATCCGTTACGATTCACGCTCAGTTTCGTGAGCCGTAACAAAAAGCCCGCACAGTCGTGCCGTTGACAATTCGCCACCTACAAATGGCCTAATTTTCCCGCTAGAAAACCCACACAAACCAGCCTTCTTGCCTGCGCGTCCCGATGCTTTCTTGCCACCTTGGGAGTTTTCCGCGCCGTCGCATTGCACGCACGCAAAACTTTCATTCACTTTCCCGGTGCGTCTTATCGTTTCTTTTCGCTCTCTTTCCATCATTCCCGTGGCCAATTCGCAGCCAACTGACGCCACGGCACAACTGGCGCATTTACAACCAAAACCCACTCCCACCGATCGGTACTCAAAAATGGCCACCATCACATCGTCGACGCTCGGGAAACCGCTCATCCAACGGACACCGGCGGGAAAACCCGCCAAGGATGTCCTTACGATCAAACCGTCTTCACTGCCACCAATTCCCGAGGTACGGCTTGATGGCCATCGAGATCGGGACCGTGCTCAACCACGTCAGTGCTTCATTCCGGCTGACGAAAACGGTTGTCTAGGGCTGCACCTCAGTCGGACACCCTGGGATCCGTACCCGTGGGTTAGTGGCATTGTTGCCGGTTCCTGTGCTGAGTTAGCCGGTGTCCGCGTAGGTGATTGCGTGCTCGAGGCCAACGGTGAAGATCTACTCGGTCTCAAGGTGGTGGACATCGCCGAACGAGTCCGCAGTCGACGAGCTTCTCGAGCCGCTCCAGCCGGTGTTGGACTTTTGCTGTGGAATTCGGGCTTTGAGAAAAATGTAAGCATTTTACGGGACACCCTTTGGAACGCTCACGACATCTCTGGTTGTCCTCCGAATCCACAGAATCTCAACCCACAATCACTGTCACGATTCGCCAACTGTCTGCAAGGTATCGCCGGACTGCTCGAGTGCCCGATTTGTCTGGAGATCATTCGACCACCGGCGTGGCAGTGTCACCATGGACACCTGGTCTGTTCGGGGTGTCGCTCACGGACAACCAAGTGTCCGATTTGCCGAGAACTGCTCGGTCGTGGCCGTTGCATCGTCGCCGATAAACTGTTCCACTATCTGGTGCAGACTCTCGGACATGAAGGTGAGACTGAGGTGTTTTCTCCGTTGTTTGTTTCTCAGGCTTCAAGGCGAATCGCATCACATCGTTTAATAACACCAGCTTTGCTAAACGCGTCATGCGGAACGAATGCCGTAAGCGTGCCGTAAGCTGGTAACCGAATTACGCCTTCATCGAGCTCGAGTTTGGGTAGTCTCACGAGCTGGTGGTTCGTTTCTCACGTGGCAACGTATAAATTACATGCAGATGGCTCATTTTCCCGTTCTTTCGACTAACCTCTAACGCTTCTAACCCAAACACAGCCGACCAACCGGTGCCGTTACAGGACGTTCAGGACACACAACGCCCCGGAAGACTTCCGTTGATGCTGCGACGTCCTCGGTCCCAGCAGGACTCCAAATTGAAAGCAAACAGTGTGCAAAATGGCACCCAAACAGTCGCACAAGCGCCACAGGCGGCAACGTTTCACTGCCCAACTGGACAACCTTGTGCGCGGATGCGAAATCAACACGACATCCTGATACACCTGCAGAAGGAGCACCAAACAAGCGTAGTACAGTACTACGTCACACCGGGAGACACCGTGGACGTGACGTTGGTCGATGAGGCTCGTGGCGGTGGTTCGTTGGCCTGCGTAGTGTTGTTTCCGGTGCAGGTGTCCACGAACCCTTCACAACAGCTGTTCTTTGTGGGCAAGTTCCGCAGCCTCGAGGAACCGGACGTGACGCTTTGCTGGATGTGGCATTTGGGTGATGAAGCTGGCAGTGAGCGCTTCCAGGGACAACTGCATCCCGCCACGACTGACGATCGGCAGCCGGCATTCTGCTGGCAAGGGCGGCCCGTTTCACTCGAACGAAGCTGCCAGGAGGTCCTAAGGAGCAAGCAGTACGCTCGGCTAAAGCAGGACATCCGCAAGGTGCGCGTAAGGATACGCGTCGAGTCGATGGAAGGCGTTTGCTGAGATCGCTGTTAGAAGACTGATGGTCGGTACGATCGAGAGCGAAACGATTTGCCCCGGTTTCGGTTGTGAATGTGTACTTAATGTAAACCATCGTAGCGCTAGAGTAATAAATTTCGTTTTGTTTTTCAAATCCGCATCGTCGGCATGGACTCGGGGAAATTTTCTCGAGGCAAATAACCGTTCGAGAGCCTGTCGCATTCAACGCCGCCAGGGAATGCGTCAGGAAAAATGAATAATGCATCTGGGAGGTAGAGCTTCCGCATCAAGTCGTTCAACTTCACCGAGGGGGATTCCAATGATAATGTTGCAAAACTAGCGAATGGGGCCGTCGCTAGTGCAATTAATGAACCGCACTAATCGGTCGGGATTCTGTTGCTAACTGTGTGCAAAGAGCACGCCTACGCTCCGATCCGACCAACGATTGTTGTTTATACACAGCCTGGCGCCATTTTCCGTCACATTATTCTTCCGCGAATGCTGGAATAATGTTTATAAATTTCTCGTGTTGAGTCAGGTGATATTCGGCCACGGTTCCTTCTCGGTGGAATGTTTCTTTATATTGTGAAATATTTCATCAATGGTACGAGAAATATTTCGCCAGAAACGTTTCATCAACGAGCACCGCACCTTTTCGAATTCGAACACAACGCAGAAATGAATTGCAAACAAGTCTTAAATTGTTCGTTGATGCCGTACATTCAAAGGTACCACTTATTAAGTAACATTTAGGTTGTTTTTGGCATTGTTTTTAGCATTGATCACAATCATCACAATCACGGCGACCAAACTGAGTTGTGAGTTTTAAATTTACCTATCAACTGGGTCTATTCATGGGTTTTATTACACTCGCGTCAACAGATTGTTACTAGCATTCGGAAAAGTATCTGAAGTCCATTAGCAAGATTAAAAAGTACATATTTAACCGTATAGTTGAAGGTTTAATCGATATTCAAAAAATTGATAATTCATTACTATACACAGTAGTGAATTATTGAAAGCAAATAAAAATGAGCACGGGTTATTTGCAATAGTAATAAGCACATGTTATTTCGAGACTCTCGCTGTTGCAATACTGTGGTTAAATATACTGAAAAGTCAAGTTTGAATTTGATCCATGGGCTTCAAGCAGAACGTGGGGATCATTTCAGCTGCTGCACGATGAGTTTTTACATGTTCAAAGATATTTCCACTCATACGACATACTTTGAAAAAGTTCATCAAAATGTTTATTTGAACTGTATTGCTAAATTCATAAATATTGATACAATGTATAACTATTCAACGAGGGGTTCATACGCAGGTCAGCATTGTCGTTCCCGTTATACAATCGATTGTGACGACAGTGAGACGTTCAATCACAGCCAACGATGCGTGATTCAATAAATGTCTTACTCGTGACCCTCGTGTCTAGATATCCGATACGCGGCTCGGATTCCACTAGCAAACCCACTCTCGATGGTGGGAACGCCCTCAACATTCCGGCTATTCTTTTCATTGGCACACCCGGCACATCCTACAGATCGGCCAGACGCTTGATCGATGCTTTGAGTAGAATTTCCGTTTCCTCGCTGAAGGTGGCCCGTATACAGACGCCGGTGTAGAACACACCCGCCTTCGTGTTGACCAGATCGTTCCACGATTTCTCCACCATCGGGTGCACCTCCGAGCGAGAGATGAGCTCCTTGCCCAGGATCTGCTCGAAGCCTTCCTTCCGGATGATGACCTCCAGCGCGTAGTTCTTGCTTTGCTCCACGCCGCCCTCCAGCAAAGCTGACAGGAAGATGTCACCGATTGTGCTGGTGTCGGAGATCAGCCTTAACCAGAATCTGTGCCCGTCCAGTTGCAGCAGTAGGCACGCATTATCCACCGGTGTCCTCGGAGGCAGCGATATTTCCGCCGATGCCGTCCCAAACGATATGACCGGTGTGCGGTGATGTACCGTGACGTGCTCCTGTAGTTCCGGTGCTGGAAAACCGACATCAAACGTTAGACACGCTGTTCGAAATGCCGAAACGAGAACTTACCGGCGATCAGGTCCTTGCAGTACTCTCCACATGGGCAGTGGAAAATCACCGGAGATGGACGTGGTGGGACGATCAGCTGGATACCACCGTCCTCCGGGATGCTGCTGAGACTCTCCACCGATACGTTGCAGGACATGGACGAGGTTGGTCGGCGCACCGTGAGACTATTGTACGATGCGGACAACTCCGGAGCGAGCCGGTTCGCCGAAGGACATCGCAACACCGACACCGAGTTGTCACGTCTGTGGAACAAAACGGAACTGATGTCAAAGCCGAAGACACACTGACACACATTGGCCCATAGTGAACTTACTTGAAGATCTCGCTCGATGACAGCGATAGTGACTTGCCCTTGGAGCTTTGGAGATCACCGACCACATCCGGAGGTTGCTGGTGCTGGGCGTGCTTGCTGAGGTTGTCTACTGAGCTGGCCTTACCCATGATGCGTGCCAGGAACTTGTGCGTGTGTGAGTGGAGTGGCCGTCCCGTACCCGACAGGTGACTGTCGCTACCATACGGACTCTTCCGACGTTCACCAGCAGCACCACCTCGAGCTGAGGGAGTTCGTGTACACCGAGCACCAAACAGACGCTCTCGAAGCCGACCATCTGAACCCTCGCGTAAGTTAAATGCCTCCGTAATGGACCGGTACACCTGCTCGGCCAACAACGATCGTCCGACGGTGTAACGTTCTCGACAGATGGCGCAACGATCAGCTCGAACCCGACACCTGGCACACACGAGATGTCCATTTTGGCACTGGAACACCGGCGGAGGGATCGTATCGAAGCACACGGGACACTCGAGAGCGGCCACGATCGTTTGCAGACTTGCCGTAAGCCGCTCGAGGTTAATCGGCATCGGTCCACAGCATAGTGACTCCGGATTGCAGGCCGGTTCCATGCCGGTACTCCACAACAACAGCGTCACGATGTCGGTTTTCGAGCGTACCAAACCGGCAACTTCTGCGATGCGCATGCCAAGGACATCCTCGTTGTTGACCTGTGGAAGGAGACAGAGAGAGAGAGAGAGAGTGAGAGTTCATCCACCGATTCCAGTCCGGTTCCTTCTCGAATCGATTTTGGATTACTTACCTCTAGCACACAGTCACCGACCTTCAGCCCGGTCACCTCAGCCGGGGAGTCTGCATCGACACCGCTGACCTGTCAAGTGAGTGACAGAGAATGACAGATAGAGAGAGAGAGATGTATATGAGGGTGACATAAACAATCGGGCTGTTGTGAAGCTGTTGCTGTTTGCTTGAAAACGCTGGCCGTTTTGAAAGAAGCTCGCCTTGAAACGTGATGGCGGTAGCGGAACAACCAAACCACAGATCGCGCCACGAGATGGAAGGTGAAGGTCGATCATCGATCGTCGTCGCGATCCCTCGTTCATACGCATTTAATTCGAGGGTCGCACTGAGATGGGACGCCGTGTGTGTGTGTGTGTCTTTCGCCAAGCTGAATTCATGCTTCAGCGACTGTTGTGAGATTTGGGAGAAATTCGTCGGAAAATCGTCCATTTCACACCTACCCATGGGTACGGGTCCCATTTGCTGCGTGTCAGGTGAAACCCACAGGACCCGTCGGTTTTCTTGGGAATGTGCAGTATCCTTACGGACGGATCGTAATGATCCTCAGCCGCTGTCACCACTGCCGTGGATCCTTGTTCCGTCTCACCAGACGTTCCAGAGGTTGGTGAGGCTAGCGCCATTGTCAGTTTCGGAAGGGAATTCGGTTGGGCGAGTTTTGTCTCTACCATGGCGGCAGGAAAAAAAACACGATCGTCCCAAAATGGTAAACAACACCACACAGACGCGCACACGTGCACAATTAAAACGCACTTATTGCCGAGGAAGTGATTCTTCGCGGAGCAGATTTCACCGCACGTTTCGCAACGCCATCGAGCTTTCCGAGCGGATGCGTTCGAATGGCCGTTCCGTGAGAAACTGATGTACTGGCGTAGTGGTTTCGGTGTTCGCGCGTGAACTATACCCCTTCCAAACTGCCACCCAGAGCTGATCGGGATCGTTCAACACCAACCGGTTTGGTGCACTGTTTGTGCCGCGAAAGAAACGAAGGTGTCGCGCCAGCTGTGGAGGCTGCAAAAGCCCGCCAAACACGACCCTGAATCCAACGGCTAATGGCACACATTCGACACGGCTCACTTCCGCCCGGACGCTCGTGAGATCATGCGGTGGGTCAGTGTGCGATTGTGAAGCCTTCGAGCCTTCGAGTATGCCACAGTTCCTCGATGCTCGTGCACCGCACGCCGGTAGGTTACGTTTTTTCGTTTTTTTTTTTGCGCCAATTAATTCAACCGACTTGAACGTTTGGCGTGACTCGCGTAGCTGCGCCACGTGTACCGTTGCGTGTAACCTACCGTTGCGCATAGCAACGCGACGTGCAGCGCGTGTCGCCACAACGCCTACTATACCGAGCTGCTCAACCAAGTTGGCGAGCCATCGAACGAACATTTGAGCATTTCCTACGGAAGCGCATCGGTCTGGTTAATGTGCGAAGAATGCGCGAGTTTTCTTCGTTGTGTAAGCGCGCGCGTGGTGGTGATTCGCGTTGCACGTTTGACTGGATTTGAGAAAGTCCTTCTCAAGGCAGCGAGAGCTTCGCGTGGGCTCACGGTTCGAGGACGATGACGAGTTTTTTTTTGTCACTAAAAGCCATTAGTTTGAATGGCGACCGAGAGGGAGGCATCTTCGTCTTATTCTGGGTGGAAGATATTTCGGCATTCGGCGCACCCAAAAGTGTATCCACTTTAATGGTTCTAGACGAGTAATGGTGAAAAAGTGGGTTAGACTTGCACTCATTTGTCAGGGGAACAGCTGCCTTGTCGGAAACAGAGAAAATGCTAACTTACCTGCCTGAAAACTTTCGCCTCTTTTAGTTTATAACAAAGGCAATACCAGTAACATATGTAGTAATTTCAAATGCTGGAGTTAATGTAGTTTGTTTGCTCTTCGATTCATCGTGGTTTCTACTTAACCGATTTGCACCATTCTTGGTACATAAGTTTGTGATGGTCTCGGGTTTGGAAGTTTGATGTTTATGTTTTTTTCAGAACCCCACAAAAGGGGGGCTCCTATACAACCCCACATTGCGAATATTCACTTCAAAATACCAGATAGGCTGAAATTTATATAGGCTTAAAATTTTATTGACCGAATATACGTTTCATTACTACAAACTTAGACTGGCGAAGTTTCAGCTCTCTCAATGGGGAACATACGGGGGCTCCCATACAACCCCCCCCCCCCCCTCCCCAAAAGTGAATATTATTCGCTTAAAATTATAGGTGATGTCCGATTTGGCTAAAATTGGCACACATGCTTCTTTTTACATTTTGAAAAAGTATTCAAAGCTTCAACCACCTCCGCGAAATAAAAAGGGAGGCTCTCATACAGCCCCCCGTCTAACAAATTTATAATAAAAGCTCGATAATACAAAGAATCACCGATTTGGCTCAAATTTGCGATACATGTTTCTTTTTTATTTTTGTGGGGAACAAAAGGGGGGATTCTTTTAAAACCCCTCATTAAAAAAGGCTACACTATTCAACTAAAAATAAAAAAACCCTTGGCCGAAGTTTAACACATATGCTTCTTTTTCTTTCTTCTAAAGAATCCAAAATTTCGACCACCCCGGTCAAGAAAAAACGGAGGCTTACATATATCCAACCATTGTAAAAGTAAATAGTATTCGCTTAAACATACAAATTACGGCCGAATTTTGCCTAAATATAACAAACATGCTTCTTTTTATTTTTTGGAACAGAAACCTAAGCGTCAGTTATCCCGGAGAGGGAAAGGGAGCTTTTCATACAACTCCCTTCCCGTATTATGAAACAATGTGTTTGCCTATTAATGGCTATACTAAATTCAAATGATGACCGATTTGCCTGAACATGTTTTTTAAATCTTTTTGTAAAGAAGAAGAAAGCAACGAAAGAAAAGTATTTTTGATATAAAATCCTTTCATTGATATGGTATTGTGGGCAGGAAAAGGAAGTGTGATATCTAAAAGTGTTCGAAGGATAGATTTGTTGAATGAGTAGAATAGTATGAAAAAGCAAAGATTATCTAATTGTATAAAGTGTTACAAAAGCGACAGAGAAAGATGCACTAGCCGAAATAAAAAAAACCTTCTAAGATAAAGCCAGTAATTGAGCGAATAGAATGACTGCAGAAATAAACCGATAGAAGACGAATAAACACATCAAAGTTTGAATTACACCAGCATTCGTAAAAATGCCCCTCAAATTATATCGACCCGAATGAAATCGGGTAAATCCGCTATGCAGCTAATGCAAAGAATGAGTGAGAGCATGGTCCAAAGCGAACATTGCAATTTTGACGTCATCACACGCAACAGGAATAGCTCAGAACTGTGATAATTTTATTCATTACTGCGATCTTCAGGCGAGCCAAATTAAAAAGTTGTTTATTGCGAGCTATTATTTGAAAGATTCGCGTAGATCAGTACTTTACGTGTACCGCTGGTTGTCCACGATGTTTTCCAGTAGAAGCAGTTATAAAATTTGTAAAAAGCACGAATCATTTGACACACATGCTGCAACAACTTCCCACTGGATACTCTCATCCGCTACACTTACCGTTCGGGGGAAATGATTTAGTCAACTTGTTATCGCATGAGAAAAAAAAACAAAAGGGAAAAGCATGACACGACTCGGTACTGTATTCAATAAAAATCATCTGGTTTTTATTGTATTTCGATAGATTATTTTTTTTTTCATCAATTTCTGTTTAAACATTTCCACCAGTTTGCCGTTATTCACCGTTCGCGTCTCGTCGCGCTATGATGCTACCGCTCTGTACAATGCGCGTATGTGCCCTGGCTATTTGTCGGCGCGCATACTGATATTAGTTTACTCCGTTAAGTTTCACCGCACGAAGATACTCTTCCTGCCCACGGGATAATGTTCCCGAAGGGCGCGGCGATACCGTCGGATCAGGATCGATCCTTCCCTGACTCGATCTTGTCCTGCTTAACCGTAATCAAATGAAGTACCGACACTATGAGCAAAGGGTGGGGATGTGGTACAACGAAACGAATTCTCCCGTGAGCAAGGTAATAATGCAGCCCTTTTACGATCGATTAGCCAAGGGTCCGTTTGTCCATCGGAAGGAAGGGGCGTTAATAAAGCGACTACTTCATTTAGGGGGCCAAAAGGTTTGTTTTTTTTTTTTTTACAAATCCGTTCACTTTTCTTTTGGTTTTTATTTGCTTTGTTTGCAGCGTCCAAAACGTATGCTAGTCATCAATGTTTTTTTTAGTTTTAGCAAACGCAAAATAGACTGGGAAGAAAACGAAACTCTTACAACCGCAAAAGTTAAATGTTTCGCACCTTCTTGAAACATTACACAAACATTCGACGCCGAATGTTTGTATTCCCGCATAGTGCCGCTCGCCCAGATCTTCAAGAGAGCGGCTCACAATTTTTGAATGGAACCTTCATCGTTTAAGGATGCATCTGAATCATGAGTAATGCCACAATGCACACGTGTGTCCGCGTATCGTGGAATCAAACTCACAGTCAAACTATTCGGTGTCAAAAGACACCGAGTTATCCGAGTTGGTTCTGCCACTCCTAGACATCACGAACGATCGCTGCTAATGTTTCTCCTTCCTCTGCTCGTCCTGCTTACATATTGATATTCACTTCATGCTTCCTTATTCTGTACTATGTTGCGTCTGAGCATTGTTTTACTTATTGTTGTGTCTTTCGTTATGCAGTTTCACATTGTTTATAAATATTAATTTAAGTTAATTGAAATTATAATAGGGACAGAAAATACATAAACAAAAAGCGAAAACCAATTACCTACTTACGAATTAATGCATGCTTGTTGTGTTTGTGTTTGTTACGTCAATTCTTCTCCATTCACGAACGGCCCTGCCACTTTCGTCTCACTTTTGCTATGCTTTGCTTGATTTTGTTTTTACATTTATTAGCCTTATCTTTTTTTTTTCTTCTAACCATCTAATCCACCTAGTCATACAATCAGCATCAACACGGCGCTGTTGCCTCCGTCATTGCCTTTTGGCCACGTTGGACACCATGGGTCAGTCGTCAGTAGCTGACACTGCAGTCAATCGCTAGTGCATGCTTAATTGCCGCCAGATAGTAGCTGATGATCGACCTTCATTAAAGTGTTTCTGAGCAAACCGAAACCAATCGTTCCTAGCAATGCAATCCAATTCCTAGCACGTTGAGCATCCCGAATCTCGTCATTCAATCTGTCTGAGACGGCTCCATCAAGCGTTTGGAGCTTTGTTTAAGAATGTTCAATCTGCTTTAAAATTTTTTTTTGTGCCGACAATCACGACGTGGAAGGTGGAACTATAATGCACAACATCATCGCTGAGCTGCTAGTAATCGAACCTGTTCAAGCACATGTTTCACCACAAACGGAAACAGAGCGAATAAAAAATGTAAAACAAAGGTATGCCGTTGTAGACGTAGACACAAACCATCTTAACGGATCCCACCTGAAGAACCGAGACACACAACGTTTGGTTTCGATTGGTCACAATAAATCTCACAAAGCCAGATGACCTCTGTTTCGTTACACGCAGCTTGATCAGCAATTTCAAGATGCTGACCCATAATGAGTGAACTGATGTAGACAATTCACTCATCGTACTTATTTACTTATCAGGCGCTACAACACTTCTTCGTCTTAAATGGCTCAATAATAGGTGTACAGCCTCCTGTCTTGGTAAGGTTTTCTAGGACTTGAAAATTTCTTGTTGCTGGATAGGCTGTCCTCTTGGGTACGGAGAAGGCTCAGGAGAGATTTGAATCTAAAACCCTAGCGTGTTGGTGCCAGACGCTAATGAGAACCCAACCAATCCATATCAATTTGGTCTAATTTGTTGCACGTCAGTAAATCAATTGTGCAGCTCATAGAGTCATTGTGATTGCTCCTTACTCAATTGCCTCTCGAACAACTCATGTACTATCATACTGTGCTGCTCTGATAATGTTGACTTTAAAAGCGTTCGCTCTTACTGATCCCTCACGTGTGTAAGCACTCCATAAAAGAGCAATGTTCTACATTTGGCTGTACACTGTAAACTGCCTTGCCTGTACGTTGTCGTCAGGGCATACATGGTTTAGGGTTTGTAAATTCATTATTTTTTTCTGGAACCTTCCGAATGCAAATGGAGATTCCAGTTCATTCTAATATTGATTTTGATTGATTATTAATCGCACTGAACCGCTCTTCCTTTATCAGTTTTTTAACCGAACTGGACTGTTTGTTGTTTGTGTTTAAAAGCAAATTACCGTTTCTGATTATATCTTCCTGGTTTGATCGTGGATGCACTTGAGTGTGTTTTAAAAATTCTCACCTAGTTTAAAATCTGTCTCCGCATCAAGCATCAAAGCCCGAGCGGATGCATAGCCCTGTAATTTACGCCGTCAGATAAAAGCATTCCGGTTCGTACTGCTGTTTTGCAGATCGTTTTGGTTTTGCATGTAGTAGCGGTCAGTTTTTGTCATGACAAACAAAACTTGGATTTCGCGTACCACCAAGAAGCGTCCATGCAGTGCAGTTCAAGTCTCACTCATGCAACCTCTTGTGTTTCAGCTCTTTTGCTCGTCTCTCTCTCTATCTCTCTAGCCCTCTAGCTCTTTATCTCATATCCACTAATGTTGATGCTACTTAAACATTACACTACTACAAGAATAGGGTATTCTTTAAATCGCGTTTCTGCCTTGCGCCCGTTTTAGCCGGGGCATATATATACACGCTTGTTTATGTATGTTACGAAGTACTAACTCATACGATCAATTGTTTCACCTTAGCTAAATTACCGCTTAAGTCACTAAATCATTAACACCACAAAATATTCCTGTTCGTTTTCTAATAACTGCGCTGTATTTGTTTGTTTCCGCATGTCTTTGTTCATGTAATCAATCAATTGCATCACGCCAATCCGCAGCTATACGTTTGCAATTTTCAATTGATTTTATTCCGTTGAACGGTTTCACATCTCCTGCCGTTTTTTTTTGTTTCTTCATACAACCCCAATCGAGTATCTGTTTTCGTTTAGTTTATTTTAAATCCGTTCCTTAGAAGTGTGACCTCCAATAGGCGTTATGTTCGCATCATAACATTCCATTATCTCCACCGGCATAGCGTTTTCGTTGCCAGCTTTTGTTAGTACATTATTACATGCCTTTGAGCTTGAGATCTTCCAGTCGGTGTATTGTGGGAGTGGATTTCTTTAGAAGAAATCAGGTACAGATTTAATAAAACAAAAGCAAACGACGAGAATCACAACTATTCATAATTATGTTTTATACAGTCACATACTACGACAAATCAATTAAAATGTTGATGGGTGAGTCAACAGTCGCTTTCCCAACCAGTTCTTGGTTGCAATAACATTGATTTATGATAACTTTTGCATGACTTTTATCTGGAGGTACAAATGTGGAGGCCACAAAGCAATCACTCTGATTTAAAAAAAATGACAATGTCACAAAACAAGACAGGCAGAATCAAAATGCTTCAAATAAGTTACTTCATACTTGACTCAATATAAACGGAAAATTAAAAACAAAATGAAACACTAACTGGTTAAAAACGATGTTACGAGGGTTTAAAATATACAATTTCATCTCTTTCCGAAAGATGCATGATAATGCGAGCTGTTGCTTGCAATTGCTTAGCCGACGATGGAAAGTTGTCAAGATTTGATGATAGTTTTCAGCGGGTCACCGTCGGTGGCGCTAACGCCAAAGTGATGGTTCGTCACGCCTATCAGGCTTCCACTGCTGTTCCCCGAGCTGCTCAAGGTACTCGCTGTGGTGTTGCTACTGGTCGTACTGCTGAGGTTACTGATAGTGCTATTGTTACTGTTACTGCTTCCGCTGCTGCCAGGGCCCATCGGGCTAGCATCATCCGGCGACACGCCGACCATCGGAGACGGACAATCCGTGGGGTATTTTCTCTTCATGCTTATCTGCTGCTGCACGGCCACCATCGACGAAGATTGCCGATGATGTTGCAGATGGTGAGGCGGCTGATGCTGAGAATGGGCCTGTAGGTGCACTGATTGTTGATGATGCGACAGTACCGATTCCGAGTGCTGATGGTGAACCCCGCTCAACGATGACGAATTGACGGTAGTTGCAAGCCCGCTAGATAGAGGACTGTCGGGAAGGAAGGAATGATCGAGCGAGTAGTGCGAAAGCGCTCCGTCCGTTTCGTTGCTCTGCAGGTTCAATATGCTATCAATCGCATTCTGCACCTGGCGACTGATGTCTTCCTCAAAGTTAGGCACTCCTATAGTGTCGAATGAGATATGATTGAACTGATGGAGATCATGGATCACTTGCTGTTGACTATGCTGTTGTTGATGCTGCTGTTGCTGGTGATCATGGAATGATGCGCCGGTACCTTCCAGCATACTAGACGCCAAGTGAAGCGAATCCTTGCCACTGCCCGACACAGGACCATTCATTCCATTGCCTGAACCAGCGTTATGATGATGCTGAGAATGACCGGAATTAATCACCGGTGGTCTACTATTCTCATCGGCAGCATTGTGCAGGTGCAGGTGTTCGGGAGGATCCAATCCTAGAAGTTCACGATCGAGATAGTTGATTTTGTTGTGAGCACTATTGTTTTCGTGGCGCGAACTACTACTAGCAATACCATCGCTACTGCCACTACCGCCACCACACAGAATTAAGCTTCCTGTTTCATCGTCTGTGATTCGACCACTATTAGTACCACCGCCACCACCATGCATTAAATCGTCCGTATCGCTGAAGCAGCCTTTGTTGCATTTTTGCTCGTTGCCGACCGCATCCACAGTGCCCGAGAGCGGCTCGTCCACTGCCGAATGCATGTGTTGATGAAGATGAGGGTTGTGATTGTGATGCAAATGGTGAGCAATGTGATTATTGTGCGCAATATGGTTATGATGCATAAGATGCGACTGTTGCTGTTGATGGTGATGAAGCTGCTCATCCGGCTGCTGATGTGCATGGTGGTGAGGGAGCGAATCGGGATCACTCGGGTCACCGTTATCCAGTATGCCCGAGCTACAGATACTGTTAAGATTGTTCAGGCTTAGGCTAAGATTAGTATCCAGCATATCAAGCACATGCCCGTGGTGATGATCGACATCCTCCGCCGCCGTTGCCGATGCCAACAAGATGTCTCCATTCCAGGACGTGCGCTTTGACACTCCATGATGATGATGATGATGATGGTGATGATGATTGTTGTTGTTATTATTGTTATTGTTATTATTGTGATTGTTACTATTGGTGGTTCTACCCATCATGATAATGTTACTTGTCGCCAGCCCATCGTCGTCTCGATCGACCTGTCCAACCATCGGATTTCCGTTGCGACAGCTACCGATAATGACCCCACCTGTGCTTAAGGATCTACCATTACCACCACCACCAGATACTAGACCACCACAGCTAATGTTAATATCGGTGCTACCACAGGGACTACCACCAATGCTGTTGTTACTACCATTGCTTATAAGAATGTGATCGTTACCTGGCGTGGTCTTCACAGCCGTCCGATTCGAGTTGGCTACTCCTAGCGGCGTTTCGTTGCATCCACTGTTAGTGGTTTCATTGCTGCCAGCACATCCCATCAACCACCGGTGATCATCCGTTTTCATGCTACTGCTATTGTCGCTAAGCTGTTCTTCGTTCCGGTCGAGCGACAGACACTGTCGCTTGCTGGGATTTATCGTTTGATTTTCTGACGGTTGACCCGGGTACATCATGCCAGACGAGGAGGCATTGCCACCTGCGCTGGCATTTGCCACGGATCCCGACCAATGACGCTTTTGCGTGCCACCACTCGAGGGTTGTTGTTGCTGCTGTTGAACAAGATCAAAGTTACTGTTCGTGGTTTTATGCAGGAACGACTCGGTTGTTGTCTCTTCTTCCTCATGAGAGCCTTGGAACACCGAGGACGACCAGTGGCGCGAGGCGATCAGCTCATCTGACTTATCACTTATCTCAGATGCGCCGCATGCTTCGGTCGATGACGAACCACCTGCGTGCCGAGATAGTGATTCGCAGCCCCCAAATAATGCGTCCAATCTGCTTTCGACGGTTTTCGAGGAAGTGCCACCACTCATCAACGCTGGCCCGCTAGACTCACAAACTCCATCACTGTTCGCATTACCCACGGTTCGTTGGTGAGAGTTGAAAAACTCGGACAAGGGTGAATCGATGCGAGCAGCTGTCGATGACTGCTTGTCATCAACCGTGGCGTTGAACAGCTGCTCCAGCTGCTTATCCACACTTTTGGAATCACTCGAATGGAACATTTCGTGAATTTCTTCCTCCGTCGTTTTCCGTCTGCCCGAGGCATCAATATTATCAATCGCTATCGCATTGTTACTTCCAACTCTCATGCCTTCGCCATTTCCCTCTCCTGTAACATTTCCATCGCTCGTTCCAGTGAAGTAGCTAAGATCCTTCTGGAAGCACATCCACTCATCGTATGCCGAATCGTTTTGCTCCGTCGACAGCTTTACCGTGGCAGCCAGAGATTGCGTAACTGTCGAACCTGATTGATGATTATTATCACTTCGCATTGCCATGCAATCCTTTTGATCAGACACTGAATGTACTTGATTGAAATAGCGCAACGTAGGAGGAGTTGTCGTGGTCACCATGGATGGAACAGACGAACTTTCGTGTAGTTGGTTCATAGTGTCTCCTTTTTTCTCTTCAATCACACCACCATCGCTCTTTTTCAAGATGAAACTGGGTGTAATTTCGCTCTCGATATCATCGTAGCTATTCGGCGCCGTTCGAGCATTCTTCTTGAACACATCATTCCAGGGCGTGCCCACATTGGTCATGTTTCGCACGGAGCTCACAGATGTTTCTTGCTTTTCAACCTGCACCACAGACTGTACAACAGACGAGGTGATGTTGGTCTTTTGGAATGTACTCTGGAAGGATGTCACATCGTTACCAGCAGATTGATTCACCGATGAAACAACACGCACAGCTTCTGTATTATGCGCAGCAGCGTTCAATGGCGTCACCATTGGCACACCACTTATGGTAGATGAAGGTTCCGATGAACTCGTCTGACCGGTGAATGATTTAGAATCCTGCCTTACGTGTTCACTGCTCTGATCGCTGTTGGATAATTCTGACAGAGTTAGCGGTAGAAGTGGCGATTTACTACGTAGAGGAGCATTGGATGATGTTTCGCTTAGTTTGGGTTTGTCCTCATCTGACGAAACACAAATTACGTCGTCTGAGCTGTTGCATGACGGAACAACATTATTCTCTGATTGTCGAAGGTGCTCCTGCATTTCTTCGATCTCTTGTGTTATATCCGCCTTGAACAGTTTGTTCACAAGCATCAGCTCTGAGGTGCGTACTTCTCGCTAATACATGAAAATTACAGAAGCAGAAGTTATGTTTAGAAAATAATAAAAATGCTACCTTGTTCGATGTAACTTACCATTGATTCATTGATCATCAACCGCTGGTAACGGCTGAGCATTGTACGGAATGCTTCTGGAAACCATTCCGCTGTAGTTTCGAATTGCAGTTCCTCTTCTTCATTTTCTTCACATTTTTCCTCGTACATACAGTGATAGCGAATCAGCCGCTTAATAGCATCTTGTTTGCTCCCGAACGGTGTGTTTGTGTCCGGTTTCGTACAAGCATCCTGATCTTTCTGTATCTGTATCTCAAATCTATTTGGCCGCAACCAGGAATAGAAATACGCAATGCATAAAGAAAAGGAAAGAAAGCAATATATGTATCAGTGGATTTACTAAAATAAATTGATAAAAAAGCTCCAATTCATCTCAAACCCTTTTTCTGGCATACTACGGTATTGGAGTTCGTTTGCATCTGGTAGGTAAAAGATTTAAAAAATAATATCACACTCACAAACTTGCACGGGGCACTTTGACTGCGGGGCTGTTTGGTACATTTGTCGTAATGTATGTCATCGGAGTGGACGGAGAAGTACCCGCTGGAGCTGCGATAATGACTGCCGGTGTGCTCGAGTTGTTGTTCATAGCAGAAGCGGCCACGACAGCCGAAGAGAGAGCCTGGGCCGTCGTTGTTGTCGTCGGAAGCGTGGTAACCGTTGCCATACTTGTTACTGTAGTCGACGTAGTAGATGATGCCGTCATTGCCGAGCTAACATTGCCGTTTGACATGGCCAATGGCGGCATGCTAGTACTATTTCCGGTAGAAGCGAATGATAAGCTGCTACTGTTGGCACTGGACGGAACTAACGGCGGCGGTACAGCAGAAGATATTGCGGACACTGAAGATGGTGTAGAGGTTCGCAAGGGAGCAATGGCTGTCAATCCGGGAGATCCTGTGGTAGATGCAGTGGCTGCCGAAGACGAGGTCATTGCGCTACATGCAATCACAACACCGCCGCCAGTTTGAACGTGAATCTGTTGTTGCTGGTGCTGCAGCTGTTGCTGTTGCTGCTGTTGGATTCGCGCGGCAGTTTGTGCAATCATTTGAGGGGAACCACTCAGAATTGCATGTGACCCACCGACGATGACGATCGAAGAGTTTCCTGGGCCAGCTCCAGTAAGAGTTTTTAGTTGACCCGTCGGTAAATTCGTTGCCACAAGTGGCGGAGGAGCGGGATTATTCGAGCCACTGCTACTCGTTAGTACCGATGTTGGGGTCATCTGGTTGGTGGCGATCAATTGATGTTGATGATTTATGATCGCCGTTGAAGCAGCACCATTCGCAATACCGCCGTTATCGATTTTGGTTACCATCGAGCCAGCAGAATTAGATGGCGCCTGTGCTGGTACGAGCGTGTGTAGCGGAGGAATACCAGAAGTATTCACCTGCGATTGGCCAGCAGTGGATAGGGTTATTTGTTTGTTATTGACTACAATTTGATGTTGGGGAATGATCGTTCCTCCCGCTACAGTTATGTTGTTTTTCAGACCTCCGATGCTAGTATTAATCGAAGCTGCCGTAGTTGGGGTGGTAGTAGATTTGACACCCTGTTGGATTGATACCGGTGGCGGTGGAGGTTGTATAGTCGACGTTATCGGTATAATCGTTGTGGTCTGCTTTGTGGCAGCTATATTGGCCGCCGTTCCAAACTTCTGCACGCCACCGACGCTCTGTATTGGCACAGTACTGCTGGTGATCGTAATGGACATTGACGAATGCGTAGCAGAAGAAGCGACGCTAGTAATTGTTCCAGACGTCAGGACGCTCATGTTGGCACCCGTTGCAGAGGATATAGGAAGTAGCAGTTGATTTTGAATAGGAGCTGCCATGGTAGTCCCACCACTAGCCACATTCTGGAAAACTGCCGTCCCACTTGTACTACCGGTGGGGGTAACTGTGATCGGCGAAATAATTGCCTGCTGCGGCTTTATCTCAGCATTTGCTGGCATGATAGTGTTGCCTCCTGAAGCCTGACTCTGACTATTCACGATTGGTGTTGGTGGCGGTGGGAGCGGCTGTTGGGCGTTTGTGCTCGAAAATGAATGCCCTGTCGGAATGGTTGGAATAATCTTACCACTAGACAGGATCTTTTGCTGCTCCATGAATAACCGTTGCAGCACGGTACAAATCTCTTTGTCCGACATCGTTTGCAAATTCTTTATCGTGGGCAGCGGCTTGCTATGTATTGGATTCGTAGGGTCAAATTCGGCCGGAATCAGAAGCGATGAGAGAAGATTCTTGTTTTGTAATTTAGTCGACAGCTGTTGAATCTGTTGTTGAACACTCTTGAGATGTTGCTGCTTTAGTGGGGTCAACTGAATTGTCTGCACTCGAGGTACCACTGTCGGTGTTCCTACAGCATTAGGAGTGCTGTTGCTCAGAGAACTCGCTGGAGGTACCGTAGAATTCACACTGACCAACGGAGGTATAGGCTGCTGTTGCATTTGATTTTGTAGCTGCTGTTGCTGAATGGTGCTGCGATTCTTTTTCACTGTTGTTGTAACCGTTACATTGTTGTTAATCATACCAGACGACGCTGCCGTTGCAGTTATCGTCGTCGATCCGATCCCTCCTTTGACAATCATTGTTGTCGTGGTTGGAGTTTTTATGACTTGATGCTGTTGAGGATGCACTTGAGCAACTAAGGGTTGATTCGATACTACTTGTTGAACTTGCTGTTGCTGCTGTTGTAGCTGATGTTGTTGCTGCTGCTGCTGCTGTTGTTGTTGATGTTGCTGCTGTATGCTGTTGGTAACAAAGTTGTTTGGATTCACTGTACCCACTATTTTAGTGCCAATTTTGGTGCCATCTTCCGCCAGGATCGGTTGTGCATGTTGACCAGGCTGCAGGACGACACTGGGTGGGAAACCACTAGCAACAGAGTTCACCTTTACCACAGTGGGTTTTGTGGGGCTGGGAGCTGGCGGCGTCTTTTCCTGCTTTTTCGATCGATTACGTTTCGGTTTTTCTTTTGCAATTATTGTAGTAGTTGTACCGGTACCGGTGGAGTTTGCGATGGTGCTACTGTTGTTCACTATCTTAGTACCTATGACGTTACTTCCAGGGTTGCTCAAAACCTGTTGCCCCTTCATTGCTTGACTGTTTAGCTGTGACACCTGTTGTTGCGTTACCATTGGAGAATTGACCGTTCCCTTTAGTCCTTGTGTCATGGAAGGAGCAGATGAAAGGACTGGCGGCTGAGACTGAGAGAGTGTTGGAGTTGGTCTCGTTTCACTGGACTGCGTTACTTGACCGACATTGTTGAAGTGGATTTGCCCTTGCATCAAGCATTGCGCAAGCTGCTGCGCATTGATTCCAGTCGGCACAATCAACACACGCTCCATTGGGCCCAGGGCGGCCGTCATTTGGCCAGGATTCAGCTGAGTTATTTGATTATTTAGTGTGTTTAACGAGAAAAGCTGTTGGTTTGGCCCAACCTTTGGCAATTCTACAAGTTTTGGCGCGTTCGGATTCACCATGACTGTTGTGTGATGTTGCTGGTGTTGTTGTTGCTGCTGCTGTTGCTGCTGTTGCTGCTGCTGCTGCTGCTGCTGCTGCTGTTGTTGCTGCTGTTGCTGCTGCTGCTGTTGTTGCTGCTGTTGCATTTGTGGCGTTTGTGGTAACGCCTGCTGGTGGCTTAACACTGGTTCAATAACTGTATCTGCTTTTCGTGTGTCCTTCATAGCTTGCTGTGAGTGAACCACGTGTGTCTGATTATTGCTACCAGCGGTTTGAACGTTTTGTTGCGCTGTTGTCGTGTTTACGGCAGACTGTGATACGAACACGGTCGGTGGCATTGTTTGATGTGATACGTATTGTTGCTGCTGTTGTTGCTGCTGTTGTTGTTGCTGTTGCAATTGATGTTGTTGTAATTGTTGTTGCTGTTGCAGGTGATGCTGTTGCTGCAATTGCTGTTGTTGTGCTAGATGATGCTGTTGTTGCCCGGATTGAATGGTTACCGTTGCGGTACCTTGGACCTTCTGCTGAACTTGTCCACTTACAGCGGCCACATTTTTGATGTTTTGGTGAGTTGGCTGGGCAGTTACCACGATCTGATGTCCCTGTGTCGGCTGCGGGGTTATGGATAGTGCCGAAACGTTAGGCTGTTGTTGTTGAGACGTCTGAATGGGAGCGATAGAGGCAGACACACCAGTATGACTATTCGTTATCGTTGATTGCGGCTTGGATGGTTCATTTACCAGCGTAATGTTACCCAAGGCACCGGATAGTATTGCCTGGAGAATAGTCTGCGATTCAGGTGTTTGCGGCTGGTTTATATCGTGTTTGAGAATGAGCTGGCCATTTTCTGCTAGCGACAGGCTTAAGCTGCCCGTTAGCTGGGAAAGTATTCCTTGCGCTGTCGTGACCGGAGGCGGTGGTGGTGGCACTGATTGCTGTTGTATTGCTGGTGACGGTGTAATGGACGTTTGATTTAGATGTACCGTTGGCGTTGCCACAACTGTGGGTTGTTGTTGTTGAGTTGTGGTGAAAACCACACTATTTCCTCCGATCACATTCGATTGCATCGAGGAAGGAATTGACTGTATGTTCTGCGTCAGTTGCTGTTGCTGTTGAAGCTGCGGTGCCGATCCCATTGTTGTCAAAATCGCTTGATTGGGATGCTGCTGCGAGGGCTGCATTTGACTTTGAATAGTGATCGTAGATTGTGACGGGGTTGCCGCAGAAGGCAACTGAGCAATGCTTTGATACTGTCCTGCTACGGCAGTGTTCACAACCTTACTGTCGATGATCGGAGTGATTTGTATTTGATTATTGATCGTACCACCCTTAACCGCCTTGTTCTGGCTTACTGTCGTTCCATCAATTTGAGATATTTGAATATTTCCAATCTGTGTGGGAACTGCACTTGTCGTCCCGATCGTGTCAAACGACTTTTCCAGCTTTTTGCCATTCTTCTTATTGTTTGCTGCACCGCTCATGTTTCCTCCGATTGCGGTAGTCTTCTTCTTCGTGGCGGACGTAGGCACCGCAGGAATTTTACTATTGGTCGGAGATATCACAATCGAAGCAACCGAGGATGCTACCGTCCCCACTGCTGCAGCCGAGGGAGCCGTGTTTAGCGGCGTTACCGACGATAATATGGATTGATGTTGCGAAGTGGTAACTATCGAAGAAGTCACAGAGGACGTCGTTTTCGGTCCAGACGTTAGATGGGGTTGGGCTTCGGCAATCAGTTGGTTTTGAATTTCATTAATCTGACTCTGCAACGTTGGGGTTACCTGGGTGTTGTTCAACACATTGTTCATCAAGCTGTTCACGCATATCGTATTGTTCGGTTGTAAATTAGTAGTATTAGACGTGGCAATAGAGGATGTTGTCGTTGTACTGATCGCTTGAACGCTCGCGGTCGGAGCGACGGTTGCAATATTAACAATTTTCGATTCTTCGTTTGTTCCGCTTCCAAATCGAGGTAACGAAACCGTGTAAGACGCCTGTCCGGAGCTTGAATCGTTTGAAGGATCGATCGTGATCATGAACGATGGTTGGTCCTGTGGCTGTTGCACTGTCGTACCCGCTGCCGTTATACTTGAAGCTGTCTGCTGAACCGGTGGATTATTGATTGGACCCGATGCTGCTTTTGTCACTTGAGTCCCTTCCAACCCGGATGTAGGAATAGAAATGGTGTAAGGAAAATCTCCAGCGCTCTCTGTACCGGAAGCTGCAGTTGGAATCGTTATCATGATATCGTTTCCACCAACAGCAACGTTCGTTTGATTTGTTGTTACGACTTGCTGCTGCTGATGCTGCTGAGTTTGTGCAAGCATCTGTGTACCCATCGGTGATGCTCCGGATGAAACTGCTGCAGGAGGTGACAATATATCCTTGCCCGCCTGCTGTGATCCTGAGCCAGTGGCTGGAGAATTGTTCATCGAGTCGCTTTGTTGTATCACAATGTTTGTTGAATATTCCAACCCATTCCCGGTATGGTTACTGGTCGTGGCCAGAAGAGGCGGTGGTTCATCGGTGTCCATAAAATCATCATCCTCGATGCCGATACCAGAGATTTTCATCAAATTGGCCAAATCAAGCTTTCCTGTCGACGTGTGCGTATTCGAATAAGATGAAGGTGAGCTGGGAGATGTTTGTCGCTCTGCGGACACTGGTGCCGTCGTTGTCGATGTTGGCGTGCTATTGATCATTGGCACTTGACTAACAATTGGGGCGCTCGATTGAACGATCATCGGTGCTGCCGTTGCAATGGGCGGCTGTATGGGTTTCACCTTTTTCTTGTTCCGGCGCTCTTTCTTCGGCTTTTCCACCTCAATCCGTGTAGCTGTGGCTAACGTCAGTGGAGCCGGTGGAGGAGGAAGCTGAGTCGATGGCTGCTGCATGGCCACTGGCGATGCATTCGGTTGTTGTATCGTTGTCGCCGTGTGGTTAAATAGCTGCTGTTGCTGCTGCTGTCCTGGAATAGTTTGTGCGTGAATTTGTGCTTTCACGCCATCAGTAACGATCACTTGCTGACCGGAGGCAGTCGTGAGGATTGGTGTACCGGCATGGTGGTGGTGGTTGCGTAAGCTGTCCGTTGCAACCGTGGGTATAATTTGAGCTGTTTGAATCTGCCCATCAATCGTGGAAGTAGTCAGTATTTGCTGACTCCCCGTTTGGTGCTGCTGCTGTTGGGGCGTTGGTTGTGGCTGCGCGGCACTCTGTGCATTAACTGTGATCGTGTTCGGTCCTGCTCCAGGAGCCGTAGCAAATTGAATATTTTGAGCGTTGACAACTATTTCCCCAGTAGGTGTCGATCCAGGTCCCGCACCGGGAGTGGACGAGGGCGAGACAAATGTTGCACCACCGGGGGCAGTGGCAAGTTGGAGATTTACGCTCCCGAGCTGGTTTAGGTTAATATTTTGATTCTGAAGTCCGAAACTGCCCACGCTCGCCTGTTGAAATTGAGCCGGAAGAGAGGTTGTTAGCAACTGCCCGTTGAGACCGTTTGGCATTTGAATCTGAGCTAAATTTCCATTTAGCTGAAGATTTTGTATCTGAGCGACACCCTGGCTCAAGAGATGCTGATTAATGGCGGCGGTTATTTGTTGCGGTTGCCTTTGTCCCTGTAAACCTTGAATCTGCGTTAACGGTACGCCCTGGTTCGTCTTTAGTCCAGGAATGTTCTGTTGCACCAAATTGCCCTGCGACGAGACGATAAACGTAGGAGCAGTCGCCAGCTGCATCGTACCGTTCGCATTAAGTATTCGAAGCACCTGTTGCGGTTGGGGTTGCTGAAGTTGGGGCCTCGTGTTGTGTATTACCAGGCTAGGCGTGGCAATCTGAGGAGTTGGTGGACGCAAAATGAGCTGAACCCCTTGAGGTGTGTTCTGCTGCACCAGCACCGGCATTTGGTTCAGTAATAGTGGCTGGGCGTTAAGGTTTCCTGTCGGTAGAATTATTGAACCGTTTTGCGCTGCTGCTGCGGCGGTTTGCGCCGCTGGCGCCCCCGCCTGTTGCGCGCCTGCCTGCTGTGTCGTCGTGGTAACCATTTGTCCGTGTACTTGCGCCACATTAGGGGTCGCGCCCGTGTGTGTTTGGGGTGCGGCGGTAGTCGTGAAATGCACTTGGGTAGCGCCACCTGCGCTGACGCCCGCTTGGGAAACCTGTATTTGCGCCGGCAGTTGTGACACCACTGTCGGCAAGGATACGGAAGTGATTGTTTTCGGTTGCGTTACAATCGTTTTCGTGCCATGCATCACCGGAGTCCCACCGTAAGTTGAAACAAATGTCGCCGTTTGTTGAGGACTTTGCTGATGGTGCAGAGTCAGCGGTGTGGATGATACCGATGAAGAAGAGGATGTCGAAGATGTCGGCGAAACCGAAGGCGTCGTTGCGGCTGCCGGCTTCGGAAGAATCTGCGGTGGTCCTTTGTTGTGATGTTTCACACCCGTAATGTTGCCACTTGCTCCAGATGCTCCTGGCGGAGAATTCTGAATGGCATTCCCACTTATCACTAGCCCACCGGTAGTGGTAACAACCGCCGTCGAAGAGGATGAAGGTATCACACTCGATGCTACCGAACTCGCACCAGCTATGATTTGCTGTTGCACAAACTGCTGCTGATGCGAGGGCGACTGCTGAATTGCATGCAACTGTTGCGCCTGTATCGTCTGAAGTGGTATATGTCCTTGAGCATTTGTTTGGTTTAGCTGCGATTGTTGTTGGGGACTCGGCTGGGATACGATCGTCGTTGTGTGCCTTCCGCTTTGCTGCTGCAGTTGATGATGTTGTTGCGGGACAGCAGCCGCAGTGGTCGGTTGCGACTGGGTTATTGCGAACTGGGAACCTTGAAAGATTTGCACTATTTGATTTCCGGTGCCCATTACAGGATACTGAAAAGAAACGTCACACGGAATAGGATTAATATCTCCAATTATGGGAAAGCTGGGAGGATCACATTAAAGCTCAAGCACGAACACTTTTTTCAATACTGCTTCGTAAGCACTTAATGCAGTTTATGCTTCTCCTCCGCTAATTAGTTATAATAAATAAATGTGCTCAACGTTAACGCTGCTTCTTTACCTGCTGAATGATAGGCTGCGGTGTCGGCGGCCTCATTTGCGTTGGACCTCCCGGATTGGTCGCGTTTGACGTCCCAGCGGCCAGGGAACCACCGGTAGCACCACCGGTTGTGACCAGGATCGAACCACCGTTCGGACTTGCAATCGGACTGGGGCTGGCAATGGGACTCCCAACAAACGATACCGCTGCGTGATGCTGTTGGTATGTGTGCTGCTGTTGCTGCTGATGCATTGCTTTTTTCGCCGCTTTCGGGCTACTGGCGGCGGGCAATGTTCCATGTCCATGGCCTGCATGTGACTGATGGTGGATAAGGTGGTGTTGTTGCTGCTGTTGCGGTTGCTGCTGTATCGCACCTACCGTGGACGACTTACGACCCTTCTGATGAATTAGGGGAAAAAACGGATCAGTATCAGTATTTGAATTCATTCGAAATACAGCATAGGAAAAATCCTTTGAAAATAACGTAAGCGTACCTTATTGAGTGCAATATTATTGGACCCGACTAGAGTCGTATTAAACTCATTGCCAGGCGCAGTAGTGATGCTGTACGTAGCTGCGCCCGCAGGAGACTGCGTAGGACTAGGGCGGTATACCACGGTTCCGGCATTTGGGCTAGTGCTGTTACTCAGTATTTGCTGCTGCTGGATGATAGTGGATTGCTGCTGACTGAATGATTGACGTCGTCCAGCTATACCCGTCTTACGGTCCTAAAACAAAACGCAAGATTGTAAGAACAAGCCAGTCCTCTTACGCCAAACTAAGGCGAAATGCACAAAGTTTATTCGGCAACTTGTTGTCTGATCAATCCAAAGTTTATGTTACGTTTAAAACCATGAATCAGTCTATACTTACTTGCTCCTGAGTCACATTACTGATAGCGCTATTTGTCACCAGCAGAATGTCTTGTTGTTGTGAAAACGGAGATTGAGACGGTGACGGTTGCAACCGAGGGCTCGCTGGTATCGACGGCGATGGGCTCGGTGTTAGAAATGGACCCGGAGGAGACAAAATACCTGAAATAGGTGTAGATAGCGATTGTTATTCGAAAACATAAAATAAAATCCTTAATGTTTAACAGGAGAAACATAAAAAGGAAGGTAAAGGAGAGCCGTGTTTGGTGCTTAAATCATAAACGGATTCGCTTTTCTATCATGCTTTCGATATTAACGGACGATTACGGTATTTTTTGTACATTTACCGAATATCATCTTTTCATCGCGATCAGAAGACACGTCTCGAAAATGATCCAATCGAATAACGCTGCACTCTCATCACGCGATCACAACTACGGATTATAGGTGGAGCATCTACTACACAAAATGGCACATATTTTATCACCACACTTAGTTTGTTTCATTTTTAACTAAAACACGACACTTATGGAACGTTATGCATATCTTGATTATTTTTCCTTTTCGTTCCACCCGTCAGATATTTCCGTAGTTACACACGACTAATTTCGGAAACTAACGATTAAGAAATGCTTTTTTTCTGTAACCCTTACGGTTTCACTCACTTACAGCTAATGTATAGCACCGTCAAGTTTCGATAGAATCTAAAATCACACGCGACACCCCACTGGAAGGAAAAGAGAGTCCAGTTATCATGTTGAGAAGGCAGGTGTGTTGCAAGGAACACTTATCGATTTCTGTTGATGACTTGTTCCTAGCTACCGTTTGCTGAGCCCCAGGCCGAAGCCACCCATTCCCCCAAACAACAACAAACCATTCCAAATGGGAGACAACACATCGAACGAGAAACACGCAAGCGGAGCAAGTCAAATTACAGGCCAGGTTCTCCAGTTGCTGGCTGTAGAAAAACGTTTCATTTCACTCCCAAATTCCAACCATCGCACGCTTCACGAAAGGTGAGCTATGCGTGGAAGACCCGTTCAGTATGATTACTAGTTGAAAGCACACTTTTTGTATCGGGAGGGCAGCTAGCTACTTCCTCAAAGAACGCTTCGGAGAGCATTAAAAACGCGGAACAAACCCTTGAGCCGTTCGTTACACACCTAATCGAAAGAGATTGGGAAACTTTATCGGGTTTTCTCTCTTTCATGAGCGCCCCATCAAGAGGGCCAGCGAAGAGCACAACGGCCGAACGGGGCAGCACAAAGTAATGAAATGCTGCATATCCTTTCTCTTGCATGCCGACCGCCAGCCGAGCTCATCCTTTTGGTTATGCTCTTTTTCTCCGGTTACTTATTATTAATCGCGCGACACGCCACCAGGTCCTCCTCCTCGTTGAATTGACGTCGTTTGTCGGCAAGAGCGCACCGCGGTTCGTGTTTCCCGTTTTCCCGGAGGAAATCGGCACGCGCTTGGCGAGAGCAAAAGCAGAGCGCGGAGAGAAAAATTGCACCCGATCCCGAGTTTTCCGGGGATTGAAAGAAAAAGTTCCTTTGTTTGTCACGCAAAGAGAATCGCTGAACACAGATACTAACCCCCCCTTTGAATGGATGCTAATAGTAGCAACAGCAACACATCAACACACGACACTCGCTGCTGTTGCTGGTTTCGTTTGCAGAGTTCCCGATGTTTGATGTTTTTCACGTAGAAAAAACACTTTTTCGTACAGCAGCGGTCTACCTCTCACACTAGGCATCACGTGAAAAAGCGATGCAAAGGAAAATCACGCGCGCGTTTTGTCTGGGAGCTCACCTCCCCGGCCGGTTGCAATAGACACTGTTGTGAATACGCGAGATAATTTTACCACGGAGAGCAGTCAAGCAAGCACAGGCGTGTAAGCATCATGAGCAAGCGGACATCATGTCTGTCTCCTGGTAAATATGCAATATCTTATTTTCCCGATACGTGCTTCACGTGAGGTATGAGCTACTGTTCCGCCCATGTCCATTAGACCGTTTGTTTGATGCATTTTTTTCTAATTAAATGATTTAAAATTAGCGTTCTGTTTGAGCATCTTTCTCCTCCAAGTTTAGAACACATTTCTATAAGTTCATTCAACTTGTATAATTTCGCCACAACATTATACGTTTGCACTTTGCCGCTTTCCATCACGAAAAATGAAGAATTTAATAAAAAATAACAATAAAAAAACACCTTATTCTCGCGATAATATCTTGTGACGATATTGATTCCTAAATGAGCCCGCACAAGTCCTCTCAAGAGCGCGCGCCTTTGACCACTGATGCAGTATCGAAACCGAAATCACGTACTAATTCTAGGCGTACATCCTTCCTGACTACCATCGCCGAGTGCGATTGATTGCCCTCCTATCATCCGTCGTGCGTAGAGCATTACGAGAGTCGTTTACAAGACTGAGAAGAAGCACAACAGATGCCGAATGGAATCGACTACTGCACATCCAGAGCAAGTGTAGGAGCATAATTGCGATGCTTTCTCTTTGGTTTAAACGCTCACCGTAAACTCTCGAGTAGTCTCTTAGCGTCCGCTTTTCTGCCCCCCATTGCGAGGGAAATTCATTTCCCGGTTCTTCCACAGACCACGTGTCCCTGTGCCCTGGGTGCAGTACTGCCAGTGGCCGCTGGCCTCTGGCGTCGTAACAAAGATGGTTTACAGAAGAGAATGCCTCCCAGCCGTCGATTCGGTGCACGCGTTCCTGGACGGCTTGGCTAGAGCTTTTTGTTTTTCTCCAGGATCACTGAGCTGACGGGAGGACTTCATTCTCTCCGATGTCCACGCTGACCACTGCGTCCTCTCTCAGTATATTTACATCAACAAGCGCTGTGCGTCCCTTTTTCAACGCTCCAGCAGCATGTGAAATTGGAGAACGGTCCCATGTCACTGGTGCCCAAAGAATGTACCGCGAGAGAAAGCGATCGCACGGGGACTGCGTGGTGTAGTATCGGGCGGATGACTACTACGTCATAGAGAGGAACTATGCAGGAATTACGTCGACCCCGACCCTCGACAGAGCGAGTTTTTCCTGACGCGCTCGATTGCCACCGTAAGTCACTTTCGTTTCCGCTGGGCGGATACTATGCATCAATTTCGTACACATGAAAACGAGATTTAATTTCTCGCAAACCACGAGATGCTTTTAAATGCAAGGTAGTAAACATTTCAAATAAACATTGACATTCTACGAGAGTTGCTCTGGCCTATAGCATTGAATGATAAGCGTAAGATTTAGCTAGCCTAAACGTAACAAAGCTGTTTTGAATGGAGTCGACAAGCACACCACTTCCGGACGCGTACTATATCATCCGCTCGTCAACAACATTCTGCAGTCAGGTGGCAGGTTGTCGTTTTATGTTTTTTTTGGGCCCGGTTGGTTCTACTGCACCAAGGATAAGGTTCAGCTTCGGGAACGCACTGGCAGGCGAGTTGTTCCACCGCAGGCAGGCACAAAAGAAACTTTGTTTGTTTTGATTATGGGCCTGCGTTAATCGGAAATGCATGCAATGAATTATTCAGTCGTTATTCGGATCGTCCGAACCGCAGCATCACGCTTTATTTGTCATGCCAATGTGCAAGCACTGCATCGTACTTTCTCTAACACGTGCGCGCAATATGCATTGCCACATTCTCGATGTCTTACTCTAGCGCAGCACTATCGCGAAAAACGGACTGCATGAATTGTAACGTGCTTGTACGCGAAAGGGGTGGTGTTACTCCATTATGTTAACCCCCCCTTTTCTCCTGCTGGTTTACTATGCTGTGTTGGGATGCCTAATGCAAAAACAAAAAGCCCTCCTATTGGACACACTTTGTTGGTGTGCCATTCGTCATTAAATTAGTAAAACAAAACACACACAAAAAAAAAACATAAAATAACATACACCACTTGACGGGCGGACAAAATCGAAAAACGATTCCACTACACTTTATCCTCTTTGTTACACAAAGCACCATTCACATGTCCTTTTATCCGGTGCTCAATAGCGGATTCGCACGCCGCCATCCGTTGCATACATTACAACGCAAATTTTATTTCCAATTTCATCGAGAGCACCATACCACCCACTTCGTTCATGCTCAACACCGTTTTGCCACTAATTAATTCCATCTTTCTTTTTCGCCAGAGCGCGTGTGGGGAGCGACATCGCTGCTCAGCGAGCACAAGGTGGAAAAATACCCACACATAAAGCCGCGAGACACGACACGACACGCGAGCTGCTGCTGGTGTGCCTAGTTCCCTCATCTTATGCTTCTTCCTTTCCCGTCCATTTGCGGCGATGAAGAACATATCCTTTCGGCTTCGTGGGGCCACCACCACACTAGCATCGCCACCAGCATGAAAAGATAGTGCAGCATCCCGTTCGAGGTACCCACACACAAGCGCGCCGTGTGTCCTTAGCGTGCACCTATACGTGCGCCCAAACGCAGGAAAGCGTCACCAATACCAGCAACACCATCAACACCGTCAGCTTCATCATCGCCATCATCAGCATCCTCGTTCCGAGGCATTGCCGGCTACGTTTGCGACACCGAGTACACACAACATCCTGTTGTAACATGTGCGCGCCCCTAGGGAGCACAAACACCATCACACGCACGCCACGCCGCTTATTGCTACCATCCTTTTCGGGTGTCCTTTTTTCCCGGCAAATTCCACCGAGTGTGGCGTCCTACCTAGCAAAACCGTACAGTAAATGCTGCTGCTGCTGCTGTTGCACTGGAGATGTTACCGAAAAAAAATCTCGGTGGTTTAGCTTAGCGCAACAAAAAGAGTAACAAGAAAGCAGAACCTTTCTTTGCACTCGCATTGAGAGCAACAACAACAACAACAACAGTAACAAAAAGAAGCATACATTAAGGCGTGATTCTTTGAATATTCGTGCGAACCTGAAGAAGAGGTACATCACATGAACGCTTCTTCTCACGGTGAAAAAAGTGATCCCTTTTTCCTCCGGCGCCCAAACACACGCATGACGTGCGCGCGCGCGCGGCTCCGTTGTAGTGGCAAAGAAAGAGTGACATGATTCGGGTGGGGGATGGTGCTGCGGCGAGGGTTCTTGTTGAGTTTTTGGAAGGAATCGATTTCCGCCACAGCAATATGCGCCGGGGATGTGGCGTGCATTTGATAGCTTTGTCTGTAAATCATTCAACGGCTCGCTCTCTCTCTCTCTCTCACTTTCGTACGGTTCTTCTCTCACAAGCTTGTGGTGCTTTGATTCGCAAAAGGATATACAGATCACCTTAAGGACACATCAAGAGAGAGAGAATGAGAGACAAACTTCGTTTGGGTGAAAGGATACTCAGCATCGCATAAAACACCTCGAACAACAAATTCTAAACAAGTGCTCTCGCGCAAAGGATGAATACATGTTACTTGAGCACTAGCAACAGCAAAAAAAACAACAACTTCATGCTCAACAGATTCGTACACATATGCATGCGATGATAACGCCTACGTCAGCTTTGAAACTTCCACAGCTAGCAGATGAAGTTTCACACACGCGAAATAACCAAGTGCTCGTTAAGAGCGTCGAAAAAAGGTGGATGTGTGCACAGGGAAATAAATATCATGCTCTTTATCATTAATCATAGATGCTAGCTCCTCTGCTTGTAATTGACACTCTCGAGTGAATTCAAGGAAATACTCCTTTTTGCTAAACAGTTTTTGGTAATTACAAGAAATAACATAACAAGTTAAAATTGTTCATAGTAATATAGCTAACCAATACAATTTTTAATAAAACTAATAAAATGTAACCGCTCTTTTTTAAGCGAACAGCTAATAATGATCAATCGAAATGGTTATAATTGATAAATAGCAATGGTATGGATCCCCGAGCAAATCATGCACGTTGCCATCACTCAAAACTCTAAATGACTCTCCATTCATGGACTACATCCGATGGCTTCAAACATCATGGTCTGATGATTTCGATTCAGTTCCGCAACACACAAAAACAATAAAACGTATCGACAATCTTACGCGAAATGTTTGCGTTTGCATTTTTCCATTATGTCTCGGAAATTATCGACGGACTATGAAAAAAAAAATCCATAAGAGAAACACCATTCGGAAGGTTGGAATAGTGATGGATAGCGTCAGCAAAAACGAGGTGAGCAAAACAAATCAGAGCGCACACGGTGGGGTTTACATTCTCATCGCATTTTGCCAGCTCTCCAGCACGCGTAGCTCTCTCAACAAGTCGCGAACAGCAAACACAGCACACATAACAGCGATCAACATCTCGTGGAAGCTTATAAATGTTCGATGCAACGGAGAAAGAAAAGAAAGAGCGCGCGAGAGAGACAGAGAGAGAGAAAGAGAGCGTAACATGACGAGACACGGCGACTCTAAATCTATTCGCACAAAACAACGTCATGGTCGACAGATGAACAACCGCGCGAAGAGTTCAACATCACCGTTGCCAACCGGAAGGCTACATGGACAAGGATCTCATTCCATGGACGCGCACGCAGGTGACCACTTTCTGGTCAGACCCAGAAATCATTAGACAGAGCAGAGCAGCACCACTACCTGCAGCATACATTTGAACGAAACATAGACAAAGGACGGAAGTACACGCAGCAGCGTTTGAATTTTACAAAATCGATAAGCTATCACGGTATCCACGGGTATCCTCTTTCTATCTAGCCGTCGAAGCAAACGCGCGTTTTTATGCAGGGTGCTTTTGTTGATTTCACTTTTCCGACCCACATCATATCACATGTTCATGGGATTTCTTTGTTCTCTCGAATGGTTTTTAAATAAATTTAAATTTTTAATAATTGCACAGTTTGGTTTATTTTCTTGAGCTAGATTGAAAGAACCGAAAAAACACACTTTTTACCGTGGGAGTTTTTCGAAATTAAAATCGATTATTTTCTACATATCACCCCAATGAGCTGATTGAAATGAAGGAAAAAGGCTATTGAAATTTTGTTACTTCATTAGTGAAGCTTCTGGCGAACGAATAAGAAATGAGATACGCATTGACTACATCCCAGAAGATGCATAGTGGATAGATAAAAGCCAGAAAAACGAGACATTGCAAATTCATTACCACATTGCTGCTGAAAGCGATGACAAAAAAATTCCGCGGAATAAAAAAAATGTATGAATTAACATCATGCAAATAAACGGGAAATGACAGGTCATGTGCTAGATGTATAGACAGTTATAATGGAAAGTTCACACTTGGCCAGAAAAAAAATGGCATGAATAGAACAAAGTTGAACAGAAGCATCACACGATGCAAACAAGCTCAACCGTGTGATTCGGCATGAATTAACTTTGTGACGAGTTTCACTAACAGGAAAAGTTACGTACTGCATTAAAACCGAAGCTCGACGGTCGGAGCACACAGCTGGAGCAAATAATTATATTCTCTTCTTACCGTCGTACGTTATAGCAGACATGATAACACATACGGTAAGGGAATCTTTTGTCTATTCGGTTGGAGCATTCTAAACTCTACACCAATTTTAGGGAAATTGCACCACAGACTGCACAATGCCAGGAAAAGTTTCTGTGGTATAATACGATATTGATTGATTATCGGATGTGCGTGTTATGCTTTCAGCGAACCGACCGCATAGCTTTACAATTTTGGGAAGAAAAGTTTTCTTGCTTCATCACTGCCAACCACTCGAAGAATCCTGAAGCTACCGAGAGTGCTCTCGCTTTAGAGTGATTTATCCCGCAGGTACCAATCGGATTAACCAGCCGGTAGCAACTCTGCCTGTCTGTGGATGATTGTTACCCAAACGATGAAATTGTTATGTCTTTAGCGCTAACGGGTGAGCTGCTCATGAATGCAACCTGTCCGTTGAATAACGCACCAACAATAATAATGACAATGCCGGCGACGAAGAGCGATCGTTTAGCGCTATTACTATACAACGCGCCAACAAAATGGCCCTGGGGATGGCTCTTGCATACGAAAACACGATTAAATCGTTGCAATCACAACTGAATCGAGAACAGGTGCTACTCGATGATTACGCAGCATGCTGGCTAGAGCTGCCGAGACCGGTTTTTGATTGTTTTGGGAACATTTGACCAATCAATTAGAAGATGCATTGTGTAGGTAGCTCACACATAGCTGGGTCAGGGGAACCGTGCAGTTGAGAACGCAAGTAAACGAAATTAACTCTCCATAAACATCAATCTTACGGAGTGTCTAACGGCGGCATGCGAGCAATTGCTCATAACCCCGTCGATGGATAGCGGGGACCTGCTTTGTACGTTCGGCCTACAGTAATTGTTATTTTAATCACGGTCACAGTGTCCACTTCATAACGCCAGCCAGCAAAAGTTTGATTGGAATTTATGATGATTCGAATAAATGCAAAATAGCAAATCGGCTTGCGACTCTTGAGACTATTGAGATAAAAATTGAAGCATTCTTCAAACGATTGCCAAGTCCACTGACTTTATTTCTCCGATTCACACGCCTCTATGTACCTAGATGCGAAATAAAAAAGATAATCAATAGCTAATATCGATATGGGTGGCAATAAATCAATTGAAACTCTCCAAAGATCACTTGAATTATGGCGTCATCAATACGGAGTAGATTGTTTATAAACAGCACATACTTTACGATCATAATCCATTACGATTCTTTTTACTTCCCGGCGCAAATCACGCATCATAAACGAAAGCAAACGGAAGCATACATCAGAGCGTATAATAAAGCTCAACGTTCAACGAAGGCCCTTCGAATTCCTTGCACTAGGGACAAGTACAACTTCCCGCTGAGCGTGGTGTTACGATCGTGTCATATAAATGTAGCTCGTATGCAAAGATTCATAAATAGCGCTAGACGCTAACCAAACCAACCTATCCGTCCGCCGACCGACTCACCACAATTCTCCGATGTCAGCAGCCCTGACGTATAATGATGATGAGGTTAAATCCGACGATGTAACAACGGAAAACCCCCCACGGGGATAGGCTGCTCTCCCCGGGTTTTGATGGTTTTACTACACTCGCAGCAAAGTAACGGTGGCGTGAATTTATGCTTCACCGCCATTGTTAGGCCACTGCCAATATGTACACGCTTTCTCGCTCTCTCTCTCTCTCTCTCTCTCTATTGACATGTTCTTTTTTTGTTATGTGAGCTACACGCTTTGGCTGGGGTAATTCGGTTCGCTTATCGCCACTGCTCTCTAATTACCGGTTAATGGCGGCAACTGTAGGTTGCCCTCCGTTCCTTACGGATATCACTGCCTACCCGGGCACGTTTACGACGGGACACCCCGGCAGACGGCATGGCTCGTAAATATAGTTTGTGGCACAAATCAAATTCACAGCACATCGCTGCTCGTAGCGGCGATACATCAACATTCAAATTATGCACGTCAAAGTTCAAGGTCGATGCCTACATATGCATGTGCATCAGCACGTTATGCTGCAGTGAATATCAATGCATCTCACGACAGTGACTTGTCGGTTTTCAATGAACGCATTGTGGTACCGTTCACAGGTTGGTTCTAGAAAAAAAATTAAATACACCAGGAGAGCCAGTTCGATACAAAGAATACCGAACATCAGTCACAAAACATTAGCATGAACCAATTAAATGACGTTAATTATGCATAAAAGCTTCTCGTCCCGATTATCGCACTCGCACCATGTACATATAGTTTACTATTATTGTAGATGCAGAAAGCTATTGCTACGAGTGTTTTACAACAAGCATATGAGAGCCGATGGATCATCAATTGTGCGATTGAGATGTCCACTCAGACAGCACTGGTTAAGCGACCCAAACATGGTCACGCACCAATCGTATCCATTGTTACTGTCGTTAGTAGTTCGCGTTTTTGCGCTCGTTGTTCAAAATTTCAGACATGCAGCATACCACCAGCATATCCGGTCACCCATCTACGATGCGAAACACTTCCAAAACGCACAAAAAACAAAGGGACATACTTCGCGCGAATCCATTGGAAAATCAATCAAAATTTTATTCCACAACACGCCCCTGGTCGCTCTGCTACTGTCGGGAAAAGTGTACATCATGCAACCGCAGCAACAACGCCCGAATACCGACAGGGGAAGCGAGCGAGCGTATAATGTGGAGATGAAATGGTTCTACCCTGCGTTGTGATGCCGTGAAGCCCCGTGTAGGAGGGAATCTCGGGAGCACACGGATCTCAGGGTCGTGTAGCATTAGCTGTAGTTTGGTAGCGAATGTGCGAGCAAAAAAAAAGGTTCCCGAACACGGCCAGAGCAAAAGGACGCACTAGAAAAGCGCGTCCGAGCCCAGGGCAATGTCGGCGTTGTTCCCCTGCGTTAAACATTCGATTGATGGGTATTGTCAGTCCATTACCATCAATCCACAATCGCATGTTTTGGGACGCCACCCGAACGCTTGTACGAGAGCTTGGTGGGAGAAAAACAAAACGAAAGAAATCTTCATCAAAACCATCGGCAATCGCGCACGTATTTCATTCACCAGAGAAAAGAGTTCGGCTTTCGGCTGTGCAAACGCCGGGCGGAATAGATGTTTGATAAACTCTCACCAGAGCCGCCACCTTCTGTGATCTGTGTGCTGATTTCGTCTCGAGAGGACCGCAAAGGTAAATCGAATTTTCTAGTGCTGCGGGAATATCGCCCCATCGCTTCTACCCCATCTGGTCTGCCTATTCCCATTGCGCATTCGTGGTTCCGATTAACGTCCGAGACCGAGATGAAGCTTCCCTGAGTTTCCTGCAAGGGGATATGCACTATGTTTGCACCCCGGGTGTGCCAGGACACACTTCTAACCGGATTGTTGCCTTTACCTTTGCCCCTAAAGAAAAACAGGACCTACGGGAGTTTTTTTTTGCTCCCTCTCTGATTCGTTCCCTCCGATTCTTCAGCTCGACTGGGAGGCGACCTCCGTCCGTAACCCTACAACAAACATTCTCCAGCACAACCTTTACAGCTCCATGCACACAAAATCTGCAATTCAAAAATAATAATAGCAGCCAGTACGGCCTGCTTCGGGGTCCTTTCTGTGCTAAACAACCACAAACAACGCCCCGAAAGCGAACGGACGGACAGTTTTACCAATCCTTCTCTTGCTTCCTTGACGGAAAAAAGTGCCTCTTCGACCATGAATTGCTGGGAGGCGATGAGAGTTACCCTGTGCACCCTGTCAGAAAAACTCACACCTAATGATAGCAGAAGAGTGTTGGGCAAAGTTGTTTGACGGCCTTCCTTGCACCGAAATTCCTTGCGGCTTCTGATCACCCCAATACGACAGTACCAAAGCCCACCGAAACTCACTCCGCCATTCTATTGGACCCTTTTTCTCGTCGTTCTCGTCGGCAGAAGGGAAAGCCAACCAGCTAGTCAGCCACAGAAAAAATCGACCAGTGTAAGTTGGAAAGCTTCACACCAGCTCCCAATGGAGAAGAATGGTGGATGAAAGCCCCCCGAAATCTCTAAAGCAAACGACCGTACGATCGTACGGTAGGCAGAGAGCAACTCGAACAGCTTGGATTGCAAGCAACAGACGCCACCCACCGAAAGGAGAACACAACCTGCCAACCACTAGCCCTTGCACACGACGAAAGCACAACGCAATCCGTTCTCCCAACTGTCTTTTCCGATTCATCAATGTGGTGGCTCCGTCGTGGTGGATTTTCGACAGGGAAACGGGAAAACCATACCAACAAAAATCCTCTTTGCTGGCTTCCCCACCCACAGTGGCTTGGAGAAAAGGGCAAAATTTTCATCTGTACCGTTCGCGTTGCGACTCTCCCCTCGAGCCTTTCATCGGATCTATTATTTGTGAGGTTAGCTCTTCCTTATTTGCTCACGCTGCCCGGTGACCAATGACCGAAAACTGAGATGATGCACGGATGTTTTTCCTACAGCTTTTCCATGCCCTCTCGGCCTTTGAACTGTAATGCCTTTTTGTGCCCCGTGGGGAGGAATTCTTTTCCCGACATTCCGATACGTTGCCGCATGGGAACGAAAACGCTCTCTCTCTCTCTACTGGTGTGCGACGACGGAAGTGTTGTCCCACGCACGCAGTGAAGAATCAACAGACAACTTTATCCTTTCCAGTGACCCCACCACCAGTGGCGTCCACTCCAGTGCTGTTTGGCTTGTTTACACGACAAGCTCTCCCTGGCATGGCAATGGAGGCGCCCAGCTCAACATCAGCTAGTTTCGGGCTCTTGTCATCTTGCAAACGAAGGAAACTGATGCTTGATGAGAATCTCCAGGACCGACGAGAACAAAAAAAACGCATCTGGATTGGTAGGCAAAGCAATAGTTTTTTTCCTCCATTTTATGTCGATAATGATAAAATTACGAAATGAAAAACAACAACTTTTACAAACCACAGTCCAGACACGGAAATAAATCGGCTGCTGCTGTTTTACTTTATGTGCAATGTTATTGAAATCTCATGCCCACATTTACTCCTCCGCCTAGAAGCGCAAGTCGCCCGTTCGTTGGAGTTTTAACTGAGCAAGTCTACGTTCGTTTAATTTTCTGTCTGCAGTGAAAATTGCTGTCGGATTCTGGAAATGTTTTCTGTGTTTTTTTTTCTCTCTCCTGGCGAAGTCTGAGCTTGGCTGCAAGTAGTTGTGACGGTGGTAATAGGATTTGCACACCCATCAGTTATTTCGCCATCAGTGGCACTATTCCCGATGGTCCTGCCATGATACGCGTTACGCTCAGACCAACACACGAACAGAAAGAAACGAAACACCGCCATTGGAACGTACCCTGTTGGGTGCGCAGATTTGGAGAAGCGTGATATGCAAAACACCAACGAACCTCTTGTCCAGCCGTGTACTGGACTTCTTTGGGACGGCATTCGTCCCTACGCTGGCATTTGTTACAGTAACCGGGACCTCCGAAAGGACGAAACCAGTAATAACAAAGCCCAGAATCTCCTCGATCGGTGTTTGCATTTGATAGACCACCTTCTCTCCGAGGCGTCGACGATGATGCCGACTATCACGACGACAACAACGACGGGACACCATGCGCAACTTGACGAAAGATAGATACGACCGCTAGGGATTTATTATGTGCTTTGCAGCTGCGTCATGTCTCTGTTTTAGCGACTGTAAATCATCCTAGCTGCTGTGGGAGAGCCCGATCGATGCTCTCTTTCGCTCTCTTTTTCACTCTTTGTGGCCGCTTTATCGTCAGGCTATTTAATAATTCTTCTCTGGTGCCCATCTGGCTGGCTAATTTTTGGTTTCGCTACGCTTGGGTGAAGGTGTTACGAATTTTCAGATATGCTTCTTTGCAGACACAAACCCCTGTGTACAAAGCACATCTCATTGTTTGGTGCATAGCATTTTGACTGAAGCGTAGTGCATTTTGCATCAATTTATGCTCCAATGGTTATCTCGCATAATCAATTGCAAATCATTTCATTTAAAAATAAATAGACACAATAAAAAATAGAGCTGAATGTATCAAGTTCGGGATCATTTTCTGCTCCCTACGATTGGCCGACACACAACTTTCTGCTTCAGTTTTGAAGCACATTCCCCAACATATCGTCACCCGTAGAGCACAGCATGACCGGATACGTTTGTCTTTCATTTGCCTGGATTCCCAAAAGCATCACAAATCCTGCGACGATGACGAACGTTGACGAACGTCGGTGGCCAACGTTGGCTGTGGTGGGATTTGCGTAGCCATGTTTCGACGACTAGTTTTCCCAGACCAAACGAATTCGCATCGAGGGCCTCACATCGCTACGGTAGCCACAACCGCGATATCATTATTTCACATTTTCAGTGTGCCGGGACAAAAAAATGTGAGAGCCATACGGTGGAAAGTAAGCAAAATAATCGATGAGCGTAAACTGTCAGCGGGTTCTGTCGAGGTTCAGGAGGGCAGAAATTGTTGGTTGTTTTGTGTTTCGAATCCGCACCGGTGAATCCGTGCAACGATACAGCGTTCGTCAGGGTGCATCACTTCGTCGGTGGTCCGTGCAAAATGAGAAATGCCCTTAAACCCGCGGAATAAAGCGAGGACACACATACACCACCCTTTGCCTCACGGTTCCTGTCTCTATCGAGCTCTCTCGAGGATGCTCGGGGCTCGCATGCTTTGCCACCATTCCCTGGCGCCTGTAATGGACGAGTGCGCCCGTGAAGCGATTAATATTTCTCGGCGCCCGGAAGTGCAAGTCCTGAGCGCGTGTGTCCCAAGCACGGGTGGAAATCGGATGCGCTTTAGCATGTGGAGCCCGAGTGGTACAAAAAATCAATAAACGCACCAAAACCAAATGACACGGGCTGGAGAAGGTGGCAGGTTGGCAAGGGAATTCAGAAGCGAATGAGCGAAAACGGGCGTTCGATTGGCTTCCAGCGCCCACAGAGCTCCCACCGCTGCTGTAAAGCGCTAACCGAAGGTTATTAATTTTAATATGGAAAATTGGTGTCCCCATGGTTTTTTTTCCTTTCGCACATTCTCGCTCTTCTGTTTGGTCTGGGTTGTCTCTTGGTTGGAGGCCCCTTGCGGAAGGGATAAAATATTTTGGAAGTCATTTGCCATATTACCCACCGAAGCAGATGAATTTTCGAACGTCCGCCTCGTTCGAGCAGAAGTGGGAGATCAACATCATGCTACATTTCACACGAGCTTTGCATCCCTATCCCTACGGTCGTGACATTTTTCCCGCTGTTACCTTTGCTGTTGTTTTATTATTACGGTCTTACCATCGTTTATTAATTTAACAATCATATTACACAGAGAGCAAAAAGACGACACGCGGAGCGAAAAAAAAATGTGTTAGCATAGTAAAAAGCATATTATTTTGCATTAATTAAAAAAACGGTCAATAAATATTCTCCTCTGGCAAGATTTTTTTTTCCTCTTGAACACACCATACCAATGTACATTATGCATTTATCGATCGATACCTATCTATGAGATGTACACGCGTGTCTCTTTTTTTGCATCCCTTCATGAAGACCCCCCCCGCTGTTTGGCGATGACATTTTGGCACGCAAATTTTCGATTATAAAACTGCAAAAAGCACACTTTTTAACCTGCTGGCCTCAGCGACGGGGCCTCCGAGGAGGGCGCGGCTGGGAAAGGTCGTAATAATAAATCATGTTTAACCGAACGTAATTTATATACATATTCATTCAATTCGCTCAACTCTACACACTATAATTGATAATTACTGCGCATTATGCATGCAGGGTCATTTGCAATGTGTCAGGAAGGAGTTCGATCGCTGGAAGGACAAATGAAGCAAACAGGAAAAAAAAACATGCATTATCCTCCCGCAAGTAAATGCACCGAATACCAGTGTAAATACGCTATACACGCTCGCAAACAGTGATTGCAAAATTTCGAGCGAAAAGTGCAGACACAATCGTGTGAAAACACGAATCAAAAAATAGATTTTAATGATATCGGTTCGCATTTTACCTCGAAGTTGATAATTCTGGTCCGTCGGTTACAAATTTGTTGAGAAACGCGCATTATTCCGGCTGCACCACGGCCCATCCATCTCATTTACATTTGACATTAATTAAATACTCGTTGTGCAATCATTCATAGCCCAGCGGCGGGACGTTTGTGCTGAGCAGATGTCCTAGTTGCACGAGCTGCAGCCTAATGGAGCAATATTGCATTTTTGCATCTGCTTCACAGGCTTACCTTCCATTTTGTGGTGGTGCCAATCATTAAACATTTATTAAACTTTTTTTGGTGTGTGTGTGTGTGTGTGCTCCCCCAACACACGAAAGCGCTTCGATTGATCCAAATTATAATTGATGCATGGACTAGAGCACGGCGAAAGGTACACGAACCGGTGAAATGCCAGATAAAGCCGCAAAAACCCAATACCACGCTGCTCCGCTGCATACATTAAGCGATGGAATAATTTCTTTCCGATGAGATTACGATGTGATTTGTAAAGCCGCACTGGAGGGAAGCCGAAAAGGGAATGAAAGAGCCGGTGGCCACCGTCTCCGGGTGACCGCTGCACTCGTGCATGTCTAGACAACGCGCTAGTCTCGGTTCCGGTGCAATCTCGATACATGGCATACATGCGCAATTAAAACTTGCCAGCTTCGTCCGACGCCCAGTGTCGCGTAGATGATGGAAAAGGGATTCCAAGGACGAGGTGCACGCGGCGATTGCACCAGCGAGTTCCGCGCGAGAAATCCAGCAACGAGTTGTGGCAGGATTTACAGACCACACGGCCCCGGGCGGACGCTTTGCTTATTGCATTCGATTTATCTCGTTCACACGATCGATACAACACGACCATTATCGGGGTACGGTATTAGAGTGCGGGTACCGGAAAGGATAATATCCCTGCTTTAACATGCAACTCGTCATCCTTGTCGTCCTTCTCATTTACGCTAGCTTACAATGGATCTATCGTGGGCGCTGAGCCTCACCGGCAGACGGCGTGAGTAATGCTCAAGAAAGCTATGCCGCTGGGTATTGCTGCAGACGGGACATCATCCTGGGATTCGCCCTTCACCAACATTGCCCGTCCTCATTTATCAGCACCAACCTAAGCACGCAAATCCAATCATTCCATGCTAATAATTCAATTTCTTCAAATCACAATCGAATCTACTATCGGTTGTATCTTCGCTTATGTCCAGGAAACAGCCCAAACAAGCAATGGGGCATTCCATTGAAAAATCATTTACGGCCGATAGCAACATTAAACCTGACCACGATACGGGTGAACGCTACACCAAATAACGATGATGCTTTGGCCCTGCAAGTGGAGATGCAGTTGATGCCTGCTGATTGGTACCATGGTGCCGATGCATAAGCTGCATGTTACCGTCGATATGTCGGCCGAGCTCGGCCCGAGCGAAAGGGAGACAAATGGAAAGCATGGAACATAAAGCGAAGAACGTTGAGCGCGAGGGAGCAAAAGGGACGCACGAGAAAAGGGATAGCGTTGTCTGCTGCGTGATGGCAGCAATCAATTTAAATCTAATTTTCCAGCACTCCAAATGCATACAGCGCAGTTCCGACAGGGCAGTGGAGCCTACACGTTTGCCAGCAAGAAACAGTATGAAACCGCTTCTGGCTGGGCACGCATAAATTTATGCACACCCATTCTGAGAATGTATCAGAATGCCACCAGCCCTTGGCGGTCACCCTGTCTTGCTCTCGCTTTCGACGAGTGATTGCAGTTTCCAGCCACGTTTTAAAATCACCTGCAAGCGACCCTTGTACAGGTGATATCTTCACTATCCTATCACCCGAACTTGGGAGGGATAAATATTCGCAGCTTCCACCATCCACCACGCTGTCGTAGCCACCGCTCATGCAAAACATCGAACAATCACGTACTATTTACATTAAAGATGATGGAAAAGGCCCCCGTTCCGATGCTTCACTCGTCGGCACAATGGCAATCGCCGATGATGGCGGTCGTAAGTAAGCAGCTAAATGTCATGTTCTTATCGAATCAACTGCAACTACGCACGCACGTCTTAGCGATTATATCCTTCACACTTCGAAACGGTTGGCGAAAGAGCGACCTCGAACGCACTCGTACCTTCGGTGTGGTGTGAGCTTTATGGAATGTAATTTAGCTGATTAAATTATGGATGTATTTGGTCTTCTTTACTAACCACTGCCCCCTATGGAAAGGGCTGCTTTGCTGGATCAACCAAGAAAGCAACAGGTTTCCGGAAGCTTGATTCCTTGAGGAAGAAAACGTATCGTACGAGAATCGAACTTCCTGTTTCGTGATACCTTTCTTTCTTACAAGGCATTCCAGCAAAGCTGATGTAGCTTGTTCAAACCACAGACAGAAATGCATCCACCTTCAGGGTTCGCTTGGACAGTTAATTAACCAACATCGGTCAATTATGAAAGCTTGTTAAGCCAAATCGAATAAATACAGATCAATGCAAGCGAGTAAAAAGTACGTACATTAGCAATGTGAATTATGTACGATTAATTGCAAATAATCAATCTAAAATTCACACATCCCTTTTTACGCGGACTGAAACAAAATGCATTTAATAGGCAAAACGATATCAACGAATAACAGCAGTGTACAACTGTTCTGCACAATTACGAGTGAAAGTGATACCTTTGCGCGCTAAACTGAACATCACGTCCCAAAAACGGATAGCTTACAAATCATTAACAAACGCGAAACGCATACACCCTCTCCTAGGCAACCTACCAGCAGCAAGCAGGAAATACGTGCAATTCTAAAATCACATGCATAATTAAATAATCACGCGTTCTCGACCATCCAAACCGACATCACCCCGCATTGCCTCTCGATTTTGCTGCCATTACCAGGATCAGCACCATCCCTGCATCCTTTTGCTAATGCCGCAAGCGGTTGAAATATGTGGCTATTTTACGCTCAGTTTAAGCCAGCCTAATAACTTTGCCGATTGAAGGTAAATTTATGATGCCATGATTAACCTGTGCTGCTGGATTGGAACAAATATGTTCTCGGTATGCGTGTTGCACTAAATGGAAGCAATACACGTGAAGCACAAACATTGAAGTGTTCTTCACTATTATGTAGCGAAATGTGTTGCTTGATTACATATTTGTCAGCACAGCACATGCTAGGTTCGAAATTAAGCGGTAACAACAGCGCCATTAGTTTGATTTCCGCATCATCGAAAGCGTATGCTTCAAACAATTAAGCGAATAATCGCAATGCAAACACTGATCACCGATTATCCGCAAGCATCTCACTTTCCCACCAAGATCACACTTTCTTTTTTAAGCTGGTACTATTTCATGCAAAGCCCCCTAGAGGAGAAGCAGCGAGCGCTTTGCGACGATAAAAGTTATGTCCCTTATTTCCGAGTGAAAGTAGTTTCCCAAACGCGCATTAAACTATACGCACACGCTCACACACTGTCACACTCGAAAGCAGTCAGCGGTGGTTGCGTGATGCAGCAACAGATGATGTTTGTTCCGGATTTATAAACGAAAGAAGAAAAAAAAAAGGACGAGAAACATAAACAACCGCCTCCGAACGGTTGCTGAATGCGTGCGGGCATACACCAAAACCGGACCCACAACAAGTGGTCACTGGTTCACGAGATGGTGGGTTTTCCACGTGCAAAAACCGGAATGTGGCGCACAGTTTCGGTTGAATTTTGCCTTTGCCAGTTTTCCATCGCGTTTCCCCAGACCAGATGCATGGCGAAAATGGCCAACGTTATTTGGCTCCGGCGTTCGAAGACGAAAGTGAAACGCATCGTTGTGTCGGCCTTGAAAGTCGCCATGGTTGAACAAGAAACACACAGCAAGACCAAAATCATGCATGTTTGTGATAGTTTTTTGTTTCCTCAAAGAGCAACACATAGATAAAAAAAGGCTATAACGTTACAGCACTGCTGATGATTGTTGTTTCCCTGGTGCAGCCCAAACAGTTAACCAAAAAGTGGTTGTAATGCCCTACAAACTCGCATCTTTACGATCTTAAACTTCTCCCCATAAAAAAAAAGATATTTCAAATTCTTTTAAAGCGCTGAAAGAATAAAAAAAAGCCAACCAACTTGCCGCGGTACGCTGGAAGCAAGCGAGAACGGAAAAAGTAAGCCCATGGCACGTTTCTCGCCAAGACCAGCAAAACGCGCCAACTGTGAATGGCGGCGTCTCGTGTCGGTTTTTCCTTACCCTTGAGGGGCGCCACGTGCCACGGGCGTTGTTCGAGACTGGGGAGAGAAGCACGAAACCGAAACCATGAATGAAACCCCCAGTAGTACTGCCACCGCACAGCTGCACGTCCCGTCAATGTAACGCGGTAAGAAGTAGTACTCACGGTCGACTCCCTTCTTTGACCCGGTGATGACACCGCTTCACGCGCAAACACACGGGGTCTCGTACCCAGCGAGGGACCTGCCTTCTGGGGCGCACACGCTTCGGGAGATGCCGGAAGAGATTCAACCGTCCGGGATAATGGAGGGTATATGGGTCAGAGATTTTTATCACTTTTGCAACTTTTCTTCGTCCTGGCAAGCGTACTTCGGTGATACGACGATAGCAAGCGATGGAAATAAGACGATCGCTCAGGTATTGCCGTAGTGGAGCGTTAAGATTTTAAGCGCAGCGTAACGGTTGACATATTTTTTCTTCGTTGAAGCTGATTCAATCATTCAGCCAATCAGACAGTCATTTTTGCAAACCACATGCTTTAGAAGATACATTAACAACACACAACCGGAATAAATTAATTGAGAAAAAAAACAAGCAAAAATTTAAACGCTAAATCATCTATTGCAAGCTGGAAAAATCCCTTCTGGACAACCAAAACAGGCTTCTTTTTGAACATTAACATTCAGCCTTACCATGTGCTAAAACCTCTGCATTAAACGTTGATCAAATCGTGAAACATCCTGCCGGGAGAGTTTGACCGGAAGGAAACATTCAGCAGCGCACCATTGCCCGCGATGGAGACCCTTTGTTAACAGCAATGGAATCTTTTTTCTCCTCTCCGACAGACCACGGCGTGGGCAATTCAATCGACGGCAAACACGCACGGATGCCTCACCTCGGCAAAGGGACGTATTACTGGCACGCGAAAAAAACAGCTGTTTGAAGCTATGCTCCCAGCGAGTTATACTCGCACAACAACCCGTCCAAAGAACGCCTGCCAAAACTGGCAAAGCGTGCGGAAACAGAAGGTAGTAAAAAAGGACGCCCTTTTTTTGTGGTAGTTTGTTTACAAACAATTCCCACATCCCGCGAGTCTTGCCACGTGCGACGAGAAAAAAAACGAGCAGCTCGAAAAACCACAAGGCCTATGCATCAAAATGTGCACAGCTCCCGAACAGTCAGGCCTTCTCGAGCACAGCAAAAGTAGGAGGACAAAATAAAAACGAATCCATATGCAGCTTGTGAAGCCGGAACATAAATGAAAAGGAGAGTGCAGATGCTATATTCACTCCTGCTTACGAGTGCTTGTGCTAATGAATATTAATTCAGCTTCGCTTTTGCAACTAACATCATACAAAGTGGTAATGACCTCCTTGTCTTCTTGCTGTAATCAAAATAACTCAATTGCCAGAAAGCATTCGGCCACACAAATTCGTAATGCATACAATATCCTTCCTATTATTTTCATTACCATTCGGGTCGCTCCAATCAAAGTTTGGCTTACACGCTTGATGATGCCACTTGATATTGACAATTTGAAACCGAGAAGATGAGTCCTACTTCAGTGTAACTGTAGGGGATGTTTTCACCCCTCATGTGAGCTAGTGAACTTGATCACACACACACACAAACACACGTGCACGAAGCACCATTTATCACCCCTTCTAACACATCCTTTAGCTGCGCGTTGCACAAAACTTCCCGGGCAAAGAAGACAACTAAGAGCTAAGCTAAGAGCCCTCACCGTTCGACTCACATGGCGGCCGACAATCACAGCAACATCCGCTAGGCTAACCGCGCAAGGGAGGGAGAGTTCAACGCGATCGCGCGTTACGATCGCGTTCGCAGGAAACATATTTTTAGCATTTCGAAATTTTTAATTTTTCTCATGCCACGATTGCCACCATTAGCGCCAGAGTAACAGCAGCGTTCTGCGCCCGGTGTCGAATCGCGGCCAACAACATCGGTAACCTGCAGCCGCTGCTTCCTAATTCTGTCACGTATAGCATGCCTCAAAGAGATGTCGGATGAAGGAATGCAAAGCAAACTCCGTGACAGTGAATTTGCCACCAGGTTTTACCGTTATCATCAACCCTCCCACAGCCTGGGCCGGGTTTACCCTCTCGGCTGCATGGCGCATAAAACGCGTGTGTCGGTGTGTTTGTGAAGCTGCTCATTCGTACACGGCTGGTTCTCGCGGCACCATCAAATGTAGATCGCTACACACCCAACACCAAACTGCAGCATACATCACACACGCGCGTATTCGCATCGGCACCACGAATTCGCGACCATCGCCACCGCCGCCGAAGGTGAAAAGTGACAAATTCTAATTTCGTGCGTGTTTATTTCACCGGTTTCCGACTTTCTTTTCTTCGGCTGCTAGCACCCTGATGCCACCGAGCTATTGTGGGGGGATGTTTTAAATCCACTTTCTGGCGGGTTATTCGCTTCAGCATTTTGCACAGCCGTGCTCGGGTTAAAAATGCATTCCGCGCGTGGGAAGACGTGGTTAAACCACCGACTACCAGGATTTATCAGCAGATTGACGTCACCAGAACGCGGTTGTTGCTTTCTCGGATTCGACCGACAGGAATGCCACGCATCAGGCAATGAAGGCAACGAGAAGTGAATGATTTTTCGCGACACTTTCGCAGACCGTTGGGATTTTAAGGGATCTGGTGGCGTTGCTGAAGCTCGTAAACGGGTGCTTCTTCATCGAAGGGGAAATATTACGCCACCAGAAAATCACTCATCATATTCACTGTTAGAATCTGATCATTATATCAAAAATGGACCTCGTCGAATTAGCGATCACATGACCTACCAAAAAGGTGAAAACCATTGAAATCAGCGGCCCGCTGTGAACGTGTTACATGATAGCGCCGATATAGAAGGTATTAGCCAGCCCAAAGGCAAAAAATTACAAAAGCACGACAGTTTTGAACAAATCTCTGGGTTGTTTACAAACAACGCCTAGTCACGTGGGAAAAGCATGTAAAAAGAAAATAACACAGCATTGCCCATTAACGTGCGCGAAGCCGTGCGGGAAGTGCTTATCGGTGTCGAATGGGTATCTGTTTCAGTTACCGTTGTCGTTATTATTATAGACCATTAACCAACAAATCGTTGGTTGGCAGACATGATTCAGAATCCTCACAACAATCTTTTCAAGTGTTTTACGATGTAACGGATTGTAGTATGACAGTACGAACAAAAGCAACTTTTAATTATACACCAATCCACACAACAAGCAAATAATCATCAATTACATCAGCCTGAAAACAATAAATATAGTTACAAATTGAATGGAGGATGGCATACGGGAAGAGGAAACATTTCCATGTTTGGAGGGCTACCGAGACTGATAAGCATGAATCGTGAACGATGTTCCACCAATTAATCAAAGCTAATAAACCGACTGAGACGTATCAGTGTACGCACTAATTCAAATAAAGGGATAAAATTTGACCACATCAGCGCTGCATAATCCCACTGTAGTTAGTTATGGCGGGCGAGAGAACGTGGAAAAAATTGATTCGCTCTCGGAGCGAAAAACTCATCTGCTCTCTTTCCTTCATTTTTCGCACTCTCTCTGTCCAACCACGACGTACATCCTTTTTACAGAAGTAGTCTAATTTTTCACGAAGCTGTTCCCTTTTTGGCTGCGTCCTGACGTGTCAAGTAAGGTTGTTTGTTTCTATCAACCTATTCAAACGCAACCTCCCGTCCATATTGTCGTTTACGTTGCACACATCCAATCCAAACACATCGCGCCTTCATTCCGCGTAAAGGACCACATCTCACGAATCTCGCACATTGGCCTCATCAAGCGCTCAGTAGCGCAAACGTTTCGACAGCGTACTGTCCACCGATTTCCACCAGGTCAATAAGAACGCGCTGCAAACAGCGAATGCTCGTGTTTTGCCGTACGCATCGCACATGCATAGGTACAATATCCGACCATCGAATGTAAGAACTCACCGTAGACCTACTTTTGCCCGAGAAATACGCGTTTGGACCACTTTTCTCACCGCGTTAATTATCTTTGCTCACATTGACTCACCGCCAGCACTCACTGCCAGCTCACTGCTCACTTTCTCACGACGCTGCTCACAATTGGCTACCGAACGCAGGGAACAAAAAAGAAACGCCAAGAAAACCCCGGCGCTAGGCAGTTGGGATGGGAAGCAGTGGGAAAGGAGTAAAAGAAAAATAAACTGATTTTCACCTTGCTGCTCACCTGGCTTGTCCAATGACTGCCGACGATTCATTGGCGAACGGGTGTCGGAGCGTGGACGCGAAAGGCAGTGACCCCGGTCCTGCCCTGCTGTCGGGGACAAAACGCGGCCACGAACGTAATCACTGCACACAGATCACAACCATCTCACACATTCCACAATCGGCAGCCCGGGAGACACGGACAATTTTACGACACAACGAAGGCTCACTCACGCACGCGAAGACGCCACACACACGGATGGGGAATTGTTTTGCCGCCGAGTGCAGGCCGCAGGCGGACGAACAAGCGAAACGGGGACTCCTCCTCCAGCCACGACGATCACCGGACCAGCCAAGCACATTAGAAGACGAAACAATCGTTCCGCTTTTCACGATCCACGGCAGAAACTCACGGTTGCCACAGTGACGACTACAAAACCTGTGACAGGTAGCAGCAGCAGCTCCTCCACTGCCCTTCTCCTACTTGCTCGTAACGCTCCTAGGCCACACATTTTCCGCACATTTCCACTGCATTTTTCACGCACTTCCGCCGAACAGAACGGGTCTACTCCTGCTGCACCGCGTGCTCTGCATCGCCCGCCGCCTGTGGAACACAATTTTCACACGCGGGATAGCGGGTAGCGCACGAAATTTTCGTATTTATTTTCGCGGACGACGTTCGATAAATAATGGCTGCCTGCCTCGGTGATGTAGACCGTGCGAAAGCGAGACGGCGCACGGCTGTCCCTTGGATAGAAAAAGCAACGCGATATCTTGACAGCTCATAAGCAGTGCTGAAACGAGACAGCACACAAAGCGGACCGATTTGCCAGAACGCAAGGGGATGCACGCCATGGCGTGTAAGTCACAGCATTTCGCTTCAAACCAGTTTGACTGGCTTGAAACCTACGTCAGAAGGGCTAATTTTCGTGCAAGTGCTATATACTCCAACACGACTAATAGAAGTCATAAACATACTCAACATTGACAGCAAATCTGAGCTGCAACAAATCAAGCTGATGATAAATTCAAAAATATTACAAGAAAATGCACGACATGTACAAATAAAATCATGCTTTGTAATGTGACAAACATAATTAAACCTCATGTTTAACATTCGCTCCTCACTCTTCATTCGATCGAGTCGACAAACAAGCTCAGCGAAAAATGGTACCGTTTTGACAGCATGCTGACATTTGCAACCATGAAGATGCGTATGTCGACTATTTGAATATTGTTTGATCAATATCACGAAATAGCAAAAATGTTATACCTTGGTAAATGTCGAGCATTACTAATATCTTTTACTTTCAAGATATAGCGGATCATAAGTTATGTTTCGTTTTAAAAAACAATCATTTATCTGATGCTTTATTATTCTGAGCTCTAAAACCTGCATTGAAATCGATATCTCACGTGGTTGGCCTTCATTCTTTTGAATATTATAAAGCCTCCTTTCGATATAAGACTAACAAAATATTATTATGTTTAGCATTTTTAGACGTTTAGGATGCAAATAAACGTTTAGTACTAGTATTCAAATTCAAAAGGCATACTAATATGTAAGGTATTATAACCGTTACGACTTTTAAGCTTATTCCGATATGAACTACAGCGATTCGTAGTTGAACATTGATATTTTATAAAATTTTTGATAGCAGTGAAAATGTAATATCTCTTTATATAGATGGTAAATTTACAATGCTTTTTCTTTTATGACCAGTTTTATTGCATTCATCAACGTTTGATAAGCGCCAATACGATTGGGCTTTATTGGATATTTGTCTGCCCAGATGCATACTTGCGGACATGAGAAGTTGTGTTAAATGTTGATGCTTGATTTTTGCCACTCGGCGTTCACATAGATAATTCTAAATTTATTAGCATAACCGGTTTATAGCGAAAAATAATAGTGCACCTAAATTCATGTTAAGTGCAAATGCTACTGATAATGAACTAACATATCTAAACAACATGCGAACGCGATGAATGACTCTCAAATGAGTTGTGAATATGAGTAATAGCAATTAAAAAAGTACAGAAACAGTATATTTTATTCCGTATATTTGAAAACGCAAACATATATGTTAACATCGACTGACGTTTAGCATTTTGCCATGTTCTATGCTCAATGTCAAGGCGATTGTGTCATAATACGTTTCTTTGCATTAAAATAACAAAAACATTCGCTAATCTGTTAACATAAAGTTGAATCCTTTTCCAGTGTAGATTCAAATTGGAAGTAACCACCAGTGTAAACAGTAAGAACGTACGTTTGCTACTTGGGATCGTTTTGTTTTAAAAGTGGATCGAAATTTAAACAAAAAGTTTCGTAAACATGGCCCGCCAACTGACTAAACTCGGCTACTTGGACGTGAAGAAAACGCTCTTCATGCTGTGCGATCTGCAGGACAAATTCCGACCCGGCATGAAAATGTTCGATCCCGTGGTTCAAAACGCTTCAAAGCTGGTATGAAATGCTACCCTTACGGATTGCCCACGAAATGCCCAAACGCTTATTGTATGTCTCTGGTTTCAGGTGCAAGCCGGTAAAATGCTCGACGTACCGCTGATCGTCACCGAACACTACCCCGAGAAGCTGGGACGCATCGTAAAAGAGCTGGATATTTCGCACGCCAAGGGCGTGTTTCCGAAGACGCTGTTTAGCATGATGATCCCGGATGTGCAGCGAAAAATCGATGAATTGTACGGTTCCGACGGTCCGGAAACGGTGGTGCTGTTTGGGTTGGAATCGCACATTTGCCTCGAGCAGACGGCAATGGACCTGTTGAAGAAAGGCTACACGGTTCATGTGGCAGCGGATTGCTCGGTTTCACGCACCCAGGAGGATCGTAAGCTAGCCCTCGAGCGGATGCGCAATTACGGGTGCTTTGTGACGACGAGCGAAAACGTTATCTTCAAGCTGATGCGCGACAAGGAGCACCCAGCGTTTGATAAGGTGCGCCATCTTGTACGCGAACCTTCAGTTGATACCGAATTGGCGAAACTGTAAGCTTTGCGCCAGTGAAGTACGAAATTTCGATTTATATTTGCAGAAAATGGCAGTGGTAAGGAGGGCGCGAGCTTTCACCTTCTAAAGGTACAATTGAATTCAAAATTCATGTTACTTTTACGATTTTGTATAGGAAACCGAATGCATTTTGGGGTTTATAGAAATAGTGGACAGCACACAGTGTAATTATAAAACAGCTGGTTTATAGGAGCAAAAGTAATAAAAAAGCAGAGGTCTATTCATATTTTGTATATCTTTTATTAATGCAAAAGATGCGCACATTTGAACGAATTGAGAGTAACTGCCACCCGTTCGGCAAAAAGGCCATTGTGCTTACCTGATAATAATGATTACAAAACAGGGGACAAAACAGTAAAGGATAAGCGCAAACGTGTTCTTGTCGAGGTTCCTGCAACACCGACACCTCGGAGCCATGTCGAGGCAAATCTGGCAGCCGTTTCATCGTTACGGAAGCGTAAGGATGCTACTGTGTAGAACGAATGGGACGGTGACCTCAAAGAACGACCGCAGTAGAAGGGAAAACAATAACAGCATCCATCGACAACGACGCACTAACGATGATGCAGACGATGCACAGACAATCCTCCGAGAAGCGGGTTGCTTCCCGAAGCAGAACCTTGGCCAGCTGCAAGTGCCCGGTGGCAACAAGGACGCTGTTGAAGACCGACTGGTGATTGCCGTCCTGCCGGGCTAAGCGTTCGACCAGATCGTGCATTTCTTGGCCCGATCGACCGAGGCCAGCGTGGAGCTGAACGGATGCCAGCTGACGGCCGTGACGGCAGCCCCGCTTCCACTGTGAAAAAACCAATTCCGGTCAGTAGTCCTCGAGGCGTGATGGAGAAGATCGTGTGCGAATGTGTGATGCATTGCGTTTTTGGGGATGATGGTATGTTGGCGGATGGATGGATCCGTAAACCCAACGGGGATGAAAGGAAGCAAAACCGAACGGTATTACCGAAATTATAACAAGCCAAAAGCATTAAATGGAGGGCATGAAGAACTACACTTAAGAGCAAAAAGCGAAGTAGCAACGTGAAATAACAACTTACTTGGGATCTTTCAGAGTTGTCTCAAGGGAACCGTTTATGTTCCAGATGAATACGGATCCATCAGCTGATCCAGCGGCAATTCGAGTACTCGATGGATTGAACGCCACCCGTGACCAATCGCAGCCGACCTTGAAATGATCGTTGCTAAAAAAAAACAACGAGATAAACATGCCATTGGTGATATAAATAGAATGCAATCAAAAGATCGGCAGACATCTTCACGAAATGTCTCGTCCAGCTCACCTGAATGTACGCACGATGCGGTTCTGGCGCAGGTCGAGCAGGTTGATCGTGTCATCTCGCACGCAGCACAGCAGAAACTTTCCATCTTTCGACAGATCGAGAGAGGTGATCTTTCCCAGCAGAGCAATGTCATTCGCCGTACAATCGGCCGTCCGAACGTCCCAGAAGCGTATCTTCTTGTCCACGTGACCACTGATGAAGGAAAAGCTATCCGTAGTGACTAGATCGTTGCAGCTCGAGCCGGCAAACTTTGTTTCAGTGCCTGCAGGTGGGATAAAATACATTAAAAAAAAACAGTATTTATGCAGTGTAAACGAACAGTCTAACTGCTGACTGTTCTACGTACATGAACGGTTTTTGAGGTCCCAAATTTTCAGCGTTCGATCGTGGCTACCGGTGACCAGGAATGTGGAGCCGAGAAACTTTGCTGCGAGTACTTTTCCACTGTGGCCAGTTAAAGTATGCTGTAATGATAAAATTAGAATAACGTTTCATAGTTAATGACCGTGTCAATACAGCATACAAACAATAAATATGCGATTATGTTAGTTGTCCGTAAAGGTTGCGTACATAAATATGAATCTACTATGGCCTACATCGCATGCGAGGGCCGTGAAACGAATAGCAAATTAATAACTGAACAGTTAGTTAAGAGCGATTAAACTGAAGGAACCAACACTATTTATCTTGCGATACGCATTACCTAGTTTCCATACGGTTGCGTACCTCGGCCAGCCTGAAGACTAATGCTCGATAATACTGCGTTATCATTTATGTTGTATTTATTCGCTCATTAAAAAACTATAATTCAGCAGCGCATTCAGCTCGCTCTCTCTCTCTTTCTCTCACTCATTTTTCCCAGTCAAAATATGCCACAGTAATGTGTGTAGCAGTAGGGAGCCTTCGGTTCTTCTCACTAAAGCTGCAACCAGTTTCCAGTGTGATTTTCTTTGCAACTGCATTCAAACGACGTGTGTTGCTTGTTGCATAGCTTTAGGAGATTAGCTGGAGAACGAATCCAAGTAACCGTGGCACAGATTTGATGTATTATTTTACAATTGAAAAAAGGCTTCACAATCATAAAAGAGTGAAATCCAAGGGTAAACTCTTCAGGCATGAAGAAAAACATATAAGAAAAAATTACGATTGGTTGATTCGTCGCTCTTTTCCACCTTCCCACGGAAACACTACGTACGTACGTTTATCGCGAAGGAAAATCAATCACAAGTATTACGCGTTAATGAATGGGCCGTACATAAGAGGTGAACATTGTTGTCTGTGACAATGTTTCGTTCGTTAAGATGCTTTCGAGCCCTCCCGCATATCAAGCTTCAGCGTTTTTGCTGCAAAGTCACAAACCAGTCATTGCCCTGGCGCTCAACCAGCGATCTAGAATTCTTTCCTTCTGCCCACCGACGAACTTCTGCCCCCATCTGCTCAGCTGCGACATCTGGTCTGATGTGTAAGCTCTTTAGTACGCACAACAACATGGTCCGGAATCCCAGCACGCGTGGTGGCACGTTTTTCTCACCCACAAAACACACCCACCGGATTTTCCCTCGCCAAGCATCGGGATGAATGGCGTCAGCTTATCAGGGTGGGTGCGACCAACGCCATTTGTCCCGTTCCACCGGTCTGTCCCATTTGTGGTGCATAATTACGGCACCGATGCACCGATGCATCATGCATCGGGGGGTGCATCTTTTGCTGCGGGCGCAGGAGATTTTTGTAGAGCATATGTTTTCCTACCCATCTTTTCGCATCCCACCCGGTTTCGCTCCCGGGCCAGCATGGGGATGATAGTGTGATGTCATAAATTTTAACAACACCTCTTCCTGTTTTGCGTTCGTGTGCGGTTGTGCCCTCGATCCGCAACGTAAACGAGAGCTAAATGTGCAAGGCCGGCGAGTGTCGGCGAGAAAAAAAAAGGGAGCACACGGTTTCTCGGAGGGGTTGTTTTTTTTTTCTTCATCGGTGGGCGTCCTTAAAACAAACGGTTCACCGCACCGGTTCGGTGGACGATGGATGCAAATCGATTATTGCGGGCATGTGTATATGCAGCGCAAGTTCAGGGGGCGCCGTTTGCGGCACGTGTGCGAAGTGGCGTAATGGCTGCAATTAAAAGTAAAAAACGAGCTGAATTTGTAGTATAATATGGAGCGCTTTTTCACCCCGGCGCGTATCGATCGATGCATAGTGAACGATTAGTGCACTTATTTTCCGATTCCGAAGGCTTAATGCGTGCAATCAACGCAGGAGGGCAACGCTTTCGAGATGATAGTTGCTGAGACGCCCCAAATAATTGCCGTGTGCGTGACTGAACGGGTCGAGGTGTGAAAAACCAACAGCGCTCTAACACACTATCGTTAGAAGTCGATCAAGGAAACGAAAAAAACAAAGTTGCAATAATCCCGAGCATAAACGCATAACCGATGCATTATCTGTCCGTTGCGTTTAGAACATTTCGAAAGCTGCTCTTTCACCGGTACGGCCGGCTTGAAAGCTATCGATTCGATAGCACACCCCTTAATTATGCATTTTAAAAGCCCCGCACCTTTTTCGACGAGCACTCCAACCGGGACACGATGCACCGACCCAATCGGGGGCATGTTTTATCATCTTCACCATTAGATCCACTCGATGCGATCGCTCCCACCATCACGGCACTTGGCAAGCGATCTTTATCGCAGGCGAGCGAGAGAAACTAAAACCGAATCACGAATTCCACCCGCAGCAAGTACCGGAGATGCACTTGCACCCGATGCAGGCCAGCCAGCTTCCTCGGAGGTCGTCCGGTGCAGTGTGTGAGTGTGTGAGAGAGAGAGAGAGAGAGAGAGAGAGAGAGAAAAACACCCATCAACTGATCGATCGACGAACGAGGCTCTCTCTCCGTACAATCGGTGGCACGAATTCCACAGCCCTGATGCACTTGCAGCTTCGATCGCACGCTTTGCATGATGCGTTTTCCCAGCGACGGAGGTGGATTGTTTAGCTAAAAATAACACGACCACATTAGGGACAGCCATTTGGTGAGCGATTCCCAACGCGAAGGATGCGTGTCAAGACCGGAACCTGGGGCCAGCTCAGAAGTCAATCGCCAGTTTGTGTGTGAGCGCGCCCACCCCTACCGAGCATTAGCTGCAATCCACTGCAAACAGGCACCGTTTGCGCGTAGGTGCACCACCGATGCACCGGTTAAACGAATGCACCCGGGAGCGAACGGCGCATAGGGCCGGGAATCACACCGCCGGAGGTTTTCTTTTTTTTATGAACGACGCTCGAAGTGGATTTTACCGTTCCAAAAACTTGATGGCCAACTTTCGGCGTGTATGCCGTTTTCCCCAATGCGCAATGCATTTTCCGTTCTCCGGAGGGTCTCGTTCGGGCAGGCATCGTGTGGTTGCACCGCCCGTTGCAGTGGGCCCACACACACACACACAGGAAAAGCGCGCTGGCGCTGGGAATGCGGCAGGATCACTTTCTTTTTATTGCCCCGGTTCCGCGGGGGTGTTTGAAGGTTTTATATCGGCGTGAATGAAGACGTCCCTGTTGCGAAGGAGTTCGCCAGCTGGATGCTGGTGCGGGATCGATAGTGCGAGTTTCCAATTTGTTTCCATTTTTTTCTCCTTCGTTTGGGAAGTGGCGTTTGATGCGGCTCTTTTAGCGCGATATAATGGGTATAAATGTGGCTCGTTCCACTTAACCCGGGGGCCTGCGTTGGCCGAACAATCCGTCTGTGGATGGATCGAAATGCAGTCGTTATGTTTTATTGATTGAATCATATTTCTCCGTGCGTGCTGTATCGTTGACATTAAGCGTCTCATTAGCCGTCAAAACGGAGTGCATCTTAAGGAGGGTACTCGTAGCTGAACGGCCATAATCTTGTAATTTACACACTGTTAAAATCCGGTTGGAGTGCTACTTTTTTATTGTATTAACGGTCGATCTCACACCACGGTGGTATGATGGAGAAAATATTGGCTAAAAGCAAACTTCACCACTGTGGTGTGATGGCACAATATTGGATCGTGGTTGATTTGGCACACATTTTCAGAGATTGAGTTTATTTGTTAGTTCGCTAGAATGAACCATAGGATTGTTATAATACTATGGAAAGGTGCAAAAATCCCAATGAGCTCAATAAGTTGAGCAAAAGCTGCAGTACGAAAGGAAAGAGTTAAAAAGGTTGTTGATTCGTATTATCGACGTAATCTCATATAAGCGATTGGTACTTTCTTCCATTTCTTGAATACTCGCTGAAGCCAGGTTACTTATTTTGCTGCGCCAAATTTTGATACAAAAAATACCCAAATGCTTGCTTCTACTACGTTTATAGGCTATAAATCTCTTTTTTACTTGCAAATTGGCATGCTTCTAGGTATGCTTCCATCTATGAATCATGCCATCGTTCACCGTATGACCCATTGCCCATCGGTCAGCAGTAAATGCCATCGAACGGGTGGGGGTTCGCGTATAAATGTGCCAGAACGAATCACGTGTGCACAATAACATGCTGTTGGCTTGATTTATTTCATCGACAGTCGACAGCCGATTTCGTTTCGTCACACACGGTGAGCGATTGGCTGTCGGTGAAAATGCACAGGGGCGAAGTTTCGTGCGACTCGTTAACACCCTCTACGGGTCGATTTATGGTCATCGTCGTCGTTGTCGTCGTTCGATAGAAAGTTAATTGTTTACGGGTGGTTAAAAGTGGTGAAGGGATGCGCTTGAGAATGTCACCGCTCTCAGGACATTTGAGCCTGCTGTTGAGGGCCTGGTTTGCGTTTTATAGTTTCCTACCGACGCTCGTTATGGGACGTGATTTGTGGCCCTCTTTAGCCTTGGCTACTTGAAAGTTGCTTCGACAATGGTATTCGAGTTTGGGCGTGTAAAATGTGACATTACACACATTTAGTGTGTCCTTTGGGGAACCGATCGACCCATTTAACGATATTGCAACTTGTAATAACAAGCGCGGTGTGCAATGCTTGAGTAGATGGACAGTCTTCTTGTGACAGACTGTTAGCATGCGAAATCAAATTAGCTTCCGTGAGTTATTGCTCGCTCGTAAATTTCCACAAACTGAGTGAAAATCCGTTGATTGACAGCTTCTTCTCCACGACAACCGTGTTGTTGGTTGACCCAAATGATGCAGCCTAACGGAGGACGGAAAATGCACCCCATTCACTGGAAACTCTCGGTTGCACGTTTTAGAACGAATTAAAGCCTTCATTCGGCGCTTACCAAAACCGAAGACAAACGATCGCGAGTGACGCTAAGTCAACATCGACCGCGATCACGATACACGCCGGAATGGGCATATAAATATAGCAATAACCGTACCAATAAATACAACCATAATAATTATCATTCCACGTGTGCGCCTCATCGGTTCCGTCGGTGGCGGCATTCTTTGGAGTCCCTCCGGAAAACTCCAGTCTTGCGCCGTCTCACCGGAGTGTGTTCGTTTTCTTCTTACTCTCGTTCTTCCACCACCGAACGCACAACATAAAAGTGCACCGGCTCGATGCAAATTATGATCGACAGTAGCGTAAACTATCTTCAAATAGCTCTTACCGATAGCTGGAGCTTCGGTTTAGCTTGTGTTCCTTCTTGAATTGCTTGTTCCCGCTCGATCGCAGGCCGTGGTAAGACTTGCTCCCTTCTTGCTAACAGCATATCTTCCCTAACGGAGTGCGAGATGAACAAGAAAAGCACCCAGACGTGGTCCTCTCTTGCGGGCCAGCCCGCATAATGCGCTGCAATAAAAATTCTTACCAGAATCGTACCATTTCTGCAGGCCTTCAGTTACCGATCGCTGGAGTCCGTGCGTCCGAGGCGCTTCATTCGTGGCGTTTCAAAAGGACGGAAGCATCATTAGACGGAAAGGTCCGGCCATCAGATGGTTCCGAAGGTCGCGGCTTTGGGGCGGGAGTGCGCCATTTGCTTATGCTACCAACCCGCGGGCTAATGCGCGGTCATGTTCTACGGAATCGACCACCGGAATGGTTGAATCGGCATACGCAACGACGTCGGTGGCTTCTCGTGGCTCAAACCCAAGGCATCGTTATGCCGAGGCGATGATACGCCCATTACCGGGGACAGCAACCCTTCGCGACCAGCTCGCGATTATTGCGGTTAATAACAATCGTAATCATAATTATAGAACAAAGCCCCGTAGTCGGATCGTTTTGTTTTTGTTTTTGACGTCGGTTTCAAGCCCATTGAGCCAAGAGCTCGAATAAAGCATCCTCAAGCAGCACTTTTCACTATGGAAGTTCCACTGCAATCCGGCATTGCCGGGCTTATCTCGTCAATCCGTCAATTATCCCACTTTAAAACCGGACGTTGCACAAGCGCTGTGAAACAACACCGGCAGGCAACGCCCGACTAATTCGCACCTGCCAGAAGGACTGCATCAACCAACGGATGCCCTCTCACACACACACACACGGGTGTCAACAGGACCTGTTCAACAACTGTCGGCCTGTCCAGGGGGAAAGCGATCGTGCTTAGATCGATCGAGCGGATAAAGCGATCTAATTAAATAACCAACACCTAGGCTGCTGCCGGGGACATTCTGCCGCCAAGCGACGGTTGATCTTGAGCCGCCGAGCCGAGTGTTCTACATGCTCATCCGATCGGAATCGCTTCTCGTCAGGATGACATGGCTGTTAACCAGCGGTAGCATCAACCCCCGAGCGGATTGCGCTGTCAACGATCGATTGGCCGGTCGAACTTTTATTGACACTAATTATATGGTGTTGCCCGCGGCGCCCGAACAAAACAAAATCAGATCAAAAAACGATTACCGTGGGATGGATTCCTTACTTTTTTTTTCACTCCCTCATGTCACAAGCCCAATGTCGCTGTGCGTCGCGACATTTATGTGACATAATTGCACCAGAGGTCCAACACCTTCCCGAGGTGCGCTCTCATTAGCGATGGATCGATGGATTCGCACGCAAGCCACAGGACGCACTTTCGCTCGCGCGTCCGAAGGGCACATTCCGATCGATGGCCACCGGTGCGCGCAAAAGTTTCCGGCGAATGTGTTCCCCACGCCAACCGGGAACGTCGCCGGCGGCGAAATTAAATTGAAAACTATTTATTGTGCACAATTAATTGCGCGCACTTACGTTTCAAAGCTCGGCGTTGCGCTTTTTTTTTTGTGCTCCGTTGCGTTTCAATCTATTTTTATTTGTGCCTCTTGCTGCGGTGCGATCGGCGCTTAACTTTGGCCTTTCCCGCTTGCGCTGGCACGTTTCGGCTGCGTAGGTCGTCCAGCCGCCGGCCCGGAGGGAAGCAATGGATGGATAATTAATTAATTAAAACAAAACATAATTCCCGCCAACAGCGTGCCTAGGCCAACGCGTTGCCGGCAGGCCCGGCCCGGGGTTGACGCCTTCACCGTGCCAGGCGTGGCTCTGTGGCATTAAAGCTCACGTAAAGCTCTATACCATGCCTGCGCACAGAACACCGCCTGGGTGATCGAGCAAAGCGATCGAGCGACCCATTGGAGCCGGTACGACCCGCGGGAAGATAATTTTTATGTTGCCCTAGCGATTTTTGTCTTGCCGCGTGCGTGCCACGATGCGAAAGGATGAACGATGTGTGCATTCGCTTTAGTGCATTCGCTTGCGAAGCCACGGGTAAGTGCATCCAATAAATTTTGACGAACCGCGGCTGCTATCACGTCATCGGTGGTGGTGCATCGCACCAGGTTCTAGCGATCGATCGCACCCAGGCTCAACGCGCACCGGGTGGACTCTCGGGCACGAGTCTCGGGCCTCCAACGTGGGGCGTTAATGGTGAATTATTTTATTGCCAATAGAGCGGGCTTGCGCGCAGGGCGTACGCATTATTTAAAACACAATCATAAAGCCCACCGCCGGTATAAATAACAAATGATAACAAGAACGCAACCGCACCGAGAACGTTGTGGTGGTGTAATTGAAAAATTACTTCACCATCATAAATTGATTGGCCAAACAAGTTGGCGCTACTAGCAGTGGGTCTCCGCGTGGAATGGGCCATCTGCTGGTTGAGCATTTTCCGCAGATCCGTGCTTTGCAAGCGCACACGCGAGTCGCATCCTGCGAATCGATAGGAACTCCGGGATTCTCTGTGCCCCGGACCGGACCCGACAGTAATTGATGATGTACACGGGATGGAACATGATGCGAATTGACGCATACGGATGCGTTCGCGTTCGGCATTAGATTCTATTAACTCCCACATTCCAGCAAAGGGCACACTTTGGTCCACTTGGAAGCTTCCAGCAAGCTAGCACATTTATGACACGAAGGACGGAAAAAATGTGCTAATTGTAATGAAACTCTACCGATTGGGCTAACAAATTTTACGACACACAAATGGTGAGAAAACCGGCCTCATTACCAGCTTGAGCTGCTTAGGAACATTAGGAGCGAGTAGCTTATTTGCAAGCAACCGACTTAGCGCTTCATAAGGCACCTTTAATAACGCTTCTTCTTGCAAACCAGCACCGGTGCCGACCGACAGATCGGTGACAAGCGATAAGATCCCTCAGGAAAATGCGGCACATGCATTTGAGTGAAGCCGCCTTAGGGGCCTTTAGGCCTCCCAGAATACTTCCGGCCGCTGGAACGTCGACTCGAAACTGGAACTCGCCACACGCGCGTTGCCATTTCCAATCACGTACCCACCACTGAGAGCGGTCGCGATAATTTCCATCACTCACACGCCTGCGCGCTACAGTAGGACACATCCGCAAGAAGCGTTCAGCGTTCTTATTTAATTCCCCCTGACGGGTTCACGATCCCGGGCACACGTGCTAGCGCGAATCTGCTTCTCTACGCTTGTCGCTCGTCGAACCGCCGGCTGGCTGTGCGAGGTGGCGTATTTTGCATTATTAATTCCACCGTCAGCTCGTCAGCGGCCGGCTCACGGAAGCTTAGTACGGCGTGTTTAGTACGGCGTGCACGATCGCGGCACAGCGCCGGGACGTGCAATTTTCACCACATGAGGTACCGCCGTTTCACTTCGACCACTAGAGCATGCAGTTGCAGCTGATCCGTGGCTCATTTGCCTCCCGCAAGGTTCACCGCTGATGAGCTCCATCAAAAAGCACGGCATTGTTCCTGTGCCACGTTAATCCTCGCTGCTGCAAGTGCTCAGCTCAAGCGCAGTTAGAGTGAAGGACAGATGGAGAACCGTCGGAGAAAATAGAACCACCTTTACGGTGGTCGTTTCGCGGGACTGTGGCCATCAGTTCTTTGGGCTTGCGTTGCACACACTTTACCGCAGTGAACTACTGCAAGATGGCAGGGCTTAGCGATCACCCGACGGACATGTGGAGTGTTCGTTCGGTGATCGCTTCAATTAAAATCAAAGCCACTCTGCCCGGGAGAAAACCGGGTGGCATGTAAGCAAACGCGCTTAGAGAACGCCTTGAACGCCGTCCAGCAGCAAGGAACGTATCAAGAAGGTGTCAGCTAGGAACGTACAATTCCCCATGCATAGATGCTTATAGTAGAAAAGACGTCTGCTTGCTTGCTTGCTTACGAGACATGCAATTGTAGACTGATGCGAAAAGAATTCTTCACCGGCTTATCTAACCCACTAGCTGTATGAATGAGTTTTTTTTTAATGAGAAACGGAAGCTGATTTAACAAAAAAAGATGGTTCGATAGAAGAATTTAATAAAAAACATATAATATGATCAAATTGAATTAAGCGCATTTGAGAAGGTGTGACAATTTTTGGACTGGATTAATTTTTAAAAGCTTTATAAAACTATTCAAAATAATTATTGAATTGGTCAAATGTAATTAGGTTCGTGATTTAACACGGTGCGCATAGTAAAGATAAAGCTTATACAGTGGCTAAAAAGCCACTCTACTCCTTGCAATATGAAGCGCATTATGTTTTACTTTTACAATAGAGACCTCCCACGTTACGTCGCCTGACATTGTGATGCCGACGGAAGGTAAAATAAGCCCAATCTGAACAGTGGTACTCGATAGCTATGAATTGCTTTTTTCACACAAATGCCTGTTTAACAGCACAGCAAACACTTTTTTCGCCAGATAGCCGGGGCAGGCAAATAAAAAGAATAAAAAGCCCAAGCGTATCCTGCGCCAGCCTGGGTTTTCTCTTTCGTTCTGATCGCACCATATGGGCTTAAGGCGCGATATGCATACGCCGTAATGGGCAGGGCTAATGAAAGCAAATGGGCCACCAGAAACGCGCAATCGAACTGTTTCGGACCACCAGAAGCAAGCATCCAGTAGCGCACATGGAAATTATCGCTAAAACGGGTGTTCACAAATCGTCCATCGAGTGACAAATGAGGTGAATGTTTCCCGCCCAAAGCGCCCGTGGGGCCGACTGTCTGCCATTTTGTCGCCATCGTTTGCCCTTGCCTTCGCAAATGCAACCCACTGTACGGATGCACCACGTGAAAGCGGCTTACGGGATTGTGGGAGCCTCCGAGAAGCCACCCACGACAGATCGCCTCGCAACCGGCCATATCGGGCGAAGGTCCGAAGACCCTATCGAGCCACCACCACGCGTGTGTGTGTGTGGCGATAAAACCGTTGAATGCTTTTAACTTATCGACACTTTGTTCGATGCTGTTGCGCCCGTTCGCGGCAGTAGCGGGACAAGCGAACCTACAAGCATCGATGACGCGACACGGGCCTCACCGAGATCGGATCCCTTTTGTGGTAATTTGAATTTTTATTGCAACTTACTTAATTGCGGGTGTACGTTGGCGTTGGCGTACGCAGCGCCGCGAAATCGAGCGCGATTTCGGTCCGATCGCGGGACCCGAACAGCAATCTTCCATTAGACCATCGATTGGGCTTGACCAGCGCAAGGGCTCGCCGGTGGTTCGATCGATTGTGCTGTTGGGCACGGGCATGGGGCGCGCAAAAAAGGCATGGAGCTAACACAAAAACCTAGCCTTCCGATACGATAGCATCATCGAGCAGCAGGGCGAGCAAAATGGCACACATGGCTGCACTTAGAAATGGCAGGAGGATCATCGGATCCCGTCCGCTTATAGTGGGCTCACGCGAGAGCAACCTTCCCGGAGTGGAAGTCTGCAGTGCGGCCCAGGACCGATAGGGCAAAGATCGGCGAAATTTGCATAGAAAATAATTATACGTCACATTTCGTTACTGCCGGACACTTCTGCCCGCGCAGGGTGCAGTAGGTGGTTGAAATCGTTGTACCGCCAATAACGGGGCAATGCAGAAGCTAATAAAGCAAGCAGATGGGGCAGCACATAAATTCAGAGGACCATTCGGAGTCCATTCCGAGAGCAAAGCGAACATCCGACCGATACGTTTTAACGATATTGAGTCACATTACTCTTAAGGTAAACACCTTTTAAATAAACATTTTCTGCAGACGTAACTGAGCGCAGCTACCACAGTAAGCTGTAGAGAATGGAAAGTGTGGAATAATAATGTTTTTTAGGAACTCTTTGGATGGAAATTAGTTCATCTTTTATGTAGCTATTTCAAGCTTTTTTCAGGCATTGGTCCCTTTATTTTACATTTACTTTCAAACGTCGACATTAGTCGACATTTGCTCTCGTTTATAGCGACGTTGACAGACGCGAGCTTTGTTTACCAACAATCACACTTAAGTAGAACCTTTGCTTGACGTTTTCATTATCTTTAGGTGATTTTTGACTAATTTTTACTAATTTTACAGAGCACGACTACAATAGCAGATGGTGAAATTGGTGCAATTAATACGCAATTACACTCCGCGATACAAGCAGAAGTTAAACTTTTGCGTCAGCCTAATAAGCATTTTCCCAACGAGACAAGTACGTGCGACCGTCTCAAGACGATTATTGAAAAAGCTTTCGATGACTCGTGTTCGGTACGGCGGCCGAGCAGCCACTGAAAATCGCTACAAAGTTGCGACCGCGGTCGGGAACCCTTGTGGCCACACGCCACATCTGCATGACAACCTGCCACCGAGTGCCACCGGGATCAAAGCTGTCATCTTGCTCTCCGCCATGGCGAGACCCCACTCGAAGCCAAACGGTTCGTGGTTGCTGCGCGATTCAAACAAGCCGATACTGGCGCTGCACCACTGCCACCAACCCACGTCGAGGTCCGGCGCGTTTCGAGCCCTTATTATTTGCCGCACACTCCCGCCGATGTTTGGGTTCGACATTCTCGCCGGGGGTGTCACCCCAAAGGAAGCTCATTAAAATGGTTTTCCATTTTAATAAACATAAACCGCGCACCGATGCGACTGTGACAAAGCGATAGCCGAGGAAAGCGTCACTTTTTCGCCTGTCCCTCGGGTGTGCCCCGCGGACGGAAAGGGCGATATCGGATTGGCGAATGGGCGATCAATTCCATTGAATTGGAGCACCTGCCAGCGGCGGGCGAACGGAAGACTTTTCCCGTTTTCCCGCCAGCCGCGGATGGCAGGATTTGGGCGACGGTTTGGGGCACCGTAGCTGCCTCGTCTACGTCAAGTCGGTTGATCGATGGTGGTGTACTTCGCCCGCAGGAGTAGGGCTCGTTTACAGTTAGGTGGCGAAGGTGGCCTTCAGACGCAAAAATGTGCAGCCACCAGAGGAGCGACCAACAACGTGGAAGGTACTAATCGATGGCGGTTCGTCTTCGAAACCCGTTGACAATCAACGACCGCGTCCGCGTGTTCTACACAACGCTGTATAAGGACAAACAACGCGTTCCTATCCACCGCAACCTGACAGCCATCCATCTCGGGCGCGCGCTCCCGCGGTCACAGAGTCAACCAACGTCTGGCATTAAGTCATCAGCGTACGAGTGTGCTCTGAGGGAGCTGCACGACTCGCTTCTGTCACCAGAAACAAACGTCCGCCCACGACGAGCGAACGGGGCCCTTTTCCCGGATGATGTCGCCCGGCCGGTGGCCCTTTGCTGATGCGGGCCTCTAATTGGCGCCGT